>NC_043965.1:38791561-39441561 GCF_902148855.1 Sphaeramia orbicularis | reverse complement strand
TCCAACAATATTCTTAAAAAAAACTTCAGTACATAAGTAAATCATTGTTTTAACCCTTAAAGACCCAGGACTGTTTTTGTGATTAATTCTTCTCTACATTTAACCTTTCCTAAGTGATTTATAACTGTTTATTATTTTAACCTCTGCATTGTTCATTGGAAAGCAAGGATTTTCCTATATTTAATTTCCTGATAATGCTGATGTTCATAAAAACTCAACATACATTTAAATGTTATTATATCACAACAGAAAAAAAATACTTTTTCAAGCATATACATCCACTGTTATTTGTCAAACTTCATCAGTTTTATTGGTGAACCAATATTGAAGAAGATGACAGTGTTTTCATGTTCTCTACGGAGCCTCTGAATGTTCGAATGGGGCATAAAAGCTGAGAAACTGCATTTTACCTGAAATATTCACATGTATTGACAGGATTAGTGGTTTTAAAGTTATTATACATTTTAGATCAATAGATACTTTTAGTTTCCAATGGTTGTTTAGGTCTAAGGATTGCATAACTCTTAATAATAACTAAATAAATGTTTTTTTTTTACCTGTTGCTTAATATGTGCTTTTTTCTGGTTTTGTTTTTATCTGAGTGGTTAATTTTTTAATCCATAAAGACCCAAACAGCAACTGGCGACCAAAACCATCTACTGATATAAAAATATTTAATAACTTCTGAACCATTAATCCTATCAATCCATGTAAAAAAAATGGTGTAACATTCAGTTTGTCATATGTTCATGGTTATCAAATATGACCCATTTGGACATTCAGAGGCTCTGTAGTTACCGTGGAAACACATCATCTTCTACAACATTAATTAACCAGTAAAACCCATGGAGTTTGATAAAGGACAATGGATGGAAATGCTTGTTTTTATGTTCAGTTACTGATATATTTGCTGAAAAAGTTACTTTTTCTTAAGTTTTCTCTGTTTCTGATATAATAACCCTCAACTTTAATTTAAGCTTCAATGAACATCTACATGATCAGTAAATTAAATGCAAGAAAATACATGGTTTTCATTGAAAAAAACACAAAATACAGAGGATAATATGATAACTAGAAAAGCACTCGGAGAGCGCAGACCTCTGCCAAGGCAGATCAGTGCCCCCCCTGCCCGATCACCACCAATATTTAATCATTTATTCCTTGTGCCAGTATCAACATCCCAGGTAGCAAAACCATTATGGCTTAAATCTGGCCCAAAACTGGCATGCCATTTGGCAAAGTTCTGGGCGGATGTATGGGCCCTAAATGGGCCAAAATGGGCCAAAATCAAACCAGAAGGAAGCCAAAATTTACCCAAAACTAATTGCAGACTTCCAAAATATTGCCATAATTGTCCCAGAAAAGCCCTGTAATGGCAAAATTACTTATAGCCATATATATATTTTCATATATTTCATATATCATATAGGCTTCTAACTCTATTTCAGATATATTCATGTCACTGTGTACTATAGAGCAGTTTTGACCTCTTTTGTGTTGTGTCCAGAGTAGAAGGCCAAACCAACAGTTCTCACAGAGGTCTTATCTCTAAGTTCCTGACACTAACCAAAACACTTTCCACACATCATAATTTTCTCATGGGAGACAGAAGACTACAGGGTGATTTGTATTTTTGGGTTCAGAACGTCTCAGTCTTTTGTCTGAGGGGTATCTCTTTCTATGGAGCTCCAAATAAAGGGATTTCTTTGACACTGAACGTTTGAACTTATCCTTGTTTATTGAAGACGAATTAGTAGAGCAATATTTTTTCCATAACAGCCCCAAACCCCCATAATCCAGCCAAAAAGTAGCCAAAACATGCCATACCATCCCTATACTTGATCCCGCTCTTTGCCCAGTCTTTTGGTTTACCAGACATATGCCATAACTCAGCCATATATTGCTGGTGCCTCCATATCTATTATTGATAACCTTAATCATACCACAGTTAAGCCTAAAGGTTTTCATAACGCCAAAAGAAAGCCAAAAATGCCAAATGTATACCATAATACTGCCAAAATATTTGCTATCTGGGATTTCCTGAAATTTTCATCTAAATCCGTCCATAACTTTTTGAGTTATCTTGCACACAGACAGACAGACAGACAGACAGATAAACCAAGGCCAGCAAAAACATAACCTCCTTGGCGGAGGTAATAAATGCTGATAAGTCATTTAAGAAAGGTGAAATCTAGAGAAAAACTTATTTGGGAACTGCCATAAAAGTAGCACTGGGTCTTTATGGGTTAAATCTCTGGGCTCAGTGCTGAAATACAGGCTTTACACAAACACTTAATATTGTCTTTTTCAGCTGCAGTCCTTCTTATACACTGTAAGTCACTATGTCATTACTACAAGCTTATGTTTCTGAGCCAGTGGTGAGCAGACGAGGGGAATTCATTCCACATCCACATCTGTGTCCTCTGGTGGGAAACAGATGTGGAGGTCAGCTCAGAGGCAGGTCACAGTAGTAACGTGACAGCCGACCCACTGACCTAACACACTGACGGATTGAGACCATGTGGGAAAAAAAATCCACAGACTCCCTGATTTAGAGACACTTGTTTAATCTGAAAATAAATTCCTTGGATGCAACGTCGGACATTATCAGCAGGACAGGACAAATCGGGGGAAATCTGAATCCAGGGCAGCAAAGTAGGACTCAGCAGAGAGACGTGTTCCTTCACAGCGTCTCATTTACCTCAGAGAATTTACCCTACATTCAACAGGAACGACGTCAGCTGAAGTTGATTCGCTGTGGTTGTATATTAGAACACCATCTCCAAAATAACAACTACAGGTAACGTCACGGGTCTCTGGTTGCGACCCAGCATCAAACTATACCCCCGTGCATTCTGTGGAGCGCATTCCCATGGTAACGACACATGGAGTTTCGATTTGCATGTCACTCCGGTTGTCATAGCAACCGCAGAGATGTGGGATTGGTGGAGCTGCGACTTGTGGTCTCGGTGCTTCTGGTATTTTCCTGAGTCACTTTCGCAGAGCGGTGCTTCGTCTAGACTTATGGAGGATGGGCAGCCCCACGTTCAAACAGTTGCGTAACAAATCCTTCGAGTGACAATAGCTGCCAATCAGAATGCAGATCCCCAGAGCAGCAGCTACCTTGGCATGATGGGAGGGAGAAGGTACTGTATGTGCTCCAGTGAGACGATGTGACAGGAGCTGATGGCTTTTCATTGTAACAGAAAAAATCAAGCTGACTCAGACGAAGCAAGATATACTGTAAGACCGGATGCAACATTTCTGCTCCTGTCAAAAATATTCACATTACATGTCTTCTGATGGTGGCAATGGCGTAAAAGAAATGATGTTACTCACCCTATACAGCCTAAATTACCAACCAGGGTGAGTCATCAGAGAAAATGATGGAATAACGTTCAATTATTTTAATTATAGAGGCTAAAAAAGCAGGATCCATCCAAAGACACACTGATTTTACCCATGTTCTATAGGTGAATTTACAGCTATTTTAAAGGAGCGTGAAATCAATGAGCTTGGTCAATATGACTGTTTTTAAACTCGCACAAATGACTGTTTTGTAACTATCGACTGTAAGTTTTTTTATTATGTGTTGATGAAGTCTTGTCTTGTCAGAAACTGTGTGTGAAGCTATATATATGTGTGTGTGTGTGTGTGTAGGTGTGTGTGTGTGTGTGTGTAAATCTATCAGATATTCTATTTTATTGATATTTTATTAATGTTTCTTCCTGTATGGTGTCCATATGTGCCCAGAAAGGCACTTTTAAATAAAGTATAAAAACTATATGTATATTTACAGTCTGCTTCATTTTTTGTAGCATGTAATATTTCTAAGCAAATACATGTATCCATTCATTCTTGATTCTTTACAGTCTACTGATAAATCCACTTAAACCTGCAGGAGTTTGTGTAAGATTTTGATGGCATGTAAAGTTAGTGTTTTTGTGATGTCTTGTACTTTGACGAAAACAACTGATAATTTAACCCACATTAGAAAAAGTGCTGATATATACAACATAAATACAACATAAAATGCTATTCAGACTATAAAGTTTAGATTTTTTTTATTAATATTGCTCAGCCTAACATAGCAACTTTTTAAAAAAAAGCATCAAAGGCTGGCTAAAGCAAAATCAGGGATGCAAGCCTTTTTAACGATTCTGATTTTACTGTAATTTTACGTAACTTTGATGTAAATATTTACCATATGCTGTATATATATACACACACACACACACACACACACATATATATATACATATATATATATTTTTTTTACATTTGTGATTATAGCATGTCATTTTATGCAACCTTAAATGTTTCTTTACGTTTCTTTATGTTTCTTTCTTTCTTTTTCTCTACTAAAAGCCTGACTAGGAACTGGAGATGGAAACTAGCCATAGCTATAATTCTTTATGTGAATCTTCAGTTACTACAGTTTGTTTGTAACAGGTACAAGTTATACTATGTAATTTGCATTGTCCCTATCAAATAAACTTTATAAATAAATAACTAATTAATCATTATGACAATAGAATTTTTTGCCTCTCTAACTTAAAAAAAATTCAATGTTTTGTGTTACTTTATGTAATTCTACACACACACACACACACACACACACACACACACACACACACACACACAGATACTCTAAGATCTTCCAGTATTATGATATAAAGCTTCCACCTTCAGAGTTCTAGTGTTCAGCCCAAAACAAATAGTTAAACAGTTTATTGTCTTTGTCTTTTTTGGCCGTAGCTCCAACCTTTTACCTTTGACAAATAAATTGTTAAAAGGCATTCTGGATAGTGTTTTAAATTTGCACAACACATGAGATGCTCTATGAACCAAAGTCACACACCTCAGTGTAGACTGTTGGTCAACCATAAAGCAAACAGACACTTATAGTGGAGTTGTGTGTGGCTGCCTGCCTTTGAGCATGTGTGGTAATATAATTAGACAAAGGTCTCCTTCCTGCTGCTTCAGTGTGATCAGATTAGGCCTGAGAAGATTGGCTGTCCTCACACTGAAGCCCCAAACAGACCACACCTCCTCAGCACTACTCATGCACCAAAGGGAGTCTGTTTTGTATTTCTGTGGCTTATAAGGTTTACATATATTGCTGTTTGTGTGTAAATTCAATTAAATATGCATATGCTGTACGCCCACACAAGGGAATATCCACAGGGGTATATGTGTTTGGCCAGGATATGTTCTATGAAGCTACAGTGAAGATCTTCTTTACCCACATATCGAGTCACCTGCTGTTATTAATTAAGCAGAGTATGGATTTGAGTTGTTTGGTTCCTGACTGAATGCATACGGCAAAGCTATTACCATGGATTAGAGCCTAATCTCGTCAGTGCCGCATCTTACCCTGTGAATTACATCACTTCCTATGTAGTGCCCTGTCTGCTCAAGGTCATATCACCACAGCCAAGGGAAGCTTTGTCAAGAACAGATTCAGTGACGGTAACAGCTCAGTTATTAGGAGCATAAGGCATAGTTTCTTACCAAATCTAATCTGCACCTGGAAATAATCCCTATTATTAATATAGTGACATTTATGCTTAAATTAAAAGCTGAAATTAAGAATACTATGAGTAATGAAAAAAAAACAAAACAGATTTATCAGTTATACTGTTAACTCCACAAATAATTTATTTCTGTGTTTCACAAATACACATGAAGTCAGTTTAATCACCCATGATTTAAATAATTGATTTCTGTGGTCATTTCAGAAAATACCTACTTGATCCCAGTCAATATATTGATCTTTTTAATTGTCCACTACAGGCCTACGACAGATATTGGGTTTTTTTGTGTGAAGGACATTGTGGTTATTGTGGATAATATTGTTAGTGTGAGTCCACTTGCTTGGTTATCGGGGAAACTACATCGATTACTGACACACTGAAATGTTTTTTTTTTCCAACTTAGAACACTTAAACTAATATAAAAATTTGAAGAAACTGTACAAAACTGCAGGGACATATTTTACAAGATTTCCACAGTAGCTCTTCAATTCCAGTTCACATGCTGGATTATTAAACTGCAGCTTTTTTTCATTGTGCAGCTGTAATATCAATATACACTGTCACCTATAGAGTTGGAATAATTTTGTTTTCAGACACATTCCTCTTTTTTTTCCTATCTATACACATCAGTAATCACCTTTGACCAGGTCCAGTGATTACATAGTGAGTCCCAGATACACTTTATCAAGCTCAAATCACATTGTCGCAATCATTTCATGAGAAGAGGTAAACATTTTTTATTCTCGGTTTATGGGCTGAGCCTTTTATAGGACGTGTATAATGCAGAAAAAGATACTTATTTACTTGATTGTTTAAGTACTATATATTTTCAATATTCATTTATTCAGTCATCTTCTGAGCCCACTTTATCCTCACTAGGGTCGGGGGTCTTTGGAGCCTATCCCAGCTACCTATGGGCGAAGGCGGGGTACACCCTGGACATGTCACCAGTTCATCACAGGGCTGACATATAGAGACAAACAACCAATCACTCTCACATTCACACCTATGGGCAATTTAAATTAACCAATTAACCTATCAGTGTCTTTGGATGGTGGGAGGAAGCCGGAGTACCGGAGAGAACCCACGCAAATATGTAGAGAACACGCAAACTCCACACAGAAAGGTCCCTGGTTATATTTTTAATGTTTCTGTTTTAAATTATAATATGATGTCTGAGTGTGGAGTCTCCTTTCAAATAATAAAGTTATCCGTGTCTGCACCATCCAGAAAACCACAATAAGTACAGGATATTGCTCTAAATTGGAAGCCAAAGGTTGTGATTTTCATCATTGTGTCATTCAGAAGTCTAAGCTAATCCTTATTGCCCACTCCCACCTCTCTGAGATGTGATTTCTCATAGATAGGACCACAACACCAACACAAAATCACTTGCTGGTGTCACAGCCCAGCCTTTCGTTTTCTTAGTTTCTTTTCTAGATGCTCTAATTCTAGGGCCTGCAGGTGCCCTGTCTCCTGCAATCACCTGGGGTGTGGCCATAAAACCTGAGATGCATTCAGTCTCTTTCTCTTCCTCGCTCATTTTGGGCTGTGCTGCTGCACTGCCCAGACCTCCTGTTCTTTTGTGTTTTGAGTTGTTTGTCATCTGGCCAGGTATGGTTTCAGTTTTGGCTCTTGTCTTTTGGTAGGGTTATTTTGGCTTTCTTTAATTACTTATAATAAATTTTAGTTAACCATACTTGTTGTGTTTGGTTGTTTTGTTATAGCTTTGAGCCAGGTCATGACGCTGGACACTGTAGAGCAGTGTTTTTCAACCTTGGGGTCGCCTGGAATTCAAATGGGGTCGCCTGAAATTTCTAATAATTGCTAACAAATTTTTTAAAATTATTAATAAAAATATTTTTTAATGATTCAATGTATATTTAATTATAATTAAAACACCACACACTTTTCCTAATAAAAATCAAGTTCAAATAAAATGCAGGATATAATATCTGAGAGGGCATATCTTGATTGACCTGATCATGTGACCGCGTGTGTTACTACGCTTCAACCTGCCCTGACACAGTCACAGTCAGAAAACTGGACCAAACAAAGAATGGAAAGATTTTTTCACCCACCTGGCCCTGATAAGACATGTCCAAGAGAAACTGAGAAACAGACAACAAAAAGGTGCATTATAGACATTATATAGCCTAAATGTCGTCTAATAACATTTATTTGTAACATAGCAAACTATTACATGATAAAAAACAGATTAATTTTAGCAAAAAAAAATGTCTCTGTTTTGAATGTCTGGGGTTGCCAGAAATTTGTGATATTAAAATGGGGTCATGAGCCAAAAAAGGTTGGGAACCACTGCTGTAGAGGCACATCTGCTTCTATTTTGAACACAACTCAATCCAATAAAACTGAAACCTGATTAGATCCAAACATGTACATGCCAGATAAAGGGTTCCCTATTAGAAATGAAAATAGCAGGCCTCTAGTGGCCTCACTGTGACAGGGTTTTCTCAAGGTAATTTTATAATCTCTTCATTCGCTGTGAGCTATAAACAGTTAACAGCACTTAGTCGCAGCCTATTTCACAGAACAGAATAAGTAAGTAATAAGAGGAAACAAACAAAGACAGACAGAAAAAGGATCACTGTGGCTGACCTCATTTATTCTGTTACCCAGCAGGTCTCTCTGTCTGCATATCGTACTAAATCATGAGATCTGGATCGATGCACTCAATTAGGTCTCATGAATTTCACTGAGTCACACAGACCACAAAATGTGCTCTCCCCCCAAAACACGATACTGACCACATTGAGGGAATATCGTTATAGACTCCCGCACCCACGAGTTGATGAATGAAATTTAAGGTTTCAATTAATTAAATGCCTCATTATGCTAAGTGCCTGCTCTCGGTCTTCCATAGCAACTGGATTGAACTCGAAATGTGATGATGGTGGTGCAACAAAGAGCAGGAGGCTGATTTAATTTAATCTGACCAGGATGAGAAACAGAGCTGAGGGTGTACGATGGGAAGCGTGTCAACCTCGCAGAGGCTTCTGGTCCCTGAGCAGCGTGTGCCTGGCAGCAGATCGTATCTTCTCCCAGGAGGATGAACAAACAGCCCTGAGCAACGTACACAAACGTGAGCGTTACCATAGAAAGCACCACTGACGAGGTTATCGAAGCACCTGCACGGGCTTGTCCGGCTTGTGAGCACTGTGAAATGGAACCTCTGCACACAGCGGCAGCAGCAGACCACACTGGTATGAGTGTGTTTACAGTGTGAGCACAGTCTGGTTTCACAGGTGTTTGTACTATAGAACCCACAAACACATTAAGAAGCAAAGTGTGGATCTGCATCTGAACACCAACCTTAAAGATGATGTCCTTTAACCAAACAATTCAGGACCACAGACTATGAAGCATTCAACCCATAACCCATTTTTCAACTTTCTTAAGTGATTTATCACCCTTTATTCTAATATTATCCTCTGTATCTTGCATTCTTAAGACAAAATTGGCATTTTCCTATATCTAATTTATTGATCATGTAGATGTTCATAAAAGCTCAGATTAACCCATAAAGACACAGTGCTACTTTTATGGCAGGTCCCAAAAGAAATTCTCTCTATATCTAACCTTTCTTAAGTGATTTATCACCAATTATTTACTATATTATCCTCTATATTTTGAATTTTATCAGTATAAATCAGGAATTTTTCTGTATTTAATTTACTGATTTCTTGTTTTTGCACTTCTTTGTTCTTGTGTGCTCGTACTTTACTGCTGTAAACCCGGAATTTCCAATTGTGGGACAAATAAAGGCATATCTTATCTTATCTTATCTTATCTTATCTTATCTTATCTTATCTTATCTTATCTTATCTTATCTGATCTGATCTGATCATGAGGATGTTCATAAAGGCATATATTAAAGTTGAGGGTTATTTTATCAAAAATGGAGAAAACTGAAGAAAAACTAACTTTTTCAGTCAAATCTATCATTAACTGAACATAAACTAAGTGTCTCCATCCACTGTCATTGATCCAACTCCATGGGTTTTACTGGTGAATCAATGTTGTAGAAGATGACGGTGTTTCCATGTTCACTTTTAAGCCTCTGAACATCCAAATGGGTCATATCTGATGACTATGAAAAGATGACAAACTGCATTTTACACCAATCATTTACATGTATTGATAGAATCAGTGGATCAACAAGTACTAAACAGTTTAGATCAGCAGATGGTTTTGGTCGATGATGGATGTTTGGGTCTTTATGGGTTAAATTTGAGGGCAATAATATCAAAATCAGAGAAGAAAAAGTGAATTTTTTTTTAGAAAAATCTATCATTAACTGAACATAAACCAAGTGTGTCCATCCACTGTTATTGATTTAACTCCATGGGTTTTACTGGTGAATCAATGTTGTAGAAGATGGCAGTGTTTCCACATTCACTACGGAGCCTCTAAATGTCCAAATGGGTCATATCTGATGACCATGAAAAGACGGATAACATAGTATTTTACACCAATTATTTACATGCATTGATGAGATTAGTGGATCAACATTTATGAAATATTTCAGTTCAGTAAATGCTTTTGGTTGCTGGTGGCTGCTTGGGTCTCTATGGGTTAAAATGGATGTGGAGCAGGGGTCAAACGTTCCCAAAAAGACACTGTGGAGACCAGATTTTAGAGCAGGGGTGTCAAACTCGTTTTAGTTCAGGGGACACATATAGTCACATTTGATTTCAAGCGGCCTGACCAGTAAAATAATAACACCGTAACCTATAAATAATGAAAACTCCAAATGTGTCTCTATTTTAGCGCTAAAAAAAAGTGTGTGAATGTGAATAACCTGAACAATCATGAACATCCTGAAATTTCTAACTCAAAATAAGTGCAATTTTAACAATATTATGCCTCAGTTTATCGTTTACACATGTGCGTTACAGCTTACAGATCACAGGGGATCTACAAATACACAAAACACTTAGTAACAGGCATTTAGAGCGGAAAAATATAGTATTTAACTTCATGATCAAAACAACTTGCCAAGACTCAGTGATACCCTTGACTGTTAATGTCCTCTGTGTAATTTTCCATCCTGAAGGCCAGATTGAACCCTTTAGGCCTTTTACATCATTTGATTCTTCTATACATCCAGTTTGCGAGTTTTGTATTATTCTCAGGTTCCATTACCTTAGTTTTTATTATTTGAAGATATATTTTTGTTTCTCCAAGATATTATCCCCTTACATTAGTACCTACTGACTGTCAAATTTTCTTGCTCAGCTTTTGATTACTTAATCTACTTTGTTTTCTTCTTCATTATTTTAATAGCTTGATCTTTTTCTATTATATTCAACATTTTTTAGCTGTGTTTTTTTTTTTTTCTTCTCTTTTCATACCACCAAGAAGGCAGTTCACTGAGAAGATATGGTTAAAATCATCTTTTAAGAAATACAGCTACTGAGTGTAGTCCTGACTGACAGGGGATATTAAAACCTGTTAAGCCCTGGGTCATTTATGGGAAATATTTTAATGTAACACAAAACAATGGATCAGCTGTCGGCTAAAGTTTCATACATATAAAACCAAGTTATAATCAGACAACAGCAAAAGTAAGACAAAGTTCACGATCACCGCTTCATAATAGACCTTTATTTTTGCTCTTCTTTGTCTCATTCAGTGAATTTTAACAGTAGACAAATAATACGTGTACTGTTGGATCTGCTCAGTGTTAGCTTAGCTCTGTAAAGTTTGTCTCTTTGGTCTGTTTTATGACATTAACCCATAACCCAGCGCTACTATTATGTCAGTTCCCAAATTAAATTTTCTCTATATTTAACCTTTCTTAAATGATTTTTCACCATTTATTTACAATATTATCCTCTGTATTTTGTACTTTATCAGTATAAGACAGGTATTTTTCTGTATTTAATTAACTGCTCATGTAGATGTTCATAAAAGCTCAGATTAAAGTTGAGGGTTATTATATCAATAGCAGAGAAAACTGAGGAAAAAAAATAACTTTTTCAGTCAAATTTATCATTAACTGAACATAAACCATGCATTTCCATCCAATATCATTGATCCAACTTCATGGGTTTTTCTGGTGAACCAACGCTGTAGAAGATAATGGTGTTTCCACGGTAACTATGAAGCCTCTCAACACCCAAATGGGTCGTATCTGATGACGATGAAAAGATGACAAACTGCATTTTACACCAATTATTTACATGTATTGATAAGATTAATGGATCAGCAGGTACTAGACATTTTAGATCAGTAGATGGTTTTGGTTGCCGATGGATGTTTGGGTTTTTATGGGTTAATCATGACATACGCTGGTCTAAGACTGTTAGCTTGTTTTAAATATTTGCCCACTTAAGTGCTTGTTTGAGTTTTTTTCTATTACCCGACAATTGACTATATTAAGCTTTTAACTGAGATTCTTTTGGTTACGTGGGTATATAGAATGTGTATATTACTACAAGCGTCACATAGCATTACCATGGTAACGCAGACAGAACTGTGGCTGCCCTCAGTGTCCAGGAACAACTAGGCTTAAAAGGTTACCTGGTTTTGACACAGTTGCATAGTGTCCTGACTGATGATATTGGCTACTTTGCTAACAATAAGCTGACAAATGGATTTATAATATCTTCGGAACCAGCAGATCAAATGCATATAATCTGCATTTTGGGTCAGTAAATCACTCCTAATTGAATTATTTCCGTCTGAGTTAGTTTTGAGGTTGCTCCTAATTAGCAAAGAAAAATGAGGCATATCCTAAATACAGTAAGGCATTTTATCCCCACAAATTTTCTGAGTTTATTAACATTCCGGAGTTCTAATGGGAAGCTCTGGACCAGATGGGATCACTGTAACTGATTACTGATACAGAAGCCAAGTGTATCCTGCGGAAATTAGGCCACAGTGGCAGTGTAGCATACATAAGGTATCAGTACACTGCAAAAAAGGGGTGTCTAAAAACAAGATAAAAACACTAAATCTGAGGAAAAAGGTACTCAAAACAAATGAATTTATCTGTCCATGTAGCAAGATAATTTCACTTGACACGATTCTTGAATTAATTACATATCTACAGATGTATGAACATTTAAAATAAGAAATTAACTCTTAAAACAACATAAATTATCTAACACTTCTAAATCTATTAGTGTAAGTGTTACACCCTGTGCAGGAATGACAGTGTAACTGTTGTTTTGTTAAACATGCCCAGAGTCCTATTTGTGTAGATTGTGTAGATTGACTAGACTGAGGAGCTGTGCTGAGCTCCTTAGCTGGGTTTAATCAGCCATGGATACAGTCCTGGTCCATCAATCTGCATCCACTGTCAATCTCACCGTATCCTGCCTCGTATGCAGTTCACATCATCAACAGGTGCTATATATAACGTGAAGTACACATGCCACTCTCTGCTACACCTATCACTTTAATTTCACTTGAAACGGGGCCTCGTTGTGATGAAAGTGTCTGAAAATAACACCGCCAAAGTGTCATAATCTGTCTTTCTACCCTAATAACTGCACCGGAAGACCTGTCAATATGCAAAGTGGTGTTGCATAAGTGTGCAGTCCAATCATTTTAAATAATTCAGTGTAAGACCCTGAAGCTCTACTTTTATATTGATGAGTTAGCATAATTCAGGTGGAGTTTAAAAAAAACACAGACTGGGTGGTAGATCCCCTAGTGGAATGACGATTCCTCACTTGGCTGAGCATCTTATGTCATGTCAGCCATGCAAATGTGAACTGGACTGAGTGGCCTCGAGGCCACAACGTAGACAAGACACACTCAAAGACACACATGACAAAGACACACACAGGCATACCAATGTTTCTTAGAGGGGTGGAAGGACCTCTAAAGCAGTATTAACATCATGTGACTCAGTGACTCAAAGCCCAAACTAATTAAATCTTCCATGCAGATTGACCCAACGTGCCTGAAGCAGTAAATCTGGAGCCTACCTTAACACACACACACACTATACACACACACACACAAACACACTCTTGTGCTCACCCTACTGAGTTGCTCCAGCAGTCTATGGTTCTGCTCGGAGAGCTCACTGATGGCCTTGGTCTTGTCCCTGTCGGCGTCTCTCAACTGGACCTGGTGGCGTTCCAGTTCCCCCTGCAGCTGCTGGACGTCCGTCTCCAGCTCGGCCACACGACCCTCCCACTCCCCCTCCCGACTCTCCAAACGCCGACGCAACTCATGCTTCTCCTGCTCCAAGTGCTGTATGTGGACAAAAGAAGGGTTAGAGTTTCATTCATTCAGCTAGATGGAATTTAAAAAAAATAAGGCAATATTTAATTAAAAAAAAAAAAAAAAAAAACGGAAAAAAATGTATGTCCCTTATAAAGTCCATGTCCACTCATAAATAATGGATTTTTTTAGTTTTTAAAGTCATCAATTACTCATTGGGTCTTTAAATAAAAAGGTAAAATGAGCCAAAGTTCCAACATGTTGCTGTTTTGTTTTCATAAATGACTATCTTGTGAGAATTTACTAAACAAATCACTAATTTAGACTTTTGGGGCTGGGTACAGACTTGCAGATAAGCTGCACTAAATATTGTCATATCCTCACATATCTAAAAACACATCCTCAGTGTTTTCCATACCTTTGTATGCACTGGGACCACCTTAGCTAAATTCCTCTAAAATGAGAAAAGCATTAAACTGACTAAAAACACACTCACTTTTCCCTGCTGTAATGGTTGACTTTTGACCATTAGTAGGATGAGTGTTGGGAGCTCTTTCACACATATGTACTGAGGACAATAGTTGAAAGCAATGAGGAAAAAATAGGGGGAAAATGCAAATAATTCACCACAGACAGCATCTAAGTCTTTTGGAAACAGGAAAAACCTTGATCTGGATTGTGTAAATTTTTTTTTTTTTAAAACTGAGTACACATTTTTAGTCAGGAAATGTGGCCAACCAGGTCCATTTATACATCTAGCTGTACAGGATAAATACATTTTTTTTCCAGAATTATATAACAATTTGTGGTTAATTTCATGGCTTCACATCATTTTGTGCCCAAAAAAAGGTTGCTTTTTGAGCTTGACTTCTTGGGGCTAAAAGTTATTAGCTTTGTGATATATTTTTTGCAGTCAGATGCAGATGTTCCACGAGACTGATGATTTTATAATAATAATAATGGATTAGATTTATATAGCACTTTTCTATGAACGCTTACAGAGGATCCATTATTCATTCACTCTCACATTCTCCCTCTGGTGGTGGTAAACTATATTTGTAGCCACAGCTGCCCTGGGGCAGACTGACGGAGGCGTGGCTGCCAATCTGCGCCTATGGCCCCTCCGACCACCACCAAATATTCATACACATTCATACACCAGTGTGAGCAGCAGCACTGGAGGCAAGGAGGGTGAAGTGTCTTGCCCAAGGACACAACAACACGTGGATAGAGCGGGATTCGAACCGCCAACCCTACGGTTATCGGACGACCTCGCTCTACCATCTGAGCCATGGCCGCCCCATGATTTTACAGCTTTAAAAGTAACTAGAACCTTTTGTAAAGTTGACAAATAAAGACACAATTTTTTTTAAAGGCTGAGAATGAGGAAAGTTTCATAATTGTGTCCCACAGAAACTGAAATCTTGTTAAAATCAGTGCAGGCTGACACTAGGGGTATAATATAGTGATTTTCAACTGAGCCAATTTCCGGCGCCTCTAGCTCTTTAAGTGACAGTTCAGAAAATAGGACGCTTCTTTCTATTCTCTAGAAGGCAGTGAATGGTGGACAGATGCACTGCAGCACCAGTGGCTGTCAGAATTTGGATGGCGGTGGTTGTTACGTTCACATCCCAGGCTGAAGCAGCTGGCATCTACGTGATCACTATTTCCATCTCTTGGTAAATGCCAGAACAAAGGGAGGGATGAGAGGAGAATCAACACAGGATCACACAAAGACATCAACATCCAACTCAAATAGGATACCAGGAACTGTAGCAGCATCACTGATGACCAGTGTTTCATATTAGGAGGCAGCTTATTTCTCTGAGCTGCAACACCAGGATGAATATGGATCAAAGGGGGGAACAGATGTACAGTGAATACAGTAAGCCCTGGATAGCAACAGGATTAGTGCTTGTGGTTTTTCTCAGGCCATGTGCACACCTCTGTGAAGAAAGCAACAACAGAAGTGCAGATATACTGGGTTCACTGTAAACAACACAAATCTGTTGCTGCCAACGGTAAAGAGGGTGCCGTTGTAGTTGACTTAATCATAAATATATATGATTTCCTTCCAGTGGTGGAATGTACTGACATAGTTTTACTCAAATATAGTGCTGAAGTACAAATCTAGGGTACTTGTACTCTGCATGTGTCTGTTTTATGCTACTTGTACTTCAACTACATTATATTTCAAAGCAAATATTGTTCTTTTACTCCTTAATAAGTAACTTAATTTGCTAGATTCATGTCTGAGAATACATTTGTAGAATAAACTAATGAATTCAGATGCATTACTATAGACTAGGAATTAAAATGAGTGACACAAAATATTGTAAAATAGGTTAGTGAGTTGTTTTTGTTTTTTTTTTTACTTTTTGTACTTGAGTCACATTTGATCCTCCTTTACCTATACTTTTTTTTAAGGTTTTCCATACAGGACTTTGTATTTTTATGATGTGGTATTGTTACTTTTACTCAAGGAAAAGATCTGAGTCCTTCCTCTGCCTGTGTTTACAACCAGAACATGAAGTACTTTCGTAAAGCACTTGTAAAAGAATCCTAACAGGTCTCATAAGAAGCACACGACATTTGTTTAGGTTATGAGTTTCCACTGGGCCCAAACATGAGTAGGCTTCACTCTTTGAGAACATATTAAAATGTAGTTAGTATTCTAGTTTGATGTTTGTTTACCTCTAGTTTCTCGTTGAGATCTTTGTGCATTTTCTCATATTGCTTGGTCAAGTCTTGGTTTCTCTCTAGCAGCGCTTTGCCGAGTTTAGCAGCTAAAACCAGGTCTTTTTCCTTTTGACGGAAGAGCGACAGTAAGTCTGCATTCTGCCCCGCTGCAGGCGCCTCCTGGGCCGGCAGCTCCTCCTCGTCGTCCCGCTCCCCGGTAAGCATGGCCAGTTCCTCCTCCAAGGCCATGCCGAGGCCTCCGGAGCCGGCATGCCGCAGCGGGTGACCCTGGCCGCCGCCGCCGGGCTCCTGTGCGCCGGGGCAGGGCAGGGGCTCCATGCAGTCGCTGTCCAGCTCCAGTGGTGCTGAAACCACGGCGGACGTCTGCAGGTCTAGGCAGAACGTGGACATCGGCGCCCGGTGAGGGAGAAGCCAACAGATAAGAGCCGACTTATTTTTACTCCGGTTGAACCCACCCTGCCGTGACTGGGTTGGGCTGACAACACCGGCTTGTAATCAACAATTCATCCATCGTTCTCGAAATTCGGAGCCGGATCCAGTAAGAGAAAACTGCTGTCTGTCCAGTTTCCTCCCGTTAACCCACCAACCAGCCGCGGCTCCGGTTCAGTCCCCGCAAACGCCGCCTTCTCTGCAGCTCACCGAATGTCCGTTCAGTATTAGACGCGCAAAATGTGTTTAACCCGGTATTAAACTCCTGGATGAGCTGTCCGCAGCGGTCGGTCGGTCGGTCAGGGTCCATCCCGTGGCGGGGTCCTGGTCCCCCATAATGATCGGCATTTGCCAGCCAAATGGATCTGCGCGACCCCGATGCCTCCTCAATCTCTTCCACTTCTTAAATGCGCGTGCCCGCCACGGCAGTGACGCCAGCTGCAACCTGTTACAAACGCCCACCCCATTGGCTGAAAACGATAGCGCCATATTTTGGTAATTCTCACACACATCTGTGCCGTCCAGCACATGAGCAGATAAAATAAGAACAGTGTTCTGGCTGAGGGGGAGGCACCGGCCGTCAGCAGAGGTGTTCAAGCACCAAGGAACCCTTTTAACCTGAAGGCATGTGACTTTAGACTCAGAGATAATAACGGACGGGTTAATAATAGTGACTTTATTACAACCGGTGTCCGTGTTATAATGCTGACCTTCAGGACGGTAGTTTCATCCGCATTTTCACTGTTTTTCTTTGTACTGAGCTAGAAGGTGTTAGATTTGAGGTTTTTACATTTATTGTTTTTTGGGTTTTTTTAAATCTATCTCATATTTCTTTGTTTGCTGTGAGTGCACTTTATTCTGTTCTGTACAAAATACAAGTTTCTCCACTGTGGATCAGTAAAATTAACTTATCTTATCTTAAGTTTGGTTGGGTGATTTAAAATAAATAAATAAATAAATAAATAAATGAATAAAATTACTGAAGAAAAGTGAAATTTAAAAACCACAAGACAATATTTCATAAAATAAACCCTTATATACAGATCTGCACTGTAAAAAATGACTGTAGAATTAACACCAAAAAGTTGTAAAATTGCAACATAAAAAAAATAAATGACAATACAATGCAAAGTTGTTTATTTGAAAAAAGATTTTGTGTTAACGATTGAATCAAATATAGCTGTAATTTTTACAGGAAGGGTATGTTAACAAAACCAGACTTGTATGTAGAAATTATGTATTTCTATTGTTTTTAGAAAATAAAACTGTAAATTGAAAAACAATGTGGTGCCGTTTAAACTGCAAGACCATAATGTTGAAATAACAACATATTTGCTTTTTTTTTTTTTTTTTTTTTTTTTTTTTTAAATAAAAAAAATTATAAAAAAGTAAACATTTAACAATTTAACATTTTAAATTTGTAAATTAATGGGTTGGTAGAGTTGGTAGAGCAGCTCGTCCAACAACCAAAGGGTTGGTGGTTCGAATCCTGGCTCCAACTGTCCATATGTCCAAGTGTCCATGGAAGACACTGAAGCCTAAATTGGTCCCAGCTGGACCTGGTGGCTTTGGGAAGTGCTTTGGACACCATGAAGGTGTAGAAAATGTGCTAAATAGGTGCAGTCCATTTACCATTTAAATATACATGTTTAAAATGTTAAATCTACATATTACTCCATAAATATGTTTACAGTTGGATGTGTTTTTTACGGTATTGTTCTGGAAACCACAGCTGCCAGTTTTTTTCTGTAAAAACAACAGGATTTTTTTTAAAGTGTGGAAAAGCGCTGCAAAATGATCACTTTCTCTGATTTAACCATTTATAGGTATGTGCTTTAGTAAAATGATAATTTTTGTTTTATTCTCTAAACTACTGACAACATTTCTCCCAAATTCCAAATAGAAATATTGTTATTTAGAGCATGTATTTGCAGAACACGACACATGGTCAATATAACAAAAAGATGCAGGCCTCAAATAATGCAAAGAAAACCAGTTCATATTCATTTCTAAACAACACAATACTAATGTTGTAACTCGGTAAAAGTTCAGACATCAGTATTTGGTGGAATAACCCTGATTTTCAATGACAGCTTTCACGTATCTTCTCTCTCCACCATTGCTGTTGGATGACTTTATGCAGCTCCTGGCAGAGAAATTCAAGAAGCTCAGTAATGTTCCATGGCTTGTGACCATCCATGTTCCTCCACAAGTTTTCAAAGTGGGTTCAGGTCTGGAGATTGGGCTGGACATGACAGGGTCTTCATCTGATGGTCCGTCATCCACACCTTTATGGACCTAGCTGAGGCCAGGAGCATTGTCCTGATAGAAGAACCAGTCCTCCGAGTTTGGGAACATTGTCAGAGCAGAAGTCCAATATTGTTTTTGGATTCCAATTACTTTTGTGGTACTAATAGCACTGTTTTTGCCTATTGTAAGAAGATAGTGATGGACACAGTAATGGTTGTTTAACTTCTCCTTCTTAAATAAGACATGGATCAGGTGTTTATTCAGTAGAATAAGGTGTGCTTGTGTTGGAATTCATTCTATAGTCCATATCCATTCTTAAATTATGATTTTTTTTTTTAGTTTTTATAGTCATTTATCACTTGTTGGTCCACGTCCTTGAATAAAGAGATACAATTTGTTCCAACAAGTGCTGCAAAAGTTACTGTCTTGTGTTCATAAATGACTATCTTATGAGAATTTATTGAACAAATCACTAAATGGGATTTTCAGGGCTGGGTACAGACTTGCAGATAAGACGCAAACCTTTTTTCCAGTGGGTCTCACCATCCAGTAGAAACATCCAGTTAAATTAGTATAAAATCAATGAGGAAAGCATTAAAGTGACTAAAATTCACCTACTTTTTCCTGCTGTAATGAATGACTTTATACTATCAGTAGGAGTGTTGTAAGCTCTTTCACAAACATCTGCTAGAGACAAAAGTCGAGAAAAAAAAAAAAAAAAAAAGGAAAAATGAGAAAAAGTGCAAATAATTCCCCACAGACTGCACCTAAGTCCTCTAGAAACATAGGAATTTTCAGTCAGTAGATGTGCCTAACCAGGTCCATTTAACGATACTTTATACATTCAGTTTTACAGGATAAATATGTTTTACTCTACAATTATTTAACAGTTTCTAGTGTGTTTCAGTTGTGGAAAAAATATAAAGCACTTAAAATCAAACTACACAACAATGCTTTTTAAGCTTCACTTCTAGGGGCAAAGATATATTTGTTTTTTGATCAAATTATTGTCATCATAGTGCCCTAACTACAGTATTGTAATAGTAATCCTCTTGGTGATACGATTACCTTTCTTTGATTAATTGGTTTGGCTCATTCATCACCACTATTGGGATATTTTACATACTACTGATATTCTAATAAAGTGACATATCGTTCATTTCAGACATGTACAACACATTTTTAGTGTTAAAAGGTTTTTTTTTGTGTGTGTGTGTGTCTTTTGGTTTTGTCTTTTTCCTCTTCTTACCATCATGTTTTAAAGATCCACTATAAATCAACCTCTAGTTTTTATATAGAAGTAGGATTTATGACAGATTCCAATCAGATTAAATGCTTACTGAACAGATGGAGGATTGATCGCAGCTGTACACGACTCCATCGGTGCTACATGTACAATAACAGCTATGACATGGCTTTATAGTCCCTCAAACATAAGAGTTCTTAAAGTTATAAAAGCATTTTTCTCAGCTTGTTTTTTGTCTGAGATGCAGAGTCATTACAATTAGAACACTATAGCAAGATAGTCTAGATACAAAACAACATAAATGAAGTATAGACACATAGAACCTTAAAAATATATCTATGGATTTCATTACATACACTGTTGCCCATAAAGTTGGAATAAAATGTTTCAACCTCATCTCATTAAATAATGGTGACAATGATTCATTCTTAACAGATAAAGTGTAAACACCACCAGAGTGTGAATGTGAGAGGGAATGGATAATGGCTCAATAATGTAAAGTGCTTTGGGTGCCTTGAAAAGCACCATAGAAATCGAATCCATTATTATTATTATTATTATTATTATTATTATTATTATTATTATTATTATTATTATTATTATTATTATTATTATTATTATTATTATTATTATTATTAACTGGGACTCAGTAGTTATTACACTAGGTCATAGGAATTAAAAGAGGAATGTGTTTGAAAACTAATTTACTTCAACTTTATGAGCAGCAGTGTAGATCAGGGGTCTTCAACCCATGGCTCCTGGGCCAAATGTGGCTCTTTAGCCTCTCTCTATGGCCCCCCTGGTCAAAAAACATAAGGAACATTTTGAAATGAACTGAACGAGTCATTACTTTTTAACATTGTTATAGACCTAAAACTATTCTAACTTTGTCTATCTGCAAATATTTGCAGGCTATACACGGAATAAAACACTTTTTTTGGCAGCATATAAATCAAAATGTATTATTTTCTTGCCGAATTCAATACAAGATGCTCTATTTGCATTTGTTCATAGTTTGTAAGTAAGCCACTATACATGAAAGTGAAGCTTTTTCCCCATTACACAACGTAATCATGTTTTGGAAATAGTGTCCATCATTTAAAAAAATTGTTCAAATCTTGAATGTTTTCTTTCATGTAGTTGCATGATTTCATAAATGCACCAGACTTTGCATTATTGTAGTGTTAAATAGTGAAATAGCAAATGAATCACAAACAGGCTAAAGCAGAGCAGAATCCTCATGGTAAAATGTAGACGGGTTTAAATATTTTTTTCATGCTTCCAGTCAGATTTCTTTCTTCTGTTTCAAGACAAAAATATCTCTTTAGGCTGTAAAGTTTGCCGACCACTGGTGTTAGATGGATGATTTTTTTTTCCAACGGTTATTTTAGGGTCAGGACTGATAAGGTTTATAACTGCTAACAGGATTACATCAGGTTAGTAAGGGTTAAATATTATGAGCTTGTGTATGCAGATATGGTCCTCACAGATGCAGTAGCATTTGTGTGTATTTGTACACAGGTGGGTGATGTAGGGGTCGACATGAGTTTTGTAAATGGAGGGGGGTGGGGGTTATTGGTGAATGATTACAAACAAAGCCCCTTGAGCTGGTAAAGTAAAGGCACAAAAGAAGTGGGTCATGGCCTGCTGGTCCACTGCTGCCTGGCTTTCAGGGCAGAGGGGGGCACACATTAGATAATGGGTGATTTCCTCAGAGCACATCAAAACATCACTGCTGTGATAAACCGCTAAGCGGAATGCCCACTTTATCCTTATTAGTGTAATACTGCTTGTGTTGAGATGATGGCAAACACACGCAAGAAAAAACAACAACAACAACAAGCCTTGTTTTTGGAGAAGGATTATTGTTCTGCCTGATCATTCAGTGTTTTTTATTCTAACAGTATTTATGATTTAAAAAAAAAAAAAAAAAGACAGATAAACAAGAACCAGAGAGCACTTTAATACTTTAACCCATAAAGACCCAGTGCTACTTTAGTGTCAGTTCTCATATGATTTTTCCCTCTAAATTTAACCTTTCTGAAGTGATTTATCACCATTTGTTGTAATATTATCCTCTGTGTTTTGTATTGTTTCAGTAAAAATTAGGTATTTTCCTATACTTAATTTACTGGTCATGTAGATGTTCATTTAAACTCAGATTAACCCTTTCATGCATAGTGGTCACTACAGTGGACAGTTATTCCCCAGCTGTTCTCTTGTATATTCATGGGTTTTGCTGTTTTAGTTCCATATCAGCCAACACAGTGGACACTTATGCATCATCCCATACATTGCAATTCATACCATTACTGTAACTGTGCTTTTCTTGATAAATCTGATCTGCAGTAACATGTTTGAGTGTAAACCAATTACTAATTATTATTAGACTTTAATGAACAGTTTTCTTATTCAAATAGTTTTTTTTTTTTTTTTTTTTTTTTTTTAGTGTATAATCTCCGGGAAGTGAGTAATAACTAGCATTAGAGTATGTTAAAATGTGAGAAAACATCAGATTCGCTGCATGAAAACTGTTTTTATTTCATAGTTTTCACACTGTATATCACCTTCTGATGATGGTTTTAAACATATGTTTCTTTGCTTCAAAAATTAAACACATGGTATCCAGCTGAGTGGACATTTTTGTAACTCCATGAAAAATAGGTTCATAATTTTTTTTTAATCGCATTTTATTTTCATGCCTAAAGAGGAATAAAAACACTCAGGAAAGAAATCTTGACTAAGGCTGTCAAAATTCACGCATGACAGGGTAAAAGTTGAGGGTTATTATATCAAAAACAGAGGAAACTGAGGAAAAGAGCAACTTTTTCAGCAAAATATATCTGACTGAACATAAGCTAAGTGTGTCCATCCACTGTCATTGATCCAACTCCATGGGTTTTACTGGTGAATCAATGTTGTAGAAGATGACAGTGTTTCCACGTTGACTACGGAGCCTCTGAACGTCCAAATGGGTCATATGTGATGACCATGAAAGGATGACAAACTGTATTTTACACCAATTATTTACATATATTGATAGAATTAGTGGATCAATAGGTATTAAACAGTTTAGATCAGTAGATACCTCTGGTCACTGGTGGATGTTTGGGTCTTTACGGGGTTAAAGTGCTTACATTTGTACAGTTGTATAACAGCATGACCATTTCCTGGATGATAAACATATTTTCCACCTCAAGAAACTCAGCAGAAGATTAATGTCATGAAGGTAATGGACATTATTATCCTTAACCACACTATCTTTTCTCCTTTAAATGCACATTGCCATAAAAACACTTGAATTGCGCCCTCATGGCTCTTTATTATGGACTATAGCTCCCTCTGTGGAAAAACAACTGATATTACACTGTCATGCTTCAAAATGATGGCTATAAACAACAACAGCCCACTTACATTTTACTGCTTGGAGGAAGAGCGTACCTCAGAAATGTGCGCTGTGTGTTCATGCCATCAAACTGCCAGTGGGGGATTTGTTTTTATGTATTCATGAATAAAAATGTAGTCTTATAAAACACCTGTGTAATCCAGTTTACTGAAGTCCAGAATTTATAACCAATAATTGCTCTCGCAGACATTTTGTCCCTCTTTAATGGTTGTCAAAGACGTTAAAAGCTTGGCTCATAAACTGGAGCCATCATATATCTTAAACCCTTTTCCTCATTGTCTAGTGGCAGTTCTGTGTTAGCAACGTTAAATTACCTCAGACATTTAATTTAACTCATTTAAGAGAGTGACAGTTTACAGTCTGTATCTAGAGCAGTGTCCTCCTGGTACTGAGTGTTCTGTTCTTATGTAACATCAACCCTTAGTCATACAGGCCTGTCTCTGTCTTTTTCAGCTAATGCAAGGTTTGGCTGACTGTTATGTAACAAAGCCAGGCTCCTCGAACATCTAGTTTTCAGTGGCTCTGTTTAATAGCCATAACCTTATATGAAAATACAGTCATGGAATAAACAAGTTATGGAAAAAAAATAGTTGTTTCCAGGTTTTGCCATTGGATGGCACTGTCTTTTCACTGGTACCTCTTGTAAATGATTTTGGAAGCTTGTGGTGTCTCCAGGTGGGGTATCCTATGTCTGTCATTTGACATTTGCCATGGAAATAGTCATGCCAAAACTATATTGTTTTTTTTTTTGTTTTTTGTTTTGTTTTTTTTGTGTTTAATTTTGTATTTATTATTACAGGAGCAATTTATACCAGATTTGATTTGTCAGTAGAAGGCATACAGAAATAGCCTCTTAAAGTCTTGAACTCAGTTGACAACTTGTGACTTCCATGTAAAAACAGAGTAAAGAGGACTGTGGTTTTACAGTCTTGTCAGAATTAAGCTGGGATTGGACTCAGAGGCATACAGTACCTTGTTGCTAGGTAACATCCTTATGATGCCTCAGCCTCCATCCAGTACTCTGAAATTACAATGAAAATTCAACCTTCTAAATACTGATTTTGCAAAGTAAAGTCACGATGATGCAACCACAGATGTTAAAAGAAAAATTAACTTCAGGGGTTTCACATGTCAGTCTTCAGTTTTTTGTGTTTATTAATGCAATAAAGAATATATACAAGGATTTGGTGGTTTAATGATAGATATGATGGATGTGAATCATTACAAAATAGTTCCTCAAGGATATGTAAGTATCCCATGGTACTAAATTGTTTGACCCCATTGACAGATATTGTATTAGGTTCCATATGTGTCCTATTGAAAGCCTTTTAGACATTCTGTTAATGGAAGGTGATAACCTCATCCGGACCTCATGTAAGTGAGGAAGTCTTTAATTAAGGGCTGTTCCTGGATGTGAGTCTGTTCAGATACAGATTTTTCTTCAGATTACAATATAATAACTGCAAAGGCCTCTGGGGAAGCTTAAAAATACTATTAATACATTAAGTATAAAGAGTTCCAATACAAATTGTATTGGAGATAGAGTCCATGTGGTGTGATTCCAGACTGTTTTTAGAGAAAACCTAGAGAACTCAAGGACAAAGTTTTGAAAATTCCATTACAGAAACAAGCCGAAGTGTTGAATGAGTGCTGCATTTGCTCCCCGTCTGCTACAGATTACTGTCACACTCATTGATTGTACTGTACAGCACTGTACTCTCACCTTGCGACCATTTTGTCCCTTCCGTCGTACGGATGTAGAACTGCTTGCCAGGTTAGGTTGTACCATCTGTTACTGTGTGTGTAATCTGTCAGTGTGTGCGTGTGTGTACTCTGTAAGTCAATATCACAGTGTCTGTCACTTGACTTTCATTTGCATAAAAGATAAAAATATTGAGGAGAGTTAAACCACTGCGTCCAACATTGGTGAGTGTGTTAGGTTATGACATGACATGTACAGTGTCTGTGTTTACTCCTGTATAATTGTATTTCTGTGCATGTTGTAGCATTTCCTTCCATTACATTATTCAGGCGTATTACTGAATAATCTGATACATTATACATATAGTGTGGTCTGCAGAGCCGTACACTGAATTACAAATTGAGCATTAAGAATGAAGGGTTGTGAGTGACAGTAAGGTTACATGCACATGATGTATTAGTCTGTCTTATAGGACGTTTTGCATACTGTTGTTGTTAGTAGAAGTCATTGCAGAATGTTGCAGATTATTAACTTTTATTAGGCATCTAAACTGAAATATTGACAATAAAAAAGAAATCACTAACACCTAAACGCTCCCGATTACTCTGAGTTTGATGTTCAGTGAGTTCTAGTGATTTATGTATTTATTACTCTGATATATATGTTCAGTTTAATAGTTTCCAACATGTATTATGTGTTTTCACTGTCAGCACTTTTAGGAAACAGATGATTAGTCAACTATCACCTCTAAAAATCCACTATTATTATTCAATCTGCCTATATTTATGTTAACATAATGACAACATATATTGAGGATGCAGCTATACATCCAGAAAACACAATTTGTTCATATTTTTTTAATTAATGTAAAACATTATCACTAAATCTATAAAATTTCCTACCAAATATTCACACTGTGAAATTCTACCATTTTTGCACAACAGATCTCAGTTATTACACTTTCAGAAGCCAATATATTCATAAATAATGTGTTATTTTTATATGGGTTCCTGCCTTAAGACATGTTAGATCTATTTTTAACTGCACACTGACTTTCTTGTTTACTTAATGATGAAAGACAAATTTCCCTCCGATGACATCCTTGCCCTTAAGAGTTTTTTCGACTGCATTATTGCTACTCATTAAGAAGGAGTTTTTGAAAGGGGTCATTGTGGTTTGTCAGTAATGAGCTGCACAATTTAGGCTACTTTACAACTTTTAGAAGCTAACTGTTTGGGTGTCAAACTGCATACAGTAGTGTGATTAGTAACGGCTGCTGCAGTAAGAGGCAGAGAGAGAGAAAAAGAGAGAGAGTTAGGAGGTGGTCAGGGTGAGCTAGTGACAGGGAAGAGAGAAAGAGAGTGAGAGCTTCCTCCAGTATGTGATCGCTGGTCTGCTGCATTACTCTACAATGCAATATCTGTGTAGTCCTCCACTCCCTCTCTCTCCTCTCTGTGTCTCTCTTTGAAGCGGTAATCTCCAGTCGCCTCACAGCTTTCTGCCCTGCCACAGCGCATCTCTCCCCTCAGCTCTGCTCTCTCCCCAGTGAGGATGACATCCCCGAATTTGATGAACCAGCGAAGCTCTCATTCCGGCTGGTGGCTTCTGAGGGAGACCCCACATGAACGGGCTTACTGGACGAGAAGGTGCTGCATCTAAAGGGGCTTCATCCAAAAAAAAAAAAAAAAATCTGTCAGCTTTAGCAGTCTCCGAGTAAGTGCTGTGATGTTTTCTTCTTACTGTATCTATGAATATAAGATAAGGAATAAGGAGTGGGTGATGGTTTTCTGCTGGGGAAAGAATGCAAGCGGTGCATTTGTGTAATTAAGTGAAAATGCTGTTTCTCATATCAGCATGTTAGAACTGTTCCCTGATTGATTAATTCTGTGATTGAATGATTTGTGGAGTGTTGAGCCAGATGGTAGCATCAAGCTTATGCAGCAGCTGTACCTTGTCTATCAAGAGTAAATGCTATTCTTGGTCACGACACTGAGATGCTCTGTCTTTGTTTGCCCGTATCTCTTCATCGATGTGCTTACTGTAGCATATACTCCTACAGATGGCTGTCATTCCCTGGGGAGGGAGTTAAACTGCCTGCTGTATGTCATTATAACACCACTGAATGCTTGTTTCAGAAATTTGACTAATCTGTACCAAGCCTGAGGAACTTCTGCGACAAAGTTGATCCCACTGCCTATCCTGTAGAGATTTTCCAAATGATCGAACTTACTTTTTTGGCAATAACAGCCGGTACAGTAGTAGCTTCGGTTGGGATCCACTGCAGGAAAAGAGCTGAAATTACAAAGTCAGTACACAAAAAGTATGAGAAGATGAAGACTGTGGTTGGAGGAAAGTATCTCTATGGTAACAGCAGGTTTTGCCAAGGGTGGAGGAGAGGTGAAGGAAGCTTGCTGCTTCTTTCTGGCGCCTTTTCAGATGGATCATAAATTACAGGACTGACAGGACTTTTGAAGAAGAACAAAACAGAATATTAACTAGAAAGGCACATACCTCCATCAAGGCCCCACAGTCCTGTAATTCAATCAAACATCCTACTTTGAAATGTAAAAAAAAAAAAAAACAAAACTCAAAATTCCACCTGTTTTTGCTGGATCTGCTCCAGAATGCAGTTTGTTCACCCTTGGACTTTGCTCTAATGTTCCACCAAGTTTCATGAAAATTGGTAGTTTCTTGTTGATGTAAAGAAACACTAATAAAAACACATCCTTAGTGATAGAGCTACACAGCCGCCAGATAAATGTAATAGTTAATGGTATTTACATCATCCATATTACGTAATTCATGATCAGTGCATCACAGACTTTCTAATTTTGTCACCCTATATTTCATTAAAGTGTTTCACGAGTGCCAAGAAGACCTTGCAGTCACATCTGTGAGTGTTTTTTTTTAATTGTGTGTTTACCTGTTTGTGTAGGCAGACCAAATTGGTGGGAGATGGCACAGTGGGAATAAGAGACACCTGTGCTACTTGGAAAAAAAAAACCCTCTCCACAGAACTGATCTGTCAAAGCTAATGTGCGCTGTGATGGCTGTGATGAGAGAAAAAGGACTCTACTGCTCCATATTCTCAAGTGCCATTTTCCCAAAAGCCTCCTTTAGGAGCCCACACCGATCCTATTTGTCATTTGGATTTGAGATAATGATGGACTGAATGTTTGAAGTGCTAACCCAAGTACTCTACTTTAAATTGTCGCAGAAAATGACAGTTTTTGATGTTCAGTCACCTTGGCCACCACGGCCGGGTAAATCATCAGTGCCAGAGCATGGAGGTGCTTATCTGTAGCGCTGATTGCCCTGCTGATAGCTGAAAGGCTCGTCATTGGCCTTTGCCACACACCACATAAAGTAGGACAATCACTGTACAAACGGCTTGTTCTTGGAGAGCTGTAAAAATAACCTCGAATTAGTAATTATATCTGAAGTTGCATTTGTTTGATTTTTACACTTTTGTCTTTGCAAGAAGTTTGGATGGATACTTGAAATCGTTTTAGCACATCGTATGTTCTGGCGGCTTGGGAACAACAGGTTTAGAATCATAATAGCTATTGTCAGCTTTCAAACTGTGGGTGGATTGCTCCTTTAATAGCAAACATAAGAGAAAGAACCCATTCTTAACTATCATGTTTGTATTCCAGTATCTGTGCTGTTTTTAATGCCAAACTACAATAATAGCATCTCCACTAGCCCTATCTGCACCTTTTAGACTCTAAAAAAAAGGCTCATTTGACTACTAAGAAGTACTTATTCAGATGTTCATATGCATGAAAGGTGCAAACAACAGAAAAGGCACTGAATGGGTAATATGCATTCAAAAGCACACAGAGTGAAGTATTTATTCTTTAGATGGAGATGCAGTTGGAATAGGTGGGTACTTTACGTTAATCTTCAAAGCCTGTGATGTTTAGAAAGAAACCATAAAGCTGCAAAACAGTGTTTTCCTCAGACTCAGCTGCTATGGTGGAAACCTGAAGTGCTCAATCTTATATACATTACTGCAGTGTTACTATTCTGTTGTTGTCATGACAATAAGCATACATCTTAGCATGTGTCGAGAGGATTAGCTGAAAGATCAAACTAGAGGCGTGTAGATTGGAGAAGTAGATGCTTTCAGAGAGGAATCTGTGCCACTACACTGTTGCCACAAGTTTGTGATTCACCACTGCCTACAGTAGCACTGGCCCCTGGTCACCCTGCAGTCTGAATGTAGAGCAACTCCATGACTGGGATGCAACCTCTCTCCACTCGCCTCCTCTTCAACAACTCTGACTCACTGCCCAGTACATATTATTCAACCCACAAAAACAGAGCTCCTCGACTGAGTTGGAAGCCAGTGTTTCACTGTGAATGTCACTGTTTTGTAGCTGATGAGCTCGTATATGCCAGCTTTTTGGACTGCAGGGACCATGATTACACCTGTTGCACAGAGCAGATTAGAAATCCAAGGAAATGGAGGTTGCTGCTCTGGATGGAAACATGTAAATGTTACATTTATGCTGTATGAGAACTTAAAAACACAAGCCAGTGTAGTGGTCAGAGAGTCTTTTCCTGTATTTGTAATGAAAAGAGGTGTAGAAATTCAAAACTTCACTGTAATGGCTATAATAAAAAACAAAAAAAACAAAACATAATTTACATGACAGCTGGTGTTAATGATGAAAAACCAGCCATGTGCAGTAATATATTGAGATGCATTGAGAATCATTAACAGGTAAAACAGAATTAGATTGAATTACGAGGGCTGTTCAATAAGTTCATGGCCTCACCCAGAAATACTGGTTGTTATAATACAGGATGTTACATTCTTTCGTGATGGGATAGTGATGCTTGAACATCAATGGACCAAGTGCATTGCTGTAAATGGAGATTATGTTGAAAAATAAAATATAAATTATCAGTCTGTGTTGTTCTGTTCTGGGTGAGGCCATGAACTTATTGAACGGCCCTTGTATGAAGTCTGTGACATATCTTGTAACAAGTATATTTTATGACAATATAGTGCATTTAGTGTAGTTTATGTAAAATGGCCACATGAAAAGACTTATTTCTTACAGTACCATATTTTTGACAAAGGCTCAGATTTGGTTATTTTCTCCTTCTACTCAGGGGTGTGGTCAGGGGGGGCTGAGGGGGACAAGCTCTGCCCCCCTGTGAAATGCCATGTTCTGCCTGCCAGAGCTGAACGACCCCCATTTGACAGTCACGGACCCCCCCGACTATCATGGATGTGCAAGTTTTCAATTGAACATACAACAAAATTTAAAGTTTAATGTGTAAAATATAAAAAGAGAGCACTTTTCAGATATAGTCACAAAAAATGAAGGCAGAAAATGTCAATATATGGTCAAAAATGTCAAATGTACTGTGTCGTAGCAGTAAACAAAAGTGAATACAGATCTGCATACATTAGTATGTATAAGATAAAATAACTAATGCAAACATACTACACTTAATGAGTGTAAGCTACAGCGGCAAAATAAGAATCAAAATCTAAATAATTAAAAATTTACAAGTAAACAAAACACTGGATGTAAGCGTCAACCAAATGGCAAAACATATTCCAAGAAAAAGCATGATTTACACCTCGCTCAAACAAAAGAAAGAGCATAGTAGAAATTAATAGTCACATGGTATCGTCACATGGTATCGTCACATGGTATCGTCATATCGCACAAGCCGTGGTTATTAGTAATTGCTTTCAGGGAGCTAATTATTACAGAGGCGGAGCCCAGCTGCACAGTTTGTTAGCTCAGATCATTATGGGCAGTCAGCTAGCACTTGAGTCTGGGAGGAAGACAGCCAGATCTGAGTCCCATCTGGTGCCTCAAGCTAGGATGGCACCCTGTAACCATCAACTTTACCACTGGCTTGCTGTTTCGGAAGTTTTCCACATTGTTAAAAAGCACGCAACACTAAATCATGCAGCACTGTGAGTGTGTCAGCATCTATAGATGTATGAGAGTCATTAGAGAATGTGGAGCTCTGAGAGTAGATCTCACTTTTACATGGGTGTGAATCCTTACAGCATCACACATACAAGACTAAAATGGTTGCAACAGTTATGTGTCCACCATATTGCTTTCAAAACTACAATTGTCATCAAGTCCGACAACCACAAGCGCTCGGTATTGTTGCAAATCAGCAGGTGCAAGAGAAAGCTCACCTCACATGGTGCATTGCTCACGCCATCACCACTCATTACAAGCCACCTGCTCCTACACCATGCCACTGATACTGAAATACCAGTATGTCATGCAGCTTCAGCACATGCTGTGTGGCCTGTTGTGTTACCGAACAAACCACCCCCAAATGGCCCCTGTGAAACTTATGATTACATCAGTCACATTTCTGGGAAAATTGTGTGTTAGTGAGATCAGAGACTCTCCAGAGACTCATCGTAGCCGTTGATCATCTGTAAATTCTGTGTTTGTGCTGCTGACAAAGATGTTACTAAACCTTGTCTTGGCAGCAGCGTCATGCTTCTATGTTGGCGGTCATGGATGAGGCACATCTCAGCCCTTGCAGGCCTTCTCAGCCTATTGCCCACTCTTCTCCTAATTCCTCAGTATGATTAAACCACAACAAACCACAAATTATGACCTTGTTCTGACTAGATTCCAGTCTCGGTCTCTTTACCATTTGCCCCTTTTCCAGGAACTTTGAATTTACCCGGAATTTTGAAAAACCTCGCCACATTTGCACCAAAATTACCAAAGTAAAAAAAAAAATTTCTTCAATCCCAAACTTTCTCTGAAAAACATTCCTAGTATGGACAGAGGAGCGACTTTTCAAGTTCCCCAGAATTCTTGAGGGGTGGGGCTGTGTGCTGATTGGCGGAACACACTTGCTTACATTCACCCTCCATGTTTAAGCCAGTGTACAGCAGCACACTTGTTTATTCCATTTCTACAAGCTTTGCTTTGTGTTCATTTGGAAAATGGAGCAAAAGAACAGAAGCTAAGAGAAGAGGACAGGCAATGACGTCCATTTGACAAATACGCTCTTTTGAGCATATTTAGCTCGCACCTACATGTCCATCGTAATCATGTGTCTGTCCATCCAAATATTCTAAAGAGTGTATTCGGCAAATACGCTCAAAAGAGCCTGGACCTTAATTGGATGTATTTGTTGAATACACTCAAAAAGAAATCAGCAGGGACTTCAAGCTTCCAACTTGAAACAGCCAAGCCTTATTGGAATAAATTTCCAGGAACTTTGATTTGCAGTGGAAACACAAACCACAGCAGAAACTGTTTTACCCTGGTAGATAACTTACCAGTAATAAAGGTGGGAACGTTGGTGGAAAAGCTAAAAATCTTAACCTTCTGTCGTTTGTATCACAGTTCTCTAATGTCACCCAGATGTGATGTTTACCACAGAAGTTGGAAGTCTGATTTGGGAAAAACATTATGTCTTTGTTTATTGTATTCCAGTACATGAAGTGGTAAAAAAAAAAAAAAAAAATTCCCAGGACCCCTGGGTATGATTAACCATAAACTAACATAGAGACAACATATTGATTACATCAGAGGTAAACTTTCTGAATCAATAGGAATCCTTTATAAAACCGTGGAAGTTTTACATTTTAAAGCCTTCTGTACCATTTATTGCTCAATTATTCAACCTTACCTGTCTGTGTGGAGCTATGGGGATCCACCTTCAAATTAATAACTAATCCAATAGTTGTACTGCAGAAACAAACCATACCAATCATTAATAAAACTGATTGTTATGCACACACAACTCCACTGTTTCTCAATTCCCATGTTATGAAATTCAATGACTTGTTTCATTACAAAACTATGCAAATAATGTTCCAAGCCAAACAATGGTCACTCCCAGACTCTGTTCAAAAGTTATTTTCGATATGAAAAAGCAGGTATGATATAAAAAGATGTGCTTCTGTTATTGGAGTTAAATTATGAAATGACAAAAATATACATTTAAAGGTGTGCAATTCATTACTGGGTTTCAAAAATTGGTTTGGAAAGAGCAGAAATGATTTTTCCTGTTTTGATTGGTGCCTAAAGCTGATTTTGATTTAAATGTAGACCAGGCTTATATAAGCATTTAGCTTCTGCCTGAGCCTATTCAGTGTCAACATAATTCACAATCGGTTGACTTAAAATTAGACTCATTGTTTGTATTTTCTGTGTTATGGATGACGAATGGATAAACATAAACCTGAAACCTTTCTACTTATAAAAACACATGATGCTGAGCCATAGTATATTCTAGGGCTGCAACAGTACAGGTTATCCATGGTTCGTTACATATTGTGGTTCTTAAAGGTGCAGTTTGTAGGAATTATGTTCTAAGTATAAAATGGCCTTGACTGTCACCAGACATTAAGGAATCCTGTTCACTTCAAATACTGATATCACTGACAGTAGTAGTCCAGCCAGAATATTTGTATTTGAAAAGCTCTGTGTCAGCCCCAAAATGACGTTTATGTTGAGATTGTGTGTTTTGGTCTGAGGCTCCACCCATCACCTGTCTGCCAATCACAGAGTCAGTAGCCTGTCAGCATCCAGGTTGGCAGTTCCCACTGAGCTGCAGCTGGAACATTTCTGATCATAAATGTCTGACGTTATTAAACCTAAAAGGACTCTGATTATTCCCAAATACCTCGTGAAAAAGGGGGGGTGTGGCTTGTCGTAAAAGTGAAACTTAAGGCTCATTTCCCTTTTCCCTATCTCCTGAATCTTCGCAAACTTTCATTTGAGAGGGCAGGACGTTTGTCCTGGCCTATTATGCATTAGACTTACGTATAAGTCTGGTGATGATTTTTTTGTATGAAATTTATGGTGTGGTGGCAAGGATTTGTGGAAACGCTAGTAGTAGATGCTCATGCTGGATCTGGCAACCCCTAGACTGGGGGGAGGCGGAGAGGATACAACGCTCTACAGCAGGGGTGTCAAACTCATTTTAGTTCAGGGGCCATATTCAGCTAAATTTGATCTGCAGTGGGCCGGACCACAAAAATTATAACATAATAACCTATGAAAATGACAACTCCAAATTTTTGTCTTTGTTTTAGCATAAAAAACCCATTAAATTATGAAAATACTTACTTTTATAAACTATCCAAAAAAAAAACATGAAAAACTGAAATTTAAGTTAAAAAATGTAAGAAAATTTAGTGCAATTTTAACAATATTATTCCTCAACTTATCATTTCTACATGTGCATTATGGATCAGATCTACAAAGACACTAAACACTGAGGAACAGGCAGAAAAATTGTTAAATTGTGCTTAATTTTCTTTAGACATTTCAGGTTCTTCGTATTTGTTCAGGTTATTCACATTTTAGTGTTACAGGATAGTTTGTAAATGTAAATATTTTCACAATTTAATGTTATTTTTTGCACTAAAACAAAGAAAAAAAACATTAAATTGTTAATTCTAGATTTTTTTTGGCTTAATTCAAGATTTTTTGCAAAATTTGAGATTTTTTTTTGCTTAATTGAAGATTTTTTTTTTACTTAATTGAAGATTTTTTTTTCTTAATTGAAGATTTTTTTTTTTTTTTGCTTAATTGAAGATTTTTCTTTTTACTTAATTGAAGAATTTTTTTTGGGTTTAAAGCTGCAGTATGTAGGAATTATGTTCTAAGTAATTGTAAAATTGCCTTGACTGTCACCAGACATTAAGGAATCATGTTCATTTCAAAAACTGATCTCACTGACGGAAGTAGTCCAGCCAGAATATGTGCAGTTGAAAAACTCAGTGTCAGCGCCGAAATGATGTTTATGTTGACATTGTGTGTTTTGGTCTGATGCCCCGCCCATCACCTGTCTGCCAATCACAGAGTCAGAAGCCTTTCAGCATCCAGGTTGCCAGGTCCCAGTGGGCTTCAGCTGGAACATTTCTGATCACAAATGTGTGACGTTATTAAACCTAAAAGGACTCTTATTATTTCCAAATACATTGTGACAAAGTGAGAAATAAAACAAGGAGATGTATAGGCGATGATTTAGAAACATGGAGACGGCTGAAAGAGGAGAAGGATTTGAAGACCGACGCTGGCCCTGCCTTAGTCTGACCACCGGTAAGAGCCACTGAGAGCCGGGGTCGCAGCCTCTTCACCTTCTTCCGGGACCGGGCTACAGTCTCTTCTCCTGGCCCTGGTGAAGAGACTGCCGGTCCAGGACTGGTAAACAGACTGGGTACTGCTGTAGGACTTGTCTCTTGCCATGGTAGCTCCTTGTAGTTCAGTGTTTTCTGTGGAAGTGACCTGTTCATTTAGCGGTGTTTAATCTGAACGGGGGGGGGTCGGTAGCTCGGCGTCCGTGGTTCAGTCGGGGGGTGGGGTGGGGTCGGTAGTCCGGTGTCCGTGGTTTGGTGGGGGGTTCGGTTGGTAGTTCGGCGTCTGTGATTCGGTGTGTGTGTGGGGGGGATCAGTAGTCCGGAAGGGGGGGGGTTCGGTAGTTCGGCGTCCGTGGTTCGGTGGTGGTGGTGGTGGGGTTTGAGGGATCGTGCGGCTTGTAGTAAAAGTGAAACCTAAGGCTCATTTCCCTTTTCTCTATCTCCTGAATCTTCGCAAACTTTCATTTGAGTGTGCAGGACGTTTGTCCTGGCCTGTTATATATTAGACTTATGTAGAATAAATCTGGTGATGATTTTTTTGTATGAAATTTATGGTGTGGTGGCAAGGATTAGAGCAAACGCTAGTAGTAGATGCTCATGCGGGATCTGGCAACCCCTAGACTGGGGGGAGGAGGAGAGGATACCACGTTCTACAGTATTTTGAATGTGATTGCAGTACCAGTTTTGGCCACAATCCTACATACTGCAGCTTTAATTCAAGATTTTTCGTTACTTCAAGCAAATTTTTTCTTTTTTTTTTGCTTAATTCAATTCAAGACTCTGGAATTTTTACACTTAGCAAAAACATCCCAGGGGTCGAACTGGACCCTCTGGGGGGCCACATTTGGCCCCCGGGCTGCATGTTTGACACCCCTGCTTTACAGTATTTTGAAGTTGATTGCAGTACCAGTTTTGGCCACAAATCCTACATACGGCACCTTTAAGTCATGGTTCATAGTTCGGTAGGCTGGCTGGAGCCCAGCTGTGAACCCAAACCTAACTGGGAGCTGATGAAGAGCCTTCCTTTCTGTACACAAATCGGTTCATCCATTTCTAACATTGTAACATTGTCATGCGTCACTGCTTTCATACTTCCATGCATCCTGTACGTTGGAATGAGCATTTCTCAATCAGTCCATCAGAAGGTGCCGCTCTTAATTACCATACTGGCTGAATAGCACGCAGAAGAGTAAAGTTTTTTGAGAAGAAGGAGAAGAAAGTTAATAATAACAAATATGGAGACGACAGAGGAGGTTTTACTAATGTGGATACTAATGTTAATATTGAGAAGGGTGCGTGCTAGTACCGAACCGTGAGGGGTGAACCGAACGGTGCAACGGTACACTAGTATATTCCCAGCTGTGGCTGCATGGAGCCGCCATCTTGAATCTGACGTCAGAGCTGTTGATGTTGGTTTGACTTTCATGTTCATGGACAATGCTGAATTAATTGAACAATGCTGAATTAATTCTAATTTGTCAGTTAGTGCCATTTTTTTTAATTTAAGTGACTCGTGCCTTCCTAAATTCTAAGATTTTTTATTACTAAATTCCAGCATCTGATCATTTAAGTGGAAGTCTGCTCAGAATTTAAGAGGTTTGTCTTTGGCTCATGCCCTACTCTCCCACTAAACTTGTATAAGAATCGGTGCAGCAATTTTTGGAAAATCCTGCAGAACAGATGCGAGCGATGACATAACCTCCATAGCAGAGGTAAAAATAAAAATACTTTTGTAAATTATTGATGATCAAATCCATGGAGAGTAACAACTTAACAATCCAGTACCATCCATCCACATGTTCTGTGGACTGGAGTTGAGCATGTTACTGTAGGCAGGAGTGGGAGGTGAGCTGTGCTTTTAATAGACATTCTCCCTCTGTCGCTCTTTCTTCCGCCTGCCTCTTGATCACAAAAGCTGCCAAATATATCCAGTGGTGGTTAAAAAGGCTGTTGTGCAAACACGAGCAGGTTATTTATAGTATCCGCTAAACCAGAATATGAGCACATTTTGGCCAGCAGTGTGACTCCTGTTGTATTCTGATACCACATCTTTTACTGTGATTATATTAGAAATGCTACAGAAAAACTGAAAATCAGTGTCTGGAGCATCAATAGGAATGATTAGATTCAATGGAATGTGGAGAATTGGGTGTTCTCATTAGTGCCTGATTGCTAATATTATGATGTTGAGTCAGAAATGTTGATACAAAGGGCACATTTGGTTCTCTGATAATCTGCCATTTTGATAGCATTATTCCAAAAGACATGAGTGCTTGTTTACTGAGTAGGGAAACATACAAACGCATGAATCATGTAATGTAAGAGCACATATGGAAGATGCATTTGTCTAATTTAGACTATAATGTGGGAATGCACATGGAAGAATTATATGAGTTAAGTGTTTTACATAAGAGCTTGGGGTCAGCCCTTCACTTTTCAAGACTACTTGTTCAAGAACATTTACTGTCATATTTCCTCACCTGCCATCTCCTTGTATTAATTCCCTCTTTCCCCACAGATAAGAGGCCACCTCAATCAACACTGTACATAACACCGCCTCCTTCAGAACAGCTCTGTTACTTTACAAAGACAAAACAGCCAGAGTTGCCGGACACATGTCACAGGTATTGCTCGTCATGTGGTCTAAACAAGCTAAATCATCCATCTGTCCCTCAGTTCACACTTTAGATGAATGTTGTGTGTGTGCATATGTGTTAATGCATCACTCACTATTTATGAAGACAGGGCTGTGCTTGTAACATCAATCTGCTACAGTTGTAGAAGCTAAATGTAAAAAATAGATGTGCTGCGTCATTGCTACAACACAAACGGAAAACAAGTCAAGCAAGTTTGATTTATTTTCTGTTTAAAAGTCTGTTATTCCTGTTGTTCCGTCTGTCAGCATTACTTTATGTTTTCCACACTTGTCATACCTTCGTTAGATCCATCAGTGAAACAAGCCAAGAAAGCATGGCATATTGCTGTGAACATGAATTCATGCATCTGACTGGGTGTTAGTGGTGCTATACACTAAGTGCTGTGACTGTGCTAAGGTTGTGTATCTGTGAGTGTGCTGCCAGTCCTGCTGTTTCTCTGATTTCCAGTGCTCCTTAGACTGTAATGCTGTAATGGCACATCTAATTCTATCATCCCTCCCTACCACTGACATGTGCCACCACACCAGTGTAGTCTTGTGCAAACACAAATACAGACAGAAACAGTGCTTTGATGCTAGGGCTGTCAAGATTAACGCATTAACACGCATTAATCCATCATCATGATTAATCTGATTTAAAATTTTAACACAATTAACCCATCTGCAGTGCAGAATGACTCTGAATGTTTCTAGCAACGCATTTGGGGCAGTTTGTCCAAGCAGAGTTACTGGCGTGCATGCACAAATGGACAGTTGATCCGGTAGTGACAGGCAGCCGAACCAACCCATAAAAGATGGAAGACGCTAAACAGCACGTTGGCCCTCTGGATGGAAATATGAGTACAAAAAAAAAAAAACTCAAGACGGAACGGTTGTTTCAAGTTGTTTTGTTACCCCGCCCCCCAAAGGAGAGGCAAGGGGTATTCTTTTTGGTTAGGTTTGTTTGTTTGTTTCTTGGTTGGTTAACACTTTAGCAGCAAAACTACTGGTTGAATTCATACCAGATTGGGTTTATAGATTACCAGTGACCCAGAATAGATATGGTTTCATCTTGGGAAAAGTAGGTCAAAGTTTACATTTTTTATGAATTTTTTAAATCTTTTGTTTCCTCCCATTTACTTATAATGGGTGATATTTCACATGTCTACAAAAACATCAATTTTGTTTCAATTGACTTCAAACTTGGCACATATATAGAGGCTATTGATATGCTGACATCAGCACACGCATAGACATGATGACATCAGCTGGATCGATGCCAAAATAAACTACAATACGTGTGAGGAGTGGGGTTTGTTGTGCCTGGCACCACTTGTTTCAAGTTGTTTTGTTGAAGGTGTTTAACACGTTAAGTGCATATATAGTCCCTTCTTTTTTGTCTGTTTGCTCATGCAAAATGAAACACAACTAATATAGATTAAAAATAAATTATATTTAATCATGATTAATTCAAATTAATCCACAGCAACCCTGTGATTAATCTGATTAAAACTTTAACTCATTTGACAGCACTAGTTGATACTAATATTGCTGTAGGTATTTTAGTCAGAAAGAATATTTTAGTAACTAAAGAGACTGGGAACTATGCTGCATTCATATCCACAGGCTCCTGAGTCATATTATGAAACTGTCAGAGCAAAGTCAGCTCCATGTTGTGGTTCGATGTTCTTGTTTTTAGGTAGAGCAGGAGATCTCACTTGTCCAGAGAAAGATGTCTGACCTGGAGTCAGTGCTGCAGCAGAAGGATATAGAGCTGAAGGCCTCAGAGACCCAGAGGACCATCCTGGAACAGGACTTGGCAACTTATATCACGGAATGCAGTGTGAGTTACTTCTATGGACACTAATGGACAATCATCCCACACATGCTCTTGAATTCATTGTGAACGAATAATACGGTAGTTTACAGTAAACAAAGACTTATTGTGAAAGCAAACTCTGTAGGTGTTTCACTCTTCTGCAATTCTGTACAATATTGAGGCTGTACATGTGTGATTTTGTGTACCGTTTATGTATTTATTTGCTTAATTTATCAAAAACTATAAATGCATGGGGCAGCTTCTCTTTGTTTCTTGTGCTTATTTGAATTATACTGCAGATGAATTAGACTAGATTATAGATTTGCTAGATTTATATCAGTGATTGTCAACTTTGTCCTTGTCACATTTGCTGTTGTTGTAAATAGTCAATAAATGTCATGCCACTATTGACTAAATATTAAAATGGATTGTAAAAAAAAACAAAACAAAACAAAAAAAACACTAAATATTACATTAAAACTGACCATTTAAATATAAATCTAAAGAGTTCTTGTTGAATCTAGACATTAAATATTTGAGTATGAACTACTTTACAAACAGTGCCGTGTACATTTATCATTCGGGTTATCTTTTATAGTCTATGCATGTCCTTTGTTTCAGAGTCTCAAGCGCAGTTTGGAACAGGCTCGAATGGAAGTGTCTCAGGAGGATGATAAAGCACTGCAGCTCCTTCATGACATCCGGGAGCAGAGCAACAAGCTTCAAGAAATTAAAGAGCAGGTACGACACTGTTTTTGGTGTTAATGTAGTGGGTCTGTGCATTGTTGTGTAACTGGTACAATGTGTTATTCAGATCAAAAACACAGCATTCATAACAGAACACAGCACACTTAGAAAGAACAATGTCCAACTTCCCAATGTATTGTTCTTATTTAAATGGATCCTTGAAAATATTTGTTGTAATTACAAAAAATTAAATTAGTAACAATGACATTGAAATGCATGTTTGGATTAATGTAGTCATTGAAAAACCCAAAGCACAAATTTATGAAGGATAATCTGTGAGAAATGAAGCAGGTCACAAAGGCTGTGTGTGCATGTGCGTATGTGTGTGTGTGTGTGTGTGTGTGTGTGTGTGTGTGTGTGTGTATGTATGTGTTAATTATCCAGGCACATGATGTGAATAGTCTCTGTAGGGGTGCAGTCAGTATAACATTAAACACCCACAGGCTGCTCAGAAATGCATCGTGTTGCAGTATTCTATTTATGTATGTTAATTATTGTGTGATTTTTTTTTTAAGTCGAGAACCTCTTTCCAACAAGACAGCACTGCTCTATATATAGGGACGTAGTTCAGTTACACTGCTCCCTTGGCAGTGGTGGAGAATCCCAGCTCCATGAAGTAAAAGTGCTGCCATGTATTGGTTCTACCAGTTCACTTAACACAGGTCATTCCACTAATTATCCCTTCATCTACCTGGATGAGGAGTTGTGTTCATCATGGGCTGGTTCAGTGAACGGTTGGCACAAATACATGGTAGGACTTTTACTTTATGGAGCTGGGATTCTCTACCACTGTCCCTTGGAATCATGTCTGTTTACCATGGAGTTGTAAAAATATTTTAAGAGTTACGAGTATTGACTTTCGATTCACAAAAACATTCACCAAGAAAAGGCAGTGCTCCACACTTAGTAGCATGGTGAATTATCTGTCAGCCTGTAATTCCACAGTACCGACTGTGTCAAATCTGTCTGCTGGGTCACTTCAGTGTCAGTTTCCTGGAAAAACAAACTAGGAGGCTTACTGTACTTCCAGCCTTTAATCACTGGAATCAAATGATGACAAGTTTGGGGTGTGTATGTGGGTTTGTGCATACTGAATACTTGCTGCATGTGTGGCAGCATCACACGATGGAGTGTTGCCAGCTCTGAGAATGAAGCTGTCAAAGACAGACAGTTTGGGACAACAGACAGAGAAGCATGGAAATCATTTCTGTGGTATTATGCATCATTCTTTTTTCTTAAAAAGGTAATAGAAAAAGCAACCTGTTTTTCTCAGCCTACACTAGTGCTGGTTACCAAGCACTGAATACATTGTGCAATGGTTGCTATGGTGATGAGAGCCATATACCTACGAGTGAAGAGAGCACTGATGCAGTGGGCAGGCTGTCGTGATGAGGTGCTGGGGCCTCAGCTCATACCATTTGAGAAACAGATTTTTTTTTTTTTTTTTTTACCATTCCTTGATGTACTTCCTAAAAGCAGTGTTGTGTTTAGGATTGCATCTTGTTCTGAGCAGTGTTTTATTATTGTAGTATGTTTCAATAATAGCCTTGTTATTTGAAAGTTTCTGGTTTTGTGCTGTGATTAAAATAACATAAAATGTCTTTTTCCAAGGTGGTAAATTCATTTTATTCGAATAACCATCTCAGAATTGGAGTTCTCGTGCTTCAAAAAATGACATTCATAATGCAATACCATTACCCATACAGACCCAGTGCTACTTTTGTTTGCAGCTCCCAAATGAATTTTTCTCTAGATTTAACCTTTCTTAAGTGATTTTTCAGTGACAATCAGGTATTTTCCCATATTGAATTCACTGATCATGTCATAAAAAGCTCAAATTATCTTTGAGGGTTATTATATCAGAAACAGAAAAAACTGAGAGAAGTGACTTTCCTAGCAAATGTATCAACAATTGAACACAAAACAAGTGTGTCCATCCACTGTCATTGATCCAACTCCATGGGTTTTACTGGTGAATCAATGTTGTAGAATACGACGGTGTTTCCACATTCACTATGAAGCCTCTGAACGTCCAAATGGGTCATATCTATCTCATAACCATGAAAAGATAACAAACTGCATTTTACACCAATTATTTACATGTTTTGATAAGATTAGTGGATCAACAGGTATTAAACAGTTTACTTCAGTAGATGGTTTTGGTCGACGGTGGGTTTTGGGGCTTTATGGGTTAAACTGTAAATATGAACATTTTGCACTAACCCAAAGTTTAGATATGTACAAGAAAAAGCTCATGTTTTGCACTTGAAGAAGCCAGTTGTAGAAGTGTTGGCAGGTGTGACTGTCTGGGGTGTCACCCAGTTCTGCTGGGAGCCCATGGGGATCCTTTAGTAGGAGGAAGGTAGGAAGGGTTGTGGATCATTTAAGTTGAAATGCCCTAATATCACATAAGTATTATCAAACTCCCACCTACTTCTTCACAGATTTCATTGGTACTGGTTTGTAAAGAAAATCACAGCTGTAAATGCAATGTTTTCTGCAAATGCATACTACCACAGTCTATTTTTAAACAGTTAGAGCTGGATTATTTTTGGTTTTTGGAAGTATTACTTTATTTTCCCAACTTGTGCTCTCCAATTTAAGAAGAGGACATTTTTTGTTGTACTTCTTTATAAGTTATTTGTCATAATATGATAGTGCAAGTTGTGTAACAGAATATTCAGGACACATCTTAATTGGGGTTTCCTCATTACAAATACCAGTATTGGAGTTCATACAAGTTGTTTGTCAGAAGCTGAACTGAAAAAACACCAACAGTGTAGCTGTTTTTGGATGAAATAACTTAAACCTGCTGAACTCGCTCTCTGAGCCTGTTTAAACCCCCAAGGCTGAGGTGTAAAGTCTTATGTACAGTGGGTTGAGCTGTGGTTGAACTGAAAATGTAAAGTGATGTAGATTCTAAAATAACTTCAGTATAAACCTTGTGGGAACAATGACATTACTGTCTGTATCTGTACAAAGACAGTTTTCTGCTCATGCATATTATTTGTCTCTGTGTTCCCATTGGTGCTTCACAGCAGGGTATTTACGCCAGCTAAATCCAGTATTTCATCTTGAAAAGCATCTGTCTCCCACGCTCTGTCATATGACTGCAGTGTTTATCATTTTCATGCAGAAGCTTGCAGTGTTGGATCAACAGACATTAGAGATTGGGGGTAGATTCATTTTCAAAGAAAAGCAATCTGTGCCAAAGTCATTAAGACCTACAAACATATGCAATGAGATAATTTCACTGGAGACGCAACAATAGAACAATGGAAACTACACCGTTGTGTTCCTGCTTGTGTCAAAATAAGAGGTTACTTTTGCAAGTATCTGTGCATGTAGGTTTGTATTTGTAGTAAATTAAATGGACTGAAGTATAAAATGTCTAATAAGAACAACAGTGGAAAAAGAAAAAAGACAAATATATTCAAGAAGAAATAGACAGTATGTAAAATATGAAAAGGCAAACTTTTATTGCTCTTGACATTTTAAATGAATGTGTCAGATTAACATTCTTAAAATAGATGGTGACTAGTGTTGAAAGAAATGTTTGCCCTTGGACCTATTTAGTGTCATTTAAATGTTACGAGAATAAAATTGCAAATGCTCACGGCCATTTAGCGGTAAAATTAAATGAACTGAATGGAACTTGAAAAATGAATGTGACAAGGACGGTAAATGTGTTCGACAACGAAGAATAATGTGACTTACAGAGCCTCAAAAGCCATTCGTGGGTTAATGTCATCATTTCCTTAGATTTGAGTCACTTTTTATTGGAGATTTACAGGACTCACAGGCAATTTCTCACTTTTATTGATTTGGAGACTCATAAAGACCAGATGAAACACAGTCCTCTGGAGGTCCTAATTTACCATAAGAACTTAGTTTGTTCAGGAGGAGCCAAAATGATCAGCAGTAGTTCATCACACAAATGCCTTATTAAGTTTCCTATTTCTGTATATATTAGAGGCCAACATGGACTAATTATGTGGGAGAGAGTGTTGTTTTTGTACTCCGATAAAAATACAGTGGTTAGTAATGTAACCTTCCGTTCCACTGTGGTTAAACTATTTCGGCATTGTTTTCACCGTGTCTGACGCTGTCTCCGCCACTTCTCCTTCGTGTCAGTTGAGCCTTGGTCTCCGTGGATGCAGAGGGATGCTACGTTTTATTACCCTGACAGACAGGCCAATATGCCCTGTAACCCAACGAGAAGGTTGAAATTAGATCAGTTAGGCTGTGACTAATTACTATTTAACAGACATGTACTTTAAGTGGCTTTGGCTGATCAAATCTTTCTCTCTTGATCCCTCTCTTTGCTTTGACATTTTAGACCATCTGTGGTTATACTTTATCAGTTGTATCTTCAAGCACCACTAACTACCAGAGATTAAACGCATCCATACAAAGTAGAAGACGTATTCATATCCATCACTTAAAGGGGTCATATTTTGCTAAACCCACTTTTATTAGTCTTTGGTTCATTTATGTGTGTATTTGGACCCTAATAGTTCAAAAAGTTTGAATTTGAACCCTCCAGGTGCTGCCAAGCTATCTTTATATTCATTCTGGCAAAAATCGAGTGGATTTCTACAACCTGTTTCAATTCCTGCTTAATTTTTTACGTCTATAACTAGTTACGTCATGACATTTGCACATATAAGGTCCAGACTTCAGACGAACATTTCTCAGAGTACGACATAATTGTTTGTCAGCAGCAGTGGTTGTAGTCCATACTGAAAATATGTCCAAACTTCAAGACGATTACCTAAAATGTTTAGTTTTTGGTTGAACAGAGCAGCACAACTAACAACCTGGAGGGGGTGGGGCATGAAGTGGCTCATTTGCATTTAAAGGGCCGGCACTCAAAACAACCTTTCTGGTGTCATTACTCAGAAATAGGGTTGAAGATGGACCTGTGGAGTTGAATTAATGAAGAATTCAGACACAAGCATAGCATTTACAGTTTATGTAGACCACAGGGAAATGTTTTAAAATGTATAATTCCATTAAAAAAAAAAAAAAAGCAAAATACCACTACTTTAAGTAAAAGTGCTAATACTACATTGTGAAAATATTTCACTGCAAGATCTGCTTTCAAAACTTTAGGAAATAAAAGAATTTACGGAGTAACAGCAACTTGTACTTAAAAAATAAAATGTTGTTAGTTATTTTGCTGCCTTCATGTGCTGTGGGAATTATGTAAATACTACTTACGAACTCAAAAATTATGCATGAACGCCCCCACATGTTGTATTTTCCACTGGGGAACTGGGAAAAATTTTTGATACATGAGTTGCTGAGATGAAAATAACTTTTGAACTTTTCAACATGCTTTTACGAATGCTCTGCTGCTGTTAGCTGATGATTTAGCACATTTATAGTATACACAATTTGCAAAAAAAAAAATATATACCCAAAACTATTTCACAATTTTTTTTTTTTTTTAAAGTTGAGTTTGCCAGGTACTCTGGCCGCCAAAGATGTGCATTAATAGGTTAATTGGTTTAATCAAAATTGCCCATAGGTGTGAATGTGAGAGTGATTGGTTGTTCATCTCTATATATGTCAGTGTATACATGTCCCTGCGACCCTCTCGAAGTTCAGAAGATGAATGAATGAATGAAAGAATGCGGTAGCAGATGAATTAACATGTCCAGAGCTGTTTTACTCAAGTAGCAGGTCACCATAAATTGTGTGACAGCCATTTTTCATCTCACTATGAAGAATAATTACAGAATAATTACAGTATTGCTCTGAACTGCTCTAAAATGTCACATATTCCCCTACTAATGAAGCTTGTCTCCCAGTAAACTCATGAATGCCAGTACTGATAAGATTCAGGGTCAGTTCTGTTCACTGAAGAAGATGTTTTGGCTACAGAAGCTAGGACCTTGCATTCCAATAGATACACATCTAAATCAAAAGTCATGACACTTTGCGTAGCACATCCCAGCAACAAGACGTGGACTGACGGTTGGCAAGTCATGTCAATAGGTGAGACTTAATCAGAAGACGGAGTCAGATGACATTGTGAAGTCCAACTCATTGTTCGGGGTGGAGTCACCCAAGAAGATAATTGTCAACCACACCCAGTATTTGGACTGGAGTTCCTGCTGGAGCTCTTGTCCAGAGAGACCAGCGTTGGCTTTTATATTTCACTTGTGATCAGAATAAATTCTTAAGATGAGACCAAGTGCATCCTGAACTTGTCTTTGGAGCTTCCAATCAACGAACATGAAAAATCCTAACAACTACAACAGTGGTTCTCAACCTTTTTTGACCCAACACCCCCTCACTTCATTGTGAGTCTTCGGCCGCCCCCCTACCAATAAAAAATTTTGCACAAGTGGGGCATATGTGGGTTGATTTAGCTCAGCAGGTAGCGCCCCCTTCACTTCATTATGACACTCCTGCCAGCCCCCCTCATCCATCCCCCACGCCAAAACAAATTGGTAACCGAGGGGGCGCATACTTAAATTCCCCACTGACGAATCATGGTGGTAGTACAACAACAGCGCCACTTCTTCTGGTATTGATACGTATACTTTGCGATGACTAATGCCGCGTTTCCATTACGTGGTACCAGCTCGACTCGACTTGACTCAGCTTGGCCTTTTTGTGTTTCAATTACGAAAAAGGACCTGGAATCTGGTACCCGGTACTAGTTTTTTGGTATTACCTCCACTGAAGTTCCAAGCAATTCTAAACCGTGACGTATAACACTGCAGACCACTGATTGGTCAGACAGTTTTCTCTGTGACCCACCGTTTTACAAAAAACAGATGCGGAAGTTTACAGTAAATATAGCGGTACATTAATCCACATGATAACAGCCCAAAACTACACCATGGTTGGTTGAGAAGATTCAGTCTTTGGTGGCCGACTTAAAAATTCAGACGAGACAACACGCAACGAGCGAGTTTTCAGCAACTCTCTGAGCAGACAACACAGAAATAACACACTGTATCGCTATGACAGCCAGGTACTGTAAAGTCAGTAGTATCCTGTAATGGAAATGGTCTCCAGGAATACTGAGTCGAGTGGAGCCGAGCCGAGTCGAGTCGAGCCAAGCCGAGTAGAGCTGGTTCCACATAGTGGAAACGCGGCATAACAGTGACTAACGCCTCCCATTTCTGTCCCATTTCTGACTGTTCATTTTGAATTCACAACTGGAAAGGATCATCTTCCCCATAACACATGAAAGCAGCATTAAAGCTGAGGTTATTTGAGCTACATAATACACTTTAATGTATTTCATAAATATGTGTACTATTATGTATGAAATGCACCATATTCAGTGATATCATCACGTTTGCAGAGTCATTGTCCTGTAAGAATAACTTTTTTATAATGTTTCAGGCCTGTTTTCATCTAGTGATAATGTATTTTTCAGCTAATCCAAGAGTATTTTTAAAGAAACTATTTATCATAAGAACTAGAGGAATTCTCTCAGACCATAAAGGAACATTTCATCCTTCAGTTTATCACAAAGACTCAGAATCTGCACATTTCACTTGACAAAAAGGGAATGAAAATTGGAAATCTGTAAAGTAATGTTGTAAAGTTGTCTCAAATGTCATACAGGAAAAGTGCATCTGAGATGTAGTGGAGTAGAAAGATAAAGTTGAACAAAATGGAAGACCTCATGTAAAAGTACCCATTTGACTTTTACTTAAATGTGCCAACGGCATTTGTTAAATATATTATGAATGACTTTTCATGTAGGAATGAAGTGTCTTTTTATAAAAAGCATTTTCTTTGGGAATGTTCAGCTCATACAGCACCAGTCACAGATACAGCATTTGTAGTCATTTTAACTGAATGAAGTGCATCCAGGAGCTCTGAAGATGGGCTGATTTATGGGCTTTAACCCATAAATAGTCAAACATCCACCGCATCTATTGATATAAAATGTTGAATAACTGCTCATCCACTAATCCAAGTGTGTCAAACTCATTTTAGTTCCGGGACCACATAAAGCCCAATATGATCTCAAGTGGGCCAGACCAGTAAAATAAGAACATAACTCATAAATAATGTCAACTCCAAACTTTTCCAATGTTGTGGGGTATAAAAAGTAAAATTACATTATGAAAATGTTTACATCTACAAACTATCCTGTAAAAGTTGTGAACAACATGAACAGCCTGAAATGTCCCAAGAAGAATAAGTGTAATTTTAACAATATTATGTCTCAGTTTATCATTTACACATTTACAAAACTTACAGATCACAGATCTACAAAGGCACAGAACATTCAGTCACAGGCAGAATATTGTTTAAATTGCACTTACATTTCTTGATGAATCTCACGTTGTTCATATTTGTTGAGGTTACTCACATTTTGTGAAAGGATAGTTTGTAACTGTAAGCATTTTCATGTAATTTTACTTTTTTTTAAATACTAAATTGAAGAGAAAAATTTAGAGTTGTCATTATTTATTGATTATGATATTAATTTACTACTTGGTCTGTATATGGCCCCTGCACTAAAATGATTTTGACACTGTTGATTGTTAATATTTTCAGTCTAATTCAGTGTTTCCCAACCAGTGTGCTGTGTCACATAAGTATGCCGTGAGAAATCATCAGGTGTGCCGTGAAAGATTAGCCAATTTCACCTGATTGGTTCTGTAAGCAGCAGCGTGATATAGATACATACGACTGCACACACCAATGATCCACTCTACAGCAACAGTCTCCTGTTTCCCTTTGCAAAATGAAAGTGAAAGTGAACCAGCCCCGATGTGGTGCGCTCTGTTAATAAAGCCCCCCTCATTAGTGATGCATGGATTAGCGGGTTACCTGTGAACCCCAGGTATGGATTGGGGCGGGGGAATATACCTCCCATACTATTATACAACGGACTTCACCACCACCACCACCACCCCCACATAGAAAACAAAACTATTTCAGTTCTGTTCCCTTTCTCCACAACTTACTGTATCTATGTGAGTTGAGCTTTTCAAGCATGACTAATATAAAAACAAAAAAGAGAGAGACTCAGAGCTGTTGAGGAAGATTCATGTGTGTCTTTTTTCAATTCCTGCAAGAATATCAGCTTTGTGTTCAACTAAACAGGCCCAGGTTTCACACTAAGTAAATTTAGACTACATTTGCATTATATTTCAATAAATAAACTTTTTGTGACATTTTTGTTTGGTGGTGTGCCTTGTGATTTTCTAAAGTAAAATATGTGCCATGGCTCAAAAAGGTAGGAAAACACTGGTCTAATTCATCACATGGGCCAGCTTGGACCCTGTGGTTGGCCAGGTTTGGCCCACAGGCTGTATGTTTGAAACGCCTATGCTAATTCTATCAATACATGTAAATAATTCAGGTAAAATCCAGTTTGTTATCTTTACATTATCATCATATATGACTCGTCAGGACATTCAGAGGCTCTGTAGTGAACATGGAAACACTGTCATCTTCTGAAACATTGATTCACCAGTAAAACCCATGGAGTTTGATACATTTCAGCGGTTGTAGACATTGTTTTTTATGTTTATTTAATGATATATTTTGTTGAAAAAGTCACTTTTTCCTAATTTTTCTGATTTGATCTAATACCCTTTGAATTTACTCTGAGCTTTTATGAGCATCATGATTTTGATGTGAAAAATTCAGAATGCAGAGGATAATATTATAATAAATGGTGATAAATCACTTGAGAAAGAGAAAAAATATATAATTTGGAAGTTGTGACAAAAATAGTTGTGGGTCTTTGAGTGTTAAGGAGTGGCATCTCCCTTCAGTTTCATTACGCTGCTTCTGTTCTCTCCCTGTTCAGGAGTATCATGCCCAGTTGGAGGAAATGCGAGTTTCCATCAGACAGTTGGAGGAGGACCTGTCTGCTGCTCGACGTCGCAGCGACCTCTACGAAGCCGAGCTCAAAGAGTCTCGACAGAACAGCGAGGAGCTGAAGAGGAAAGCTGCAGACTACCAGCACAGGATGCAGAAGGTCTTCACAGTAACTAACACCCTTAATGTTTCAGAAAGATGCTCAAGAAAAAGAGACATAGACATTCATACCGCCGGGAGCAGAGCTGAGACTCACACTGTATCTATTATGCCTCATACTTTTAAATCATTTTGCAGATTCTTACCCTGTGCTTGTCATTTCTGTATTTTCACAGGCCAAAGAGCAAGGCAAAGCCGAAACAGAGGAACTGATCGCCAAGTTGGAGAAGGTACTTTATGAAGTGCATTTATCATCAAAATGGTAAGAAAGCAGATTATTGTCATCTATACACAACGCTGTATTCTGTTTCAGACCAATGCTGAACAGCAGACAAAGATTCAGGATCTTCAGGAGAAGCTAACCAAGGTGGAGTATTTTTGTTAGGGAAAATTAATGAATAATTTATATGAGTCTGTGCTCCCAAATGCAAGTGATGTAACAGCTTTTTAACACCATCAGACGGGTCTAACCTCGCTGACCTCTTTCTCTTTCTGGCTCTTAAACCGTGCTCTTCTATTTTAACAATTATGTCACCTTATAAAACCAGACTCTCTGATTAATCATCGTCAATCAAACATATTTGCCTCATTAGTTGTAAAAAATAATAGTAATAATTTCATCTAAATATTCTTTTTGTAGACATACAGTATCAAAGGTACTTATTCTGCTGATAGTACATGAGGCTGGAGACTCAAGGCTACAAGGATGGATACATATGACTCACAAGCGTATAAAATAATCAGGAGTTTTGTTCTTACATGGACTGGATCAAATTTGTTTAAGATTATGACAAAGTTACTGCTGCCTGTTTAGCAGTCATATGTGGGCTTCAAGATCATGTAGAAATGACTCATTTCATGTTATGCATTAGATTTTTTATAACAGCCTATGGTTGTGTGAGTTTCTATGTACAGAATATCCAACCAAATCTAAGTTTTTTCTGAGTCTACTTGTTTTAAAGTGAGAACATTGATTGTTTTTTTTTTTAACCCCAGGCCTTAAAAGCCAGTGCTGAAGCTACAGACCTCCTTCAGACCATGAGGATGTCCAAAGAACGTATAGAACGAGACCTGGAGAGACTACAGAACAAGGAGGATTCCAGTGACAGCCTGCGTAGACGCCTCCGTGAGACAGAGGTACATACATATATATATATGTCATAATATAGTTTTATGTTGTGATAAATATCATTGCATTGGTTAGTTTGGTTTAAATTGTTATCTTTGATTCCAAAATGCCTCGGAGATGTTTTTTACTGAATTTTTCTCAACATTGATTTTGTTGTTTTTTTACCCATAACTATGATTTTGTCAAACAAGACTAGAGCACATTTATTCAAGGCTTATTGTACATGAATAACAGACAGTTGCAGTAACAACAAATGTCACAATATTGTTTTATATTGGGATAAATATCATTGCATTGGTTAGTTTTGTTTAAGTTGTTATCTTTGCTTCCAAAATTATGGTTTTTACTTTATTTCTCTCAACATTGATTTTTCAGTTTTTTTTCCTCTTTTTTTAAAAATCCATAACTATGATTTTAGTCACAACGGTGGAAAACAGAGGACTCAAATGCTCAGTGCTGAAGGGAGAAAAGCGGATTTATTAACATAAATAACAACTTAAACATGGAGTCAACAAAAACCTGAGTCAGAGTCCGAGTGGGTAAATGTCCGGGTTATGGATCGGGTGGAAATGATGTGATGGACCAGCGTCACGCAGCTGCAGCACCAAGCCTTAACTAGGCTCACTAGTGATGTGTTGCAGCTACGCGACGCTCCACAGGTGTGTCAGATCAAGGGTGATTGAAGTGATGATGTGGAGAGGGAGGAGCTGGCGGTCCCACCGGCACAGATCGTGACAATTTTAAATGTTCTACCTCTAAATTTCTAAAATACTTTTTGCTTTGACTGTAAATAATAATTTTCTACCACAACTATCCATCTACTTTCTTCACATCTCATTTAAGAAGAAAAATCTCCCATTAAACTTTAAGGAAATATTGATCTTTATACTTCAAATCAGCTTGAACAGGCCATGTTACAGCTGTAGCCACGATGTGTCCCAATATTTTTGTCCATATAGTTAATGAACATCAATATTTACTGAAAAATATTTTAGAAATTTAGAGGTAGAACATTTATTATCATAGTCATGGATTTAAAAAAAAAAAAAAAAGAAAAATCAATATTGAGAGAAATTAAGTAAAAACCATCATTTTGGAAGCAAAGATAACAACTAATGCAATGATATTTATCCCAATATAAAACAATATTATGACATTTGTCATTACTGTGACTGTCTGTTATCCATGTACAATAAGCCTTGAATAAATGTGCTCTAGTTTTTTTTTGACAAAATCTTAACCCTATTGTTGGGTTTGAACATATAGAGTCCATATGTTGGTTTGAACATATGTTCTCTGTGTCCTAAACATGTTGTGTTTTCACCTGCTGAGAGATACTTGTGATGTGTTGGCATGATATCTTGCCAACAATTGTGCCCTGAATATTTAACACAGTGGATTTCATTTGAGAAGCAAACACACTTTTATTAATGGGTTTATGTCAGGCTTAGTTTAGCTAAGTCACTACCCTTAAAGTGCAGGGTAAACAAAAAGGACTTAATCCCAATGGAAGGAAAAACAATTATGAATTCATATTTAGCCAAAAACATCAGCTCTTTTTGTAATTCCTAGTTGCAGTTTTTCCACATATATTGCCCCAGAGTCCTGACGCCTGAAGAAAAAACAAATGCATCAAATGTCACTTTGGTTTATTCACTATGTTAGGACAGTCTGTGGTCTTGCATCGAGGGCATTTATTTGGACTTGACTTATGAAACCAATCAATCTGCCTCTGAATGATTATGCAGTTGCTTAGTCATTTCCATGGCTCCGTACTGTGACTCTTTCTATTTTCTTGCAGGCTAAATTGTGTAATAACCAAATGTAACTAAAAGGCAAATAAATCTGTAAAGCCTTTTTTTTTGTATTTCACTTCACATAACAGGCACTCTACCATTTTTAAAACGTGGTGGTGCTCTGTTTTTCTGTTGAATTCACTTTTTGGTTCAGGAAAAGGCAGTGAGTAAAGTGGCCTTGGCACAAAATCTATACCTACACTTCAGGATTGTATTTCCATTCACATACTCTAGTTTAATTTTTAAAGTTGTTATTTTTGGCTCAGCTATAATAATAAAATCCTGTTTTTTGATACAAAGCTATGTTGGCATCCAGACTTTCCAGGCTAATTCTTTATTTGTGAGTTGGGGCTGTTTTAAATTCTTAAGCTGAACTTTGCTTCAGGCACCAGATATGTACATTTATTAACTACCATAGTTCGCTTTGAAGGAGGCTCAGTGGGTAGAATTATGCGTGTGGTCAAACTCACACAGCTCCTAAGACCCCTCACACCATCACAGTGAATGCAAATAGGCTCTTTGGAACCACAGTGAGGAACGTCGAATAATGAGATATAAACATTGCAGCGCTGCATTGCTAACAAGCCAAATGGCTACAGCTGCTACAGTAAATCATCAATAGATCCTTGAAGTGGAAATTTTAGGTCTAATTGGCATCCCCCCCAAGCAAATTTAGATGTGAACATATAAAAAAAATAACACTGTTTGGGATTTTAGATGTTTTGAACTGTATTTACATCTCTGGAACAAGTCCATTATTAAAACATTTGCACTTCTTTGTTGTTATCCGTGCACACGTGTGTTCTGTGTTCAGGATGGCAGGAAAACTTTGGAGAACCAGGTGAAAAGGCTGGAGATTGTCGAGCGCCGGGAGACTAAACTCAAGGAGGAGATTCAAAGCAAAGCCCAGCAGATTCAGCAGATGGCAGATAAGATTCTGGTAACCTGCGTTTTATCTTTTGTGTAGAGCTAAAATAATCAGTGGAGGTGTGAGATAAACATAGCTCCTTGTCATCAGTGCAGAGGAAGTGATATTTATGAAAAAAACTCCTGGTAACCATTCACAATCATGTCCAGATATGATCCGTATACACGCTATCTGATACAGTAGTTTCACTCAGCATTCCAAGATTATCCAAAACCCTTAGTCAGTAACCTTATAAAATGACACTCTAGATCAGGGGTGTCAAACTCATTTTGGTTCAGGGGCATATTTAGCCAAATTTGATCTCAAGTGGGCCAGACCAGTAAAATAATGACTTAATAACCTATAAATAATGACAAATCCAAATTTTTCATTTTGTTTTAGTACAAACCCCCCCCAATTAAATTATGAAAATATTTACATTTTACAAAAAAAGACATGAATAACCTGAAAAAACAGAAATTTCATTTGAAAAATTTGTGCAATTTTAACAATATTATGCCTCGACTTATTATTTACACATGTACATTACACACAATGTTACATAAACATTTGGTAACAGACATAATATTGTTAAAATTTTGGAATTTGAAACTAAAATTTGAACAATTTCTACAATATTACATCTCTTATTATTAACACAACTACAGATCACAGTGGATCCATAAATGCACCAAACATTTAGTAACAGGCAGGATATTGTTAAAATTGCACATTTCAGGTTGTTCATCTTTGTTTTTATTTATATATTTATTTGCATTTTATTGTGAAAGAATAGTCTTGTAAATGTGAATATTTTCACAGTGTAATGTTATTTTTTTCACTGAAATTTTTTCCACATAATTTTTCACAAAGAAGTAGTAGTTTGTAGTTGTCATTATTTATGGGTTATTGTGTTGTTATTTTTACTATAGATCACATTGGTCTGTATGTGGAACCTGAACCAAAATGATTTGGATAACCTTGACTGTTCAGGTTCATTTTTGCACTTTCATCCTGCAGGCCGGAATGCAACCTTTGGCGGGCCAGATTTGGCCCCTGGGCCGCATGTTTGACACCTGTGCTCTAGATTATATTCTGCACCTTACACATCATACTTAGGAGAGAATTTACAGCTTTATGTCATATTTTTAATAATTATGATCAGGTAGTAATCTGAATTGACTTAATATTTTCAATTTACATGTTTTAGGTTGTGGATTTTTGGTGGTTTTAGTCCCTACATCTGCTTCTTTTATTTGGTGCCTATGAAGTTGTATTTATACACCATTAATACAAGAAAGTACATTGTAATATCAGTCCTAATTACATCTTAAATTGCGAGCTATAGTTTCAGGTATTACAACTTGTAACTGTGGGTGTTTACAGGCTGTATTTGATTTACATCTCTCTCATTCTCCTCTCTCTCTGCACCTGTTTGTTCAGGAGAAATAATCACTTTATTGTTCTGTTTAGTGCATAGAATTATTCACTCATTATAATCATCTGAAAGTGATGTAAAATCTGTTTGGATGTGATGGGTTGGAGATGTTCACAGTGGTGTTGAGCCTTACCATTTGAAATTTAGATTTAAAGCTTCATAGTTTTCCAGAGACATTAATGATGGCTGCGTCATGTGTAGGTTTTCCAGATCCAGAGGGAAAAGCACATCAGTTCTCCCTCTAATGTCATAGATATGCAAAAGTGTCACTTTTTATGGCTCTGCTACGGCTTTGGGTGCCAAGACTCACTTGGACTTAAGGGTGTTGTTAAATTGTGGTGACCAGAGGTCAAAGGTCAAGGTTGCTGTGACTTTAACACTTTTAAGACTGTCATTATACCAGGCTGCCAAGGTGTCTTCATGTTTTCTTTGCAATAAAAGTGTGAGTAAAAGTCTTTTTTGCCAATTCTTTTGCACCTTTGTTTTCGGAAAGAATTTAACTTTCAACATCTGGTCATTAATTATCATAATTATAAAATAATAAATGCTTGAAACAGTGCGTTTTAGTAAAAAAGAAAAACATGGGCTTGTATTTTTTTTTAGCATATTTATTATCAGAAACAACTGTAAATGTCCATGACAAAACTTCTTGAGATTGCAGAAATAAAAAATTTCAACCATTTTTCCTCTGCTCAAACATGCTTTTTGGTCTTGAACATTCAGTATCCTTATTATGGCTTCATATTTTTTATTATTTCCAGATGTTTTTTAGCCTGTGTGGAAGTCTCTGAAACAGTTCCTTTCTACTTGTAATAGAGTCCCACATTGCTGCCGTAAAGTGTTATATACTGTTGGAAAGCTCAGGCTCTAAGCTTTTCGATGCTGTTTGATTTTCAGGATAGCGCAAATGGTTCAGGAGTTATAATAATTTGAATGATGTAAAGTGTAAAACGCAGGAGAGTTTGCTGTTGTTAGAGGGTTAAAAAACACATTTTTTGTCCATAATGTAATTCATTCAGTAGTTATGAAAACAATTTCACATGATTGTGTTATTTGACAAACTGATGATACAATGGCATTTTCTGTGGCCCAGCAATACATGTTTTTGTCCATAACTCCAGAACCTGTGTCTTAATTACATGGAAATCTGGGAGTTCTGGTAATTAAAGGTGATGGCAGCATAAGACAAAGCTGCTGTTAAACAAAACATCCCAAATGGGGAAGAACCTGTATTAACACAACTAAATAATCTGCTATAGAACATTATGTGTTCATGTTCATGTATTGCAAGTAAAGTGGAAAAAAGACAGTGGAACCCAACAAACGAACAAAACTGAAAAGAACAAACAGTGGAACAGATTATCCAAAGACTCACAGAGAACATCACATAAAAACTGGAAAACTATAGGAAAGAGTGGATAGATAGATAGATAGATAGATAGATAGATAGATAGATAGATAGATAGATAGATAGATAGATAGATAGATAGATAGATAGATAGATAGATAGATAGATAGATAGATAGATAGATAGATAGATAGATAGATGGAGGGACGGACGGACAGACAGATAGACAGATAGATAGATGAATAGATGGATAGATGGATAGATAGACAGATAGATGGATGGATGGATGAATGGATGGATGGATGGATGGATGGATAGCTAGACGGATGGACAGATAGACAGACAGATAGATAGATAGATAGATAGATAGATAGATAGATAGATAGATAGATAGATAGATAGATAGATAGATAGATAGATAGATAGATAGATAGATAGATAGATAGATAGATAGATAGATAGATAGACGGACGGACGGACAGACAGATAGACAGATGGATAGCTGGATAGATAGACAGATAGACAGATAGACGGATGGATGGATGGATGGATGGATGGATGGATGGATGGATGGATGGATGGATAGCTAGACGGATGGACAGACAGACAGACAGACAGACAGACAGACAGATAGATAGATAGATAGATAGATAGATAGATAGATAGATAGATAGATAGATAGATAGATAGATAGATAGATAGATAGATAGATAGATAGATGGACGGACGGACGGACGGACGGACGGACGGACGGACGGACGGACGGACAGACAGACAGACAGACAGACAGACAGACAGACAGACAGACAGACAGATAGATAGATAGATAGATAGATGAAGGTGAACAAAAGGCAAAAATAAATGACCACTTTAAACAGGATACTTCAATATATTGAAGGAAATAAGTCAACCAAAAAAAGAAAAACAAATGTCACACAATGAACAGCTGTTTCATTGTGGCTCTTTAACAATTTTATGTCCAAAAAAAGAGTAGGAAAAAGCTTATATTGTCTTACCCTAAAGATGCACAGACTAGTGATCACTTTATTCATCACATTATATGTTTGTTTCAGTAGATCACTTTTGACTGACAATCAAGCAGGACGTCACAGTTTATTATAACAAAAAAAGTGTTATTTTACTAAATATCTGACACTGATACCATGAAAGAATGAAAATTAAGTCTCACTTATCTGCCCTGAATGTTTATTATGAAAATATTAATGTGTTGCTAAGGGACTGATTGTGAATTTCTGAGTAGTTCTGCCATCATCAAAATCCCCCAGTGATTCAGCCGATTAAAATCTCATCATCAGTCAGATTTTTCCAAGTTGTACTCACTGACACTGAAAGGCACATGTCCAGGCCAGAGCGGTTATGATTAGGTAGTAGTGGTGGTAATCACATGGACATGCTTTCTCACAAACATGGATATTTGATTCTGCAGGTCATAACATGTTGTTGTTTTTTGTGCAGGAGTTGGAGGAGAGTCTACGAGAGACCCAAGGCACGGCCCAGAGACTGGAGGCTCATCTGAAGCAGAAGGAGAAACTCTATGAAGACAAAATAAAGGTTACATTTCACATTATTTTTCCGTATAAACAGCATGTATACTGTGATATACTGTTGTTACAGGAAGCACTTTAGCTACGTTTAACTGGTAGGTGTCCTCTGTGTTTGGAAGTCCTACAGTATGTCATCCTCACACCATTGTCTGTCCTGTTAAGTGATATCCTGGTTATGGTTCTGTGGGCTGCCTGGCATTGAGCAGGTGTTGGAGGCCCAGATGAAGGCGGACATGGCTGACAAGGAGATGTTGGAGTCCAGTCAGAGCAAATATGAGGAGGAGGTGCGGGAGAAGTGCAGCATCATCAGCGAACAGAAGGCGGTAAGAGCTGACCAGCTTGGCAACGACGCTGATTCAGGCGTATTTTAACATTCATCACACTGACATACATTTCTTTTTGGAAATATCCTCAGCAAGGTTATTTTAAAATGCAAGATAATGATGTAAATTGTTCCCAAATGAAGTCTGTGATGTTTGATTCAAAAGCAACTTATAATGTACATCGTTTCCATTTAGACCATAAATGCGATGGACTCTAAGATGAACAGCCTGGAGCAGAGAATCACTGAGCTGTCAGAGGCCAACAAACTGGCAGCCAACAGCAGTATATATACCCAGAAAAATATGTAAGTACTAATATAAGTATTAAGAATGTCCATGAAATGCATTACAGTGAACTCAGCTTATCCCTTTATAGGACAATCATAGAAATACTCTGGAATTCAAAATGTCATCCTTAGTGTGTTATTGGAGGACATAACAAGAGTTTCTTACTTTTTTGACAATTTTCAAATTTGATTTTGTCATGTAAAAAAATCAAGGTCAGTGAAGTTACCATATTTGGTTCCTTGCCCTTAAGTGGAAAAAAAATCCTTGAAATAAATATAAAAAATACAAGAAAACACATGTAAGGTGAAAGGAACATGTATTTTAGAACATTAGAACATCACTTCTAGAACATTAGACCAACATAAGACCCCTGTCCACATCCACATTATCCCTTTGAACATCATTCCTTACATTAGTACCATTACATGATGGTACCTAACAAAGCAGGTACACTCACTGTTCATGCAGAGGTGGACCTTACAGACCCTGTAGACCACATTGGACCTGAGATTGTTGACTCACTGTCCTCATTGGAACTGTTGATGTCACTGTCTTGTAATTAGGGATGTAACGATATGAAATTTTCATATCATGATTATTATGACCAAAATTATCACAGTCATCATTATTTTCACGGTATTGTTGAAATTGTGCTCAAAATGTTCAAAAAGTACTTATACACACACTGAAATAATTTAACCGAGTTGTATTTTGAAAAAAAAACAACAAAAAAAACAACAAAAACTCAATAAAATAATTGGCACAATGCACTTTTTGTTGCAGAAACATTCAAATGTTAACCCTTAGTGGTCTGAGCCTATTTTGTCCATTTTTCAGGCCTTTTGATTTTGCCTTTATATACTATATAAATAAATGTTTACTATACCCATGTTTGCTTTCTTTTTTTCCAGCACAACTTCATTTATATCATCTGCCTATTATTTTTTCACTTTAACCTAATATAAAAACATAAAAGGACAGAAAAATATATACAATCCAATTTGAAAAATTTATAGAATTTATTGCATAAGTAATACAAAGATACTTAACAAACCTTTTCAAAGACTTTAAAAGTGAATATTGGTTCTAAATATTAGGTATATAAAATCAAAATTGTAATAAATTAAAACTATACTCAAATATTTGATATAAAAGCAGATCTTTACATAGGCTTTTTCTCCAGAAAAGTGTGCTAATCAAACACGGTTATCATGATAATTAGAATTTAAACAGTAATACTAACCGTCTGCAATTTTACCTCAGTTTACCGTTACACCAGTAATTGTTACATCCCACTTGTAATGTGTGTAGAAATGACCAAAAATAGTCACTTGTCCAATAAAGGGTTAAAGCCATGTGCTTTTATGTATTTTTTATTATGTAATAGATGCTCCAGATCAGGTTCAGGTTCAGGTTACTGTATTTATACCCATAGGTACATTTGTTTTGCAGTCAAATGACAACATCCTTTTGACGTTCCTCAAACCACGATGACATGTAATGAAACCAAGACATGTGTTGACTATAGACATGATACAGTAAAATAAAAGTATTCCAAGTTCTACCGATCAGGATGTAAACGATAATAGAGAGATGGGTTGATGACAGAATGACTGTGATAAAAGATAAAAATAAACCTCTGAACTTAGACCAAGGTTAAAAGAAGTTTGAAGAAATTAAAACCCCAATAAAAAGAAGTTTAAAACCCAATCAATATCTACTTTAAAACAAGATAAGAACTTAAATATCTCTGTTTTTATGAAAAATGCTATTTGTAAAAAGCAGTACAGTCCAAAAAAGTGTAGATTTTATTAGGTTTTGTTACCAAATAGCATTCTGCAAGAAAACAGCAAGTTTATTTTAGTTTTCTCAACTAAGTGCATTTTTCAGAGAGGAGGAGGTTTGGTTTTTCAGCCACTGATGTTATAGCTGTAACATAAATCAGACCCAATGCTACTTTTGCGTCAGTTCCCAACGGAATTTTTCTCTCTTTAAACTTTCTTAAATGATTTATCACCTTTTGTTACCCTGCCCCCCCAAAGGGGAGGCAAGGGGTATTGTTTTTGGTGTGGTTTGTTTGTTTCTTTGTTAACACTTTAGCAGTAAAACTATTGGTTGAATTCTTACCAAATTGGGTTCATACAAATAAATGTCATTACATTTTGGAAAAGTAGGTCAAAGTTAAATTTTTTATGAATTTTTAAAAGTCTTACCATTTACTTGTAATAAGTGAAATAAATGCGAGGGGTGGGGTTTGTTGTACCTAGCACCACTTGTTGTATTATTGTCCTATATATTTTGCATTTGTCACTATAATTCATGTATTTTTATGTATTTTAATTACCTATACTTAATTTACTTTGAATGTGAAAGCTCATTAAAGGTTATTATTATTATATCTGAACAGAGAAAACTGAATAAAAAGTGGCTTTTTCAGTCAAATCTATCATTAACTGAGCATAAAACAAGTGTCTCTGTCTACTGTCATTGATCCAACTCCATGGGTTTTACTGGTGAATCAATGTTGCAGAAGATGACAGTGCTTCCACGTTCACTACGGAGCCTCTGGACATCCAAATCAGAATGAGAATATTTTATTAATCCTAGGGGGAAATTATTGGGTGTCACAGTTGTTCCATTCAAGTATAAAGCTGGGTCATAAAAATCGGTCATATCCAATAACCATGAGAAGACGTCAAACTGCATTTTGCATCAATTATTTACATGTTTTGCTAGAATTTGTGATTCAACAGGTACTAAACCGTTTACATTAATAGATGCTTTGGTCTCCAGTGGATGTTTGGGTCTTTATGGGATAAGGGCAAGAAATGAATTACCTATGTACCTCTTTTTCTTCAGTCCCTTGTTTTGATCGTAGACATTATGTGCACACAACGCTCACATTGACCCTAATATTTGGGTTCTCCTTGTGTATTTGTGGGCTTGGCAGGAAAGCCCAGGAGGAGATGATCTCAGAGCTTCGCCAGCAGAAGTTCTACTTGGAGTCTCAGGCTGGGAAGCTGGAGGCCCAAAATGCTAAACTGGAGGAGCATCTTGAGAAAATGAGTCAGCAAGAGCAAAGCAATAAAAGCCGTGTGATGGAGCTGGAGACGAGGCTCAGAGAGGTGAGGGCCACTACAAAGGCTAACAGCTAGATTATGAAACACTATTCAGCGCCTTGGATAAAGACTTGCCGCTTGCAGGATGACACAGAAGTGAAACATCTTTTCCGTTTTCATTCATAAATATTCATGCAGTCCTGTTCCAGTTTGTCACTTCTATTCATAATTCTTTATGTAACAGGAAATTAAGTGTGATTGTATAATGAAGTGCTTAAATTGCTATAAACACGAGGAGACCTTTTAAATGGAGAATTAATAATGAGTTTGCCCTCCATACTTCTTTTACTTGTGTTTGTATGTCTCAAAAGAGCAAAAACACTTTAATTTATGATTGATTTTTACCTCACCCCCCCGAAGAGGAGACAAGGGGGATGGTTTTTGGTTCGGTTTGTTTCTTTGTTTCTTTGCTTGTTAACACTATAGCAACAAAACCATTGGTTGAATTCATATTTGGGTTCATAGATTGCCAGTGACCCAGAATAGCTGTCATTACATTTTGGGAAAAGTAGGTCAAAGTTCAAATTTTTTTATGAATTTTTAAAATATTTTTTTCCCCATTTACTTATAATGGACAAAATTTCAAATGTCTCTAAAAACGTCAATTTGTTTCAGTTTACTTCAAACTAGGCACACATATAGAGGCAATTGATACGCTGACATCACCACATGCATAGACATGATGACATCAGCTGGATCGATGCCAAAAAAAGCTACAACAACTGTGAGGGGTGGGGTTTGTTGTGCCTGGCACCACTTGTGTTAATATGACATTGGACTGAGACAGTGTTATCGAGGATGACACCCAGACTCTTAACCATTTTAGTTGTTTCTAACACATCAGCATAGAGGGCTAAATGTTCACTTGCTGCCTAATATATCCAGCCCACTGACAGGTTCTACTATAATGAGATAAACCATTATTAAAACTAATACAACTTTGCCTGTCAGTCATAATGTTATGGTGGATCAGTTTATATGTCAGTCAATTAAAGCTTACACTGATGGCACTGACTATATATCTTGTTTATTGTTTTATTCATTTATTTATTGGGGACAATGCAGTGAAACATAGTGAACACATAGAACATCTGATAGTTCTGCACAAAGAGTATAAAGCATTTAGGTAATTTGTAACTCCCATACTCGATTGAGCTTTTAAACTAATCAAATTAATTCAGTTTTGGGAGGAATTTTTGGTTTTAAAGCATGTAAACACCTAAAATGCAAAGACAGGGTTAATGTTTCCTGTGCTGTCACTCAAACTCAGTGTTAAAGGCTGTTCCTGTTTACACGGAGACTATTGCATGTTTCAGCTTCAACAGCAGCTAAACCTGCAAAAAATACTCAATAAATGTGGTCATGTTTTATTTCATTCAATGTTATTTTTGTAATTTAACAAGTATTGCACATTAACACCCTCACATTGTTTTATTGTTGCTGTTAGTTGATATTACACATATTTAGTGCATAGTTTTATGCTATTTTAAAAAAAAATAATAATTATTATTTTTGTCAGCTCATATGGACAGTAGAAAAATAAATTAAAAGTGTGAATCATTCATAACAGAACAAGCCTAGTTCTATATGTTAGGATATTTAGTCAGTTGTACTGAAAAAACCTGTGAGTTCCTGCTGGTGTGTTATGATAATTTTGTGTTATTAACCCTGAAAGACCCACAACTATTTTTGTCACAACATCCAGTCTTTCCTAAGTGATTTATCACAGTTTATTATAATATTACCATCTGCATTTTGCATTTTTCAGTGAAAATCAAGTATTTTTACCTCTGCCAAGGAGGTTATGTTTTGTCGGCATTGGTTTGTCTGTCTGTCTGTCTGTCTGTCTGTCTGTCTGTCTGTGTGCAAGATAACTCAAAAAGATATGGACGGATTTGGGTGAAAATTTCAGGAAATGTTGATACTGGCACAAGGAACAAATGATTAAATTTTGGTGGTGATCGGGGAGGCACTGATGTGCCTTGGCGGAGGTCTTCGAATGCTTTTCTAGTTACCTCCGCTAAGGAGGTTATGTTTTTGCCAGGGTTTGTTTGTTTGTTTGTTTGTTTGTTTGTCTGTCTGTTTGTTTGTCTGTCCGTTAGTGTGCAACATAACTCAAAAAGTTATGGACAGATTTGGATGAAATTTTCAGGGTTTGTTGGAAATGGGATAAGGAAGAAATGATTAAATTTTGGTGGTGATCGGGGGTGGGGGGGCCCACGGGGGGGGCCACTGATCAGCCTTGGCGGAGGTCTGCGCTCTCCGAGTGCTTCTAGTTCTATATTTAATTTACTGATCATGCAGATGTTCATAAAAGCTCAGAGTTAATGCAAAGATTATTATATCAAAGGAGAGAACACTGAACAAAAAGTGACTTCTTCAGTAAAATGTATCATTAACTAAACATAAAACAAGCATCTACATCCACTGTCCTTATTAAACTCAATGGGTTTTACTGGTGAATCAGTGTTGTAGAAGATGACGTTGTTTCTATAGTAACTATGGAGCATCTGAATGTCCAAGTGGGTCATATCTGATGATATATTTAACCTTTCATGAGTGATTTATCTCCATTGATTGTAATATTATCCTGCTTATTTTGTGTTTTTCAGTGTAAATCATGTATTTTTCTATATTTAATTCACTGATCATGTAGATGTTCATAAAAGCTCAAAGTAAAGTTTAAGGTTATTATATCAAAAACAGAGAAAACTGAAGAAAAAGTGACTTATTCAATAGCTGAACATAAACCCAGTTTGTCTATCCACTGTCATTGATCCAACTCAATGGGTGTTACTAGTGAATCAATGTTATAGAAGATGACTGTGTTTCCATGGTAACTCTGGAACCTCTGAACCTCCAAATGGGTCATATCTGATAACACTGGTCTACAAGGAAAATGCTTCCAGAATAAAAGTAATGAAATTTTACCACATGAGAGTCACTGATAAAGAAAAATCAAGTCAAAAATCCTGGTTGGCTGAACTTTCCAAGATACAGCCTTGGGTCAAAATGCGAAATTCAAGAATTAACGAGAGAATGGGTTTGACTTAAAAGTAATATTTGTCTCAGAGCTACAAGATCTACTTCAAAACCATGTCTGCACATTAGAATGCATTCACTTTACAGGTTCTATTTAGTGTAAGATTTATAAAACTATTATATAAATGTACATAAACCAATATATATGTGTAATAACACTTAATCATATATCTTGAAAACATCAGCAAACCGGCACTTAATTTATTTTCCAATTAATCTTATTAAAATACGTAACATTTAGCACATTTAATCTCTGAAGCAAATCATTTCTAAAAAATTGTAGACCAGTGTAACCATTAAAAGATGAAAAGCTGTATTTTACATCAATTATTTACATGGATTGATCGAATTGGTGGATCAATAGGTATTAAATATTTTAGATCAGTAGATCAGTGGATGTGTGGGTCTTTCTGGGTTAAACAATACAGAGTTTTTCTGCAACTTTAGCTCAAAGGGAACAATAAAACCCAGCCACATAAATGGATGAAGGCTAAGTCAGACAAGGTGAAGTGTCAGGTATTTTGCCCACTCATTCCAGTGGACTTGTGTTGTGTCAGCGTGGCTCCTCCTGGGGGTGATTCACCTCTACCCTGCTCCTCTCGGTTGTGGAATGCCCCCTTTCTGTCTGTCTTTGTAGATCGGGCTGGAACACGAGGAGCAGAAGCTGGAGATCAAGCGTCAGGTGACAGAGCTGACCCTGTCACTGCAGGAGCGTGAATCCCAGATCAGTAACCTGCAGGCAGCCCGCCACGCTCTGGAGAACCAGCTGCAACAGGCCAAGACCGAGCTGGAGGAAACCACCGCAGAGGCCGAGGAGGAGATCACCGTCCTCAGAGTGAGAACCACATGGAACAGGAAACAAACTGACACGATATTCTCTGTAGAAGTTATATAATGAAACATCACATTTTACTTTGCACATTACAGCTTATTGTTGCATCTTACCGTTCTATTTTTTATACTTCTACAGTAGTTTATTATGTATAATGTGTTTGCTCTTGCATTCTATTTTTTACTCTATCTATCTATCTATCTATCTATCTATCTATCTATCTATCTATCTATCTATCTATCTATCTATCTATCTATCTATCTATCTATCTATCTATCTATCTATCTATCATTTCTCTCTCTCTCTCTATCTACCTATCTATCGGTCTATCTATGTATCATTTCTCTTTCTCTCTCTCTCTCTCTCTCTCTCTCTCTCTCTCTCTATCTATCTATCTATCTATCTATCTATCTATCTAGGCACACAGAGATGAGATTCAGCGCAAGTTTGATGCTTTGAGAGACAGCTGTGCGGTAAGGGTTTATCTTTTATGCCTTTTCATTCTATCCAGGAATATGCCGTTATCGATGCAGACTCAAACACCTGTGATAATCACAGCTCACTAACAGCCCACCTGAAGTAGCTAGAAATGTTATCACTTCTTGTGTGTTGTTGTTTTTGCAAATAAATCACGTTTTCAAAATATTTCTTTGCCACTTCCATCAGGTATGAAGCAACTCTTCTGTTTTCTAACAGCCTGTTTGAGTTGATCACCTGTCAACATTATGTCCTCTTTTTATGGAAAGACAGTAAACATCAGATAAAACACAAGTGTAAATCATATGTAAAGTCTTAGAATGGTACTTAGCAACAGCAGTTAGCACTATTTTGGCAGCTTAGTTTTCTATTATTTGCATGTTTGTTAACATGTATGGTAGATTGATAACTCACCATTAGATAAATTATCTCATCAAACATTAAATCAGACCTAGCTTACATTACTTGGAGCTGTTTCATTGGAGTGAAATGGCAAAACATGAACATATGTCACTAAATGTAAATTTCTGATCAGCAGAGGTAATGATTAATTCCCATCATCTTACTCTTCTTCACAACACGATTACAATGTTTTTTTTTATTGTTTTGATGGAGTATGATGTGTACAACCAGAGCTGCAGTTCACATTTTCAAAGCCATTCTCAAAAACAATATGAATGCAATCAAACCATAAATTGCTGTGTGAAGTTCCCGTTGGAGTGTTTGTTTCCGTGATGCCATCAGTTTATAGCGAGCAATTATGTTGTTCACACAAACAAATGAGAGATCGACAATTACCAAACTAGCCCGTCTGGAACTGTTAGACAACTCACCGTGCTTCATGGTGTGTGAGTGTTTATCGAGGCTGGATTCAGAAGAAACACTGATCTTTTATTTTTTTTCTTCCTCTCTCTCCTGCGTCATTTCTTCATCACCCTTTTTTCACCAATCACCAATTGTTCTAAAATCACACTCTGTTGTCACCAAAGCCTCTTATAATGAGACACTGTGTGATATTAACCAATTATACCAATAATGATACTTCCAAAACCTCCTGCTCAAAAGTGTGTGAGGAGTTAGGTCAGCTTTGTCTGCAGATGAACGATAATATGCAGCAGTGTTTTCAGTTTTGTTTTTTTTCTTATCAGTGACAATCTGACTTCCTTCAGGTGATCATTTTCATAGTTAACCCTTTATAAGGTACTCATTGAAATACTCTGAAACTCAAAATTTCAACCTTAGTGTGTTATTGGACATCATCATCTACCTCCTCCTCGGTTGCCATGACAACAATCTCTCTCCTCTTGCCATAAAACATCCAAGCAGCACTTGCTAAAAAGTAAACACATGCTATAAAACAACTGTTATAAGGTCATAAACAGACAAAAAAAACACCCATAGTCACTATTTAACGCTTCAAAATGTCTATAAAATCTCTCGGAATCACTGTATAGTGTTATAAAAACCTACATGTTTCTCAACCTCACTGAGGCACGGGATTGGCCCCATATTAAATGTTGTTGCTGAAATGGTGAAAAATAGTCACTTGGGAAGGGAAAAATAACAAAACTAAATTCTTGAAAGTTTCTACATGTCATGCCCTAGATGTGTTTCATTATTTTGCTGAAACATCCTGTTTTGACCTTGATGGAACAGAGCACGTGCAGAAGCAGGCATGTGGGTTTGAAGAATGGAGCAAGACTTGGCAGAGTTCAGTGACTTCAGACTGATTCTTAATGCAATATTTCACAAATGCATAGGGTTATCCACCACTGTACATCCACATCAGATACTTACATTGAAGTAACTTAAACTGTGCATTTATTGTTTTTGGTTTTTTTTGTATTCTATGCTGTCTTGGATGTCATCTCTCCAGGCATTTAACTTGTCCATTGCTGAATCTTTAGAAGTAGACAGTAAATTACAATATGTACAACTTGTTTTTATTACATTAAATTAACAGTAGCACCCTTTTCACATGGTGAAATTGTTTCTAAAAGTCATACTTTACTTAGTTACAGACATTTACAGGTCATCCTTTTATTTATTTACAGAGGATGAGGGCTACATGTGAATATGTTGTCATCATGAAGACTTCTCTACATTCACATCCTGTTATTTGTATCACTGTGGGGACAGTGGGTTAGTGTTACTCCCATTGTTCTACTAACCTCAAGAACATGATGTGCTTTAAAACTTTTAATACCTAAAAAAAAAATACCCCACAGAGAACGTCGTGGTCTTCCTTTATCCCATTGCCCTACTTCTGAGATCCTCCCACTTGCAAACTGTTCCGAAAGCAGCGTCCATATATTCAGCTGGCTTCAGTTCAGACAAATGCAGCCAAGATTCTGCAGCAAAAGGCAGTCGTAGTTGCTTTTCTGACCACACTTATGTAGGAATGCAAAATATTTTTTGGTGTGTTCTTTTTGGTGCTCGGCTCTTTTGAACTTTTTCAACATTTCACTCTGTTTTGCACACAGAAGTTTTAATGCTGCTTCAATACACATAGGATGATGCTCAGTCCTCCTACCTAATTCTTATATGCACTCATCATGTACAAACTTTGCATACTTTCACCTCTTAGATTAAATACTGTTTTCTGAACTTTGTTTTTATCCCTTATAATTTGTCATGTGTTGGGTCCCTGTTTGCAATGTTGTCCTTTTGTCATGTCTGGGTTGTTCATTTTGTTTTTTCTATATGCTGGTGACCAATTTAAGGTACCATTTTCACTCTATTGCTATCAATCAATCAATCAATCAATCAAAATTTATCTCTATAGTGTCACATCATAACAAAAGTTATCTCATGATACCCAGACCCTGACTCTGGAGGATGGACCACTGACATGACCAGTTGGGGTTGAGGAGAAAGGGCTAAATTAAGAGGAAGAGAGAGAGAGAGAGATTGGGGGAGAGGGGAGAAGAGAGATTGGAGAAGGGGGGAAATAGTGGGAGACACATGGATGCATAGCACACTGAATTAGAACTGTCAAAAACCAGAACAGCTGTGACTAGTATAACTACCAATAACTAGAACAAATGTACATAACTGTTAACAGGGTGTGATTTGTTGAGGGGGACTTCTGCTCAATGAATTTCATCCTCGGGGGGGGGGCACCCAACCAACTGAAATGACAGGCAGGTTGTGACAGCTTTCTTACACCTATATCCTGCATTACTGGCACTAATGTTCACCTGAACCGAACTGTTGGGAGTCTCAGAATTCGCAAATGTCTTCATGCACTGGGGCGCCGTAAAAGGGGGGTAAATGTGACAAATTCATGGGGTGCAGTATTTTGTGTCCAGTGGATACAGGTTAGAAGTTGTGAAAATTTCGTGTAAGATCCGCTGTATAAGAGAGGAATAGAACCTGGGAGTTGGACGTTGAAAGTATGTAAAGTTTCACTATTGTTTCATGCCAGCATTAGTTATGTTATAGTAGTAGTAATAGTAGTAGTAGTTGTAGTAGTAGTTATGGATCGCACCCCCATGTGTTGCAAAAAAAAAACAAAAAACACATCTATTAAACATTGTAGGGATGCACCGATACCACTTTTTTCCAGACCGAGTATGAGTACTTACATTTGAGTACTTGCCGATACCGAGTACCGATACGAGTACTTAATAATCCCGTTCCAGTTCTTAGTTCCTTTTGTAAATGTGCTTTATTGTCGTTGTCATTAGTCTGACTGGAAAAAGGTGCTGCTACTGACATTTAATGTGATGGAATGAGCGTTTCTCAATTAATCCACCAGGGGGCACCGCTCTGAATTAACCATACTGGACAAATACTATGAAGAAGAGTAACATTTTTTGAGGAGAAGAAGAAAGTCAGTAATAATGAATATGGAGACGACAGAGGCAACACTAATGTGATGCTAATATTGCAGCGTTTTCGCTAGTAAGGTTTAAAAGCTTAGCTTCAGCAGGTAGAGAAAAGAGAAATGAGCAATAAGTTTCGTTTTCACTTCCGCTGGCAGCGGTCCGCACTGCTCCGTACCCCCAGCCCAGCCCTGGGTAGTTGTCATAAATCTGTCAGTAGATTTTCTGTAACTCACACAGTCACTCTTTAAACAGATCCTCTTCCTCCACGGTTCTCGGTGGTATTCTCCGTCTGGGTACGCATCCACAAGCACCTGGAAAACGGATGGAATGTACATAGAGGACGGACAGAACACTGCGTCCGTATCTGTCTGTGTCTTTAACGTTACTGTCAGTCAGCGTTACTTTTATCACCGTCATTTATTTTGAAAAATCTCCACACTCACACTCCCCACACATTATTCCACCACCGCGTACCTGCTGCACTGAACTGTGAATGTCACACAGCCGTAAGTGGTATCGGTGCATTTGTATCGGATATCTTTTACGAGTACGAATACAAGTACACACACTGAGCATCGGAGCCGATGCCCGATACTCGTATCGGAATCGGTGCATCCCTAAAACATTGTCTAGTTTCTCTTTCAACATGGCTCAAGTAAAACCCAAACTCTAACCCTAAAATGAGTCCATGTTGAGCTGGTGGAAGTTAAGAGATAAAAAAAAAGATTCAAATTGGATTAAAACTCTTATACGTGGGTTCATCAGGTGTATTCACCTTCACAACGTCAGCTCCTCAGTGTGACTTACAGCCTCTTTAATCAGTCCTTTTATTGCTGAACTCCCACAGGCTTCACAAATAGTATTGAGCAATTTGTATTCAGTAGTAGATGCTCCGGATGTGATTTACTTTAGGTCTGGAAGTCGCTCTATAGATTAGGATGACAGACGATTAGAGTAAACATAGAGGCTTGCCAGATCACCGCTGCATCCTTTCCACCATAGACTTCCTCGCCCCGCCCTCAGTATTCAGTTGGTGCTGTCAGTCCCCTGCCTTGGGGGAGCAAAAGCACTGAGTCAGTGCAGAACAGACAGCTAATTTATGTACTTAAAAGCTTTGCCTCTTTCTCCCCACCACCTCTACGTTCCATGTGATACGTATGTTCCCATGAGAGCTGAGAATAAGGAGCTCTCAACAGCCAGCCTCATCAGCCTCTAACCCTCATTTCCCTGCGACGTGCACAGTAGTCGCTGCTGATTAAAGGAACACACTGATACTGATGAAATGATTAGCCTGCTTCTTGTTTTCAGTGCCGCCTGGGTTAAAACAAGTATCCTTGATTTAATTCCAGAATGATTACAGTATTATATCACCAACCTGGATATCTGCATCATGTGAGGATGTGTAATAGAGTTTAGACCAGCGGTTCTCAACTGGTCTGGCTTCAGGACCCACTATCACCCCTAAATGACAAGCTGTGACCCAAGTTGATACAGTTAAACTTCTCAAATTTATTTAATAAAAAGGTGGTGTGTTTTGAACCTGAGATAATACAGAATGTCACAGTATGAAAACATAGAAGACAAGTTTAATGATGAACCAAACTGACCAGCAGGTGGTGATGGTAAATATGGAAGTATTCTCTTTAACGCTAAATTGGTACTTTTTAACCAAAACCAAAAATGTGCACTCAGTTAAAAATTAAAAGTACATTCAGTCACTTTTTCAAGTATTAAACCCCCTGAGATTTTTGTCCTCAGTGTAGATAAAACCACTTCTGATGTAGTCGGTGTCATACCTGAGTTTTGCCATGGTTTGAATACAAACTTTGAATAGAAACTGTAAAGTGAGCGATTCTTTTTTCTTTTTGTTTTGATACATTTTTTTATTTAAAACTGAGTGATTCTTCATGCAATATATCACAAATGCCACCACTGTACATCTTAAAAAGGTCCAATGAGGTAACAGTTGTTGATTAAAACTGAAAATAAAGTTAAGTTTTTGCTTCCAACCATTTATGGAACATAATCCTGACTGAACGTTCATGGATTTTGTGTTTAGGATTAGGGTTTATAATAGCAAGACAAAAAACACAACGATGAAACATCGTCTTCTAGTTTCTGTGTTTAACCCATAAAGATCCAAACATACTCCAGCAACCAAATCCATCTACTGATGTAAAATGTTTAATATCTGTTGATCCACTAATTCTATCAATCCATGTAAATAATTGGTGTAAAGTGCAGTTATTCATCTTTTTGTGGTCATCAGATATGACCCATGTGGATGTTCAGAGGCTCCATAGTTACCATGGAAACACTGTCATCTTCTACAACATTGGTTCACCAGTAAAACCCATGGAGTTTAATCAGTGACAGTGGATGGACATACTTGTTTTTACATTCAGTTTATGATATGTTTCATTGAAAAAGTCACTTTTTTCTAAGGTTTTTTCAGTTTTTTTTATATAATAACCCTCAAATCTAATCTCACCATGATGATTAAAGTACATGATCAGTAAATGAAATGTAGGAAAAGGCCCGATTTTCACTGAAAAAATGCAAAATACAGAGAATAATATGATGATGAATGGTGATAAATCACTTAAGAAAGGTTAAATAGAGACAAAAATTGATTTGGGAACTGACACAAAAGTAGCACTGGGTCTTTATGGGTTAATATTTAGTGAAAACACAACCTAAACTACACATTTTTTCTCTTTGGCTGTTAACTCAGTTTGAGAGGTTGGGTTTTATGGTTTTACTGTATAATTACTTTTATTGTTTTCATTTATTTGATTCTTTTTGTGTTTTCTTTGTTTGTATGTCTGTGTTCAGCACTTTGGCCAACTGTATTGTTTTTAGAAGGCTTTATTATTATTATTATTATTATTATTATTATTATTATTATTATTATTATTATTATTATTATTATTATTATTATTAGTATTATAACTTTAATTTACCAAGGAAAAAATCTCATTGAGGTTAAAAATCTCTTTTTCAATAGTGTCCTGGCCAAGACAGAAGCAGAAGTTACACAAAGTGGAAATTACAGCCATACATCCACGCTAAAAATATACATAAACACAATGAAAGTCAGTACTAAAACCAAACTGAAAACTGATAAGAACATACATATAAAATGCCACCATCATTTTAAACGGTACTAAAAGTATAACAACAATGTTCCTTAAAAGCATCTCAAAGCCGAACACAATTCAATCAATTCGGAAAAACAACTACACCCGCTTTGTCCTTTTCCCATTTCCCATGATAAATAAAGTTGAGTTGAGTTGAGTATTTGAAAATGGCTCAAATGTAAGGATGTGCAGTAGTGTTGACACTGTGTGGGGTGTTAGGTCGACTTTGTCTGCAGGTGAAGAATAATATGCAGCGGTGCAGAGTGTTCTTTCTTTTTTGTAAGTGACAATCTGACTTCCTGCAGGTGATCACAGACCTGGAGGAGCAGTTGACCACACTGACCCAGGAGAACGCTGAGCTGAACCGCCAGAACTTCTACCTGTCCAAGCAGCTGGATGAGGCTTCAGATGAACGAGAGGACCGACTGCAGCTCAGCCAGGATGTGGACCAGCTGCGTCGGGAGGTCGCCGACCGTGAAATGCACCTTAACAACCAGAAACAGGTGAGCTGTGTTGGATTTGCGTGGGTGCTCTCTCTCCCAGCTCATGCATTTTCTATATTTTATTCCATTAACAAATCTGTTGCTGTTTTTGTCTGTGCCATGCTATCAGCTTATCAATCATCTGTGAAACTCTTTTAACTGCATTAATATGTATGAAATGTGCTTTTATTGACTGGTTTGTTTTTCTTCCGCTGACTTAAAGGAGGTAAATCAGGTGGACCTATTTTCTAGGCTCTCAGTCTCCAAATAGCGTCAATAACATGCATGTGTAGTTTTCATCACTTCAGTGGTGTCAGTTAGAAGCCATGTAATTACGTACATTCTATGGTGGTAATTAAAGTGCTAATTTTAATGAAAGCACTTGTTTCCATGTCATCATTAGTATCAGTTTTCACTAGGTTTGTTGAGGGCTTACATGCTGTCATGGTTGTTTTATTTGACTAAAAGCAAGGCATTGTGTAATGTGTTATATATGTTTTTTTGCACAGTAACATGATATCAAATAGGCAACCTTTACTTTAAAAGGCTTATTTACAGGCCGAATATGGTGTATTTTCTCTCCAGGGTGATACAGAAATCTCTTTTCTGTATCTTCAGCCAAGGTGATGCTTTTAATGGTCTCATAATGGTAGGGAACCCTGACTGTTAATACTAAGATACGCTTTAACATGAGTGTACAGTGCATTGTAGGGGTGGGAAAAAATATCAGTTTGTGAAAACTGTATGTTGTGCCTTAATTGTACTGTCTGACTGACCAGAGTCAGTACTCAACATGATGATAGGCATGGAAATGGAGCTTTCAGTCAGTGTATGTCTATTGAAGAGGCAGATTATGTGAAACTCATATCACAGTATTTTGAATAGGGATGTAACGATATGAAAATTTCATATCACGGTTATTGTGACCAAAATTATCATGGTTATCATTATTATCGCAGTATTATTGAAATTGTGCTCAAAATGTTCAAAAAGTACTAATACACACACTGAAATAATTTAACCAAGTTGTATTTAAAAAAAAAAAAAAAGAAAAAAAAAAAACAAATAAAATAATAGGCACAATGCACTTTATCTTGGCACAAACATTCAAATATTAACCCTTGGGGGTCTGAGCCTATTTTGGCTGTTTTTCAGTACTTTTAATTTTGCCTTTATATACTATATACAGAAATGTTTACTATACCCATATTTGGTATCTTTTTTTCAGCACAACTTCATCTATATCATCTGGCTATTTCTTTATTTCACTTTAACCTACTATATCAACATAAAAGGCCAGAAAACACACAAAAAAATATAAAATCTGATTTGAAAAATGTATATAATTTATTGCATAAATAGCACAAAGATACTTAACGAACCTTTTCAAACACTTTGAAATTGAATATTGGTTCCAAATATAAGGTATATACAATCAAAATTGTAATAAATTAAAACTATACTCAAATATTTGACATAAAAGCATAGCTTTACATAGGGTTTTTTTCCCCTAAACGTGCAGTAATCAAACATGGTTATCATGATAATTAGGATTTAAACGGTAATACTAACCATCTGCAATTTTACTGCGGTTTATTGATATACCGGTAATTGTTACATCCCTAATTTTGAATCAGTCAATAGTTTTTGCTTTTTTAGGTTCTTGGTAGTTCTAGGTTCTAGGTTTAGTGTGTGTACATATGATTGTTTACTTTACTTTTTTATGTTATATACCTGTTGTGAAGCACATTGAGTCTGCCTTGTGCATGAAACGTGCTTTATAAATAAAGTTGAATTGAACTGCGCTGAACTGAATTGAACTGAATTGAATAGGTTCAGATGGACTGGATTTGGTCTTTTAAAAACGCTTCGTCTCTCATCCAAGAGACTTTTTGGATGAGAACCTACACAGACTTTTTTTAGGCATGTTTTTTTAGTTTCACACATCATGATGTATTGTAGATCATGGGCAATGTATTATGATTGCAGTGTATCAAAGGTTAGTCTGTGATTCCTATCCCTAGTACATAATACTACACAATCATACTGCTGCTATTCTAGTTTTCAAAATGCTGTAAACAAAAAACTTCCAAAATAGAGGCTGTCTTTAGTTGCAATTTGGATTGTAAAAGAAGAGTTTTCCTCAAACAGTTGTACTCCAGTCCAGGTTCTTTCACACTGCCAGCTCCCTACTCATAGTCCGTCAGACAGACACCAACTTTCACTTACTCATATTCTATGATATTTTCACACAACCTGTGACAGGTGACCTAGACATCCCTCCCAGCTCTGGCAGTGTTAAGTGTAAATCAGGCAGCAGAAACCCTTGGAAATTTCCAGCATTGTTATGTGCTGTATTGTGGATGAATCTATGTAGAGAGAGCACTAGCGAGGAGGCTGTGTGATGTGTGCGCTGCCGCTGTGGGAGGATACGTGTGTGGGTGTCCAGTAGCGCTCTCATTCCGGCTGGTTGTGTAACCAGCGATGGAAGTCATATACGAGGGACGGGGTGGTGTGTGGGAGGGATGTGTCATCCCCATCACTCCCAGGTCGTGTCAGCTGTGGAAGTGTTGGACTTCAGAGGGCTGTGGTGTTGCTGCAGCACCAGCTCAAGCTATATTTGTCTTCGTCTAAGGCAGTGCATTATTAGAAGACATAAAAGATAGAACTTTGTGTAGGCCCCGTGAACAATATTGGTAAAACATTTTGTGTTCAATACATGTAAATAACTCCAAAATAGTGTTTCTAGTTAGGGCTGGTCTATGTGAACAGAACCTTCTATCACAGTATAAGAACTGTTCTGTTCAGTTTACAAAAAATAAATAAATAAGTAAATACACTAATGAACATTTTCATTTTTTATGTTTATGTTTATGTTTATGTTTACGCATTTGGCAGACGCTTTTTTCCAAAGCGACTTACAGGGGAAAACCAATTAAATCACTTAATCAATCAAATTTTATTTATATAGCGCCAGATCACAAAAAAGTTATCTCTTGGCATTTTATATATAGAGCTGGTCAAAACCAGACTCTTAAGTCAATTTACAGAAACCCAACAGAATCCTCCAGGAGCAAACACTTGTGACTGGTGACAGTGGCGAGGATGGATGAATGAATGGATGCTTTAAGGATACACATGAGAAGAGTTACCAGCTCAGAGGTACAACCCCAATTCCTCTGAAGTTGAGATGTTGTGTAAAACGTAAATAAAAACAGACTACAATGATTTTCAAGTCCTTTTTGACCTATATTCAATTGAATATACCACAATGACAAGATATTTAATGTTCAAATTCATAAACTTTAATGCTTTTTTGCAAATACTGGGGAATTGGGGTTGAACACTACAACCAGAACATGTTAAACAGTCATTCTGCAGAAATCACCTTCTAAAGCATTTGGATTTGAGCATGAATCAGAACAGTTTCACACCTCTAGCTGCAGACTGTCACATGGTATAGACATGACCCAGCCTTACATTTGGATCAGTCCTGTCTATGGTTCACAGTGGTATTTTATAATTGCAGTTCTGGGGTTAAAATCTGACTGTGAGGTTGATGTTTCTTTTGTTGGTGCTGTGACTCAACAAATGTCAAACCAAATCTCTAAACGTCATGATATTGAAACCTAATTTTCTTCATGCATGGCTTAAAATTAAACTATTATTAGATCCTGGTGCCAAAAAGAAATGGAATATGTTTAACCCTTTCATGCATGAATTATGAGAACCTTAGTCAATATTTTTTTCTTGAGTGTTTTTATTCCTCTTTAGGGATGAAAAAAGCAATGCAATTGAATTTTTTTTTTTTTTTTTATGAACTTATTTTTCGTGGAGTTACAAACATGTCCACTCAGCTGGATGCCATGCATTTAATTTTTGAAGCAAAGAAACATGTATTTAAAACTCATCATCAGAAAGTGATATACTGTGTGAAAACTATGACATGAAAGCATTTTTAATGAGTGCTAATCATATGTTTTCTCACATTTTTTTCATACTCTAATACTAGTTATTTCTCATTTCATGGAGATAATATCCTCCTGAGACCCAGGAAATTGACAATTTTAGCTTTTTTACATTAAAAAAAATTGTCTTGATTGGAAACTGCATAATGCAACAGTTTTTTCAGATACATTTTTAAAAATAATTTTTATTTATTGATTGATTTTTTTAATGGAATGTCCTTTGCAATGGGTAGTATTTTTTAAGTTAAACTGTCAAACATTTATCCCCTACAGAGGACAAAATGCATTGCTAGGTCTCAAGAGGATATGCAAAAATAAATAAATAAATAAACTTTTTGTTTCAGAAAACTGTTAATTATAGTCTAATAACAATTAGCAATTGATTTACACTAAAACATTTCTCTGCAGATCAGATTTATCAAGAGCAGCAAGGTTACAGTAATTGTATGAATTGCAGTGTTTGGGATGATGCATAAACTCCACTATGTTGGCTGATATGGAACTAAAACAACAAAACCCATGAATAAACAATAGAACAGCTGGAGAATAACTGTCCATTGTAGTGACCGCTATGCATGAAAGGGTTAATGTCATGCAGATGTTACTTTTGGTTTTCTGGTTTACTTCTGGTTTGGAATATTATGCATTATTGGTCAGCTGACATTACAGGATCCCTCAATTTACATTTGAATATTTACCCATCGTAACTTAGTCATACAATTTTATTTCATCCTTTGTATTTCGTTTTGCATGAGCAGTATTTTCTTTAGAAAATGAAAAACTACCATGTTGTGGTTTTAAATAAGGATTTGATGCTTTTTTTTTTTTTTAACTTTTTCTTTTTTTTTTTTTTAACCACTTATTACTTTTTTCTAAAGGCAATTTTACCTCATGGCGAGGGAAATAATAACGTTCAATCACTAATACATCCGCACAAGCTGTTTAAATTAGTTAAAAAATAAAATCAAAATAATTGCAGCCTTAAGTACATTTGAATAATACACTTCATCATGATATGATTATGAACTGATGGAGTCTGCTAGTTGCTAAATTTGGAATTTCCCCTTGTATAAACAGTCAGTTTGTTCATGTGTTTGGACAAAAATACAGTGAACTAAACCATCCAGTGAAAACCATCCAATGTGCAATAAACTGAGCAATAATTTTCTGTTCTTGTAATAACAATGCCATATTTATACAGTATTTATCCAAACATAAATGAATAAATATACTATTTTTATATAGACTTGAATTCATATACTGTTGTTAATTGTTAATATTGTGTCTATTCATATTTTATATCTGTTTTTTTTTTTTTAATTCTACTTTAGCTCTGTTCTTATTTTACTTTTGTAAAATTTTATATTCTATTTTCTTATCTTATTTTTAGTTTTTGTAATTTTATATTTGCTCTATTCTTATGTTCTGAAGAATTGTTTTTTATTGATATTGTTGCCATGACTGGAGTAGCACTCCTAATTTCATTATACACACAGTAACAATAAAGGCTATTCTATTCTATTCTATTTAAAGCCAATTTAAAGTTTTTTAGAGGCATGAGGAAGTGTACATAAAGTGCTGTAATCATCCCCTGTTTGTCAAATGAAAAAACATGAAAAAGCATTTAAATCCACCTAATGTAAAGAATATGACTAATTCCTTTATCAGTTTTGAATGAGAAATCCCAGGCTTTTGAACATTTATGATCACAATGTCAATAATTCTGAGGTTAGAAGACTATTTTTATTTCCTCATCCCCTTTAGAAATCTGCCTTTTTCTTGACACTGAATGAAACTTGAGTTTGGTTGTGTCCTCCAGAGATATTTGTCAATCACATTCTGTTTTGTGGCAGAACCTTGAGACACTGAAGACCACATGCACCATGTTGGAGGAGCAGGTTATGGAGCTGGAGACGCTGAATGATGAGCTGATGGAGAAGGAGAGGCAGTGGGACGCCTGGAGGTCAACACTGGAGGATGAGAAGAACCAGGCTGAGAGGAGGACCAGGGAGATCCAGAGACTGCTGGACACCGAGAAACAGAACAGGTAACAGCTACACACACAGTCATGTCTCATTACTCTGGTACCTGTTGCCTTATCGCTGAAGAAATACTACCAGTGGAGAAAGTACCTGGACAAACATGGACCAGGATGTATCACATGATCATGCTACTGGTGGCACGATAAGATAAGATAAGATAAGATAAGATAAGATAAGATAAGATAAGATAAGATAAGACTTTATTTATCCCAGTGTGAGGAACTTTCAAGCAAGTGCAGAGAAAAAGACAGCCAAGGGAAATATATATATATATATATATATATATATATATATATATATATATATATATATATATATATATATGTGTGTGTGTGTGTGTGTATATATATGTATATATATATGTGTGTATATATATATGTGTGTGTGTGTATATATGTGTGTGTGTATATATATATATATATATATATATATATATATATATATATATATATATATATATATATATATATGTATGTATGTATGTATGTATGTATGTATGTATAAAGATATAGAATTAGAATCAAAATTAAATATTAATTACATATTAACATTATGGTTGCACATGCACATCGTGTGATATGGGGGGGTGTTACTGAAAACTGTTCTATAGTCTGATAGCTGTGGGGAGAAATGACTTAATTAAATATTTGAGATTAGTAGATTCAAGAACAGTCCAGGACACAATTTACAAAAAAAAAAAAAAAAAAAAGCTGATGCAAAAGGCGTGTAACAATTTGAGAAAGAGTTCTGTTTCTATTTCTAGTATGTTGCTGTTGCTAACAGAGTTGGATCCAGCTCCATCTCCACCTACACACACTGAAAGCAACAAGTTTAGGCATTTTCTCCAGGGTTTGTGAAAAGGTATTCTGGGAAAAATAATTAAATTATTAGGACTTATTATCATTATTATGTAAAGTGAAGAAAATTGGCAACACAAAAGCCACATAATAGCACCATTACAAAACAACAAAGTGATACATCAAGTTTTTTACTTACGGAAGGCTCTTCATCAGTATTTAACCATTTACGGATCTGAAGACTGGCAGATTATTACCCCGCCCACCGAAGAGGAGGCGAGGGGTATTGTTTTTGGTTTGTTTTGTTTGTTTGTTTGATGTTAAAACTCTAGCAGCAAAACTATTGGTTGAATTCATACCAGACTGGGTTTATAGATTGCCAGTGACCCAGAATAGACATGGTAACATTTTGGGAACAGTAGGTCAAAGTTAAATTTTTATACATTTTTTTAAATCTTTTTTTCCCCATCTACTTATAATGGGCAAAATTTCAAATATCTGTAGCAGCAAAACTGTTGGTTGAATTCATACCAAATTGAGGTTATGGATTGCCATTGACCCAGAATAGATATCATAACATTTTGGGAAAAGTAGGTCAAAGTTAAAATTTTTTATGAATTTATAAAATCTTTTTTTTTTCCCATTTACTCATAGGGGCAAAATTTCACATCTATGAAAACATCAATTGTGTTTCAATTTACTTCAAACTTCACACATATATAGAGGTAACTGATATCCCCACATGCATAGACATGATGACATCAGTTGGATCGATGTCAAAATAAGCTACAGTATGTGTGAGGGGTGGGGTTTGTTGTGCCTGGCACCACTTGTTTTCTGTTGTTTTGAGGAGGGACTAAAGAAATATAAAAGTACATAAGTCAATGTCACCCTGCACCAGTAACAGCCCTGTTTGTGGTTTGTCCTTCCTATTCTTGTGAAAGTGATATTTTACAGGCCTGGTAAAGAAAAGTCTTAAAATTAAACACACACATTCACTTGGACTCAAGGTTGAACTGATTAGAATTTAAAGGTCCAAGATCAAGGTATCTGAATTTCAAAAGCATGAAAGAAGAATTTATACACAGATATCATCGCCTTCTACAAATTTGTAATAGGATTGCATGATCACACAATGACATTTTATATCTAAATACTCAGCTTCACTGCAATGTCACACAGCAGTGCCAAAACCTCTTTCTGTTCATTCTTCAACACTGTTGGCCTTAAGGGAAAATAGCATAACCGTAGGATCGTGTCAGTATGGGGAAAACTTTGACTTTCGTTTCACTGAGAGGTACAACTTATTTTTTTCCAATATTTTTATTAGAATTTGTTTGTTATCACATTACAAGAACAACTTAAATGAACAAATGGACAACAGTAACATAGGTCACAAATCAAAAAACAATCACACACACTTGCACAAATTACATATCAACAAATTATATAATTTAAAATACAAAAACATAAATAACATAACATGATTAAGAATCCTTATTTGTCAGTAGGGTTCACAGACATGCACATGCCCCACACACCATCACTAGGTCATGCATCCATCACATACACACTGCATACTAGAAGCAGTGTTCTTGCCATATCAGGCGTCTGGGGAGTAAATGTGGGGTTAAATGCATTGCTCAAGGACACATCAGCCAACAACTCTCCGCCCACCTGTATGGGCAGCACTTGAAGTTCAATAAATGTTAAAAGAGTACTATGTGTACATGTAATAATAATTTCATCAATATTGCTGCTCAAAAATTTTAATTATCTGAATGTTTAAATTGTATTTTACGGTCAATGTGCTTTAAAAAAAAAAAAAAAATTTGGCCTTAAATATCAGCCTCAAAAATTGGCTGTAAATATCTGCCATTAGCTGACCAAATTTTTTAAAATCGGCACCAGCCTTCGAAAAACCTATATTGGTCAACCTCTACATCAGACAGACACAAACAAATGCCAAGTCTTTTTTGTTTTGGTAATTGTTAACAAGAAGAAAAATGACAAAACTGAATTCTTGACAGTTTCTACACGTCATGCCCTGGATGTGTTTCATTATTTTGCTGAAACATCCAGTTTTGGCCCTGATGGAATAGAGCACGTCAGTTTGGAGAATGGAACAATGCATGGTAGAGTTCAAAGGCTTAAGAGTGATACTTAGATTTGATAGATATTTATTGATCCTTTTGGGCAGAGCCTTCAGGAAATTGAGTAATATTAGTGGTTGTACTTATGCTCAGGGGGCACCCAGAGTTGAGCTGGGGACCTCTAGATCTGCAGTCAAATGCTCTGCCACTGAGCTACACCCCCCCCTTGACTTAATGCAGTATATCACATGCATGGGGTGTCCAAAATGTGGGTTCCTGTGGGTTTTTAATGGGTTCAATTCCAACACCAGTTGATAGGGGTGGGACCTTTCTGTGTGGAGTTTGCATGTTCTGAACGTGTCTGCGTAGGTTCTCTTTGGGTACTCCGGCTTCCTCCCACCATCCAAAGACATGCACTGATAGGTTAATTGGTTAATCTAAATTGCCCATAGGTGTGAATGTGAGAGTGGTTGTTTGTCTCTGTATGTCAGCCCTGTGATCAACTGGCGACATGTACAGGGTGTACCCCGCCTTCGCCCTTAAGTAGCTGGGATAGGCTCCAAGCGACCCCCGTGACCCTAGTGAGGATAAAGCTGGTTCAGAAAATGAATGAATGAATGAATGAATGAATGAATGAATGTACATCCTTATCAGACACCTACAGGGTGGGGAAGCAAAATTTACAATATTTTGAGGCAGGGATTGAAAGACAGTGTATGACCAATTAGTTTATTGAAAGTCATGAGAATTTATTTGCCACAAGAAAATTGACATAATAGAAAATGTTTTTATTCTATGTGTCCTCCTTCTTTCTCAATAACTGCCTTCACACGCTTCCTGAAACTTGCGCAAGTGTTCCTCAAATATTCGGGTGACAACTTCTCCCATTCTTCTTTAATAGTATCTTCCAGACTTTCTCGTAATAGTTTTGCTCATAGTCATTCTCTTCTTTCCATTATAAACAGTCTTTATGGACACTCCAACTATTTTTGAAATCTCCTTTGGTGTGACGAGTGCATTCAGCAAATCACACACTCTTTGACGTTTGCTTTCCTGATTACTCATATGGGCAAAAGTTTCTGAAAAGGTATGGATAATAGTGTTAGGTATGATTATGACATCAGTATATGTTTGGTTTCAAAACAATTGACGTAGTGCCTGCTGAGAAAAAACAACTAAATGTTCATTGTAAATTTTGCTTCCCCACCCTGTAGAATAAAAATATTTTCTATTATGTACATTTTCTTGTGGCAAATAAATTCTCATGACTTTCAATAAACTAATTGGTCATACACTGTCTTTCAATCCCTGCCTCAAAATATTGTAAATTTTGCTTCCCCACCCTGTAAACTTGATTGATCAGCAGAATTGTGCAAATGGAAGGAAATAACTCTTCTCAAAAGTAAAGAATTTGACTAGTTTTATAGTAGAAATGGGGCTTTTGCTCTTAAATACTGAAAATATCTGGTTTAGTCTGAACTACATTTTGCTGTATCTCCAGGCTTCGTGCAGAACAGCGCAGCTCTGAGTCTCGTCAGGCTGTGGAACAGGCCGTGAAGGAGCACAAAGCTGAGATCCTGGCCCTGCAGCAGGCCCTCAAAGACCAGAAACTCAAAGCAGAGAGCCTCGCCGACACTGTGAGCAATCCCACGTCACTGATTTGCTATCTTATTTTATCTGGTTAGCAGATGTGGTAATGAAGTCGTTCTGCTATTTTTGTTTTTTCTTCAGCTGAATGATCTTGAGAAGAAACACGCCATGTTGGAAATGAACGCCCGCAGTTTGCAGCAGAAGTTGGAGAGTGAACGGGATCTGAAACAGAGGCTTCTGGAGGAGGTGCATTCAGTTATTTCACACTGATTAAGGATGTTATATATTATCTCATTTGCATGAATAATGAATGAATGAATGTTTTAGTTTGGACATGTAAAAAACACAATATAACCACCAACAAAAGCAAATTATCAACAAAAGACAACCAAAACAAAAAAGAAATATATGTTATTATACAAAAGAAATGCTTGGTACAGTTTTTATGTTATTTACACATCTGAAAAGGAGTGGGAAAAAGTAAGATAAGATAAGATAAGATAAGATAAGATAAGATAAGATAAGATAAGATAAGATAAGTTTAGATAAGGTATTACTTTATTATTCCACTGTGGGGAAATTTCACGGTTAACAACAACTATATACAACAAGCAGGTGAAGAGAAAAAGATAGGAAGAAAAACCTGAAAAATGAAATATAAAGACAAAAATAAGAAATTTGGTGTTTATATAAATATTTATGTAAATATAGAATTAAAATTAAAATTAAAATTAAACATTATGTAAACACTTATTTCATCCCACCCCTTTTCCTTAAATCATGTATTACAATATTTCCATCTCCTGAATTTGCAAATACATAATTGATCATATTAATAATGATCAGCTTCTGGGTTTTTATGAAGTGCTCATATATTGAATTATTTCATTTGCAAGTAAAAAAAAAACAGCAGACAATTCATTGTGATGCATGAGTTTTTGTTTGTTTTTGTTTAGTTTTTTTGTTGTTGTTTTTTGGCACATTTCTTCAAAACAGATTTTTTTTAATTTTTCTGTTTTTGTTTTGTACAATCTGATTTTGCCTATTGCTTTGTTTATTTGATACTGCTTGGTTTTTACTCATGTGCACAATGAGAATTTTTCTTTTTTTGATCTTTCTTATTAAAAAAAGAAAGAGAATTGAAATACCTTCTTCTTCCTCATCACTGCCTCTCTATTTCATGTCTTTTTGTTAGATAGATGCTGTAGCTCTTCTGTAAATCACTTGCCAGAACAGAGAATTTGGCTTGATTTGATCTTTTTTTAAATTTTTGTAATAACAAATGTCAAACCATGCCGAAAGGTTTCACTGATGTGACCACTGGGAAGAAGCTGAGGTGGCAAAGTCACAGAACACACACAGTGACGTAACAGCTGTTTTCCTTCACAGCAAGAGAAGCTGCAGCAGCAGATGGATGCTCAGAAGACACACATCTTCCGTCTGACCCAGGGGCTGCAGGACGCTCTGGACCAGACTGACCTGCTGAAAACAGAGAGGACTGACCTGGAATACCAGCTGGAGAACATCCAGGTGCTGCTACACACACACACACACACACACACATATGTATATACAGTGCATACACACAGGGGTACCACCAGGGATTTGGGGCCGTTTGATAAAAAATATAACTTTGGGCCCCACCACTTATATGCAGCAGACCCTAAAAATATAATACTGTGCAGGCATGGATCAATATTCAGCTTACAGTAGGTTCTGGGCCAGATCAAGCAGTGACACAGGGACACATTTCATGTTCAATAAGCTCTTTGTTGAAAACTAAATACCTTATGTCCATGTTTAATAAATATATGAATAGACCTCAGTAAGTACTTTTATATGACACATGTTACAATTTACAGAAATACAATTTGGGGGTAAAAATACTTAAATTACTGCTGTGCGACACAGGTACTTAAAATAAGCATATTTTTTTTCACTTTAAGTAAATGTACAAAACATGCTGATTCATAAGAAATTGATACTAAATGAAACATAGGGCTTTAGCTATGATGTTAAATTACAATTATGATCAATATTGGATAAAAATGTTTAAATGATTAGTTTTTTTGAACACAAATATGTTGTGACACGGGGACAACAGTTTGTACCTTTGTTCAGTATCAGAATAAAAGACTTTGGAACTAAAACACTGCAAATATGCTAATAAACTTTTATTTAACATACATATTACAACTGAAGTGATATATACAGCAAATAGCAGAGCATACTTGACAAGTAATTGGACTGTACATAACCCTTCTGTATTCTTGTACTGTTGAATTATTAGTTCCTACAGATTCACAGACATAAGCTATCACTGATACAAGCAAGAAAAAATATTATTATTAAAGCTGGTAGTGCATTTACACATATGTCAGAAGTATAACTTTACATAATCAGTTATATCTTTTTTTCTACAAGTGATACTGGAATTTGTTAAACAGTTCCATAAAATAGAGTTCTTAAGCTACAAAAATGAGCCTATTTGAGAAACAATAAGTGAAACTTTGATTTTTGACACTGATGCTCACTTTCGCTTGATCTGGCCCATTTATGATTCCGTCCAAGATTGATGAGAAAAGTGCAGCCATCTTTAACATTCTTAAAAATAGTATTACATTTTTTCATTGATATGCAAATACAAATGAAATCTAGATTTACTCTTTGGATAGAAAGGAAAGGTGTACAAGACAGTAGTGAGAGCAGCCAAGTTGTAAGAGTTAGAGACAGTGGTCTTTTCCTCAGACCTGAGGAAAAGACAGGAGGCAGAGCTGGAGGGAGCAGAGGTTCAGATGATCAGGTTCTCTTTAGGAGTGACCAGGATGAAATGAATCAGGAATGAATTTATCAGAGGAACAGCACATGTTAGATGTTTTGGGGAAAAAGTCAGAGAGGTCAGACTGAGATGGTTTGGACATGTAGAGAGGAGGAATAGGGAATATATTTGTAGAAGGCTGGAACCGCTAGGCAGGAGGTCTAGAATACCCAAGACCAGATTAATGGATGTAGTGAAAGACAACATGAAAGTAGATGGTGTGAGAGTAGAGGGTGCAGAGGATAGGGTCAAATGGAGGAAGATGATGAAGCTGATTCGCTGTGGCGGCGTCTGAAGGGAGCAGCCCAAAGGAAAAGAAGAAGACTCTTTAGATGGAAGTATATTTACTAGTGTCAGTACTTGGACCAAACCATATCATGAAATGAGGCAGGGGGGGCAGGCTGACTGGATTTTATTATTTTTCCCTAATACCAAAACTAATGAAAAGGAACAAATATGATAATTAGTGACTGTGAAGCAAACAGTCATTTATGGTGATAGGTTAAAAATATTCGTAAAACTAAATCTACTATATTCTAGGGCCCCTGTCAGTCATGGGCCCGCATTTGTCTCCCCCTTGAATATAGAAATTCAAAGCCCAGAGGTGTATTTGAGTTGTTTTTGAGTCCAGTCTCTGCAGCCACATGTAACCCAGCCGGGAACAAATGTCTCTGTCACTTTCGGTCTTGTTCCTCCCCTAATGTTCCCTTATTTTGAGACTTTCATGCAAGCCCTTCAAAGTTTGTTGTAGCCCGCAGTATATGCCCCTCCCTTCTTCTTCCTGTCTCCCTGTCATCCCCTTATGTGTGAAGTGAAGTACTTGAGGAGAAATTCATGGCAGTAGTGATGTTCACTTAGCTCCACCTGCAGGCTGTGTACTCCCATGAGAAGGTGAAAATGGAGGGGACCATCACCCAGCAGACCAAGCTCATAGACTTCCTGCAGGCCCAGGCCCATGGCGGCTCCAAGAAGAAAAAGGTCAGAGGGGATCACATACGAATGGAATAAAACCACACACTGATATTTAGAAACGTGTCATTAGTGGAAACCTGTGACTTAAAATGACAAGTTTCATAATGACTTTATTACAGGAGGTTAAATTCAGGGCAGACAGATTTTATAAAATTGTATTAACCTTTATTTAACCAGGAAGAGATTCATTAAGACTATGACAGGAAGGCAGCAACTCAAGGTTCTGGCACACTGTATGCAGGTAATAATTAAAAAAAAAAAAAAAAAAAGAATTCCTTCATTCATTTATTTATTTGTTTATTTTGAGCATTTACACAATACATGCAAGTTCAAAATTCCAGAAACATTCATTTACACTCAAAAAGGAGTGGGAAGAAGAAAACTTTATCTAATTCCACTCCCATTCTCACCATCAAATAACTTCACATAATAATGTTTTAAATACTCACTCCTGTCATTAGGTTTCAAGCCAGAACAATGAACAAAATAGGCCTATACCAAATTAGAATAAACTCATTCGACAGTATTTACATTATATAACCAAACTGTGTGTGAAAAATAGAAGCAAAGTACATTCATGGTGGTGTTAACCATTAACTTACATTCTAATGATAACATACCAACAATCAGTGGTGTAGTGGTCACTGGAGAAGTAGTTATACTCTCAATTTTTGACCCCCCCTCCTTTTTTTTTAAGGTGTCCAGAAGAATGACATTTTAGAAACAGTGACATGTAAGACTACTCTATTTAGTTTACCCAAAAATCCATCAGTAGAATTTACTCACTATAATAAAATTGTCATGACTTGATCAGGAGCAGTTTGTAGGTATTACTGGTCACACAAGCAGCTGCATGAATGTAAATGTATTCAACATGAGGTAAACATAGGATAATGTTAGCCTTTCATAACATTAGCCTTTCATAATGTTAGCCTTTCATAATGTTAGCCTTTCATAACGGTAGCCTTTCATAATGTTAGCCTTTCATAATGTTAGCCTTTCATAACGTTAGCCTTTCATAATGTTAACCTTTCATAATGTTAGCCTTTCATAACGTTAGCCTTTCATAACATTAGCCTTTCATAATGTTAGCCTTTCATAATGTTAGCCTACTCACACAGTTTAACTAATGACGACAAAATCTCTTCTCCTCTAAATGTGTAGTCATATAACCAGTAGTTTAAAACAGTGACTCATTCTGAAACCACCTTAAAACTTACCTCAGAATTATGTATTCCATGAAACTAGGTTCTCTTGATATGTGTCACTCATTTGAAAGACATTTATTCTGCCTTTCTTGTTTCATTTCCAATAATTGCAAATCTTTCAACATGACGTGCAGTGACCTGTCAGTCAGCTGGGATGGCACTGGCACCTGAGGTGTCCAATCAGATTCCAGAGGTGGACAGTGCTAAGCAGAGCCGTGGCTCTGGCGCTAAGTTAGCAATATTTTCCTCGGCATTACCCGCCCTACTTTGCCTCTGATTGGCTCATCAGTCCTCATGCCTAAAGTTAACCAATCTAACTAGAAAAGCACTCGGAAAGTGCAGACCTCCGCCAAGGCAGATCAGTGCGCCCCCTCGATCACCACCAAAATGTAATCATTTGTTCCTTGTGCCAGTATCAACATTTCCTGAAATTTTCATCCAAATCCATCCATAACTTTTTGAGTTATCTTGTACACAGACAGAAAGACAGACAGACAGACAGACAGAGAGACAAACAAACCAACGCCAGCAACAACATAACCTCCTTGGCGGAGGTAATTAGTGAAGGTACCAAGTACAAGCCAATTAGAGGCAGAGTAAGGCAGGTCATGGCTTCACCATTAGGGGGATTTAGAAGTGAGTATACCCAGTGTTGACTGAAAAATAAGTAGGTATACTCCGTATACTGCTGTATACCCTGGACTACACCACTGCCAACAATGGTAAGAAAACTACAGTACCACTAATGGTAAAGAACAGCAATAATTACATACCAACAATCAAATCAAAAGTAATTCAACAAATACTCATCGCAAATCATCAATATCAATTTTAATGGGCATCAGGAAAAATAGCCACAGCAAAATATTCCCATCACCAAGTTCTTTTTACATTACTTTGAGTGCGTCCAACAAGACCAGCTCCTTAAGTTTAACTTTATAATTGATTCCACCGTTTCCTACTGATTACAGGCATTAGAGATATAGGCTATGATGATGAGGGACCAAAAACTGTCCTTACTTCTCTGACTAATGAGGATTTGTGGATAAGATAGAACTCAAATAGACAACTTATTTATATTCATTCAAAGAAATCATAAGAATATTATCATACATAAACACAGTTTTAATTGGTGACAATGGGAGGTTGATGTGATGCTCCTGTGGCTCAGTGTTAACTTTCATCTAAATATGTACAACAATTATACCCCTCCTTACATCTACAGCTGGGGTGACAAACATACACCCCACCGAAGTGTCCAATCTGGCCTATAGGATCGATTTGTGAAATGCAAAAATTAGACTAAAGATATTAACAATCAAGGATGTTAAAATCATTTTAGCTCAGGGGCCACATCAGACTGAATAGTAAAATAAAATCACAATAACCTATAAAATAATGACAACTCCAACTTTTTCTCTTCGGTTTAATGTAAAAGAAGTAAAATTACATGAAAGTGTTTACATTTATAAACTACCCTTTCACATAAAATGTGAATAACCTCAACAAATATGAACAAACTGAGATTTATTAAGAAAAGTAAGTGAAATTTTACCAATAATCTGCCTGTTACTAAATGTTTTGTGTATTTGTAGATCCACTGTGCTCTGTAAGTTATAATGTACATTTGTAAATGATAAACTGAAGCATAATAATGTTAAAATTGCACTTCCAGGTTATTCATGTTAACATTTTTTAAAGGATAGTTTGCGGATATAAACACTTGCACAATGCAGTTTTACTTTTTTCACCCTACCACATAGCAAAAACTTGGGAGTTGACATTATTTCTAGGTTATTATCTTATTATTTTCCTGGTCTGGCCCATATTGGGCTGAATATGGCCCCTGAAATAAAAGAGTGTGACACCCCTGATATGTTTTTTCTGTGAACGGTTGTGTTTGTCTTAGGGTCTGTTCGGGCGACGTCGGGAGGATCTGTTGGCCGCCATGGCTGCTCAGGCCCAGGCTCAGGGCCAGGGGCAGGGCCAGGTGTCCCCCGTCCCACCCATCCAGCCGGTGCCCCTGCAGTACAGCGACATGAAAGCAGCTCTGGACAAAGAACGCACTCGCTGCTCTGAGCTTGAAGACGCTCTGCAGAAAATGAGAGCGGAGCTTCGATCTCTGAGAGAGGAAGGTGAGAGTGTTTTCCAATGATGGGCTTGTAATGGATCCAGCTGTGTCTGACAGGAATGGAGTTCCAATTACATTTTGTCATGGAGCTAATTTTGCTGATATTACTTTGACGCAAATCAGTGAATATGAATGGAATCGCCTTGATTTTATTGCAACAAACATGATTCTGGTTGAGGAATATGCCTCTTGTCTCATCGGAGTGATGTGCCACATGTTTTGTTTCCCCTGTACATTTATTCCTGTCTGGTTAAGAGCTTTGGAGGCTGCACTACTTCAGGAGGATCATGTCGCAATCTATCACAGAGACAGATTCACTGAAAGAGAGAACTTCAAACCTTCAAAAGAGTGAAAACAAAAGATGATGATGAATACCATGTATGCCAGTGTTCAGGAGGGAACATCTTTCACCACGCTCCTCAGCTTTGAGCAAGTGTTAGCCTATTATTAGATTCAGATTCAGACTACTTTATTAATCCCTGAAGGGCAATTCAGTTCACAGATACCCTGCCTTGCTGAACGTCCACACAATTAGGGAACAAACAAACAAATGCAAAACATTCATAGCAGCATATGACAGCCACATACACATTCACCTGTCAGTACCCATAGAACAGCAACCAGGCAATAAGTTCAACAGTGATATGACTAAAATGCTAAGAAAGAATAAAAACACAATAAATAGCAAATCAGCTTCAGTCACTTCCCAGCGTTTAGCAGCCTGATAACTGAGGGAATAAATGAGTTGTTGTATCTGTTTGTTTTCCTAGGGGGTACATAGTAGCGCCACCCAGAGGGCATGAGAGAAAAGTCAGGGAAGAAAATGTGTCCAGGTTGATCTATAATTCCCCTGGCTTTCTGGAAAACACATTTTCTCCCAGAGTGAACTCAGGTCCTTCAGCTGAACTCCAAAAATCTTTGAGCAGACTTTAACAATCTGGTTCAAGCTGTTTCTGTTCTTCAGAGAGTCTGATATTAGATCCAGGGGATAATGAGAGAAAATTTCAGTAAAAACAGAAGTCCCTCATTCATATGCATGAAACACTGACATGTGAGGTTAATTTCTAATTCACCAGAGGTCCCTAGATTAACCAAGTCATGTGTAAATAATGCTAGACTTATTATTTTAATCATATCTTTGCAGGTTTTTTCCTGCGATAAACCAACCTCTGTTATCTGTCAGTAAAATCTAAAAACATAATGGAATATTGTAAACTGAGTAGGCAGCTCCACTGGTGGTAAATAAACAAAATTCATTGTCAACTTTAACACTACTTGGAAATTATATTAATGACATTTAACTCATAAACTCTTAAACAAAACACTCCATTAGCAGTATTTTGCAGTGGGAGTTGCTTGATGAAAGACATTACATGGATCAAAACAAATTAGACAGAAAAACCAAAGTATCATCTTTGTTTTGATGGCTAAAACAATCATAACATTAATAATTCATACAACTCATTATTTCACATGTAGCTCTGCAGTATAAGGATCATGGAAACTCTGCAAATCCGCCATCAGCTCGGCAGCAGATGATCATGTCGGCCATGGTGAAATCTCCTGAACACCAGCAGGGCCCGACCAACCTGACAACCTCCAACTCTGGACGCAGGAAGGACGCTGCAACACCAGAGGGTGAGTAAGGGGCCGACGTCTGGTCACACTGTCTCTTTAACCCTTTATAGGCACTCAGTGAAATACACTGAAAATCAGAATTTCAACCTTAGTGTGTTATTGGACATCATCATCTACCTCCTCGTCAGTTGGCATGACAACAGTCTTCTTCCTCTTGCCATAAAATATCCAAGCAACACTTGGTAAAAAGTAAACACATGCAATAAAATAACTGTTATAAGGTCATAAACTGACAAAAATCACTCATATTCAGTATTTACAGCTTCAAAATGTTTTTAAACTCTCTCTGAATCACTGTACACTATTATAAAAGCCAACATGCTTCTTGTCCTCACTGAGGCACAAGATTGGCCCATATTTAACCCTACCATGCATGAATTATGAAGAAATTATCTAGAGTTTCTTTTTAGATTGAGTTCATTACTCATTAGGCTAAAGTTGAAATGCATTTTGAATTTTTTTAAAGTATGGTTTTATTAAGAAGATATTTAACCTCCTGAGACCCGGGAAAGTACAAGTTTTGGCTTTTTTTAATTAAATAATTGCCTATATTGGAAACGTCATGATGCAACAGTTTTTTCAGATGCAGTTTTTTTAATGGAATGTCCTTTGTGGTGGACAGTTGTTTTTTGTTTGTTTGTTTTTTTGTATTAAGCTGTGAAACTCTTGTCCACAAACATGGACAGAAAACCCATACCTGGGTCTTAGGTGGTTAACTTTATGAGATCACAGAGCAGTCCAAATTCTAAAACTAAGATGATACTTTTTTTCATTGTATTGTATAGGGTCTATAGAGACTGCCCCCATGTGGTTTGGAGAATGTTGCCTTTATAACCCTTTGGAAAGAAAGCTTAACCCATAAAGACCCAAACATTTAATACTTGTTGATCCATTAATCCTATCAATACGAGTAAATAATTGCTGCAAAATATGCTTTGTCATCTTTTCATGGTCATCAGATATGACGTTCAGAGGCTCTGTAGTTACCTTGGAAACATCGTCATCTTCTACAACATTGATTCACCAGTAAAACCCATCAGTGACAGTGGATGGAGACACTTGGTTTATGTTCAGTTACTGATATATCTGGTTGAAAAAGACATGTTTTCTTAATTTTTCTTTGTTTCTGATATTATGACAGTCAACTTTAATCTTAGCTTTTATGAACATCTACGTTATCAGTGAATTAAATATAGGAAAATACATGATTTGTGTTGAAAAAAATGCAAAATACAGAGGATAATAAAACAATAAATGGTGATAAATAACTTAAGAAAGTTTAAATAGAGAGAAAAATTAATTTGGGAATTGCCACAAAAGTAGCACTGGGTCTTTATGGGTTAAATTATGTGTCCACAAATGTGGATGTCTTGCATGAAAGGGTTACTGTTTGCGTAAATGACCAAAAACAGTTACTTGTCCGATAAAGGGTTAACAGGCCTCATATGTGCCCTTATCTCCATGTTCACATACGTGATAATCTCACTTGCAAACACAGACCAAGATACGGATCATTATGGAGCTCTTATCCTTATCCTTTGTCTTTCACACACCTTTCAGAGAGAAGGAGGGTCACTTTTGAAAGTAAGTCGGTCCAAACTGATGGTTTCTGCAGTTTGGTCTCTTATCTCTCTTCTCCTTTTGCCTCATCCACATCCTCGAAAGGCCAGATTTTAAAAGCTCTGCACTCTAACGTGTAAATGTCAGATCCCGCTGGGTGGTCAGGTGAGGCTGAGAAATCTTCAAGTGCATTTCTCCTTTTCAGTGCACAGCTTTAGAAATCTGAAGCATTTTTATCTTGGTTGCTGAAGCTTAGCTGATCTGATTTGCAGAACTTTGCTCTGCTCACTACGATCCCACCTTAATCTCACATCATACCCTAACAAATCTAGCGTATGATAAACTCTGTGATGCACAAAACACTGTCTGACCCTTTTCGACCCCACTGTGGAACACTGTGAAAATAAAGGTATTATTCAGTCACTTATATTTGATCAAGGTTACAATAATACAGATTAGATGGGGTCATTCCACACTGACTCACCCTGAGCTTATGTTCAAACTTATGTTAAATTCACAAGACTCTGGAAAATCCTGAATTTTGAATGTTAATGTAAATTTCATCATTTTTAACCGTTGTAGAATAAGTAAAAGCATTCATACCACACTTAAACCAATAGTTGTCCTTCAAAATATTAATTAAGTAAAAAATGCAGTATGCAAAGTGTGGTTTTAAAGTGTGAAAAACAAAAGAAAATTGGTTGGATAATTTTCTACTGGATAGATATTCATTCCCAAGATGTACAAAAACAAAAGACAATTTGTTCAGGTAACAGATTATTTAGGTTTATTAATTTCATTTTAGTAGCTGCTTTTTACATAAACACGTGTTCTAGATTATTCACAGGGTTTCTTATATGTTCAATATCAATTTCAACCCATTCCAGTGAAAAATCTGCAATTTGTGAGGCTTAAAGTATACACTGGAAAAAATGTCCCTCTAAAAACAAGGGAAAAAATTATTAATACAAGATATTTTTTGCTTGAATTAAGCAAAAAAAAAATCTGCCAAAGGAACAAATGAAAATTATAAATAAGATTTTCAAGATCTATTGTCTAAAAATAAGTTCTTACATCTCACTGAAAAGTTACTCTTTAGGTGATTATGTCTTATTTTAAGTGTGATCAGATATTTTGACTAGAAATGAGAAAAATACACTTGTTAAGATTTAGATTTTTTTTCCAGTGTATATACTAAGGATGAAATTTGCCAGACTTGAAATAAAAATATACAGAGTTGATATTTTTGTAAGCTCTCATTAATTTTTGTGAAAGTTTTGATGTGATCCAGGAAAAGTTCTGTTGACCTTTTTGTGGGCGGTTGTGGGTGAGCAGGCACAGAATGGCCCTGGGGTGAACCATGTGGTAATTATTGTAACCTCATATCGAGCATTTTAAGGAAATCGGAGTAAAAAAAATAAAGCAAAATAAGCAAAGAGTGTGTATTAAATTCTAAAAGCATAACATAGCGTATTATTGTGATCCAGGATATAGTGATGAACTGGAACTGGACTGGATAATGCCTTTAAGAATGAGCACAGACAGAATGAGTAAATGAATATCCTTTTTAAGCATTTTCATGTTTTCCTAATTAACTTGCTTTTGCGTTTTGCTTTACCGTTTCTTTGGGACCCTTCTTTTGTTGAACTGGTTTAGTAGCTGTTATGGCATGGTGCTCTGAGGCTTTGAAGTGATGGATGTACCTGACAGAGTGTGTCTGATCAGAGACAGTGGCCCTCACTGTGTTCCCTGACTGTATTCAGAGTATAGCCGCCGTCTGAAGGACAGTCAGAGAGACAGGGACAGGGAGAGGGACAGGGTCCACCACAACACTGCTCACCGCTTCACAGTGGGACTCAACATGAGAGCAGCCAAGTGCACCGTGTGCCTGGACACCGTGCACTTTGGGCGCCAAGCTGCCACCTGCCTTGGTAAGTTACATAAGTTACAGAACACTGACCGACCACAATTCACGCTCACGCTCACCGGTACTGGGAGAAGTTAGTCTGCAGTAGGGGTGTAAGAAAATATCGGTTCTGCAATATATTGCGATATTTCATTTCACAATACTGTATCGGTATTTTTATGTATTTATTCAGATGCAGATATTGTGGAGGTTCATTTTGGGTTTTTTGTTTTTCTTTTTTGTTTATATTTTATTTATTATTATTTAACACTCTTTTGTTAAATAATGTTAGTTCCTTTGTTGGAATTGCTCAAAAATAATGTTATGATGTTAGTTATGACCAGTGTTGGGAATAACAGCATTAAAAACAGCGGCGTTACTAACACCGTTATTGTTTTCCAGTAACGGGTAATCTAATGAATTACTATTTGAAACGTTAGAACGCTGTTACCGTTACCGGCAGTGAAATGTGGTGCGTTACAATGCACTGATATCTAACAGCTGTTATCTGTCCTGGCTTGCTCAGCCAGGCACGAGAGATGTGACGTTCGCAGACGAGTCAAGTCTTTTGAACGGCTCTTTTCAGTGAATGATAAGAACCGATTCGTTACGAGCCGTTCATTAACGAGCCGTTCTTATATTCAAATTGCCCACACTGCTTTCATGCTTCACCTGTGTGCCACATGAGTCTGAGTTGTCCATGCTGCCTTCACCTGAACGACTAATGACATCTCCGAGTATGAGTTGTCCCAGCACACCCCGCTTGAACGCAGCTACGTGTGCAGTTAATTTAGGGGAAGAGTTATCAGTGAGTCTGACTGACTGGACTGGAGACATTTACCGCTGGATCAGGGAGGAGCAACTGAAAAAAGTGGAGATGTGGGATTAACTGGAGGACCATCTCCTTATAAATGCAGATATGCACTTATGTGGTGGAATAGCCGGGCCCTGGTGGACCCCAGCCTCGCCACAGTTATGGTATTCAGTACCTGTCTGCTGTTCTACTCTATGCAACTGGCCCGTGAAACATGCTCAAAAATCAGTATACTTTTACATATTTGAAGGTTTTTCAAAAAAAGTAACGCAATAATTACTTTCCCTGGTAAGTAATTACATTTATGAAGGAGTAATTCCGTTACTAATTCAATTACTTTTTTGGGAAAGTAACTAGTAACTAGAACTAATTACTTTTTAAGAGTAATTTGCCCAACACTGGTTATGACCTGATAGAATATGAACATTTGAACAGGATCTTACACTGTAATGTCTGTAAAACATAATTTAAGTTTTAACTCAGGAACATTTTTGTGATATAGCATTATATCCTGTTGTGATCAAATAAAAATGTGTTTAGTATTGCGCATATTTCTGGTGTAATTTCATTCTTCCAGGAAATAATCTTTAAAAAAAAAAAAAAAACAATAAAAAAATTGTCTTTTAACAGTATCATGATATATCGTGATATATCATATCGTGATCCCAGTATTGTGATTTGTATCGTATCGCCAGATTCTTGCCAATGCACACCCCTAGTCTGCAGGGGTTTCCAGTAGGACGACTGTGGCAGAAAGGCTTTAGTGAGGTAGTATTAAGACCAAGAGAGGCTGCATGAGGGGAAATCACTGTGGAATTATGGGAGTTTCACATAGGAGGGAGGAGTTTTAGACTTATTAGAAATATTAGTGTAGGCTCTTGGTAAGTTTGTACCAAAATTGTAAGTTATTACTGTTGTCCATAAAGTTGGGATCATTTTGTTTTCAGACACATTCCCCTTTTTAATCCTATTTATACACATCAATTATCACTTTTGACCAATGATTACATAATGAGTCCTAGTTATAAATCACAATTAATCACAGTTTCCCAGTTTGGGATCAATAAAGTCTATGTATCTATGTATCTATGTATCTATCTATCTATCTATCTATCTATCTATCTATCTATCTATCTATCTATCTATCTATCTATCTATCTATCTATCTATCTATCTATCTATCTATCTATCTATCTATCTATCTATCTATCTATCTATCTATCTATCTATCGCATCATTTTAGCATGACTTTTAGTTCTTGAAACATCAAATGTAAACATACTGGAAACCTGTAGTTTGTGAAAAGTATAGTTTTAATGGTTGGTAATTTGGATAAAAAGTGTGCATTTTTTGCATATTTTTCATAAAAATCTCAAATTAATAATATAATAATAACAATAAGTTGTAATTTAGACACAACACAATATTCAGTGGAATTACTATGATTTTCAGTCAGTCTCCACCATTCTCTTCTCTTCTCTTCTCTTCTCTTCTCTTCTCTTCTCTTCTCTTCTCTTCTCTTCTCTTCTCTTCTCTTCTATTCTGTTCTATTCTATTCTATTCTATTCTATTCTATTCTATTCTATTCTATTAACATTGCTGTTGGTGGTTTATGTGAGTCCTGGCACAAAATGCCAACCCTCAGCCTGTGATGGATTGAAACCATTATCTTTTTGATCCCATCCCAGGGGTTTTCCATCAGGTTCAGGGCTTCAGGTGTGGATAGTTGAAGTAGTCTCTTAGTGTATTTCTTTTTGTACCATAAAGACCTGTGGAGAGGAACCATGACCTCCTGCAATGTTGCTCTTTAACAATGTTCCTCCTTCTCCAGAATGTCACGCTTTGTGCCACCCAAAATGCTCCCCATGCCTTCCAGCCACCTGTGGCATGTCCAGCGACTGCTCCCTGCATCTGTCTGAGGGTCTGTGTCGAGACAAAGGCAGCTCCCCTGGCCAGCAGCTCAAAGAGGCTGGAGGACACATGCACCTGGAGGGCTGGATGAAACAGCCCAGGTCAGTGACAGATCCTCTAACTCAGCAGGGGTTTGGTTTCCTTTGGATAAATGTGTCCAGTGGAGCTTCACACACTTGAACCTATGACAAATAACACTGAGGCAGGTGTTTTCACAGAGGTGGAAGAAGAATTGAGATTGTTTAAGCACAGATTTAGCCATGAAAAATGACTATGTTATAGCATTAACAGTCCTACTTAAGTAAAAGTAGTATCTGTTCAAATATTTACACTATAATGTAGTCGAAGTATGACCGGTTTATTATATATGATAACATTAGATAATTAGTAGTGAAGCATCTGTGTTGTCTCATAATGTTACTGTTGATTTTGCTGGAAAATAAACTAGTTTGATTTACTTTATATCCATTTTTTAGAGGAACATTGGAGGGCTTATCAAAAATCAAAGACTGGGATAAAACAACAGAAATTAAAAACAGATTTCTCCATCAGAAGTGTTTTTCTTCTTTCTTCTACCATTAATCATGTAATGAGCTCTGTAGCAACTAGTAATGTAACAATGACTGATAACACAGTAATTCTGGCCAATCTAAAATGTAATAAAGCCAACTAGAAGCACTCGGAGAGCGCAGACCTCCGCCAAGGCTGATCAGTGGCCCCCCCCCCGTGGGCCCCCCCACGCCAAGGAGGTTATGTTTTTGCCAGGGTTTGTTTGTCTGTCTGTCTGTCTGTCTGTCTGTTTGTCTGTCCGTTAGTGTGCAACATAACTCAAAAAGTTATGGACAGATTTTGATGAAATTTTCTGGTCTGCGCCCCCACCCCCCACCCCCCCGTGGGCCCCCCCACCCCCGATCACCACCAAAATTTAATCATTTCTTCCTTATCCCATTTCCAACAAACCCTGAAAATATCATCCAAATCTGTCCATAACTTTTTGAGTTATGTTGCACACTAACGGACAGACAAACAAACAAACGACAGACAAACAAACAAACCCTGGCAAAAACATAACCTCCTTGGCGGAGGTAATAATATAATAACTCTCCAATAGTGTAGTAAAATGTTTGCATCAATAGCTTGGCTGGTTATTACATTATTGCCCTAGCATTAAAAAAAAATCCTTTAAAAATGTATTAAGTACAGCCAATGATGATAATAATGTTTAAATATGACTGCATTTCTTGGACTTTTTTTTTTTTGGGGGGGGGGGGGGGGCAGTTTTAATGCAGTTATGCATCCAAAACAGGTTTAGTCGATGGCATAGTTGACATATTCATTCATCATCTAATGACCAAATACACTAAACAGTAAAGAATGATATTATATATAATAATATTCCTCCATACATGAAATTATGAATTTACATATTTAAACAAATACACAGTTTTCTAAATAAAGATTTTGTACAACAAATAATTCTCAAATTGGCTTTTACAACCATAATTAAGGAGAGTGAGAGCTACATGGGATGTACCCTTAATCCCATCCATTATGCCTAATTTTGATGGGCAAAGTGCACAAAAAGTGCAAAAAAAAAAAAAAAAAACTTTTATTTCCAAGAAAACCATTATCAGCTGCAGTTATTACATTTTCTAAGGATTATTTAATGCTTGGATAGTAACATAATAACCACACAAGTTATTGGTACAAACATTTCTTTACATTATTGCCAAATTATTACACTATTGCCTTTATTGCAATTACTTATTGGTTTCTACAGGGCTCATCACATAATTAATGTAGAAGAAAGAATTACTTTCTGTTGTTCTGTCATCTTTAATTTTTGGTGAGATATTGGGTAATTTCAGCATTTATTGAAGTTAAAACCTTTGAGAATTTTAGAGAGAAAAACCAGTATGTGATGGAGTTTTAAATAACTCAGAGCCATGTGAAATGAGAACCAGAATACACGCTACTTTTATTAAAACATCAGAAGACAGAAAAGTTCAAAAGTAGATATTTAATCTTTAAATAAAATATTGTATTTTAAAAGCTTATTACAGAAACCACTGTGTAAAAATCTTTATCTGCCTTCATTTGTCAGACTGAAAAAGTGCAATATTTACTTCTGGAGTGGAATTATAAAGTAACATAAAACACAAATGCTAATGGAACTTACCTTCTGTTTGTAAGGACAATGCGTTTCTCTTTGCCCGTCCTTCTGAGCATGCTCTGTAGTCACGCTGTTGTGTCGTGTGTTTGCAGGAATGGGAAGCGAGGCCAGGGCTGGGAGAGGAAGTATGTGATCCTGGATGGAACTAAAGTGTCCCTCTATGAGATCGAGCCCAGAGAAGGTTATCTACTCTCCTTTCACAGAGTCACACATTTTATACCTGATAAATACTGGCCCCAGTTACAGCCCTGTTTGCTCTGTATTCGGTTCACAGACTCAGTAAAACCTCTGGAGGAGTTTGACCTTTGTCTGTCGGATGGAGAAGTGGTGGTTCATGGAGCAGTTGGAGCGTCTGAGCTTCCAAACACCGCCAAGTCAGGTATGCACCGCTGTTACACCACTGTTACACCACTGTTACACTGATGTTACACTGATGTTACACTGATGTTACACCGCTGTTACACTGATGTTACACTGATGTTACACCACTGTTACACCACTGTTACACTGATGTTACACCGCTGTTACACTGATGTTACACCGCTGTTACACTGATGTTACACTGATGTTACACCACTGTTACACTGATGTTACACCACTGTTACACCGCTGTTACACTGATGCTACACCGCTGGTACACTCTTATAATGGTTTGTGTCATTCTACCTTGGATTAATTTAATCCCTGTGTGATTTAGAGTTTATTGAACAGTGCTGTGTATTTATAGAACATGTGAAACCTTAAGCAGTATAATAATAATAATAATAATAATAATAATAATAATAATAATAATAATAATAATAATAATAATACACTGCATTTATAAAGCACTTTTCATTCAAAATAATCTCAAAGTGCTACAGTGAAAAAATAACAGACTGCACTACTATAGACATAATATAACATTGACTCTCTTCTAATTCATCAAATACATAAATTATTTTCATGCATTCATATTTCTAAACTGGAGAAGAACTTTTACTTAATTTCTAAGTGAACTTGAATGTTTTTTTTGCAAATCTGCACATGTTCCATCAATATTTCTCAGACTTTTTTTTTTTCTATAGACCTGCCTCTTCAAAATGATAAATGATCACAATCCAAATCCCAATAGGCCTTATTTATAAATGTCAAGAAGAGGGGATTTGTGCCTTTCACTGCTATTTCAACACCACCTTATGATATTATCTTAAATAGGTAAAACAGTAATTTCAAAGAGATAAATGCTGGTTAGAGGCTTGTGTTTTCAACAGAATGTTGCGATTCAGTGAGATTCAGTATTTTAAGTAGTTACTGAACCAACTCAAATATTAAGTACTATCAAAAGCCTGCTTGTTTTTAAATGCTTGCCTTAAATTACATTTTCCCACTTCATTCCACAGTTCACTGTGTTGTTTTCAGCCTAAAATGGTTCCTACAGTGTTTCTGCTCAATGTTTTAAAGGGATCTGCCAAAGGCTTCTGATGGGACAAAGTATAATACTGACTGCAAGTGCCAAATATACATGTTGAAATGTGTACACACAAAAAAAGACTCCTCTAAACTAAATGGAGGAAAAAAAGAATTTGCTGATACTGACAACATGACAGATTTTAATGAGATTTAAATGTTTTTATAGCTGTTTATGGGTCATTAGAGGGTGTCAGAAACCTGAAAAAGATTATGGTTTACAACAAAAGTGTGTTTTAAGGATGGACAATGCCTCAGGCAGCTCAGAGTCTCGGATCCCTGACAGTAAAGGATCTGTCCCCTTTAGTTTTTATCCTGGACAGGTGCACAGGTGGATACAGTCTAAAATATAGTTTGGAACCAGAATATGGAGAGCCAATGTATAACATGTTATATATAAAGTCTTAAAAAAAAGTGTAATCTCAAACATGGAACCAGTGTAAAGAAGTTCAAACTGATGTAATACATTGGTACTTCTTCATCCTGGTTAAAAGTTTATACCAGGGGTGTTAAACATAGGGCTCGCGGGCCAAAACGGGCTCACCAAAGTGTCCAAACTCCTGTCTGTGGGATAAATTTGTGAAATGCAGAACTTACACTGAAGATTTTAACAGTCAAGGGTGTCAAAATCATTATAGTTGAGGGGCCACATACAGATCAGTTCGATCTCAAATGGGTTGGACCAGTGAAATACTATCATAATAACCTATAAATAATGACAATGCCAGATTTTTCTCTGTGTTTTAGTGTAAAAAAAGTAAAATTACATGAAAATGTTTACTTTTACAAACTATCCTTTCACAAAAAATGGGAATAACCTCAACAAATATGACCAACCAGAGATTCATTACAAAAAGAAAGTGCAATTTTCAAAGGTCAAAGGTCAAAGTCAGCTTTATTATTAGTTTTGCCATATGTCTGTATTATAGCGTACAGAAAACTGAAATGACAAAACTCTGAGGCCCCAGGTGCAAAATGAACACAATGGGGGGAAAAAATTACAATAGAATAGAATAGAATAGAATAGAATAGAACCATAAACAGCAGGGGGTTGAGGAAACAATAAACAGACAATGAAGGTGCAAAAGTTAAACCTTTTTAATGGTTTTCTGCCTGTTACTATATATTTTGTGTATGCGTAGATCCACTGTGATCTATAAGAAAATGATAAAATGAGGCATAATATTTTTTAAATTGCACTTATTTTTCTTAACAAATTTAATGTTGTTTGTGTTTGTTCATGTTGTTCACTTTATTTTAAAGGATATTTTGCAGATGTTCACAATCACTGTAATTATTTTACTAGTCCAGCCCACTTCAGGTCACTACAGGGCTGTATGTGGCCCCTGAACTAAAAAAATGTTGACACCCCTGGTTTACATAGTTTTATTTCGTCCTATTTTTAAAGTAATTCCATGTGTTTTAGATGTTCCTTACGTGCTGAAGCTGGAGTCCCGCTGTCACACCCCCTGTTGGCCCGGACAGGCCATCTACTTCATGGCTCCCAGTTTCCCAGACAAACAGCGCTGGGTGGCTGTCATGGAGTCGGTGGTGGCCTCGGGTCGAGCCTCTCGGGAAAAAGCCGAGGCCGACGCAGTGAGTATCTCTGAGCAGCCGAGGGACGAACGGGGTGATCGGCTCTCTGTGTCCTTGATGTCTTTGGACTCAAATCATAAAAGTTTGCGACCGCAGCCATACAGATGACTGCGGCTGTAAAACTCCCTGTTTGGATGTAAGGGGGCTATTCATGAGGAGCACATTTACCTGACTAATGCGTCCAGATTGAAATGTTTGGAGTTTTTTAATGGATAACCCCTGATGTCACTTTTATGTGTCGTTAATTGTCCCCTTCTTCTCTCCTCTTCTCTTTCTTTCTCTTTCTCTCTTTGTCTTTCTCACCCCTGTTTGTTGCTTTTTCATCATGCCACATTGTATGTCCGGTATATGGGCATGTTTTGTTGATTTGCTCTATTCTACCCATTCCATTGGGTTTCATTGCACACATAGGCTGCTGTGTCCAAAAGACAAATGGTTCTGTCTCCTCTGGTCCAGGTAAACACATACTAAGATGCAGACACAAGACCTACTGATCCTCACACCCTCACACACTGCACATCCTCCACTGAACACGCTGTAGTGCATGTGTGTGTCATTGTGTTGGTCGTCATCTCCCCCCTGCTCTCACCTCACCTGCTGTGACCACTCCTCACTCTCACTGTCTTCTTTTATTACACTGTCATTTACTGTACAAACACTGTGTCGGTGTAATAGTCTGAATGTTGCTGACGGATTCTTCCCTGTCTTCGGTGTCCTGTATTCTAACACAAATCCTAACCAAGAGGTCTGATCCTCTTTGGGATGATCCTCCTCAGCCGTCCTGTCCAGAGGACCAGGGATCACACTGTGGGTTCTCACACCCACTCGTGTACTCGTCTTTGTTTTGACCCTGCTGTCCCCCCCCTGCACACTCTGTAGAGACTGGGACTCAAGTGATATGACTTTGACTCATCTCTGAGACACAAGTCACAACCGCAAAGTTAATTTACATTTACAGACTACAAATCAAGATCTGTCTGCCTACAGTAAACCAACTGTAAAGTCAGTCAGTTGTTAAATGAGAAGGATCTGATAAATGTGATAAACTTTATTTTTGCTGATGTTAACCTGTTGGTGATTCGAGGACAAACCCCAAACTCAGTCCACTGCAGGAAATTTAAAGCACTACAGTTACATATAAGATACATACTATCAATCAATCACTCAATCACTCAATCAATCAAATGTTATTTATAAAGCATCACATCATAACAAAAGTTATCTCATGACACTTTACATTTAGAGCTGGTCTAAACCGGACTCTTAAACCAGTTTACAGAAACCCACAGAATCCTCCAGGAGCAAACACTTGGTGACAGTGGAAGGAACAACACTGACATGACCAGTTTAGGTTAAAGAGAGAGGGTTGAAGAAAAAAAAAGAGAGAGAGAGAGATATCGGGGGGACATATGGATGCACAGCTAACTACACTACAACTGTTAAAAACTAGAACTGCTCATTACTAGTATAATTACCAGTAACTAGAACAAGTGTCCATAACTGTTAATACTACTACTACAAATACAAGTACTAACAGTGAATATACTACTACTGCAGCTGTTAGTACCAATAATAGAAACCTCTACCATCTATGGAACTATAGAATAAACACTATCACAACTATATGGATAAATGAGTGATGACAATGTAATATACTACTATACTATATTATGCTATATTATACTGTACTATACTATATTATACTATACTATACTATACTATACCATACTGTACTGTTATACCATACTGTATTATACTATACTGTACTGTACTATACTATACTATACTATACTATGCTATGCTATACTATATTACACTATACTATATTATACTGTACTATACTATACTGCACTATACTATACTATACTATACTGTATTACACTATAGTACACTATAGTACACTATACTATACTATGCTATGCTATATTATACTATACTATATTACACTTACATAAGCGATACTAAAAAACTATACTATACTATACTTCACTATACTTCAGTATACTATACTATACTATACTATATTACACTATACTATATTATACTGTACTATACTATACTGCACTATACTATACTATACTATACTATACAATACTATACTGTATTACACTATAGTACACTATAGTACACTATAGTACACTATACTGTACTATGCTATGCTATGCTATATTATACTATACTATACTACACTTACATAAGCGATACTAAAAAACTATACTATACTATACTATACTTCACTATACTTCAGTATACTATACTATACTAAACTATACTATATTATACTATGCTATACTATACTATATTATACTATATTATACGATACTATATTATACTATACTATACTACACTACACTTACATAAGCGAAACTAAAAAAACTATACTATACAATACTTCACTATACTTCAGTATACTATACTATACTAAACTATACTATATTATGCTATGCTATACTATACTATATTATACTATATTATACGATACTGTATTATACTATACTATACTACACTATACTACACTACACTTACATAAGTTATACAAAAAAAAATACTATATTTCACTATACTTCGCTATACTATACTGTACTGTACTGTACTATACTATACTATACTATACTATACTATAAGCCTCCCTTCATTTAAAACATGTAGATAATTGACTCCTTCAGACATTTGAGGTTGATTCTCAGGCTTTTTCAGGTAGTTGCCAACAACTTCTGGTGGATGAGTAGTAAGAATGTACTTTAGAAAGGACGATTTTTGGATTTTTAGATTAGATTAGATTAGATTAGATTCAACTTTATTGTCATTGCATGTCGCAGGTACAAGGCAATGAAATGCAGAATCAAAATATTTTTCAAAGGATTTCAAAGGATTTTTCACATGGCTGTCAGTGGTGGAGTTGTGGCGTCATCTATGCCATCTTCTCACAAAATCGGCATTTTCGACCAATTTTGGTGCATTTGGTCACATTATTTCTTATTGTGAATCTTTATTAGTATCACTTATTCTGAGATTTGGTGGGATTTTGTGCCAGCCAATTATTGGAGACATAGAAATGTCCCTGGTAACACACATTCTAAACTAAAAATCTAGATGATAACATTAGGGTACAGCTTCAGTTTTAGATAAATGACATGTTTCAGGTGGAGGTTGGTAGTCAAATAGTGAAGATACAGTATATATTGCATGAGGTGTTCCTGTTCTTTGGCTCTAAATGAAGGTCATGAGGCTTTTATAGAGGACATTTTGGACACATGTTAAGTACATTTGGTTGCATAGTATGTGATGTGAAATTTGGTGGTCCAAACATTGGACCAGCTTTCTAAATAAATTATCAATTCACCTACTGATTTTAACATAAAGATCCTCTGAGTTCAGACACTGTTCATCAGCTCCTTAAACATGTGATATTAACTGTTTGGATTTCTAGACAGTTTTAGTTTTTGTATTAAAAATTGAATACCTATATTTATTATTTCAATATTATGAATTAGAAAATTACTTTTCTAACAAAATGTTTTAAAGTGGGCAAAAAAGATGAAAGATCATAAAAACGTCAGTTCACATTACTGATTACATTCCCTAAAAGTTCATGAATGTGACTTGAGTTATGATCAGAAGGATCTGTAATTTAGTTCTATATTTATTTGTAACTATATAACTACTCCTAATACTAGTACAACTACAATAGGGACTTGATTTTTCATATTATGCTAATAGGAAGCTAAACAATAGACTGTTTTGTGGAGAAGGAGTGGGATTAAATAAATTATACTTCCTCCCACTCCTTTTCGAATGTGCAAATGAAGTCGTATTTCGTTTTCATGTATATGTACAGGTTTTTGTTTTTTTTGTTTTCTTATAATCTGTTTCATTTGTAAAGACTAAGTAGGATTCCTTTGTTTTGTTGCATGTTCAAACTAAACTAAAACTAAACTAAACTAAACTAAACTAAACTAATCAGTCAATCAATCAATCAATCAAATTTTATTTATATAGCGCCAAATCATAACAAAAATTATCTCATGACACTTTACATATCGAGCCGGTGGAAACCAGACTCTCTATACTAAACAATATAACCAATTTAATCATTTAAATATATAAGACTATGTTGTAAAAACATAGACTGTGAATTTCAGAAGGAACTAAATGGACTCACTTTGACTTCAGACAAGCCATGGTTTTATTCAGAAACATGACTTGTGACTTGGTCCCACGTCTGACACAGTTTTAACCTGCACTCTGCGCTGCAGCCGTCCAGCCCCCTCTGTCCTGCTCCTGCTGCCCCTCTGAGGTCACGTGGAGGTCGTGACCCCACTGACCCCTCACTTCTCTCTGCTCTTCCAGAAGCTGCTTGGAAACTCTCTCCTGAAGCTGGAGGGAGACGATCGGCTGGACATTAACTGCACACTTCCCCTCACAGATCAGGTACAGGCGTCTTCAGGCTCCATGTTCATTAATACACATGTAAACATAATGCTGCTTTATGTTTACATTTGAATCTGATGCCGTTTTGATGTCTGTTTTATGAGACTCCACTTCTACCCGCGGCTGCAGTAATGATCGTCATTTATGAAAGGACACCGAGCCCAGAGCAGATGCTCAGGGCTCACCGCCAATGTTTGTTCCTGTTTAAAATTTCAACATGTTCACCAAAATAATTATGGTGCTCCATCTTTCTTTTCTTCTTTTCTGTGCTGCAGATAGTTCTGGTGGGCTCAGAAGAGGGTCTGTACGCCCTGAATGTCATCAAGAACTCCCTGACTCACATCCCTGGACTGGGATCAGTCTTTCAGATTCACATCATCAAAGAACAGGAGAAGCTTCTGATGATTGTTGGTGAGATGTCACTTTGTTTTTGTCCTTCGTGATGAACATCTATCTCAGTGACCTGAGTTTTTATGTCTTGTTTATTTTATTCTATCTCTTTATTTTTAATTTTACTTATTTTATTGATCATTTGCTGCACTTTAGTCTGCCATTTGCAATAATGTAAATTTCCCTTATCTTACCTTACCTTATCTTATCTTATCTTATCTTATCTTTAGTCTTAAGTAATAATACATGTTGGATCATTATCAAAACTGAAATATTATTGATACATCTATTACAACAATATTATAATATGATATATATTACACTTACAGACAGGAAGCCACTGAACAAATTTATACTAAGCAACATGTCAATGGGGGTGGGAGTAAATAAATTGTACTTCTGGCCTCTCCTTTTCGACCTGAATATATGTTTAGATGTTTAGAGGTATATGTGTAAATGTAGTCGTATATATACATTATGTCTCTGTTTTTACTGGTAGATGTTTATGTTTGTTTTTTTGTTTGGGTTTTTTTTTTGCACATACTCAAAATAAATGATCAAGCTTATCTTATCTTATCTTATTTTATCTTAACTTATCTTAACTTATTTTATCTTATTTTATCTTATCTTATCTTAACTTATCTTATCTTATCTTAACTTATCTTATCTTATTTTATCTTAACTTATCTTAACTTATCTTATTTTATCTTAACTTATCTTAACTTATTTTATCTTATTTTATCTTATCTTATCTTATCTTATCTTAACTTATGTTATTTTATCTTAACTTATCTTAACTTATTTTATCTTATCTTATCTTATCTTAACTTATCTTATTTTATCTTAACTTATCTTAACTTATTTTATCTTATCTTATCTTGTGTTATTTTTTCTTATCTTTTCTTTTCTTACCTTATCTTTACTCTTAAATAATAATACATGTTGGATCACTATTAAAACAGAAAAGGTTAATATCAAGGTAATATTATTGATACATTTATTACAACAATATTATAATGTTATATATGTTGTATGTAGACATCTACATACTCTCTATAGTCTCTATTATTGTGTATCTATTATGCTCATTTTTTTTGTTTTGTTTTGTTTTTTTTGCACATGCTCGAAATAAATGATCAATCTTATCTTATCTTATCTTATCTTATCTTATCTTATCTTATCTTATCTTATCTTATCTTATCTTATTAATGATAATCAACTTTTGTTTAATGTAGAAGAGGACACTAATTACACTTAATAAGACATGAGCTCCTCTAAATTCTAAATTATTTTACTTATATTGCTTTTGCCTTGTGCTTCTATTTTTCTGTATTATCATCACATAAAAGACAAAAATGAATAAATTAGCTCTATTTATGTAGGACTTTTCAAAACCACCGTCACCAAATGCATCACAGTTAGACCAAAATAACAGCCAGAAGAAACAGTCAGACACATAATCACAGTCAATTTGCTACCAAAAAGGATAATTACTAATGGATTTATAATGTATGAGTCATGCATGATTCTTTCTAACTGGAATAATGATGTAAAAGCTGAATAACGTGCTTCATAAATGTATTGGGCCATATTTTCAGAAATAGAAATGACAGGAATAGTGATTAGATTTTCATTTCAAAATGGTCAGAAACAGCAGATACATTTTCATCCATAAAGACCCAAACAACCACTGGTGACCAAAATCATCTACCAATATAAGATATTTATTAACTTCATGTAAATCACTGGTGTAAAATACAGTTTGTCATCTTTTCATGGTCATCAGATATGACCCATTTGGACGTTCAGAGGCTCTGTAGTTACCATGGAAACACTGTCATCTTCTACAACATTGATTCACCAGTAAAACCAATGGAGTTGGATCAATGACAGTGCATGGAGACAATTGATTTATGTTCAGTTACTGATAAATTTTGTTGAAAAAGTCAAGTTTTTTAAAATTTTTCTCTGTTTCTGATATTATGACAATTACCTTTAATCTGAATTTTTATGAACATCTACATGATCAGTGAATTAAATATATGAAAATACCTGATTTATACTGATAAAATACAAAATACAAAGGATATTATTATAAATAAATGGTGATTCATCACTTAAGAAAGATTAGATATAGAGAGAATATCATTTGGGAACTGACATAAAAGTAGTGCTGGGTCTTTATGGGTTAATAATGGTGGACACACTTGGTTTATGTTCCGTTAATGATAAATTTTATTGAAGTTTTCTTAATTTTTCTCTGTTTCTGATATTTGACAATTACCTTTAATCTGAGCGTTTTATGAACATCTACGTAATCGGTAAATGAAATGTGGGAAAATACCTGATTTTTATTGAAGAAATCCAAAATACAGAGGGTAATATATAATAAATGGTGATAAATGGTTAAATAGGGAGAAAAATTCATTCGGGAAGTGCCGCAAAAGTAGTACTGGGTCTTTATGGGTTAAAGATCTGTATTTTTTTTCTCAGCATTTGTTTCTTTATCAAACATATTTTCAATCAGCAGTAAAGTGCGCTACAATAACTGAAATAAACTGTGTCTCTTTCTCTCGGCGGTTTACTCATCATTATTCATATTCTTATTGATAGGAATGAGGATAAATAAATGTCATATGTGGCATTTCTGAGACTGAAAAGTGAAACTGTGAGCTGTAGTTCACACCCTGGTGAACCGGGAAGTGAACCGCTTTCTAACTGTGAAACAAATGAGACATGAGCTCAGTGTGTGTGTGTGTGTGTGTGTGTGTGTGTGTGTGTGTTTTCTGCAGGGGATGAGAGGGCGCTATGTCTGGTGGAGATTAAGAGAGTAAAGCAGTCTCTGGCTCAGTCCCACCTGCCCAGTCAGTCTGAACTGGCTCCTTACATCTTTGAGACGGTGAAGGGCTGCCATCTGTTTGCTGCTGGGAGAGTAGGTCTTCTTCTGTTCCATTACACCTAAGTTTATGCACTTCACTGAGATTTAGTGGAACTCTTGCACAAATAAATCCACTTACGCATGAATGTTAGCAGGTATATTTGACTGTGACTCAAGACAGGGGGTGTTAAACTCATTTTAGTTCAGGGGCCAGACCAGACCAGTCAAATAATAACATGATAACCAACAAATAATGACAACTCCAAACTTTTCTCTATGTTTTAGAGTGAAAAAAGTACAAATAAATTCTGAAAATGTTTACATGCACAAAGTATCCTTTCACAAAAAAAGTGTGAATAACCTAAAAATCCTGAAATTTCTTAAGAAAAATAAGTGTATTTTTTTTTACTTTTTATTTTAATATTTTAAATCACTTTTACAGTGCAAAAACAACAACAACAAAAGAAACTCACACAATACAACAAGGGGGGATGCTGTTCCTGATGCATTCGACTGCTTTTCCGTACCTGATCTGATATCAAGAATTTCTGTCCTTGAATATGATCCATTTTTCCGATCTTTGCTTGAAAGTTCCCATCTTGACCTGTTTAACCCTGGCCATATTTTCAGGGGAAAAACGCCTAAAAGATATACCCAAAGTAAATGAAGAATTACTTCACAATAATAAGATTCATATGGATGTTCTTGGTGTCTGTGGACATTTAGAGACCTCACAGAATCTATTCCCATTGTCTAAAATATTGTATCTATTACTATGCCTGAGTAAACTGTAACAAACTAAAAGAGAAATTAGAATTTTTTATCCTCGCCTGTTTTTTTTCTGCTTGATTGATGGTGATATGCATAAATTAATTATTTGTGTCGGAGATTTTTAATAGCGTATATTTCACCCCACAAAGATTAAAAACCATGCTTGAACATTAAAGTTTGCACTAAAATACACTTTTGATGTACTTTTATTAACATTAGGGTCTAAACTTTGAGCAAAAGTTGAAAAAAACATCCATTGTCCTGATTTATTATATTTTTATAGTAGATGAATATTAATATAATTTTTTAGGCCCACGGGCGGGCTGATAGGGCTAAAGGGGTTTTAACCCTCAGATGAAATGTTAATTTTTCCATGGTATATATTTCCTCTATAATGTCCAGCCATTGTTGTGGTTGAAGAAGGTCACTTTTAAACCAGTTCCTTGTGACTACCTTTTTGCAGGCAAGAATTAAAATTTTAATTAAGTAAGTGTCTTCTCTTTTAATTACATCATCAGGTATTAGACCCACATAGATAGTCTGGGGGTCCATTGGAATTTTATAATTTAAAATATTCTCCATTGTCTGAGCAAGATGGTTCCAAAACATTTGCATTTTTACACGTGTCCAGAAGATATGCGAGCGGCTAGCATTCGTGCGACCGCATCCTCACCAGCATTGCTGTTGTTTTCCTAATTGTTTGCTTTTAATATTTGTTGTAATAAAGAAGCGAATGAGGTTTTTCCAGCCAAATTCTCACCAACCTTTAGAGCTGGTGCATGTTTGCTAAATAAGTGTAATTTTAACAATATTATGCCTCAATTTATCATTTATACACGTGCATATTCAACTTACAGATCGCTTTGGGCCTACAAATACACAAAACATTTAACAACAGGCATTATAATGTTAAAGTTTTGGAGTTTAGAGTTTGTCCTCAGATGGTTTTAGTTGTAAGTCTGTACTATGTGCCATGAAAATAGATACCTTAGCTCAGGGATGTCAAACTCTGTTTACTTCAGGGACCATATACAGTCCATTTTAATCTCAAGTGGACTGGACTAGTAAAATAATAGCATAATAGCCTGTGAACAATGGGTGACTGTGGCTCAGTTGGTCGTCCAATGAAGGGTTGGCGGTTCGAATCCTGCGAATTGCTCCCAGTAGGACCTGGCAGCGCCTTGTATGGTGGCAGTCGCCTACTGGTGTATGAGTGTACGAGCCTGAATGGGTGAATGCGAGACTTTGTAAAGAGCTTTGGGGAGCATAAAAGTGTGGAAAAACGCTATATAAGTACCGACCATTTATCAAAAAGTATGTAAGAAAGTACTATAATAATATTGGATTGGATTTATATAGCGCTTTTCTAGACACCCAAAGCGCTTTACATTATTAACCCGTTATTTATTCACTCTCACATTCACACTCTGGTGGTGGTAAACTACATTTGTAGCCACAGCTGCCCTGGGACAGGCTGACAGAAGCGTGGCTGCCAATTTGCGCCTATGGACCCTCCGACCACCACCAAATATTCATACACTAGTGTGGGTGGCACTGGAGGCAGGGAGGGTTAAGTGTCTTACCCAAGGACACAACAGACTGACTAGGACAGAGCGGGGTTCAAACTGCCAACCCTTCGGTTATTGGATGACCCGCTCTACCACCTGAGCCACAGCCACCCCAAAATACTGAAAATACTTACAAACTATCCTTTTACAAAAAATGTGATTTACCTCAAAAAAGCTGAAATTCATGTACATGTACACATATGAATTACAGATCACAGTGGGTCTACAAATACACAAAACATTTAGTTACAGGCATAATATTGTTGAAATTTGGGAGTTTGGCACTAAAATGATTTTGACCCTCCTTGACTGTTAATATTTTCGGTGTAATTTTTGTACATCACAGATTCAACACAGGTGTATATTTGACACCCCTGACTTTAGACATCACATTTTGGAGCACCAGTACCAGTACCTGCCTCCACTGGGTCACTTGTTATTTATCAACAAGGGGAAAGGCATCATGGGAACACCACATCTATTCCCACACCACACCAATACATTTCACATCTCATTCTTTACTGTGACCAAATTTCACAATATAGAAATATACCAAAAGTGGTCTAAAGCGGGGGTGTCATACATACGACCCACGGGTTCCAATCTGGCCCACAGGATGCAAAAATTACACAGAAGATATTAACAGTCAAGGGTGGCAAACTCATTTTAGTTCCAAACTCCAAAATTTAACAATATTTTGCCTGTAAGTAAATGTTTGGTGCATTTGTAGACCCACTGTGATCTCAAATGCACATGTGTAAATGATAGGTTCAGACATAATATTGTTGAAATTGAAATAATTTTTTTAAAGAAATTTCAGCTTTTTCAGGTTGTTCACTTTTTTTTTTCGAAAGGATAGTTTGTAAATGTACACATTTTCGGTACTTTCTTATATACTTTTTTGAGGAGTTCTCATTATTTATAGGCTATTATGTTATTATTTTACTAGTCCGGTCCACTTCCGATTAAAACGGGCCCCTTATGTGGCCCCTGAACTAAATCGAGTTTGAAGCCCCGGAGCTAAAACATCAATTTCCGTGGCACAGAACACAGACATACTACTAAAACCATCTGAGGCTTTTGGGGACCAGCTGATAAACTCTTACAAACAACATAAGATACTTCAAGGTTGTTGACTCAGCAATAAACACTGTACAAACATTTACAAAAACCTGTCCAAAATAACTGTTTTCTGAGCACTTAGAGTAGCATTTCTGCTTCCCCACTGGAGGCAACAAACTTCCTGAAACACCTTATGAAGCACCTATTAATAGCTAAACCATGTAAGAAAAATATTTGAAAACCTGTCCGACAAAACCCTTATTGGAAGATTTAGTACAGTACAGTTAAGATTGAATGACATGAAGACCTGAAAAGGCTTTAGAAACAACCTGAAACACTTGGGGGAGTATTTGTTAATGCCTCAGCAATTACCTGAAACACTTGAGAAACATATACCAGACTCTGTCCTAAATGACTACTTTCGGAGCCTTTACTGCTCCAGGCTTAGAAAGAACTGGGATCACCTCAGGGAGCACTTACTAATGCTTTAGCAGTCATCCACAACACTGGAGAAACACAGTGGATGAACACCTGACCATTTTCACAGCCTATAATATGACTTTTCTCTTCCCTCACCATAAGGCTTGGCAACCACAAAGTCCAAGAAACAACAGAAATACTTAAGGGAACACTTATTATTGTCCTTATGATTATCTAAAACACCAGAAACATGTACTAAACTGGGTCCAATGTCATCCTTCTCAGAGCTCATTGTATAGATTTTATTACTAAAACAATGGAGGCTGTAGGTGATAATATCTTATACAGTCGTGGAAAAAATTATTTGATCACCCCTTGTTTTTTTCAATTTCTTGTTCAATTTAATGCCTTGTACAACTAAAGGTACATTTGTTTGGACAAATATAATGATAACAACAAAAATAGCTCAGAAGAGTTTAATGTAAAAGCTGATATCTAACCATTTTCCATGTTTTCTTGATAATAACCAAAATCACTTCAGTTCTTACATCAATATCTATGGCAGTGTTTTAAAATGTTTAGTAATTGATGGGAAAAAAAAAAACAAAACTTACTAATAAAAAATATACGGTGAGTTGATCCAGACAATCCCAATACATAACTAGAAAAGCACTCGGAGGGCGCAGAAATGTAAAAATGTAATTACATCTATTCTGAGTCACCGGCAATCTATAAACCAATCTGGTATGAATTCAACCAATAGTTTTGCTGCTAGAGTGTTAACAAAGAAAGAAAGAAAGACACAAAGAAACAAACAAACCAAAAACAATACCCCTTGCCTCCCCTTCGGGGGTGGGGTAATAATTCCCACTTACTTAATAAATATACAATCTCTGAGATTGAATTTTTCTTCGTTTTTGACATTATAGATGAAATTTAAGGTTGTACTGGCCTGTGTTTTGACCTATTACATGTGTTTTCTTTTTACAGATAGACAATGGACCTTGTATATGTGCTGCGATGCCCAACAAAATAACCATTCTGCGCTACAATGACAATCTCAACAAATACTGCATCCGTAAGGTAGAGAGAACCTCTTAGTTTGATACGAATGAATGATGAATCAATAACACCGTTCATTTAGAACATAGAGGTCTGTAGAGAAATCACAATAAAAGAAGTACCATTTAATCAGGGATAAAAGCAAATAACAGGCTGGTACCTGAGTCATGCACGAGGATATTATACAACAGTTACACATTTTCTAGTTGGATTTGACACATTTCTGATCAATACAGCAGCCCTCTGAATCAAAAAGTAGCCCTAACAAAGAGCTCTGTGTTTGATTCAATATAAAAGGCTACCTGTAGCTAATACATTATGTATAAACAGACCTCAGTGCTCTTTCCAACCGTCTCACAGGAGATTGAAACTCTGGAGCCCTGCAGCTGCATCCATTTGACGAGCTACAGCATCATCATCGGCACCAACAAGTTTTATGAGATTGAAATGAAGCAGTTTGTGCTTGAGGGTGAGAACACTAGAGGACTGTCTTTTCTTTTCTTTTTTAAGAAAACAGAACTAAGTCATTTTTCTGTTTGTGCCATTTTCACACTTTATTTCAACCCAATACATCAGGTCCAGGACCATGATGTGATTAGGGTTTTTTGGGTTCGGTTTCATGTTTATTTTTGACACAAAAACGAAACAGAGGCAGGTTTTAATGCAGGTGTCCTGTGTTTGTCCACTCCAGAGTTTTTGGATAAGAATGATGTGTCGCTGGCCTCGGCAGTGTTCGCTGCATCGTCTCACAGCTTCCCTATCGCCATCATGCAGGTGGCCAGCAGCATGCAAAAGGAGGAGTACCTGCTGTGTTTCCATGGTGAGTCCACACCCACACTCATGCTGTTTTCTGTACCCAAAAACAGACCATATAAACTCATACAAGAGAAAAAAAACCACCCACCCTTGCCTTAGTTAGAGAGTGTTTTAAGCTGTATTTGTGTGGCAGAGTTTGGAGTGTTTGTGGACACATATGGACGAAGGAGCCGCACTGATGAAATCAAGTGGAGTCGTCTGCCTTTGTCCTTTGGTAAATATCCATCTGAACACTTTCTACTTGACTCAGTCCAGACACAGATTGAAACCCCCCCTATTCTTGTCTTCCTGTGCTGCAGCTTACAGAGAGCCTTACCTGTTCGTCACCTACTTCAACTCTCTGGACGTCATCGAGGTGCAGGGTCACGCCGCTCTGGGGTCAGTCCAACTGGAAACTCCGAACACTTCGATTTTTCCGTGTGTTACTGTATTTAACACATCTTTGTCCTTCTAGTCCTGCAGTGTTGGCTCACCTGGACATCCCAAACCCTCGCTACCTGGGCCCGGCCATCTCCTCCGGCGCCATCTACCTGGCTTCGTCCTACCAGAACAAACTGAGGGTCATCTGCTGTAAGGGCAGCCTGATCCGAGAGTCCGGAGAACTGCAGAGAACCGGGTCCAGCCGAGGGTCAGCTGCTCCTGTCCCACCTGAACACTAGATTATAGATAGATAGATAGATAGATAGATAGATAGATAGATAGATAGATAGATAGATAGATAGATAGATAGATAGATAGATAGATAGATGGATGGATGGATGGATGGATGGATGGATGGATGGATGGATAGATAGATAGATAGATAGATAGATAGATAGATAGATAGATAGATAGATAGATAGATAGATAGATAGATAGATAGATAGATAGATAGATAGATAGATAGATAGATAGATAGATAGATAGATAGATAGATAGATAGAACGACAGATACATAGAATGACAGATACGTAGAACGATAGATAGAGCGATAGATAGAACGATAGAACTATAGATAGAACGATAGAACAATAGATAGAACAATAGAACGATAGATAGAACGGTAGAACAATAGAACGATAGAACGATAGATAGAACGATAGATAGAATGATAGAACGATAGATAGAACGATAGATAGATAGATAGATAGATAGATAGATAGATAGATAGATAGATAGATAGATAGATAGATAGATAGATAGATAGATAGATAGATAGATAGAACGACAGATACATAGAACGATAGATAGAGCGATAGATAGAACGATAGAACGATAGATAGAACGATAGAACGATAGAACGATAGAACGATAGATAGAACGATAGATAGAACGATAGATAGATAGATAGATAGATAGATAGATAGATAGATAGATAGATAGATAGATAGATAGATAGATAGATAGATAGATAGATAGATAGATAGATAGATAGATAGATAGATAGATAGATAGATAGATATAGATAGAAGTAAAAAAATAAAAATATTATAAATAAGTCAAGTTAAAATAGGAATATATAAAAAATATGGAAATGTGCCAAGAAAAGGACAGAATATGTTTAGCTGAAGGTGTGAAAGTGCAGAGTGCAGCCCCTGGGGAAGGAGCTGTTTTCAGTCGTATATATGTGATAACTAAAACTTTCATATAGCTGGGGTGTCAAACATAAAGCCTGTGAGCCAAAACCGGCCCACCAAAGGGTCCAATTCTGCCTGTAGAATGAAGTTGTGAAATGCGCATGAACCGTCAAAGGAGTGAAATCATTTTAATCCAGGGGACACCTACAGACCAATCTGATCTCAAATTACCAGTGAAATACTATCATGATAACCTAGAAATCATGACAATTCCAAAAAAAAAAAAAAAAAAAAAAAAAAAAAGGGAAAATGACATAAAAACCTTTACAAACTGTCTTTTCACACAAAAAAACGTGACTAACCTGAACAAATCTCTACAACATGAAATGTCTTAAGAGCAATTTTAACAAAATTCTGCCTGTTATTAACCCTTTCATGCACAGTGGTCACTCCAGTGGACAGTTATTCTACAGCTGTTCTCTTGTATATTCATGGATTTTTGGTGTTCTTTTTGTTGTTGGGGTTTGTTTTTTTTTTGTTTTGTTTTTTTTAGACATATCTTTACTAAAGTTTTAAGACACTCTATATCTTTTCTGACATGAATTGGTATCATTATGTAGATCTCTCCTGAGCATGAAGCCCCAGAATCACAAATCCTCCCCATAGTTTTCATACAATTTATCAGTAAATACATGTTTCTGTGCATCAAAAATTAAACGTGTGGTGTCCAGCTGAGTGCACATTTTGGCCACTTTATGAAAAATAGGTTCATAAGAAATTGTTTTCATTATTTATTTTTTTTTAATGTATTTTTTACATTTTTAAAATTATTTTTATTTTACTTATTTATCTTTTTTTTTTTAATTATTCAGAAGAAAATTTTCAATCGCATTGTTTTTTTTCATGCCTAAAAAGGAATAAAAACACTCAGGAAAAAATTTTGATTAAGGTTCTCATAATTCGTGCATGAAAGGGTTAAATGTTTTGTGCCTTTGTAGATCCACTGTGATCTGTAAGGTTTAATGCACATTTGTAAATGATAAACTGAGGCACAATATTGTTAAAATTGCACTTATTTTTCTTAAGAAATTTCAGGTTGTTTGTGGTTGTTCATGTTATGTACATTTTTTGAAGAATGCTTTGTAGGTATAAACATTTTCATTATATAATTCTACTTTTTTTGTACTGTTTTTTGTGTACATTTGACATTATTTATATATTTTTTATTTGATTTTATTGGTTTATTTAATAGGGACCATGCATATTTTTTAACGTTGTATAAAAATACACTCATGTAAATTGCCAGAATTAGTCAAAATACCTCCTTTTCATCTGCAGTCCCTAGGCAGGTGACAGACCAAGCCATAAAACAGCAAACACTGATACAGTATTCATTCACTGTAAATTACAGGGCTGAATGTGACCTCTGAACTAAAATGAGTTTGACACCCCTGTGTTAGACTGTTGTGGGAAACCATGACATTTAGTTTTATTTTATTCTTCAGTCAAACAGTGCCATCTGCTGGTCAAACTGCTGCAGCTCATATTCACAGCACCATTATACACTTTGTCTTTTATCAAATCTAAGCCGTTGAGTTTATGGGGTGACTGAGTTCATACTGAAAGAGAAAATCTGTTCGTTTTTTCTTCCTCTTCATGTTTGAGCTTTTCTTTTTAAAGCACCAATTCTCAAATTCTACACATGAAGGTCAATTGACTCTACATGAGGAAATGTGAGAACAGCTGTGAAGTGTGTAGTGGCTTTTTCAAGGTTTTAAAAGCTGGCAAAAAAAACCCCTCATGACTCATGATGATTCATTAGTATGAGGGGATGGAGTCTGAATAACATGAGCCTTAACATGCAGGGAAGCACTAATGAAAGCATGAATAGTTTATTATTATCATAGTAAAATACAGATTCACTGGAAGGTGCAGCAACAAGGATTCGTTTATATCTGTAGTTCTAATCCGAGTTTAGCCAAAGTAGGTATAAAACAGAACTACATATAACATAGACAACAACTTGAAAACTATTTGAAGGTCACTGATCTAAATTTAACCCTTTCATGCATAGTGGTCACTACAGTGGACAGCTGTTCAAAGGTGTCCTCTTGTATATTCATGGATTTTGTGGTTTTACTTCCATATACAATGGACACTTATGCATCATCCTATATGCTGCATTTTATACCATTACTGGAACTTTGCTGTTCTAGATAAACCTAATCTGCAGTAACATGTTTTAGTGTAAAAAAAAAAAAACGCTAATTGTTATTAGACTGTAATTAACCCATACAGACCCAAACAGCCACCGGTGACACAAACCATATACTAATCTAAAATGTTTAATACCTGTGATTCAATAATCCTATCAATACAATGTAAATAATTGTTGTTAGATACAGTTATTCATCTTTTCATTGTCATCAGATATGACTCACTTGGATGTTCAGAGGCTCCGTAGATACCGTGGAAACACCGTCATCTTCTATAACATTGATTCACCAGTAAAACCCATGGAGTTGGATCAATGACAGTGGATGGACGTTTAGGTTTATGTTCAGTTAATGATATATTTTGCTGGAAAAGTCACTTTTTCTTCAGTTTTCTCCATTTCTGATATAATATTCCTCAACTTTAATCTAAGCTCTAATGAACATCTGCATGATCAGTGAATTAAATATAGGAAAATACCTGATTTTCACAAAAAAACCCTCACAAAATATAGAGGATAATATTATATTAAACGGTGATGAATCATGTAAGGAAGGTGAAATACAGAGAAAAAAATAATTTGGGAACTGCCACGGAAGTCATACTGGGTCCTTACAGGTTAAGAGGGGTTTTTTTTTGTTTTTTTTTTATTTTTTAACAATTTTTTTTTTTTTTTTTTGCATGTTGTCTCCATGAAATGAGTAATAACTACTATTAGAGTATGATAAAATGTGAGAAAACATCAGATTAGCTGCATTAAACATGTTTTTATTTCATAGTTTTCACACCGTATATCAGTAAATACATGTAGTTTTTGTTGTTGCTAAAATTAAATGCATGGTATCCAGCTGAGTGGACATTTTTGTAACTCCATGAAAAATAGGTTCATAAAAAAAATTCAATGTCATTGTTTTTTTGTTTTTCATGCCCAAAGAGGAACAAAAATCACATGGGGAAAAACATCTTGATTAAGGTTCTCATAATTCATGCATCATCCTATACGCTGCATTTCATACCATTACTGGAACTTTGCTGTTCTAGATAAACCTAATCTGCAGTAGCATGTTTGAGTGTAAAAAAAAACAAACAAACAAAAAAAAAACGCTAATTGTTATTAGACTGTAATTAACAGGATTTTTTTTTTTGCTTTTTTTTAACAATTTTTTTTTTTTTTTTGCATATTGTCTCCATGAAATGAGTAATAACTACTATTAGAGTATGATAAAATGTGAGAAAACATCAGATTAGCTTCATTAAACATGTTTTTATTTCATAGTTTTCACACCGTATATCAGTAAATACATGTAGTTTTTGTTGCTAAAATTAAATGCATGGTGTCCAGCTGAGTGGACATTTTTGTAACTCCATGAAAAATAGGTTCATAAAAAAATTCAATCTCATTGTTTTTTTGTTTTACATGCCCAAAGAGGAACAAAAATCACATGGGGAAAAACATCTTAATTAAGGTTCTCATAATTCATGCATGAAAGGGTTAAATAAAGGTTAATCAATACGTAGATGGACAACTTAAATCTTAACCCATAAAGACCCAGTTTTGCAGCAGTTCCTAAATTATTTTGTCCTCTCTGTTTATCCGTAAGTGATTTATTACCGTTTATTATAATGTTATCCTCTATTTTTTTACATTTTTTTCTGTGAAAATCAAGTATTTTTCCATATATTAATTTATTAATCATGTAAATGTTCATAAAAGCTCAGACTAAAGTGGAGGGTTATTATATCAGAAACAGAGAAAACTGAAGAAAAAGGGAGTTTTTCAGCAACAATATCATTAACTGAACATAAAAAAAGTGTGTCAATTCGCTGTCATTGATCCAACTCCGTGGGTTTTACTGGTGAATCAATGTTGTAGAAGATGAAGGTGTTTCCATAGTAACTACAGAGCCTCTGAACGTCCAAATGCGTCATATCTGATGACCATGAAAAGATGACAAACTGCATTTTACACCAATTATTGACATGTATTGATAGGATTAGTGGATTAGAAGTTGTTGTTTTTTTTTTACTTAAATCTTTATTGAGTTTTATGTACAATTATAACAGTAACCAAAAAACAAACAAACAAAAAGAACAAACAAGAGAACCAATGAGTACAAAAAAACCCCAATGTGCCCAGGTAGCAACAGTCAGTCTACTGATTTTGTGTACATATAGTCCATTTATTCCACATTGTATCCAGTTGTGGTTGTTGCAGTCTTAGTCTGTGTGTTAATTTTACCATTAGAAATATTTCTTTAATTATGGATATCCACTGGTCCTTTGATGGAATGGTTGCCTTCCCCCAGTTCCTTGTTATAGTTTTTTTTTTGCAGCTTTTAATCGCATTTTAACCAAATTTTTGTCCTTTTTAAGAATGGTAGTGTCCCGAAAGTTACAAAGATATAGAACAAAGTAATTAAACCTTTTAGATCAATAGATGATTTTGATTACCAGTGGGTGTTTGGGTCTTTATGGGTTAAAGTATTTCCAAACACAGCTCGTTCCCCATTGGACAGAACTGGATGCACTGGTTCCTTGGTCTAGTTATTTCTAGTTTTTCCTTTCGACACTGTGCTGACAGTTCAGCAGACAGTGGAGTTGTGTTTTGGCCAAACATGGCTCCACTCACCCTCATCCATGGCTTTAAGTCTCCGTGGCACAGCTGTGGTTTTTCACTGCCAACTTTGGCAGCTGGTCCCATCTGTGGTCTGCCTCTGTTAACCCTTTCATGCATTAATTATGAGAACCTTTGTTAAGATTTTTTTCTTGAGTGTTTTTATTTCTCCATAGGCATGAAAAAAACAATGTGATCAAGGTTTTGTTTTTTTTTCATGGAGTTACAAAAATGTCCATGCATTTAATTTTTGAAGTAAAGAAACGTATTTAAAACCCAATATCAGAAAGTGATATGAAAACAATGAAATAAAATAAAATCTGATGCTTTCTCACATTTTAATATATTCTAATGCTAGTTATTACTCTTTTCATGGAGATACTATGCAAAAAAAAAAGAAAATATTTTTTTTTCTAACAGATAACAATTGATTTCCACTCAAATATGTTGCTGCAGATCAGGTTTATCTAGAACAGTACAGTTACAGTAACGGTCTGAATGTCAGTGTATTATTATGGGATGGTGTATAAGTGTCCACTGTGTTGGCTGATATGGAACTAAAACAACAAAACCCATGAATATACAAGAGAACAGCTGGAGAAGAACTGTCCACTGGAGTGACCACTGTGTACGAAAGGGTTAAACCAGCTTCTAGAAAGAAACTCAGCAGCACCATCGGCCTTTGAGGAGCTGGGTTGTTTTGTTCAGTTTGTCACAAAACGGCAGCGATAGTAAAAGTCCATGTGAACCCATAAAGACCCAAACACCCACTGGTGACCAAAACCATCTACTGATCTAAACTGTTTAATACCTGTTGAGCCACTAATCCTATCAATACATGTAAATAATTGGTGTAAAATGCAGTTTGTCATCTTTTCTCGACCATGGGGCAGCTGTGGCTCAGTTGGTAGAGCGGGTTGACCAATGAAGGGTCAGCGGTTTGAATCCTGGCTACGACTGTCCACATGTCGAAGTGTTCTTGGGCAAGACACTGAACCTTAAATTGCTCCCAGTAGGGTCTGCAGCAGCCGCCCACTGTGTGAATGTGTGAATGTGAGGAATTGTAAAGTGCTTCGGGCACCATGAAGGTGTAGAAAATGCGCTATTTAAGTTCAGTCCATTTACCATGACCAGTTTGGACATTCACAGGCTTCGTAGTTACCATGGAAACACTGTCATCTTCTACAACATTGATTCTTCATTCTGAGCTTTTATGAACATCTACATGATCAGTAAATTAACCCTTTCATGCATGAATTATGAGAACCTTAGTTAAGTTTTTTTTTGTTTTTTTTGTTTTTTTTTTGAGTGGGCATGAAAAAACAATCCAACTGAGTTGTGTTTTTTTCTTGGATTTACAAAAATGTCCACTCAGCTACACTATGCATTATATTTTTGAAGCAAAGAAACAAGTATTTAAAACCCAATATCAGAAAATGATATGAAAACAATGAAATAAAAACATGTTTAATGCTGCTAATCTGATATTTTCTCACATTTTAACATATTCTAACACTAGTTATTACTCACTTCATGGAGATAATATGCAAAAAATAACAATTAACAATTGATTTCCACTCAAGAACCAATCAAGAACAGCAAAGTTACGGTAATGGTATGAACTGCAGTTTATGAGATGGTGCATGAGTGTCCACTGTGTTGGCTGATATGGAACTGAAACAATAAAACCCATGAAAATACAAGAGAACAGCTGTAGAATAACTGTCCACTGTAGTGACCACTATGCATGAAAGGGTTAAATATAGAAAAATACATGATTTACACTGAAAAAACACAAAATAAGCAGGATAATATTACAATCAATGGAAATAAATCACTTAAAATAGATTAAATATAGAGAAAAAAATTCATTTGGGAACTGACACAAAAGTAGCACTGGGTCTTGATGGGTTAAAAGTTAATACAATCAAGTTAAAAGACCTAAACAGCCACCAGCGACCAAAAGCATCTACTGATCCAAAAATCTTTAATAACTTTTGAGCCGCTAATCCTGTCAATACATTTAAATAATCCAGATAAATGCAGTTTCTCAGCTTTTCTTTCTGCAACATCAGGTATGACCCATTTGGAAATTCAGAGGCTCTGTAGTTACCGTGGAAACACCGTCATCTTCTACAACATTGATTCACCAGTAAAACCATGGAGTTGGATCAATGACAGTGGATGCAGATGCTTCTTACATTCAGATGATGATACAGTTTGCTGAACATTCTCTGTTTTGATATCATAAACTATTATGAACATCTACATGATTAGTAAATTAAATAGAGGAAAATACCTGATTTCACTGAAAAATGCAGAATGCAGATAATAGTATTGTAATAAAAGGTGATAAATCATTTAAGGAAGGTTGGAAGTCACCACAAACTTAAAAAACTGGGTTTAGTGTGAAGTCTAAACAGGTTTAAATGGGATGTTAGTTACTTTTGGTGCAAAATGACTTAATGACGTTAAAAAATGAATCCATGTTGGTACAAACTGGGGTCATGGTCAATTCATTTTTATTTACAAAGCACAAAATTATACATGTTTCTCAAGGCCTTTACAAGTTGGTACAATCTGTTCAATATCATATATCCTTAGTACTTCAGTGTAGTCCATCATACCTCTCCAGGCCGGACTGATAGACAGTCAATCAATCACCAAGTGTCCTAAAGTGTCATGAGATCACTTTTGCTATGATATGACACTATATAAATAAAATCTGATTGATCGATTGATTGAATCAATTAACAACAATATAACCAATATCATAAATACATTTAAAAAAAATAAGAAAATGCTCAGTTCATAAAAAGAGTTTTTTAAAAAAAGTAAAAAACTAAAGATAAACTACCTTTTCGTCCTTGGGTTTAGCAGAGACGACAGAAGGTAATGAATGTTTGGATCTGTTAGTTGGAAGTCTGAGCAGTGAAGGTGAAGAGGTTTATAGTAGAAAATATCATAGACCTGGAATTGGAAACCAGGTGGAATCATGTCTTTTGCTGCCTTCACGTGCAGTAGGAATTATGATAAATACTAGTTCTATTAGACTCGTATCGTATTTTCCACTGGAGAACTGAAAAAAAAAATGTTGATACACAAGCTGCCAAGATGAAAATAACCTTTGACCTTTTCAACATGTTGGAAAGCAACAAGGGATACATTGTGAATGATAAACACTGCTTTTATTTAACGCTATGCTGCTGTTAGCTGATGATTTTTACACATTTATAGCACACACACACAATTTGCATAAAACAATAAACAAGTGGTCCCAGGCACAACAAACCCCGCCCCTTGTGCGTATTATAGCTTATTTTGGCATGGATCCAGCTGATGTCATCATGTCTAAGCGTGCTGATGTCAGCATATCAGTTGCCTCTATATATGTGCCAAGTTTGAAGGAAATTAAAACAAAATTGATGTTTTTAAAGACTTCTGAAATTTCACCCATTATAAGTAAATAGGGAAAAAAAAAGATAAAAAAACATTCATAAAAAATATGAACTTTGACCTACTTTTCCCAAAATGTAACCACATCCATTCTGGGTCACTGGCAATCTATAAACCCAAATTTGGTATGAATTCAACCAATGGTTTTGCTGCTAAAGTGTTAACAAACAAACAAACAAAGAAACTGAACCAAAAACAATACCCCTTGCCTCCCCTTTTGGGGGGCAGGGTAAAAATGCTGTACAGATGAATTAACACGTCCAAAACTGTTTTACCCAAGTAGCAGGTCAACATAAACTGTGTATCAGCCATTTTTCAACAAAAGCACTTGAACACAACACAGCTGCTATTTCGAATTCCCAAGTGGAAAGGGTCATCTTCCTGATAGTACGTGAAGGCAGCATTAGTTCTGGTGTAGAATGGAGCTGGTCAGAGTGTGTCGGTGTTGAACACAGATCTGATGAGTCATTCCAGTGTCAGTAACATCAGCGTCTGTCTGACCCGGTCCTTCAGTCCTGTTCCTGTGCTGCGTTTGTCTGCAGGAGCCCCAGTAAGCGAGGCCCCCCCACCTACACAGAGCACATCTCCAAGCGTTTGGCCTCGGGCCCCGGCAGCCACGACGGTCTGCATCGAGAGCCCAGCACCCCCCACCGCTACAGGGAGGGACGCACCGAGTTCAGACGGGACAAGTCCCCGGCCCGGCCCCTGGACCGGGAGAAGTCCCCGGGCCGGGTCCTGGACAGCCGCAGGGAGAGGTCCCCCGGGAGGTTTGGGGACAGCACCCGGCTCCACGCTGGGTCTGTTCGGACACAACTGGCCCCTGTTAACAAGGTAGGACAACAAGGGGACAGTGAATGAATGAATGAATGAATGAATGAATGAAAGACTGAATGAATGAAATCTTTATTTCGAGCATGTAGACAGTGAAATCAAAACAAAAATCAACCAACAAAATATAAGTACTGGTACATAAATGATTGATAAGTAAACAAACAACAAAATAAATAAATAATAGTAATAGTAAATAAATAATAATAATAATAATAATAATAATAATAATAATAATGAAAAAATACAACAAATGAAATGAAATTATACATGCTCGAAAAAGAGTAGGAAGAAGTAAAAACTGATGTACTCCTACCCCCAATTTCTATTCCTTATGATCATTATATAGCAATTATTATTTTGTATGAATATTAATATAATACTACTACTACTACTCATAATAATAACAGTAATAATAACAACAACAACAACCACAATAATAATAATAATAATAATAATAATAATAATAATAATAATAATAATAATAATAATAATAATAATAATAATAATAATAATAATAATAGTAGTATAACAATATCCCACATTCTTTTTCTTATATACACTAATATGATAATACCCATTTACAACTTTTCCTACCAGATATTAAAAACTAAAAAGAACAAAAACAGAACAAACAAAAACACATATACATATATAATATAAATACATATAATATTCCATATTGTCCTATATAGTAATAATATATTCATATATCCCTATTTAAACTAGATATTATCAGCACATATGTGGCAAAGCCCCTCTATGAAAAACAACCAGATCCTACTCTCCAGATTTTACTTAAGTTTTCCCAACATTGTTTTTTTTTTAATCCATCACTATGATTTTAAATGTTCTACCTTTAAATTTGTAAAGTATTTTTGTGCTCTGACTATAGATAATAATTTTCTACCACAACTATCCATCTACCTTCTTCACATCTCACCTTGGAAGAAAAATCTCACATTAAACTTAAAAAGGAAATATTGATGTTTATAAACTATATGGACAAAAATATTGGGACACATCATGGCTACAGCTGTAACATGTCCTGTTCATGATGATTTGAGATATAAACATCAATACTAATAATCAGTATGATATTTATCACAATATAAAACGACTGTGACATTTTTTTAATCATTGTTTTGTATCCCAGACCCCTGTTAGAAAAGAAACACCTGAATTCAACGTGTCCTTATACTTTTGTCCATATGATGCAGGGACGTCAAACTCATTTTAGTTCAGGGGCCACATTCAGCCTAATATGATCTAAAGTGGGCCGGACCAGCAAAATAATGTAAATACTAGGTTAAGAACTTATAAATAATGTCAACACCAAAGTTTTCTCTATGTTTCTGAGTGAAAAAAGTCAAATTCCGTAATGAAAATGTTAACATCTATGAACTGTACTTGAACATAACATGAACAAATATGAACAACCTGAAAATTCTGAAGAAAAATAAGTGCAATTTTAATATTATTACACCTTAGTTTATCATTTATACATGTACATCACAACTTACAGATCACAGTGGATCTACAAATACACAAAATATTTAGTAACAGTCAGAATAATGGTACAATTCTACATATGTCTCTAAAGAAATTTCATATTGTTCATATTTGTTCAGGTTATTCACATTTTTTGTAAAAGGATAGTCTGTAAATATAAACACTTTTGTGTAATTTTCCTTTTTTTACACTAAAAAAACAGACAAAAATGTGCATTTTTCCTTATTACCTCCGCCAGGGAGGTTATGTTTTTGCCAGGGTTTGTCTGTTTGTCTGTCCGTTAGTGTGCAACATAACTCAAAAAGTTATGGACAGATTTTGATGAAATTTTCAGGGTTTGTTGGAAATGGGATAAGGAAGAAATGATTAAATTTTGGTGGTGATCGGGGGTGGGGGGGCCCACGGGGGGGGGCCACTGATCAGCCTTGGCGGAGGTCTGCGCTCTCCGAGTGCTTCTAGTTTATATTTTGTTATGATTGTATTTTACTGGTCTGACCCACTTCAGATTGAATTGACCTAAAAGGATTTTCACATCCTTGATTGTTAATATCTTCATTAAAATTTTTGCATTTCACAGATTCATCCCAGGGGCCAGACTGGACCCGGTTTTGGCCCCCGGGCTGCATGTTTGACACCTGTGATATAATGTATGACTTAGGCAATTATACTATGAGGCTAACGCTATGCCACTTACGTCCTGTGGGTCACTCTTTGCCCCTGTCCTTGTCTCGCAGGTGTGGGATCAGTCGTCGGTGTGAGTCCGGTCCTGCTCGGCTCCTGACTGGAGCCTGAAGACAAACCACAGGAAACCTTTGATCCACTGAGTGCAAGCACACACTGACACACTCTCAGACCCACTCACGGTACACTCTGACTGTCACCCCATTGCCTGTACATAGTGCAGCCTCTGCTCCTCATTCCACCCTTAAACCTGCACAGGGAGACGTCTCCTGCGACAATCCTCTCTTTTCCAATACGTGCTTTGTGGGCAGCGACCCCACGGTAGATCTGGTGGCAGGGAACCTACGGTGATCTACGGATCCAGAGAATCTTTATAATATATAATCAAAGTTGTACATATCGCTGTCTGAGTTTTTATAGACAAAGGGATATAAGTCGGCTGGAGAAGCCATGTCTATTTTTTTTAAAAATGAGTTTCTAAAGATGTTGCAGGGAGATTAATGATGTCGTTGGTGAAGAAATCCAATATCAACATTTCATTAGAATCTGAAATATCACTAGATGAGGGTTTTATTCTCTGCTCAGAGAATCAAACACGTGTTTAATTACTCACATTGATCACGATGATGAGAAAGGAGGCAACACTTTGCACATGAGATTGGATTTGAACAGGAGTTAAAATCTCGTTCTTGTTACATGACCAGTCTTCTTTCTTTGGATCAAATGTATGGTCCTCTTCTAAATAGCCTTTAATATATAATTGCATATGATTGCTTTATTGACACTTGTCGTCTGGCCATACTTTGTTAAACTTAAAAACTTAAAGCAATGTTTTGCTCCAAGTGTTCCTTGTGTTGTTTTAGCAAACCTAAGATAAAGAACCACGCAGCTCCGCCTGTGGTGACGGACATCGTGCGGTCGGGCTGCAGCCGCGGCCTCAGCTTGCTCTTAGTCTGCTGCTGCTGATTATGGTCCAGGTGTCCTGTTTCTGTGCAGTGATATGAAGTCTAGTTATCGTCAGGGGTCGTCACTTTCTAGTATTGTTTCTTTAGAGCTGCTAAGACCACCTCCATTCATCACATCAGTGAGCATGACTAACTTAGAGCAGCACTCGTCGCTTTTCGATCTTGATTCTTTCTCTTGGTTGTAATTTTTCTGTCATGTATTCACTTGAATTTGCATTCAGTAGGTAGACATTGATGTTAGACAGTAACTTAAGATTTTCTTGATTTTTAGAGATGTATATCAGTACATGCATTAAACATGATTAAAGCCATGGGGCTGTTTTCTCTTTTTTGTGTCTTCAACTGCAGATCCTTCACTTATTGAACTCATCCTAGTTCAATATTGAACTGAAACAACATTTACACCTCTAATAATAACAGAAAACATTTACACTGTTATATCAGCAAAGCATCTGCATAGAACCAGTCATTTTCTTTTTAACCCTTTAATCCACAAGCTCTGCACACCCTCTGTATATCACAGACCAAAAATGATCTGTCTTCATTCCCTTTTATTTGACACATGGATGAAAGTTTCTTTGCTTTATCTTTGAAATTTATATATTTTATCACCTAATATTCCAGGTGCACATAGGAACCATTATCTCAGTATTCTTTCTTACTTTATCAATAAACAGGTTTTGTATTAATACACCATATATATACATATTAACCCATGTATGTGACGAATCTAAAAAATAAGGCTAATGACGTTCATTTCGTATTCTGTTAATGTAATTCTATTTTTCTTTTGTTCAACACAAGCAGATAACATCTAAAAACTATACCTTGTCTGAACAAAAGAAAAAGAAAAATATAATTGAATCTAAAAATAAAAATGTACAATAATAATGGGTAAAAATTAATCATTTTTAACCCAGGTCAACATTTCTTGTATTTTCATTTTCTAAATTCAAGAACAGTTATCATATTCTGACCCTAAAGAAAAGTTTAAAACCACAAATAATCCTTTTTTCTTCATTTTCTTATATTGAATATGAATCATCCATCATATCACATTGCACTAATTTTAGTTATGATAAAACTGTGAAAACTAAAATCAAAATAAGCCCTAAATCTCATGTCTTTTACCCCATTTTCTACAATATTTTTATCCTATTGCATCTTTTACCAATTATTTAACCCCAAACATGAACGTGTGGTTTCTTAATCTTTCACTCTGGACAAAAAATCAGCTGTTAATTAACAGGTGTCAAACATGCGGCCCAGGGGCCAAATCTGGCCCGCCAAAGGTTCCATTCTGGCCCGCAGGATGTAAGTGCAAAAATGAACCTGAACAGTCCAGGTTGTCCAAATCATTTTGGTTCAGGTTCCACATACAGACCAATTGGATCTACAGTAAAAATAACAACACAATAACCCATAGTTAATGACAGCTACAAATTTTCTTTGTGAAAAATTATGTGGAAAAAATATAAGTAAAAAAAATAAAATTACACTGAAAATATTTACATTGACAAAACTATTCTTTCACAATAAAATGTAAATTAATACATAAATAAAAACAGATGAACAACCCGAAATGTGCAATTTGAACAATATTCGGCCTGTTACTAAATGTTTTGTGCATTTATGGATCCACTGTGATCTGCAGTTGTGTTAATAATAAGAGAGGGAATACTGTAGAAATTGTTCAAATTTTAGTTCCAAACCCCAAAATTGTAACAATATTCTGCCTGTTACCAAATGTTTATGTTACATTGTGTGTAATGTACATGTATAAATAATAAGTTGAGATATCTGTGCGGACGGCTCCCTGAGACAACGCCTCCTCTTTTACTTTTACTTTTACTTTTATATTTTTGTTCTGGTCTACCCGTGCTCAGCCAGTCTTCTTAAGTATGTGTGAGCTTGTGGGTTTGCATATATATGTGTGTGTGTGTGTGTGTGTGTGTGCGGGTGAGTGGGTGGGTGTGGGTGGGGGGCGGTACTGATTTTTAAACTGATATGTAAAGCACTTTGTGCTACAGTTTTTAATGTATGAAAAGTGCTATATAAATAAAGATTATTATTATATTATTATTATTATTATATAATATTGTTCAAATTGCACTAATTTTTCAAATGAAATTTCTGTTTTTTCAGGTTATTCATATCTTTTTTGCAAAATGTAAATATTTTCATAATGCAATTGGGTTTTTTTTGTATTAAAACAAAAAGGAAAAACTTGGAGTTGTCATTATATATAGGTTATTATGTCATTATTTTACTGGCTTGAGATCAAATTGGGCTAAATATGGCCCCTGAACTAAAATGAGTTTGACACCCCTGTGTTAAACTCTAATAATTTGAATTTTTTTTGTGATAACTACAGATTCTAATACAAACAAGTACAACTACCTCAGACTGGTACTTGAATATAGGAGTTTACAAAAAAAAAAAAAAAAAAACAAAGACAGTAGGTTCATCTAGTTTATTTTTCCTTTAATTCTACAACAATGTAATGCTCTTAAAAGTAAATCCAACAAAACAAAATATTCAGACTGAACAAGGAGCACTTGTTGTTACAGGAAATTGCTATGTACAGCTACACACTCCTCTGACAGACATGAGAAGGTTGAAAGTGCTTATCAAACAGAAGGGAAGAGGAGGGAAATCAAAACAAAAGCACGAGTGATCCCTTTGTGAGAGACCCGTAATAAAACTGCTTGGCACCAGTCTCCGCCAAAAGAGACGCACACAAACACACACACACACACACACACACCAGTCACACGATGCTCAGTGCATTCACATGTACACACTCGTCATGTCAAGTGATTACTGGGCCGCTGCAGTGACGCCTCCAACAGGAAAACACAACAAATGCAGACAAAAAGAAGGAAGGGGAGCGGGGAAGGGGGTGGGGTGGGGTAAAAGCACAGCGAGGGATCGTCCCCGGCAACATGTGTGTGAACCGTTGCCACCGGGTACCGCATTACCCATCATCCCTCTGTGTGTGGGATCGCTTACAATACTGAAAAGCACAGCACACGTTCAGTTTCAGCTTTATTTTGATGTACTCTGTGGCAGTGTCTACTTCATGTAATGTGCAAAAAATCTGCTCTTTTCTTTTTTTTTTTCTTTTTTGTTAGACAATTCACATTCATGGATTGTATTGTTTTGTTTGTTGAAACAGAAGAATCAGCTGATAAAGGGACGTTACGCCAACACCTTCTAACAACGCATTATGCAACAACACCTGCATTAAAACACAGCCTGAAGGCAACATGTAAAACATTTATCCACATTTTGTAGTAAATTATGACATATTGTGTGGTTATGATCAAATATAATCTGTTTTTTTTTGTTACATAATCCGGGTGAAAATGTTACACCTTGTTGAGTTGTTGCATAATGTGGAGAAAGTGTACTAATAAAGGGGAAATTACGACTTTTGTTTAACCACGTGACACAAATAAACTGCCAAATGAATGAAAATGTAAAAGCACTGCATCAAGTACCAACTCAACAAATTTTCACTTCATTTTGTAATATTTCAGATTCAATGTATAGTGAATTTCACTGCATTTTGCTATAAAACATATTTTGTGAGTGTTAAAATGCAGGAGTTTAAATTGCTTATGATACATATGTGATTAATATCCAACCAAATCCATCATCTATCGTGTGTACGTGAAGTTTTTAGCCACTAAGCCAAATTACAATCCTCAAATGTTAAATTAAGCTGGCGTTACAGTAGATGTTTTTCACTGTGAACGCATTTCCAGCTCTGATTTTTCAAATTTTTCTTACAAATTAATCAGAATTTTGGAACGTCGTATCAAAAGCTGACATCATAAAACGCGTCCCCTCTTTTATGTCAAGCAGAGTTGACTATTTCGATGGTTTTAGGCACGAAAATACAGTGAAAAAGTCTGCTGCTAAAAGATTAACGTTCAATATGTGATGATTATTAATGAGTAAACGCAGGGGAATGTATCTGAACTGTGTACAAAAAATGCAGGTTTTGTTACATAAAGAAGTGAAAATGTGTGATGTTTTGTTGAGTTGTTACGTGATTCTTTGTAAATGACGTACAACGTGTTACGATGACTGACTAGAATTTGACCATCACCGTAATGAGCTGAATCGATTCCAGTTGTGATTGAAAACTCTAATGCACTAAGTACCAAAGCTGAGGAATTCAGAGTTGAGTTGGTGTTTGGGACAAGTCGATGCATCAGGTTTTTTTTTTGTTTTGTTTTTTTGCCGTGGTTCCGTGCGTTTGTGTGTCCAGTAAATATTAAATTTGGAGCTACATTGTCTCTGCCACACTGAGGGAACTGTGAGCTGTGTCCAAAACAAACACTTCACTGCAAAAATTTAAATCTTACCAAGTGTATTTTTCTCATTTCTAGTCAAAATATCTCATCACACTTAAAATAAGACATAATCACCTAAAGAGTAACTTTTCAGTGAGATACAAGAACTTATTTTTAGACAATAGATCTTGAAAATCTTATTTAAAGAAATCTTAAGATAATTTTCACTTGTTCCATGGCAGATTTTTTTGCTTGAATTAAGCAAAAAAAAAAAATAATAATAATAATCTTGAATTAAGAATTAAGCAAAAAAAAATCTGCCAATGGAACAAGTGAAAATTTTCTTGGTGAGATTTCTTGAAAATCTTATTTCAAGAAATCTTACTAAGATAATTTTCACTTGTTCCATTGGCAGATTTTTTTTTGTTTGAATCAAGCAAAAACAAAAAAAACAAAAAAACAAAAAAAATCTTGAATTAAGAATTAAGCAAAAAAAAAAAAAAAAAAAATCTTGAATTAAGAACTAAGCAAACAAAATCTGCCAATGGAACAAGTGAAAATTATCTTGGTAAGATTTCTTGAAATAAGATTTTCAAGATCTATTGTCTAAAAATAGGTTCTTATATCTCACTGAAAAGTTACTCTTTAGGTGATTATGTCTTATTTTAAGAGTGATGAGATATTTTGACTAGAAATGAGGAAAAAAAACACTTTGTAAGATTTAGATTTTTGTAGTGTTGAAGCCTGACTTTGTTCAAACCACCTGAAAACAGTGGATTCACTGCACGTCAAACCATCAGACTTTCCTGGTTTTGTTTTGTGCCGGTAAAAAACACACGAGCAGAAATACAGCTCCAGTTTGATTCGATAATATCACACATTTCTATTTCTGCATTTGCTCTGATAGTCAAAACGTCGTGCAGTTCCACATCTACTGCTAAAACGGTGCGCTGACATGACGAAAAGTAAAATGGTGACGCTTTATTTGGCATTGCGGGAATATTTGTCACTTTTCAGCAGCTCATTAATTGAAATCCACTGCCTTTTATTCCGCCTTCTCGTGCATGGATTATGAGAAAAAAAATGCTGGAAAAATTGTGCTGAAATGTTACAAACGCCCTCTTCATCCAGACAAAGCGTTGCCGTAAAAATGATTGGCAGTGTCACCAGGGAGGTCATCATGAACAAATCATGTGCTGTACCTTTAAACTCCAGCTGATGAACAGAAAAACAAACTGTTAAAAACCAAGGCCATTCTTTGTGAAGGGAATCTAAAAAAGCAACTCTAAGCTCAGTGTGTGTGTGTGTGTGTGTGTGTGTGTGTGAGAGTGTGTGTGTGTGTACAAAGCAGAGGTAGTGTTTGTGGATGGGCTTGAATGGAGTTTATGTTTATGTGTGTGGATGAGCGAGTAGGGAGGGGGTTTTTTAGTTTTGTTTTTGGAGGGGGGGTGGGGGAGGTCTTTCGCTGCTTGTTTTGGACCACTGTTCTATCAGTGCATAGGCGTCTCATCGGCACTCGTTTTTTCATTCGGACAAACAGTCGTCATGTGATGGGGTCGAACCTTCTGCTCACGAGTGGATCGGAAAATAAACACTTAATATTAAAGGTACAAAGTAGATAAAGTGTCTCATTCTGTGTCTTCTACAACTCTGTTTTCTCTCTCACAGTGAAAGTTAACTTTTGGTTGTAATTAAATGTAACTCCGGTTAGAATAGAGGAAACGTTCAGATTTAATTTAGAGTTATTTGGACATTTATAGTTAAGGCTACATAATATATCTGTTAACTCAAATACACAGAACCATTTATGTGGCGACTTCCAAATTAATAAATTTTTTTAACCTTTCCCAGTTGTAGTGATATCATTCTCTGCATTTTGGATTTTCAGTAAAAATCTGTTTTTTTTCCTACATTTGATTCACTGAACATACAGGCATTCATAAAAGCTCATAGGGTTATTGCATCAAAACAGAGAAAACTGACTTTCTCAGCAAAATATATCATTAAATTAATGCAAAAAAACATGTTCACTATGGAGCCTCTGAACGTCCAAATAATACACATCTAAAATAACTGACAACTGAGAAACTGAATTATTTCCATTTCCATTGATAGGATTAGTGGTTCAGATGGTATTTGACATTTTAGATCAGTAGATGCTTTTGGTTGCTGACAGTTGTTTAGGTTTTTGAGGGTTAAACAACGACAATGCAATGCGTGCAACGACATTAAGTCACACTGCAGGAATTTTTTTTTTTTTTTTGTTTTACAAAAGAAAAACTAATTTCCTCTGTTAAATCTACAATAGAAGATGGGGGTTTGTCATTAGTGACAAGCAGCAACAAGAAAAGAAAATTGGTTATGTAGGATTATATTTCAGTTATGTTTCACTTCTTATGCAGAGGTAAATCCCCTCAATCATTCTAAATGTTTATTTCTTTCCAAATGGTTATTAAAGACCCCCCTAATTTTTGTTTTTTAATTAAATAAACAAACAAACACAAATGCACTGTTTTTCAGTTTTCTGCACTTCCATGTAGTTTTGTGTTACATTAGACCATATTTATGAGTTAAGCAGAATAGTTAAATCCCCTTTACATATGTATTTATACCATTTTGTATTTTTTATTTTCTTCCTTTTGTAACATATTTCAATCACTGTCCTCATCTTCATTTTCTCCCAAACCACTTACTAACATTTAGAATCCTCTGTTGTACTGAGTCCTGTATAGACATTTTATACTATTATATTCTTCTTCCACCACAGTGACCAAAGCATATTAACATCGTGATTCCTAACATTCAATCAATAAGCAATAATTCGTAGGTATTTCTGGGAAAACGGTGAGTAGTTGCAGAAAACGACTGCAGAATAAGACATTTCCAAGTGCGTTCAAAGAGCCAAAATGCTACCAATAAGCCCCTCGTTAAAGGTGAATGTGTACCTTAATATAAAGTGTTACTGAAATGCATCAGATCCACAAACGTGACACAGTTTTCCCACGGGTCAGAACCACACCTCGTGGTTCTGCAGATTCCTCGTCTCAGAAACACTGATTATCCTGTGGCAATTGAATTGTCTGGATTTTAAACAGCAATTCAACAACAAAACCTTAATAATAATAAATAAAATCAAAGTCATGATCGCATTTCAAAGGGAAAAAACCACTGCAGCATCAAAACAGGACACCCTGCTTCTCTAGTTAAAAAAAAACACACCTGTATATTCAACAGGTTGCAAAATATAGGTATTTTCTGCAATTAACGACATCAGAAAACAAGAGAAATTAACAAAAAAAAAAAAAAAAACTTTTTGGTGACTAATTTAGTGAGCCACTATTCAAGGATTCTATACATTTTTCTTAAATGCTATATAGGTATCTGAATATATTATTTTATTCATTTATTTTACAAAAATTGTGTGTGTGTTAGCGTGTGTGCAAGGAGGTCATAGAATGGGTTTTAGGCAGAGTGGGTGTCTCAGTGTACGTGAAGCTTCTCTGACAGGTTTCAGGTGGAGTTACAGACTTTTACAAAAATGCCAAGAGCCCTTTCTGCTGCCGCTGCTCTCCTCTGCTTTCAGCCAATCAGGGCGGAGATAGCAAAGTGAAGCCCCGGCTCAAAATCTACCAACAGCATGCCACATTCATTCCAAACATGTAAAGACCTAAACGGCAGACTTCACTTCCGATTTCCGCCCCAGACCGGGAAGAGAGCGAGGCGTCCAGCTCCCAGTGCCTGCTGGGTAAAATCATAAAAGAGGCTGTTTGTGAGTGAAGGGCATGAAGGAGGGATTACACAGTCTGTGTCCGCCGCCTGACACAAACCGACAACGCCACAACACATCAGTTCTTCAGTGTGAAGAGGTAAAGGGTCGGGCACATAGAGCCGTCTGTCGGGATCATGTGACGACTTTGGAGAAAAAAAAAAAAAAATCAACATCTCCTGTCTACGTTCGGCTGAATCTCAACACATTAAAGGACCACTACATAAGATTTACCCATTTGAAGATCCTGAATTTACACGATTTGCAAATATATTTTCATAAATCCCATGTAATTAAGAATTTACTTCTTTACAGAGGAGACCCACCATAGACTGTATATAAAACAGACGCTGAAAATCTGGTAAAGGTGTTAATTTCTCTGGATTCAAGTCTTCTTAGAGCACAAATTCAGTCGTAAAGGTTTATGAAATAATCTTTAATAAAACAGAAAGATCAGCATTTCTGTTGTTGACATTAGGCCTTATTTGCCAATAGTTGGTGCCAGTCAATGAGGCTGACAAATAAGACCCACAACTCCCCAAAAAAAGTGAAGCCAAAACATCTCATTCGCCCCCTGGTGGCCATTATAATAAACCCGGTACTGGGGTAATCCATGACATATAATAACAAAAATAAAAACTCACTGTACACATTCAAAAATCATTTCTACAAGGTGAATTCTGACATTTTAGGCTGAGTCGTGTTCAAGTAATTTCTGGTGAATTTGTTCTTAAGGGAAAATGTACAATGCAACAATCACTAGAGTGAAATAACATGATTAAGACCTATTCAAGAAAACAATATTTTGACAACAAATTAGTTGAAAATTACTTTATTGATGGAAAAATAATCTCAAGTCTGAAATCAGAACTCAGCCTATGGAAATGTTCTGTTCAGACGACGTAAAAGGAGACAGACAGCTGTAAAGAACAGTCGCTGTTGACGCTCAGGTGTGTTTCTACTGATCAGATTCATATTTTGTCACAGAAACTCCTGTGACAACATTTTGGCTTCACTTTTCCATAACAGCAGGAAGCAGCGTCGACTTCATCTTATATACAGTCTATGACACAAACCAAACAGTGCAGAGTTTAATTTTTTTTTGTTTTTAAACGGTAAAGTGACAGTTTTTTGCACCTTTGGGGGTTTAGTCAGTTGCAGTTTGAAACCTCACCACTAGATGCCTCTAAATCCCACAAACCCAAGTCCAAACCCAGGAAATAAGCCCCACCTAATATTTCACATATATAAGCAAATTACTCAAACCAAAGAAACAAGTGCTTTGTTCTCATATATTCTATTTCTAAGCTGTGTATGAGGAAAACAGAGGACTGCCAATTAATACAAACATTAGCTTTTGCATTATTCTAAGTGAAAAACAGGATGAGTTGAGATTCAGCCCGCAGTAGTTTAAGACTCAGTTCACCCAAATCACTAAGTTTCAGATTGAGATAACAATAACGATAAGGTCAGGTCAGATGAAATCAACCCATATGGAATAATAAAACATTTAAACAAATATTATGAATTGCACATGAGAAATTGTGTTTTTATAATTTGGGTGAACTGATCCTTCAAGTTTTTTGTCCAACAACATCAGTACTCTTTCGCTTCAGTCTCATTTTCGTTGGTTCAGAGAAGTACAATAAGAAGTGCTGATGAGTGGGGAAATGTCGTCGTGGACCAAAAAAAAAAAAAGCCCTGGTGGAGACTTCAGCAGCACAGTGAGACGACCGACTTCCGCCCGCCGGCTCGAAGACACTGCCCATCCTCACTCCAACCTCCAACGGACTCGGAGCGCAGTCCCGTTACGGCCACAACCCCCGTGTGGCGACGTGTGGTTTCCCATCGCGCACACACACTCTCACACACCACCCGCTCCTGTGCACACCCACTGTCCAGAGCGCTCGGCATCTCGCCAACGCGTCATTCAGCTCCTCGGGCTCATATATACACATTATCAAACGCTCGTCTGCAGCACACGCAAAGTTCATGGACATTCCGTGGGGCTCCTGTGCTCTTCTTCAGCAGCGGACCGTCCTTCTCGTCCTCAGAGCCTCAGTTGGAGCTGGCCGCGATGGGTTTCTCCAGGTCCAGGGGGGGCGAGCTGAGCTGGAGGAGGCTGTAGCAGTTCTTACAGACGCGGCTCGGCTCGAACAGCTGCTGGCTTGGCACGGGGATCTTCTGGTCGCAACAGCTGGAGCAGAAGACGTTACCGCAGTTCCTGCAGGAAGACACAGACCTGTTGACTGTGTAGCCTCAGACTGAGCCCTTTAACGCCTGCTGCTGCCACGGTCATGAGATCAAGAGGATCCAAACATCTGGACCACCAGGGAAAGTCAAGGTACACTATATGGACAAAAGTATTGGGACACGTTGAATTCGGGTGTTTCTTTTCTAACAGGGGTCTGGGATACAAAACAATAATGACAAATGACATAATATAGTTTTATACTGGGAAAAATATCATTGCATTGGTTAGTTTGGTTTAAATTGTTATCTTTGCTTTCAAAATGTGTCAGAAATGGTTTTTACTTAATTTCTCTCAACATGGATTTTGTTTTTTTTTTTCCAAATTAACAACATATAAACATCAGCAACAATATTGATGTTTATAAACTATATGGATAAAAATATTGGGACACATCATGTCTAAAGCTGTAAGATGTCCTGTTCATGCTGATTTGAGATATAAACATCAATAATTCCTTAAAGTTTAAAGGGAGATTTTTCTTCCTAAGTGAGATGTGAAGAAAGTAAATGGTTCGTTGTGGTAGGAAACATTATCTACAGTCGGAGCAAGAAAAATATTTTACAAATTTAGGAGGTAAAATATTTAAAATCATAGACATGAATTAAAGAAATAAAGAAAAATCCATGTTGTAGCCATATGCGTCCCAGTATTTATGTCCATACAGTTTATATTCATCAATATTGTTGTTGAGGCTTATATGATGTTGATTGAAAAACAAACAAAAAACCAAGATCAATGGTGAGAAAAATTAAGTAAAAAACATCTCTGAAGTGTTTTGGAAGCAAAGATAACAATTTAAATCAAACTAACCTATGAAATGACATTTATTCCAATACAAAACTATTATGACATTTGTCATTATCGTTTTGGATGCCAGACCCCTGTTAGAAATTGATTACTGTAATGTAATGTACACTGAGATAACTGTATGGGACAAAATATTTCAGTGCTTTGTTATTATCTAAATCTATATAATGTATGCATTGTCTTTTTGATCATAAAGACAAGTTTAAAACTACAAATAACCATCTGGTTTCTTTTTCTTTTAAAACTTGAGAAATAATGACTTTAAATAAATCCTGATCAAATTTGTGCTCATATCAGCTGTAAGATGGATCATATCAGCTGGAACACATTCCTACACCACTTCTGTGTTAGTTACATTTGTTCTGGTTTAATTTTGTTGTCCATGTTAACAATAAAGGAACCACATTATGAGGCTTCCTTGGATGTGGAGTCATTGAGGATTTAAGTGGTTTGCAGCAAAAACAGTGAATGGAAATGTTTCCACTTCAATTATTATACCAGCTGCCTTAAAAGACTGAAAACCTGGAGTTTCCACACTAAATGACTTCAATTAAAATAACTGAAGACTTAAATCATGATCAGAATAGTTTCTAATTTGTTATTCAGCCACGAGTTTCTCTCTGAGTATCTAAAATTCAGTCCATAAAAAAAGTGATATTTGGCATCAGTGCATCAACAACACTGCAGCAGGATGTGATACAAATCAATATTTTGTCCCAATTGTATCATTCTACCCATGACAAACAGTCACGGTAGACCGTCCCTCAGTCTGCTCCAATTTGACACCAGTGTCATTTAAAAAACCTTTAGATGCTTCAAAGACCTGAAGAGAACAAACTGATTAATGTGATTCCAATTACATGGGACACATGGCAACAGAGGCAAAAACAGGGCTGAGACCTGAGACGCCGGTGGATTTACTTGAACCTGCTGCGATGTTTTACTCTGACTACATGCTCAGTTAGCAGAGATGCGCCAACACTCAGCGATGACTTCAATACTCAGCCCATTAAAACAGATGTTACCATCACGGGACAGGAAAGCAGGTCACACTGGAGATCCTCATGCTCTGAGTCAGATTTAAGGCCATGCTCACACAGTGACACACAGTGGGCCCTGGTCTCTACCTGCCTGTGGTCCAACTCAGCAGATATATAAAAAACACACGACTAACACACGGAGAGTCTGCAGCCTTATACATAAACCACAGGTGGCCTCTAGTGCCATGCTGCTGCTGTGCTGCAGGGAGGTGAGATGCAGGGTGGGTGGGCTGGTCTGGGGGCAGCATGCTGCCAGTGTGAGGGCTGTGCGATACAACCACAAATCCGATTATTTTCTACTTGGACTGAAACGTCGTACAAATTTTCAATTAAGCATGTAACAAAATACAATAATTTTCTGCTGGTTTCAACAAGCTAAATTTAAGACTTTTAGAAAAGCATTACAAGAGTAATTTAAAACCCATTTCACACTCCATTACACTGGGGCCAGACTTTGTTGATATTCCCATATGTGAATACGGAACAATATTAGGTAGTACCAGGCATTTGCCGAGTGCTCATGCAACTATAAAGCTTTTCTACTTTAAGTTCTTAATTTGTTTAATCCAAAAGATATACTCCTAATGCGTGTTGTGCAACAAGCTTCAATCAAGCATTAAATCGTATATATATATTTTCAGATCTGTCAAAGTCTTCTCTAGACCTTTTAGAACCTAAAAACACATTATTGGATTTTAAACTTTTATGATTCATATCAGCCTTTTCAAACTACATGTATACACACAACCAGTTTTTCAGGTCTTTGTTTTGTCCTGGTTGATCAGAAGGAAATTGTTCTGCATTACATTCACTTTCGTCTATGTCTGTTTATGATTCATTTAGGTGCTGTCCAAAAGTGGCTGACGTAATAGCTGAGAGCAGGAAAAAGATGATTAACTCTATGATAACACCTTGTAATCACATCTAAATCGAATAATGAATAACTAAATAAAGTGGGATCACTGAAAAATCGCAATTTGACAATTCCAAATTAAGTCTTGAAGTCACTTGCTGACACTGTTGGTGCTGATTGACATTTTTCTATCATTATAAGACATATATCGTTATATCGCACAGCCTTGTCCGGGGTGTGTGTCACAAGGTGCAGAGGAGGCAGGGTGCTGCTGTTGTGCAATGGCAGGAAGAGGGTTGAGATTGAGGAGGTCTCACTGATTTGAGCTCAAGGTAAAAGTAACTGAGCCCTCGACTAATCCCAGCTCTCCTGACAGCACCGTGCTCATGGTGGCAGCCAGTTAAAAACCCCTGAATGGAAACGCAGCGCTGCTGTTGGACACACGCTCAAGTCAATACATCTCAGAAAAAAATGAGTGCTTTCTCTGAGAGGCTGCTACATGGAGCTAACCAGGAACTAGAGGAGGATGATGGGAAACCAGGTGCAGCAGGTGAAGAGGGGGAGGAGCATGAGGGCAGGGTAGGTTTGGATTAGAGGGAGGAAGGTGCAGCTATGGTGTGTTAGGGTAAAATGTAAGGGGTGCGGGAGCGGGGGTGGGAATGGGGGGAGGGGGGACAGAGGAGCCGGATCTCACCAGACCTCCTGGACAGGCTCCCTGCCACTGTAGAGGAGAGGGGCAGACAATGGATAAGAACTACCTGAACATGTTTAACACACTGCCTGCTGAAACAATCGACTTTTACACAACAACCTACTCTCACTTCTGCCATTCAATGGTTAACCTGACAAACCCTGATAACAGCATAAAGAGGAAGTCAAGAGTGACACAAGGAAATGATGATAAGACCAGAAAACAAACACCAGCAGCTGAAGGAAGCAGAAAATTCATCTCATCCACTATACACAGCATATTCCCTCCAAGTCCGTCTGCAATAATAAGCTTGATTTTCTACATGAACATCAGTTTCATGTGGTGCAACATAGCTCAACAGATTAATAATGTGACAGAGGGATTTATGAAGGCTAGCACTGTGTCTCAGTTTGTATTCTCCTCTTCTTATACTTTCGGTTTAAGCATCTAAGTGTGTTAACACTGAGCCTGTTTACATGCACACCAATACATGAATCATTATACAATTTCTGGAGAAGTCAGATAATTCAAGTGACCATGTTAACAGGATAATTTGATAGGTTTTATCAGATAACAGTGGTTATCTGGTTATGAGAAACTGGATTAACACACCTAGATTTCTCCCCAATACTCTAATTTCTTCCTCCATGTATACAGTATAAAACGATTTATTTCATTCAAGTCTGCGCATGTGTAAACACAATTAAAATCCAAGAGAATGGATGTTACGTAGTCAAATGTGAGCAGAAGACACCAGGAAGTTTGAGTCTACCATCACTGCTTATGCAAGTACTCCAAAAAGAAATCTGATAATGGACTGGAGAGTCTAAACCAGGGTTTTCCATTATTGCAATTCTTAAGTGCATATAAATGCATTAGATCTAATTGTTACAATTATCCAATTACTCCCAGTTATTGGACTTTTATGGTCATGTAAACAGGCTCACTGTCAATGATGGCAAATGCAGTGCAACAACAGCACTCACAAGGGGTAACAACAGTCAGAAAGATGAGTATTGAGTGTAGGAAGGGTCAAATTTTCTATTTTCATCATCTGGGTTATGTAATTCAAGAGGAGGGACCAAGCTTCAAAATAGTACGCTACTATCCTTTTTAATAATAGATTTAAATGACGTAACATGCCGTCAGTGACAGATGAGGAATAACCTTATGTGAAATGAGGTGAGTGAAGCAACTTCATTTTGTAGTAAAACAGAATTGAGCGAGTAAAAGAGGCAGATATTTTGGCAGGCAATAGTCGCCAAATGTTGGTTCCTCCTCCCAAATTCAATGGAAAGAAGGATGTTGCAATCAGCTCTGGTAAGTACCTAACAATTAAGTGCAACTTGTTGAAATTTACACACAAGTAACACAGTGCAAGTACATGATGTACTAATGGATGAATCCAAAATGAAATAGAATGTGTAGGAGCCAAATATACTATAACACTCAGTATTTTAATGGGAGAATAGAAATGGTCTGCTCTCAACACCATCAATACTTGAATGAAAGTGTTCAGTTATAAATTGAATTGTTTGGTTTAGATCACACTTCTAAGGTGTTTGAGGTTTTGGCCTCCAGTTCCACCTGCATAAATATCACAACTAATCACCCATGACATGAAAGCTCAACCTAGTCACTGTGACACGAAACTGAGGAAAAGGTCTTTAAGCTTCTACAGCCCCAAGGGTAGTCAATTGATAATGCTGCAGCTAATAGCACCTTCAGGTTTGAGCCTCTGTTTACCTGCAGTGATGTTTCCTTGTGGCAAGCCAGAACCTGCTCTCACAGCCGTAACAGTGGGCTGCCAAATGGTCGGGGTACCAGCGTGTGACCTGAAACACACAAACACATGTGGATGAGATCACAGTCACCATATCCCATACAGAGAGGGATGTGAAGCTCATAAATGGACCAAGTGTGAGTGCTAACCTCTGTGTCCTGCTTGTCCACCTGTTCCCAGCTGGCCTCAGAGAACAGCTCTGTGCTGCAGTGTGACAGACAGTTTGGGTCCAGGTTGAACTCTGAGTCCATCACTGAGGTCTACATGCAGAGAAACAGACTATCAGAATGAAAAAGATACTCATCAGGCTGATGTTACAACGTGAAGGTTTTGTCCAGACAGTGAGTAAACTGAATCGCTTCACCTTTATTTCACCTCACAATTTTGTATTTAAAAAAAAGGTCTGAACATGGCATGAGGGCATTGCTACTCTGTCTTCTAGCTGACAGCACAGGTAGCCAGAAAGTCAATGTTCTGGAGTGGCAGAGTCAAAGCCCAGACCTCAATCCAAAAGAGAATGTGTGTCTGGACTTGAAAAAGGCCATTCACATCTGATCCCTGCGCAGTCTGACAGCGTTTGAGCAGTTTTGCAAAGAATGGAGTAAATCTGTAAAATCTCATGCAATGATACAACTGCTAACCTACAGAAAATAAGACACTTCTGTTGAAAATGTGTCTGAAGGAAATGGTTCTGGAAGCTCCTTACCCCAAGTAGAGGACCACCACGCACAATCAGCACTGTAAGCAATTAGCAGTCTCTTACCACTTCATCTCCCATGTCCCCGTTGATCCTGTGGGAGCCAATGTGCTGCTGATTCTCCAAGCGACTCCACAGCTCCTGCACCTGCTTCTTCAGAGTTTCCACCTCCATCTGATGTCCTGCCTCAATCTGTCTCAGCCTCTGCTGGATGGCATCCATGTGCAGCGTTAGCCCATCATCGTCCAGGTGACTGCGGGATGGCTGCTCTGGACTGATGGCAGCCCGGGCCAGCAGGGCATGGCAGCAGCGGTGCTGGGAGCAGCTACCCCGTGGGTGGAGTATGAGAGAGTTGCAGCTTGCTAGAGAAATCTGTCGACTAAAGGGAGCCCGTTCACCATTCCCTTTGGTCCAGTGAGGTCCTGCGCAGGGCTCACCTTCAGCGCTGTCGCCATTACAAACACCATCCCTGCTAAGGTCTGTACTCACAGACTGAAAGGCACTGACAGAGGGCCGCTTGGTCCCTCCGTTTAAAGTTCTGGTGGAGCCGTGCTCACCCATTTCCATTCCTTTCTCCTTCCTTGAACAGGGTGGTAGCCTGCTAAGACAAACCGGCAGCTGTGCGGGGAGCTCCAGTCTGGTGCAGGCCTCCTCCGTTAAAGTCTCTGTAGAGCTTTCCATTAGGGAGGCCTTTTTATCCACCGGCTCAACAGTCTCAGAGACACCTCTGTCAGAGTCAGGGCAGGGCTCCTTCTCTGCACCCAACTCTTCTTCAGGTGACTGGTCTATGAATCCATTTGTTAAAGTTCTGTGTGTTTCCAGCTGTTTGGGTTCATCTGAACCAGACTCACTGGACCCATGTGCAAGTCTCTCTTGTTCAGAAGAGTCCTCTACAACGTGATCCACCGGATCCTCTACAGGCAAAGGTGGAGATGATGAATCTTCTACATCATTTTCTGGAAGGTGTCCATTTGCACACTCTTCTATCTGGATCTCAGTCCTGTTGACCTTAGGACACTGATCTTCCTCCACTTCTGCATCTTTCTTAACCTCTGTGTCAGACTTGTCAACTTGAGTTATACCACCCTCTCTCTGAGCATCAGCTCCTGCCTCCTCCGTAGTGGCTTCCTGGAGAATGTTCTCCATCTGGCCCTCAGCCACTCCCACAGCTACAGAGAGCTCCACCTCCTCTGACTCCTCTCCTGTTGTTTCAGGGGTCGTAGAGGCTCCCTGTTCAAGCTCAGTGTTTGAGTCCTGCGGCTGTGGGCTGTCATCCAGCTCTGAGTCCACCACGTCTGGGTAAGGCCCAACTCCATTGGGCCGCACATCCTGATCCTGGTTCCCCCCTCCTTCTGGCCCCACAGCCATGTTGAGCTCCAGAGAGCGCCGGTGGTCCTGCCACTTCTCATTGAGGCTTGGGTCACTGGAGCGACGGTTAGGAGCCAGCGAGCTTCCCAGCTCACATGCACTGGGCAGGTTGTCGAAGGAGCGGGTCTTTGTGCGTCTGAAGAATTATGCAAAATAAAATAGAATTTTATTACATAATCGCCCAGAGTCTTTGACACCCTGTAATTCACTTTTCAGCTGCAAACATAATCATTACAAAATATCTGGTTAACACATCAATCAAATGTCAGCTTTAACAAAGACAAAGGCTTTATTAAAAACAATGTCAACTTTAAGATGAAGAATATCCTGTTCTTCCAAGATGATATGGGGGTCATGAGAAACATGACGAGTAGAGGATATAATTACAATCCATTATCTTTGACTATGAGGGTACAATCAGCTCAAACTAGCCGGGCTTCCTCTCAATTGAGCCCTGAACTAGGTTTGTCTTACACAACAGAGGAAGTGGGGGGGGTTCGGAGCCAGCATGGCAGGCTCACCTGCCCAGGGGCGCATCCTCAGGGTTGGAACCAGGCACAGGGTAGGGGGCGCAGGAGTCATCAGACGGGGTGGTTGGGGAGGAGCTGGGCAGGTACACTGCTGTCCACAGCATCAGGTTACGCACATGACAAACAGGGTGGAGAACCTGCAACAACAGGTGCAAAATTAACTTCAGGCTTAAGCACCCAGGGAGTCATTCTGCTCCATCAGTGAGTCTGGTACTTAGTTGCAATAATACTGTTAAGACAACACTATTGAGCAGGAAATGAACAGTGAGTGGTTGATAAGAATTTGGAAAATCATGATACAACACCACACTAAAATATAAACGTGGCTAATGTTTTACTTCTTGCCTAAAATACAGAATTTCAGATTTCCTCAAATAAAACAGTTTAAAGCTTTCAGATGTAGCTCCTTGAATGGATAATAATCTGAAGACAGATTTGGCAGAAACACCTCACAGAGTTATGCAAACAATAACAAACAGCCACCACAAAAATTCACTTGACAAAGGATGGTGAAAGGTCTCTTAAATCATGCCAGAGCCATTACTAGCAATACATCTGGAGATATTATTAAATATGCTGCTCTGGGGTTAATCTTTCCCATAATTCTTCAGAGGGTGTTGATTAGGGTGTCTGGATGCACAGGACTGGCAGAAGTAGGCGTGAAGAGATTTAACACTATGTTTTGGTCATTTATTCTGAACAGTTTTTTTCCTTAGTATGATGTTTGTAAAGAACTGTTTGACCATTTCGAAGTTTTGGGGTAATCATCATCATTAACCATTGACTATCATGGATCAAATAGCTTTGTAGCAGGTTTATAGTTTCACTAGAACAACCTGAACCAACAGTTTTCTGCTTTCTAAAAGTAGCCTCATAGCAAACAGTGAACGTACAGTCTCGGAGTGTGATGAGTACAACATGTTCCTCAGTGTGCGATTGGCTGGTCTAAGGAGTGACCAGACTGAGCAGGTCCTCTCCTGAACGTGCCGGTCTTCCCTCTCTTTGCCGCTGTTGCACAGAAAGGTGCCGAAAAGACAGGAGTAGGTATGCTGCACCAGTTTTACCTGCACAAAAAAAAAACCACACATGTACAGGCTTGCAGGTACTTCAGGTATGATAATGGGACTCACACTACTTAACACGCCCAGATGACAACTACATATTTGTGGTTTACAACCGGAAACTGAAATGTGAACACGTGGCCTATAGATTCGTTGTTTCCACTTCTACATTAAAAGTGTTGAGACATTTGATCTAAGCGGATCGGAGCACGCACCAGGAAGGCCTCATTAAACTCAAAGGAGCATGGGAATTGTCGCTGCAGCTGGTGAACACAATCCAGCCACTGTAGGAAGACGGGGCAGCGTTCATTCAGGTCTTCAGAGTTTTCACCATGACCACAGCGGTCCGCAAATTTGTGGCCAAAGTCCAGCCATTCAGTCTCTACCAGAACCTGGAAGCCCTGTCACAAGATCACACATGAAGTAAGTGACATTCTTTTCTGCTCACTAACCATGTTGATTATATGATAATGAAATGAGGATCTGTACCTCTATAGTGCGGTAGTACGGATCCAACAGCAGTTTGGACAATGCAACAATCTGAGGGGTGCGGTCCCAGCCATCGGAGCAGTGCACCAGCACAGGCCTGTGGTCACGGTCCACAGCATTCACGACGAGCAGCGCCGCCTTCAGCAGCAGAGACAGGTGTTGCAGCCACTTGGTGCCCTCCAGAGCAGAAAGCCAGCTGCGAGGGCAAACACATCAGTCGAAAATAAAAAAACAGGTTGAATGGCTCTATAGTTCGCCGGCTTCTTCTATCAAGACAACTTGAATTGGCAAGGTTGTCATGTTCTGCCACTGTTAGAGTTTTGTGATGTTGCTGCAGGAGATCAATCTCCCAATAGAAGTGGGTGGTACTTTCACTGGAGGATAACTCAAGTAATTAAATGAAAATCCATATATGACTTCCCATCAGTGCTCAATTGTAACTATACTGACATCTATAACCATTTCGATGTTATAAGCAATCAAAATATGGCTCATTATAAGTAAAGGCAATTTTTTTGATATTTCAAAAATTTGTCAAAAAATCAAAAATCTAAATATCTCAACTGTGAACAAACTTTGTAGACATTGCCCTGAGGACAGTACATCAAAAAATTTGAAATTAATCCAACTAGTAGTTTCATTGGAGATGTTTGCAAAAAACAACAGCCCATTATGGATTATCACTCAGTTTAAAAAGGAAATACAGGCCTAACTGTACTTTGACAGAATATCTTTCACTGTATTCTTGCCATTTTCAGTAACCCCTCAACATGTGTCAGCTATTCAGATATGACCCAAATAAAAGTTAAATGTTAGTATCTGCAGGCAACTTTGCCAGCAATTAAAACTTTATTAGCTGGCGATCTAGCAGTAGCTTTTTTTTTGCCCTCTGATTGCCGAACTGCATCTTACACAGCTTTATGTTAATTGGAGTAAGTGTTTCATAAACTGAAACAAAGTAGGTCACATCTTATAACATTCTGTTTCTAAACATTACGTAAGCAGCCGTAGTGATGTATGCACCCTGACCTGCTTTAATTACCAGTTAATGTTCCACTTGACTTATCTTATTTGGGTTATTATTCTACATGGTTAATAACATGCTGGGGTTGTATGTGACAAACAGGCTTCTGAAAGGACTTCCTCTGACAGATTTGATTTCACAGACATGACAAATTAAGTTATTATGTAAAACGATTTCATTTATTTTAGCTTTCGGTAATGAGGCCAGTGAGTAAGAATATGTAGCACCCTATAAAACACTGAGCAAAGATCTAGAGGATTCTTCTGAGTCTGTTTTTGTCTTTTGATCTGATCTTCCAAACCCTTTTCCCCACTTTCCCTTAATCCAGTTTTTGCTTCAATCACTGTATTGTCATATCTGAGAGAGCAGATGGAAAGATTCTCCACTCGGGCCTGGGACAAACATTCTAAAATCAGGCACAGATGTTTGGCTAACAGCTACACAGTTGTAACTACACCCATACTATTATTACTGCTGTATTACTTCTAGTTACTCCACCACTGCTTGGGACGTTTAATAGTTTGAGCCTGCAGAGCTGTAGAGTAGTAACTGGGTGAAGCTGGAGGCACTGCTGGAGGCAAAAAAAAAAAAAAACTCACTTGGCTGGATCAGGCATCTGAGTGCAGAGGAAACGCAGAGACTGGAAACTCTTGCGGATGGTGTGGATGTTGGCCATGCTCATGAACGCAACCTCACAGTTGGGATAGTACTCTGGAACAGCAGTAAATCAAAGGTTAATAAAACCTGGGGGAGATTTTAATTTTAGCCCGGAGAACAATTGTTTAGGGTTAACAGAGCTGCTGAATCCACAGAACAGGTTGACCTAATTGTGCTGAAGCCCAGGGACTGAACTGAAAAGACCTACCTGGGCATTCACAGCCTCCTCCCTTGGCCCTGTTGGCTACAGCGGCAGCATAGGACCGGGCATCCAGGATCAGTAACTTGTGAGGCTGGATGGCAAGAGTTTCCACCTCAGAGCTGTTGGTCATGGAGGATTCTGAAACAGATAAGTTGTTGTAAGTCTCTCAATTTAAGTGTTTGCACAGAAGGTAATAATGAATGACAGCATTTCTATACATACAAAGCAATACAATTATTTCTTGTTGTTTACCCTGCTATGAGACGGCTTTAATGTTTGCATTTTTTGAGGCCATAAAAGTCCCACGCAAGAGTGGAAGATATGGCTGAGATCGAAAACAAGATGCCAAGGAGACGTATCCTTCAGACAATATCTGCTGTAGAAAGTTGCTGTGTCTGCTGATTTAGACGAGCCTCAACAGGCCAGATTGCACAACAGTCTGCTGCAAATTCACTCAGATAGCATTACCTCAGCGCCGACAGTGTCCATATGCTGCCATTTGTTTACAAGTGCAGGTGCGTCCAAGTATGTCAGTGATGAAGTAGTAAAAGATGAGGCACTAACCAAAGTCAGTGTCGGTCAGTTCTGAGCCGTTGGTGTAGTTGCCATTGGGAAGGTGTTTGCGGGAGCTGCCATCCACAGCGCAGGCTTTGGCAATGGACTGAACCAGGTGCTCGTCGTCGGCGTTCCTCCAGCCCCACCAGCTGACCTCTGGCTGGCCACATCGGGCGATCACAGCCCCTGTGCTCAGGTGCCTGTGGAGGAGGGACAAGATTTGTTCTCATGTTTTAAGAGAAATCAGTCTGACAAAGAAATGACAGATGGCTGGAATCTTTGACTTGAATCATTGTACTTGTTTTATGACAAAAAGTAGGGTAGTGTGATACTGTTAGCTTCATAGCATAATTAGCATAGCATGAAGTCAAGACTTTTTTTTAGGATTTAGCCAATGATGCAAAATGAAGCAGCAGTGTTACGAGACTAAAGTTACACAGATTTGGCCAATAATAGGACTTAGGCAATTCTGAAATAAGGCTAATGATATGTTCATATAGAATATTATGTTAAGTATCCATAACAATTTTCAGGGTCATGACACATGACAATATGTAATGCATTATTCATTATTAACACAGGCAGTATTTGTAACAAATGGAGAAACACATTCACATTACATGTATTACAAAAAAATTATTTGTTATGCTATATGTGCTGTACAGTTATAGATTTACAATGTTCATAATGTTCAAAAAAAGAAATTTAATATTTTTCCCAGCACTAGTTCTAGCAAAAAAAAGCATTAAAGAACTTCAAACACATGGTTGTTATATTAAAAACTAACATGTTGTGAGTTATTGGTCAACATTCTCAGTAGTGTTGAAACATTCTGAAGGGAGGAAGACAGAAAAATGTAGCCTACAGGGAGTAATCCATTAGCAATAAGCTGTATGTTATGGTTTTTGTTGCCAAAGTAAACGATGTCTTGTAAACGCTATTAAAGATAAAATCTTTGAAAAGGTTTATCATTAAAGCTGGTCTGAACATGACGGTGGCTGTCAGTGCTGTGTGGTAATAAACAAGCTCAGTTGCTGGCTTGAGGAAGCCAGGGTGAAACAAACACCGACCTATAAACCACAGCAGGAAACCTCTTCCAGGATCGAAAGGCTGCCACATTTTCCAGCTCCTTATCTGTGATCCAGGCTGGCACCAGGAGCTGCTGAGGGTAGCTGTGGCAAAGCCTGAGCAGTACCAAGGGACGGAGAGAGCAACGGTTAACCAAGAGACGCACAGGGATCATCAGAAATCTGTGATAGATCAACAAAGTCTCTGTCTACAGACACCTAATCCTGGGCTGGGTCCTTATCTGCCCAGGGCGAAGCACCGGTGGAGTACAATAACACAACCACCCACTGTCTAACACACACTGACTTGTGCTGTATGCCAAAGAAAGCAAGAGACGGGATCTGTCTTCTCGCTGGGAGTCACGGAAATCAGCACAGCAGCCGGTTTTGTATCCTGAATGAAAGCTGCTATTACCTAAACTTGCTGTTGATGTCAGATATCCTCCAGGCGTTTTGAGTGTCAAAGCCCATCCTCTCCACCTCGTTCTTGAACCAGGAGGTTACATGTTCACCTGCGGAACACAGATGACTGATAAGAGTGGAGCAGAGGTCCTGATAGGGTTATACGAGGACATGTGAGAGGTACAGTACCCGGTCTGCACAGCTCGCCGTGCTGCTCCTTCTCCCCTGCGTACACCTCCATGCACCAGGCGTGGAAGGCGAAGGAGAACAGGTCCTCCAGGCGAGACGGAGGGCGCACTACAGCGTTTAGACGTTTCAACCATTCCTGACACTGCTCAAAGGTGGTGAACTGACACCTGGGGAATCAAAAGAGAAGCACATGAATACAAATGTAGACTGAAAGGTTCACGAGTTTACCATGAAGCTCCAGTAATTAAAGACCATGCATGGATTATTAAATTTTTGAGTGAACAGCTGCTGCTGCTTGAATCTCTTTCATATAGAGGCTTTTGTCTGACAGGGAAAAAAACAGCTTAATATTTCAAAATATTTTTAAAGCAAGAATATTGTGTTCTAACATGGAAACCATAACAGTATGAGTCTTCTTTGGAAGTCGATAACGTACTTGACAACATCATAACTGTTCATCACAAATTGTTAACTTTTACAAACACCAGCTATCACCAATGACCATTTCTGCACCAAACATCCACTTTTTGTCCATATTGTGTGAGACATCAAGCTGTTTACAAAGCTGATATAAATGAAAATTCTACTAATAATAAGATTTAAGATGTTTTCACTGGTGAACTACATTCAACTGTGTAAACACTGCCTCCTTTTATTTCGAAAACTGTTAAATGTTTAACAGTAGGTGTGTTTCTTTTGCCTGTCAAAAATATGGGCTTTGCTTTACGCCAAGTGTTATAAACTGTTAGCCTGTTTACAGTCAGCGCTGTGTCGTCTACTTAAATTAACTTGCTGTGTGGAAAAGCATAGACATTGTAATCAAACAGTGCAAAAAAGCTTTTGGCAATTATACTTGTTAGAACATGAGCTTAAAACTCAAGTCATTTATAACACTGTATAATAGGTAAATGTCTTAGGAAACACACAAATAAGAAAATCTTTTCTTCTACTGGTACAAATGAGTCTAAGAAAGACACTAAAAATAAATGACAGCCCTGCAGAGCAACTAGTCTTCATAAAGATACTGTTACTGTAAACACACTTAAACACAAATTATGTTAAGAGTTTAAACATTTCGTGGTGAATTATTATAGTCTAGAGGGATACATTTCACATGTTTGGTGGTTTTGGGTATGTACCAACCCCAGGAGGTTCTAATGTTAAAACCTGAATATTATCAGCAAACCCCACATCAGAAGAAGCTAGATTTAGAAAAAGGATATATTCAAAATATGCAAGAGTGCAGTTTGCAAGATCCGTAAAATTCAGAATACTGTAAGAGTAGGAGTGTTAGTGTGGATGTAAACAGTTAATATGTTAATGTATTAACTACTAAATAAAACAAGGAGAAACAAAAACCTTTAATTAGAGCTGAATTAAATGCATGCTAACTTTAATCCATCTGGTATACATCTTTCATTGTCAACCTCCATCACCAAGATTTGTAAAAGTTAAAAGATGTGCTTCAGTACTTTTTTGCGCCGTACCTGACGATTTTGCAGTCCTTACAGGTGACATGCAGCTGGAACATATCCCGACACTCCACACTCTCTATGAGCTGAAGGGGAACCTGCAGGGCGACAGAGAAGGAATATCAGTTCTACAACAATCTGACAAAAACATTACAGGCCAAGTATGTCGAATATGTACCAACCAAGCACATGCAGTCAGTAAGAGTAGTGTGGAAGACTGCACGCTATTTAGCAAAGTAGTAAAAAGGTCAACAGTAAGGTACGTTCATGCCAACAATCAGCTCTGTGTGCTGCAGTCACAGTTTGATCTTCACTGTATAAATCAAATCATTCACGCACGTGGTCCTAAAAATGAAACCGATTATTCATCCAGGTGCGCGCCCATTAATTTAGTCTCACCACACCAAGTCCCTCTGAGCTCTGTTAATGTACATAATCTTCTTAACTTCAGTATGGGAGCACAAAGTGACTCAATAACAGATCCTGTGAGTGTATATTTGCATTTCCTTTCTGGCGTGAAGTTACAGTGTTATTATCTTTATAGGCAAATAGCATCCAAAGTACAGAATCGTCATGTGCTTATGACTTAACTGCATGCTTCGAATACTGCAGCGAAATAACTCTGCTGCTTTTGACTAAGCTCTGCTAATGAGCTAAGAGAATTTTTCAGTTGTGCAGCAGGCTTTTGTTAAAGAAAAAAGGTGTGGCTCAGTGCATAGTCATGCACAATGCTCAGCTCACAGAAATTACATTCCAGCATAAAAAAAAACAAAAAAAAAACAATTACAAATCCAAGTATGGAGTTCACATGCTAACTGTTGCAAAGTTTATATTCATATAATTACAGATTTAGTTAAGCTCCGGAAAAGGTCTGAGTTTGGTTAAACATCAATAAATAAAATGTGTGTTTTCTATTACAGCTTGATCTTATTTTATTTATTTTTTTATTAAGACAAGCATCCACCTTCCAAAGACATCCATAAAATAAAAGTTGAATGATATCATCATTATAACAAGGCCACAAAGACATGCTAGCAGTTCTGTTGATGGAAAACTGCAGAAATACATCACTCAAACTTTTACAGTCATCAATACTTTAGCCATATGGAAATTATATTAATTGACAGCACAATTGGCTCTGGCTGTTTCTGAATGAGTGTTAATCTGTAATTGTATTTAGCAGAAGCAATAAAATCTTTTAGTCACATGTTTCATATCCATTCCTTGTCAACCTATTTAAGCAAGATAATGTATTGAAACAGCTGGTGAGAAGTGTAAAATAAACTTAAGTTGATGAAGTAAGCATCACCACGACTGATTTCTTTTTACAATACTGACTAGCTTCTTGTACATTACCCGTTACCGTTTTGTAATAAAACATATTACAGGTGGACACTATTACAACAACCTATTTGCAGTTGAAATTTACTTATACAGGAATGTAATTTCTAAGTGAGAAAGTTTGTCAGTCATCAGCAGGTCCAGCTCCTAATACTGTGTTAGATGTTCTGTAAAGGCTGTGTTAAAAGGTAGAAGCTTTAATACTTTGTGTATATTTTCCCATACACACTTTTCCATCATGTCTTTTTAAACCAGCACCTGAAGTCAAACAGGATAAACAAGCAGGACACAACTCCTCTAGACACCAGCCGGTTAACAGACAAGCACACAGACATTTTACAGTCAAGTCAACCACTCCACGCCGTGCAGCTCTGATGGGTACTTACTGACACCTCACAACAACAACTCTGCTGTCCAAAACAAGACAGAACAAAAGTCAAAGTGATGCATTTTTGGGGGGTGTAATTGGTCTGAGTAGGGCTGTGATCGCAGCACACGCCGGATGTTCTCCCATCCAGCTGCTGTAACTTAATTCCTGCTCTCTAATCTACATCCCTAATCTGGCCGCCATCAAAATTCCTGGGCTGCTTGTTAACTGCCTCTCGCTCTCTTCCTGCACCTCCCGCCCCCGGTTTACCAGCTCCAACAGCTCTGCCATGTGATGCACATGCCTCATCAACCTGTCCAAATGTGGGTGAGGACAATACTGGGTCTTTCAGATGAGAGCAGAGGCTTTATAAACAGAAAACACCAACTAGAACCGCAGTTCATGATAAGCATGTGACGGTCTCATCACCTACAGAATCACACTGTGGGATGTACTGAATATTTAATCTAATGTTTCGTTTACACAGGTAAAAGTGGCCCAAATTGGACTTTTTTGTCCAAATGTGACTGATATTTTTTTTTAGCACAAATCCAATTTTTTCCAAATCAGACCCAAAACACTTTCATGTGGTCCTACATATCTGATGTTTTGCAATGCAACTTCAGTCTGTCCAGTCATGTTGCATTCCATCCGACTTTTACATCATCGAAAGGCAACAGACATCAGAATTCTCTTCACACAAGAGTCTGATAGTAGTCGCATTTAAAATACAATGTGACCATGCAAAAAAAGGGAAACTTCAGCAAAAAAGAACTAATGAAGCTGACAATTAGAAAAAACAACTAGTATCATTTTATTTGGTCAACTTGGTGTTTAGGGTAGTTCTCTTGTGTTATAGAGGGTATGCATGTGACATCACCGCTAGTGGAAGTCACTGCGGTTACGCCCACTGAGTGGCAGAAAGAGGGAGTAGAGTAGCAGCATTGGCTTCAATACTGTCTAAACTTAAGAACAATATTTAATAAAAAATGGGGAAGAGCTGTTGTGCGATTAATTGTATGAACAGGTTTGAAAAGCAGTCGGAGCTATCGTTTTACAGACACCGAAAGACAAAGAAAAGAGAAGTAGATGGATCCACAAATCCAGGAAACCAATCTAGGTTTGTGGATCCCGTTTCTTGTCAGGTAACATTAATTTATGCTGTATTTCAGTAAAATCATACCTTAAATTACGTATTGTTTTGGCTAATGTTACTTCTTAGTAAAGCTCTTGGTTTCATGATCACATCTTTCATGATTTTTGCCTTCATTTTGTGATTATGAACCTTGTGCTCCTACATGATTTGTAAACTAACTTAAACTAAGGCTAACCCAGTTTTTCAAATATGGGGGTACTTGAGCCCAAAGCTACGACGGCGTATTAGGGCCACATGAGAAAACAAAAACACTTGTCACTACGAGTATCAAGTCATAAAATATTGATATAAAACCCATAATTTTATGATAATGAAGTTGAATACAAAAAGAATCACAATGTTATGGGAATAAAGTCATAGTTACAAAAAAAAACTCATAAAAATGTCATCGTTTATGAGATTAAAGTAATCATATTCGGACAATAAAACCATAATATTACAAGAATAATGTCGTAATTTAAAAACAGGTGGGGAAAAATATCTTAATTTACAAGAATAAAGTCGTGCCCTGCTGGTCCACAGCAGTAGCATCTGTGTTGTATAAAGTACTTGATATGAACTAGACGTAAATCTCCTCAGTCCCAGTAGATCATGCTTATATTCACTGGGGTCAGTACATGGTCTACTGTAAATGCACTTTGGATCAGCTGGTTCTGGGCCCTAGTTTTAGCTCCTGGTTGTCAGTAATGATGAAACCAAGTATATTAGTTTCAGGTAAAAATAGCGATGATCCCCTACACCCTGGATGTCCGGATACGTGATTTCGGGCCACATGCCAATGTTTGTGGACCACTTGTTCTTTGGTAGCTCATACGGATCCACGTCGAGTCCAATTGTCCTTAATTTAATTTCATATTTCACATTTTCTCGGTCTTGCTGTGTTTACTGCTATACTCCGTCATGTTGAGCAGGTTGGTTTTTGCCACTCAGTCTGACTTAGAGGGGTGTGGCCTGGGGAGGAAGTGATGTATATGCATACCCTCTATTAGAGCTATAGTTTATAAGAGGAGGAGGAATTAAAACTACTGAAAGTGTTTCCTTGTAGCACATGATTTGTCATTGCACAGCTTTGCTGCTCTCACATCTCAGTGGTGAAGAAGGTGGGACATAGTTCAGTCTCCTCAAATTACAACAATTTGAGACACTTTAGAGCTCCACGCTTCATGTAAACAGTCGTGAAATGATGATTTTGTACTGTTTTTAGATAGCCTCTGTATGTGCATTGAGACAAGGATGCATAGAGGGGTGGTTCTGATAAAAACACTGAAAATCCAACATAAGATCCTACATGAGGTGTCATAAGACACAAGATATGTACAATCCCCATCGGCAAAAAAAAAAAAAAGAAAAACTAACAAATATGATGAATTAGACTTATACGTCTAAGAAAATAAACAGCTTTTTCCTAATATATCAATTTTGCAGCTGTTTATTTTCTAACAGGCAAGAAAACACTTTCACTTTTTATTTTGATTCCAGTCTGTTTCAATAAAAGCACTTTTGACTTCTTGCATGTGGCAGTAACTTGCAGCTACACAATTAGCCCACACTGTAGAAAAAACTGCACTTTTTGGCAGAATGCGACTACTTAAGAGATGATTGGTACATAATCACCCATCTTCCTCACCTGTCAACCGTGGGTTGGGCTTTCAGCAAAGTACCGAGAACGAAATCTAGTTTAAACTCAGTACAGTGCAGTGATATAGTGCATCTTTTTTTAGAAAGTGACCACACTTGGGTAACAGAGCTGGGCTATCTCTCAGCGCTGTGAAAAGACACAGAGAGAGAGGGCACGACTGTTATGCATCCCCTCTAGAACTGCTGCAACCATGGCAACGGCGAGTGCAGAGAGAAAGCAAAGCGGGCAGGCGGGTGTAGAAACAGAGGTGATGAAGAGTCACGCGGCGCTTCTGCCAGTGCAGATCAGCTCTGAATGGCCCGGTCAACACAGCGCTGGCACAATGGCCCCAGCTCTGTCCATTCACAAGCACTAAAGCGCACTTTCACACAGCGTCGAGTAGAGACAATGTAGTTCATTCTTCAGTTATTTTGAGCTGTGCGATGGCTGCTCTCCACTCATATATGCACGAGGAGAATCTCTCTGGTCACTTCACAGAGTTACTTACATTGACAACAGACTCTTTGAACTTGATGTGTAGGCGGTAGTTGGACATTGCGATGATGGCGTCCTCTGCTCTCCCCACATACTCTGTGAACTCCCCATGCAGCTCAGGAAAGGGCACCTAGTGACAGCGGGAGATTAAACATTTCAAAGAAACTGCAGAGACACAAATCAGCAGTGACAGTGGTACACAGACGGATGTGGCGTGGTTCAGTAGAGTCAGTGCACTTTGTAAACTGTTAAGATAAAAATAGGTTCTTTCGTGCAGGTAAGGAATGGACATCGATCAAAACTTTTCTTTTTCAGATTCTCTTCATTTTATACTGTGAGCAGTTCGTCGTAAGTTGTCCAACTCTTTCATTTTAAGTTTCAGCACACAGGTGTTTTTCCCCATTCAAAGCACTTTTGCAGGATAATAAACTTGGAATTTCTGACATCAGCAATATTTTATTTCTCACTACATTAGTAGTAAATACAAGAGTCATGGATTCAGCTTGCCCCTATGTGCAGGTAGGTGACAGAAAGTTTTAAAGAGAGTTTTTATTTCATCTTTAAGTTTAGTTTCAGTTTTATAACAGTATAAGTAGTCTTATTTCTATATCCATATTTACTAGTTTAACATTTTCCAGGTATTGTCAGTACAGCCTTAATTTACAGGAGCTGAAAAAAAGTCCAATTAAAGAATTCAATTAAGAATTTGTAATTTTAAAAAAAGTTAAATGACTTCAAACTGAAGTGAAACTTTAGTTTAAATAAATAAATAAATAAATAATTTACCTACTTTTTGTTTGAGGCAAATTATTAATTGTAGTTTTTAAAAACTTTGTTACAATACAACCTTTTTCACAGTAAGAAACTCAACATTAACCTTTCGTAATTTTAGAAAAAAAACCCGAAACCTTTCCACTTTCCCTACTTTGACCTTATGGTAGCTCTTGGAGAAAATAATCCTTGTAACCTTTTAGTAATGCTCACCAGGCTTCTCAGTGAGTATTAGAGGTTTCAGAGCTCAACAATTAAAAACTACAACTTCCAAAAATTAGCAATTGGCTTATTTTAACACAATGAAGTACAGAAATAGACGGCCCGAGTTGACCTAAACACAAACGTTTCTTTCTTCACATTAAGCTCAACTACAGCCAGCAGTGCGCTTACTATTTTCCTCAACACAATAGTAAGACGATGAAGTGTTATTTTCAGACCGACCTTTGAAACTTTAATTTTGCTCAGACTTGGAATGAAAGTGAACTAGAGTCACATGTGTCAGGATTATGTAACCGTCTATTGAGAAGGCACTTGCAGACACACATATTTACACACAACTGTGAGCTTCACCAAGATTTACAGTGTCATTTAAGCAGCAGTGGGCTTACTCACCTGCATGTTTTCCTCCTCCAGGACGGGGGACTTCTTGGGAAAGATCTGATTGGCCTGGATACACTCCAAGCTCTGCTGGCCCTCCTCCTCCTGTTGAGAAAAGACATGTTAACTCTGAAATAGTACAACTGTAATGCAAACACTGTACACAGAAATGTCTGTATGGGCCATTGACCTTCTCTCACATGGAATGACAGGACACAATATGAGGTTTATAAGTCATGTAATATTAAAGATCAATTCATGCATTTGATTATTAAACTCTGTGCCTGAAAGGGTTTGAAAGTGTTCAATTATTTTTCTTGTTTCTAAACTATCCTTGTTTTCAAGGAATGAAAGAGGAAATAAATCTTAAACGAAACAAAATTGGTATTTTTGTCAGGTATTGGGACAGAATTTCACAACATTTGCTTCCCCATTTCAAACTTTCACTTAAAATTTCAGAGACATTCCTTAACTAAGTACAGTGAGCATTTTACAGTCCGTCAAAGCTGCACAAACCAACGTCACGTCATTTTTTTACTCAGTTTGTCAACAAAGCATGTGAGAAGAGACACTTCTGTTGACATCCGGTAGCATGACCGACTTCAGCAGAAGCTCAAACATTTGACTTGGCCTCACAAAAAAAAAAAAAAAAAAAAAAAAAGAATATACATCATGAGACAGCAAAATGAAACAAAAAACACTGGCAGTAAGGGTGATTAAAGCAAGGATGAAAATGCTGACAGAACTGGCGCACACAAGCAAACTGCATTTTCCTTGTCACCACTATATGTATATCTTTCATAAACACACAGAAAAAGACGACCTGAAACACAATAAATGAAAAATCAGGTGCCACACATCACCGTGGGCATGCAAACATTTCACCTACCAAATGCACCTTGTTCAATGTGTCAGCCATAAAAACATAACATCAAAGAGCAGTAATACAGAATAGAATAGAACTTTATTGTCACCGTCACAGGAACAATGAAAATTTGTTTGGCAGCTCTGTTCTGTTTAGCAGCAAAAACAGTAAGTACAAATATCTGTAGTTCTTTCCCAGAAATTACAATTCCTTTAAACTGAACACTAATTATATAGTACTGTGTATTTTAATATTAGCAATGTACTTATTTAAATTGTTTTAGCAACAGGTGTTTTGTCATTCCTTACAAGAATGAGTAATACATTTTATAAATGAAGAGAAAAACACTCCTGCTACAGTTCAACATAGGAATGTTTTTCCACCTTCACAACCTATAAGAATCGGACTAAATAAGCAGATTGGGAATCGGTAACACTGAAAGTATATCCAATCCTTACAATTACAGATATTTACAGGTGACACCTTTGAATACTGAGCTGCTCAGCAGGAATAGTTGAGTGTTTAAATGCCACTTCAGTTGGAGCTACAGGGGACAAAGTATTGTTACTTCTTTGATAAGCTGAATATTTGCAGACACAATAACATCTGGTTCCTTTCTACATTATCTGGAATAGGGGAAGTGTCACAGTCCTTGTTGTAACTAAGAGCTGACTTAAAACCAGCTACAGTGTTGAATTTATGCTGCTTTGTGTCGCTGTCTTATCCTCCACGCCCACACCACTATGTGTAACCCAGGCTGATTTACTGTAATTACTCCCTGTACGACAAGCTACAGGGTTACAAATGCCAGTAACCTCAGCATTCTTAGCTATCGAATGGGATCATCACAGGAATTCATTTACACAAGACCCTGAAAAAAGAAGAGATTTCAATCTTATTTTGACCAGATAAAATTATGGACCTCTTAATTTCAAAGTGATTTTCACCAAGAATCTATGGCTCTGCATAATGACCAAATGTCTGTGGTCACACAGCAGTCTTATGCAACACGAACATGTTTCCCAGAGGATTCCTATCAGTGGGGAATGCTAGGCATGGATATGCAAGCAGTCAAGGAGTTTTCCTCAAGGGCAAAGTGGTGTAAAGAAATATCTGGCCTTCAGCCGACAGCAGACTAAAGCATCATGGTCTGAATTTGGTCAGGAGCCGAGTTTGGTCTGCACATCATTCAAAGAAAGATTAAGGTGCTTGGATGGACAGTAGCTAAACATCCTGTGGAATGCTGGCTCAGCACGAGCCACCGCTGCCCTGATGTACAGAGTCACGAAGGCTGGAAGAGCAGCGTGGGGAGACCGGCGCTACATAGCAGAACATAAAAACATATCCACATGTTTCAACAGCTGATGGATTTTGTTCCAACAGTTCTATCAGAAAGCAGAGATGCACAGACTTTCTGCAGTCTAAACTGAAAGCAGCCCTGCTTAGGCAGCAGCCCCAGATGACCTTTGACTCTGCTGCGGCTGATGTAACCGTCTGCTTCCTGGTAAACAGAGCTGATTAAAAAGGGAAATCAATGGAGAGTTTCCGATTCTGCAGACTGCACCCTGACAGAGAACAGATAGCAAGTTACTGTCCAAAGCACGCATGAAGTAGGGCTGCAACCAACCACTATCTTTGTTGTCAATAAAAAGTTCAATATGAAGGATTTGCATGTGTTTCGGTTTGCGCTGGACTTCCAAGTTAACAGTATCTGATGTTGCACACTGGTGCAGCTGCAGAAGAACGCAAGAGAAGCACTACACAACAAGTCCAAACCCAAGGATTTTCACTGGAAAAATTGACCCAAGACGTCCACACTTAGGGCAACATACAGGGTCTTATCACAGATGTCGGCAACAGAGAGAGATGTCAGACTAGTAGGAAATGGATGGAATCTTCACATAAACACATAAAATTGAACCTTTAGGCTGCTATTTATTTTACTGATTAATCAAATTAATTTTTGAGTGGAGTTTGTGTGTACACCAGCTTCTTCCCACTAACCAAAGACATGCACTTTGACAGGATAATTGGTCAATCTACATTGCCCATAGGTGTCAACGTCACTGTGAATGGTTGTTTGTCTGTATACATCGACCCTGCGATGAAGTGACGACCACACCCTGCCTTTGTCTACTGGCAGTTGGGATGGAGGTATTTTTAAAATGAATGAATCAAATCAATTTGTTGGTCTACAAAAAAACATTTGATCAGTGTTGCTCCGATCTAACGTCCTCAAATACGTTTGGACGACAAACCAAAAATACTCATTTAAACATCAGAAATTAGAACACACTCAAATTTAAGAAGCTTGAATCACAGAATTTACTAAATCACCAAAACAGTTGCAGATTATTTTCATAATCAACTGATCAATCATTGCAGCTCTACTATGAAGACAGTGAAAACAGATTACCATGGCCCCTGTGAAGGAGTGTGGGTCACCCAACCAAGAACTCCGACCTGGACCAGTCTGCAAAAAACAAAACAAAAAAACAAAAACACACACACACACAGGACAAATTAAAATCATTATAGGATTATGTGGGATATGTTCAACATTGAAATCCATTTCCTCTCAGGTTGAATAAACATTGATTATAATTAAAACCAGCTGTGGAACTTAAGCAGCATTTTTTATTTTGTAGGTTATATTACATTTTGTACCACTCACCATTTAGTCAAAATTTAGAAGATTTGTTTAGAGAAATCATATTGGTGATTGGTTTGGAAATATTTCCAAATTCAGATCAAGTTTGGCAAGTTTAGCTCATAAAAAGCGCCACTGTTCATTCCTAGACAGCCAGTGTAATACTGTTGACTCAGACCTTAGATGGTTTACATGTCTGTTCTTGGAATAAGGTGGTTTCTTTGATGTAAACGAGCTTCTACTAACCACAGTAATTGTACAATGCCTCACAAATCCATCCCCCAAAGAGGAAATCATGAGGCTTCTCCATCACATCTTTGGACAGAGCATGGATGACAATGTCTAACCAAAATAACAAGCCATGACAAGGCAGCATTTTGAAGGCTGCTGGCATGCCATATTTAGGATGTTTTATGCACAGGAAGTGTAAATGGACCACAGTTCCTTAGAGTATTCATTTGGGAAGTCAAATGACTGCTACTAGATCAGGAAAATGTGACCTAACATGTATTTATACATCTCCTGTGATAATAGGAAAATGTTTATCGATTCATATTGTATTCTATTGTTATGCATGTTGTATGGTAAAGTATGCTCTTTTAAAGATTCATTCTTTTCTGTAGCACAAGGACATATTTCACTCTTTTCTCCCAACTCCCACAGCACCTCTAAATAAGATACCAGCTTTGTTCAGTTCAGTTCTTGAGCAGCACTGTTATGGCACTTTAAGGTGAATTATTTTAACTTGCGTATATAGCGTAGTCATTACATTTATTTAGATTTACTATGTATTTACTTGTGGTTTTAATACCTGTGTTTTTACTGTTAATGTATTTACTGAGTATAGCTTATTCTGATATTTTTTAGGCTTGATTACATTGCACATCTGATTATATAACCATTTCTGTTCTTTTATTTTTGCACCAGAACAATGGCCTAACTGTGTGATTGAGTGTTTTTTCATTTGTATTTGTCATAGTTGATGCAGCAACATGTAGCACCGATGTCTTAGATAAATTTCTCATGAATAAATTTTCCAATTTCTAATATCCGATATGGGTCTGAAAACTATACTTTGCAAAAACAATTAGCAAATTATGTCAGACACTACCTTTCTATACATTAATTTAATTAAAATAATTTCTATACATTTCTATAATATTTTTAGGTACACCTTGATGTGCTGGTAAATAGGCTTATTTTTATGGTTAAGAACTGCTTTGAGTGTTGAAAAATGCAAATGAACTTGAAAGTAAAACTAAAGATTGAAACCATAATGTCTAATTCAAGTTTTATTTTGAGATTTTATTACAACCTGAACTAAAAGTTTGCAGAACGGTTCTTAACAAAGCAAGGGGAAAAATAAAAAAAATAAGTAAGAACATTATATTTGTTGAGTATATCGTTCAAAATGTAATAAAAAGACCTTTCCATTGGGCAATTTTGTATGAACCACTTGCTCAACCTAACTTACTAAACTAAAATAGTTGTTTTATCACAATACATACCTGGATATAACGTCTGTGTGTGATTTTAGTCAAATCACACTTCTATACTGGCTCACGATTATATTTTAAGCTTCTGGATAAAAATAAGTATGTATGAAATGACATAAGATGAAGTTGAGGGAATGATGCATGATTCAGTAGAGCTTACATATATACTTTTTTAATATACGTTATATTCAGTCAGGTACATCAAACACTGAGAGCACGACATAAAAACAATGTTACACTACACAAATACCACTGGCTGACATTTCTACAAAAAAGGCCAGAATGAAAAAAGGTCACATAGTGCAGGAGCATGCTGTTCACTTCAGACTTACCGCAGACGATCGGTGATGGATGATGAGCAGTCTTGGTGATACTGTTTGGAAACTCTCACAAGTAAGACATGGAAATCTGTGGAAATGAAGGCAAACATGCCAGTGAATAATGACAAAATGTGTTTCTCCAACAAACCTGTCTATATTTTTTTCAACAGCAGACTTTTTCACTGAGACATTTAAGCTACAGAAGCGCTTTTGATTCTCGGGCAAATATAGCTGTACTAGTGGTCAAAGTGGTTTCCATGTGAGCTCAGAGATACCACTTAAACTCTGCCATGGAATGGAAAAAAAAGCCTGTCTTAAACCATGAATTCAATAGTGTAGCAAACATGCAGTCACGTGAACCAATAAATGAAGAAGAACATGAAGTTCATGGGGGTTAGATATAGGGCTGGGTAAAAAAATTGTATTTAATCGATCTTGGATCGATTTCATTTTAATTTTGCGTAATCGATTAATAGTGGATGAGATAGATTTTTCAGCAGGACCTGGAGTACGTGGAAGCGCAACCGACTCTGTCTTGCAAACCCCTGGGGAAGACGGGGTGACGGCTCTGGCGTGGAAAAGACGCAAAGGAAGGGTGGGGAAAACCCCTCTGCTGGAGGTCCTCCTGGCCACAAACTCGAACAAGCAGTGTGAAGGAACTGGCCAACTGGAGGTTCTCCGAGGCGAGTCGCGGAAGCCGGTCGTTCTTGGAATAATAACTTGGATCCATACTATCACCTATGGTTGAGTATGGAGTTACAGGAATTGTAAAATGACAATGTCCGACTGCTACGCTACTTGACCAACAATCACGGAGCGCGCACACCCCCGCTCCAACCAACAATCACGGCGCGCAACCCCCCCCCCCCCCCCCCCCGCCCCCCCAAGTGAGTAGAAGCCACCAGCCATAAAACAGAATAAAGATGACAAAGAAGTCCGTTCTGAGCCACTGTAGAAACATGGGAACGTTCCTGTCCCGTTCATAATTTAAGAGTAGATTTAGCTATTCACTGCTGAAATGTCATTTATTTCCTTTCTAATATCAATATTGATACCAGTATTGATGTGTTGCATGACTGCGGTAGTCACATAATCACGTTACAACTCAAAATTGTGCTTTGATACCACTAAATTAATCTGAATCAATCAATTAATACTGAATTGAATCGATATTGGATCGAATGAAATTGAATCGTGATTAATCGATTCAGAACCTTATGAATCGAAATCGAATTGATTATGGAAATTGGCCAGGATACCCAGCCCTAGTTAGATATATTTCTTAGAATGAATACCAATTATTTGTAATCAAGAAGGCTGATCTGGAGCTGATATACATTTGCAGTAAATATTAAAATGGTGGGAATCGAAAGCCAGATTAACACAAAGTATAATGTAAGATGTTGAAATGTTTAAGAGGAACTGTGCAGGAAGGACCCATAAGCATTTCTTCAAGTTTAATAATTTTAATTAACAAAATAGTGGTACAATTTTTAATCAAGTTGAGTGTAAAAGTGTGCATCAGAGCCAAAGCAGTACATTCTTAAAATCTATTTAAGGAATATGGGTTAATAATATATAAATGTAAATGTATCGTTAAGTAATTGTTAAACAGTTTGTATATTAAATTCCAGAAACTGTGTTTTGTGGCCATGTCGCCTAATGAATGATCTGCCATATTTGATACAGTAGGATAAAAATAATTTGAGGTACAATTGCCTCACAATGCTTGATTACCTGCCAAAGCAGCTGGTTAACAGGCACACATACTTGGCAGAGTCATATGCCTAACTAGATCTGAGTGATAGCTGGGACTAACTGTGCCCTGTACAATACAGCTAAAAAAAAATGTCACAGACCAAGAAAAAATGAAATACAGCTCAGTGTCCGAAATGAGCAAGCATATTCAGGTTAAAAACTGTGTAACTGGTTACATGACTGGTAAATCATTTAGAATGACCAGGTTGGACTAACGTGAACTCACTGCCCATGGTGTAGAGATTAAGAAAAACTTAAAGAGTTAAATTTTGTCATCTATGTCCTCCTGAGACCAAGTAAGTAAAGGTCTTGCCTTTTTATGTTAAATAATCGCCTTGATTGGAAACAGCATGATGCAACAGTTTCTTCCAGATACATTTTTTCTTTTTTTATTTGAGTGTCCTTTACAAGGGACAGCATTTTTTTTAGTAAAGCTGTGAAACTCTCCACTATAAAGGACAAAAATGCATTGCTGGGTCTCAGCAGGATACATGATTGCCTGTAAAATCACCCAAAAATTAGTCTGCAGACTAAGAGCAACAGGTAATCTTTAAATCAAATGCATTACACATTTTTGGCCAATAAAAGATCTGACTGGTAAATGTTCTCCGTTTACCTGCAGATCAGCCAAAAAGTTCATTTTGTACCCTGGACTTTTGTCTGTCATATCACCAAACGTTTTTCTTCAACACAGACAACCCCTTAAGGATCTCTCAGTAGACAGGCCCACAAATAGTTGCAAAGGTCAGACACTCTTTCAGAAACTGAAATCTGATCTCAGTGGGTCAGTAAAGTTGTGGCTCAACACACCTCCAACATTTTAGATGCCAAGGAAGCAGAAGCGACACAAAGATCCCTCTGCAACAGCGGCCGAGGAGACGAGGTTGGTTGGGCAACTGTTAGGCAGTCAGGGGAGGTCATTACTCCTGTGAGAGGAGCAGGGCTCAGGGCTGCTGCTACCTGATAAAGCATATCTGCCACACACACAGGGCTCTGTTTACCGCTGCGGGCTCCTGACCCGTGGCTGCAGCTCAGTCTGGCTCTGAGTTCAGAGTCACACACTGGGAGCTAAGCCCCTTAGAGCCTTAACGTTACTCGGATCCCGTGACAGGCCACCATGCATCACGGGCTGCAACAAACAGCCTCGATATACAAATGTTCTCATCGTGTTTCAACAAGAAACACTCAATCGAATCTTTGACGTGGAGTCACAGGTTATATGGGGCAAATACGCCGAGGGTCGGGAAGTGCTTATCCTACACCAGCCCATATAAAACACATTAAAAACTCGCAAGCAAACAGACGTAACTCAAAAAAGAGATTAATAGAACTGTTACGGCTTCGCTTTGCATGAGAAATGTGAGCTAATGTTTGCTGAGGAGATAAACAAAGCAGCCAAAACACACCAACCCAAACTGTGCTAAATGAAGTGTTTGCTAATAAGCTAACTAAATACTCTTCAAATGACAACCGTGGGACATTTAAAGTAGTTTTAAGCAATAAATGACATAAGAAACGCTTTAGTGGAGTTCAAATAAACGTTAATATAAATTAGCTAGCTAGCGTTAACGTATTTGCTCTCCCTTCTAAAGGGAAAGGTTGGGTTTTTTGCAGCTAGCAAACGTCAGTGGTCTATCAATAACAGTGACCGTAATGAGCTGTTAGCTTGCTAACGTTCATGTTTGCCCATAGTAAATATTAGCACGAATCAAATGCTGGAATTAGCGGTGTAGTGTTATACTGCAAACTCATAGTGGTCGGCATTAGTAGAGAGGCTAGCAAACGCCAAAGTGCATTAAAAGACCGCCGCGGCTAAGATTAGCTGGTTGAGCTAGCGCAGCTTTCTGCAACTGTTTTTGTTGTTATGAGATGGAGGGCGGACCCCAAAACGGAGGCCTCTGTCAAAACACACCGAGGAACGGACACAAACCGGGCCGGTAGACTCACCAGTCCACGGAGTGATGAAAGGTGAGGAGCCAATGATTCATCCGAAGTCCGTGCAATTACTAAGCAGCAAACAAACGTCGACCAAATAGACATTAGTCATATCCGAGCCGAGGCCAGCTTCACTGCGTCCCTTTATAACACCGAGTCGTCGTCGCCATCGCCGCGAATTTCTCCAGCCCAACAGCCTACGTAACGGCGTGACGTAATCGCGTCAGTACGATGCTCAAGGCGGGGGAGGGGCCACGACGCACCACGCGGTACGATCATGTAAACACTGGCCCTTTGACGGCATGATTAATAATGCATGGATTATAATACTGAAATCTGAAAGACACAAATCACCGGTGGAATTTAACGCAATACCTCTGCAGTTTTCTGCAGGTTTAATTAGGTTTCCTGCAGGTTCAAATAATGCCTGAAAAAAATCTTTTGCAAATTTTGATGTCCTCTGTGTGCGTTTATTTCATCCATTAATGTTATGTATTTTTATTATATATTCCAAGTGGATGATGAGAATTGGTAAGTTACAGCTATAAAAAAAATATAGGACCAATGGCCCTATATCTCACCAGCATGTTCTATGAAAAATCAATAACAACTTGAATTTGCGAGGTTCTGGTGCTATGTTAGAGTGCTGTGGTCTTGATGTTGGAGATCAGTCTCCCAATAGAAGTGAGTGGTACTTTCACCGGAGAACTCAACTAATTAAATGAAAGTCCATATATGACTTCCTATCAGTGCTCAATAGCAACTCTATTGATATCTAACCACTTCCATGTTGTAAGCCATTAAAATATGACCCATTATAAGTAAAGATAAATTTTTAATATTTAAAAAATTCAAATTTCTCAAAACTGTACAAACTTTGTAGACACTGTCCCAAGAAAGTGGCATAAAAAAATTGAAATGAGTCTGACCAGTAGTTTTGTTAGAGTAGATGTTTCGAAGAAATTGCTAAGATGAAGACGAGGCCGGACACAGCACCTTCAAAGCTCCAAAAGTGAAAAGAATGGAGTTTGATGCTGAAATGACAGCGCATCTTCTACTTGGATGAATTTGATTATGAGACTTATGAAGGTATAAATTTATTATGGGGTGTTATTATCTTTGCTAAGTTGCTGTTTGTTCATCCACAGTTCAGACTAAACTGTGACAGTTCTGACCTTGTTTGGACAATTCCAAACAGATCTTTTGTTCAGCTACTGACAACACAAACTATACCGAAAACAGAGGTGATTTGTGGTTTTCCTGTGGCTGTTTTCTGTCTAAAAACAGAGCTAAGCTAACAGAGCTATAATGTAAACTATCAGCTGACGCAGCACGTGAAGATTGTTAGACACAGTGCTAATTTCACCAAGTGTTCAATGGAGAAAACTTGATACAGATGTGTGTGAACAGTGAGCACAGTTTGGTGTTTGGTAGTTTGAAGTGTGTTCTAGTCCAAGACATCCCCCTGCTGTTGAGAGTTTGGAATAACAATACTACATGGAACCCCTTTAACCATGTTTTGTGAGGCACATCTAAATAAAGTTAATTTATGCAGTTTGTGAAAATCGTAGAATTTCAAAGACAGTAACTCCTCAAATAGAAGAAATAAAAACACAACACAGCAAAGTCTTAAACAATTATGTATTGAATGATGGCTTACATATGCAAATTCAATTCCAAGACGCTTGGCATACCTTTGTCCAGTCTTTAATGTTTAACAGCCTGACATGTGAGGCTTCAGACAGTTACTATACGCCTGCAGGACACTTCTGTTTATTGGCTCACAGCTGACTTTCAAATGAAAAACAACTATTTCTTAGTGATAAACCCTCAGTGTCAGAGTCATGTTTCATATTAATAACTCTGAATACAATCATTCAAATTTCGACGACCAATTTAGTGACAAATGTCAATTACAAAATAAAACCATCTTAAGTGTGGGCTCTTTTTAGAAAAAGCTTTGCTTTGCTATAAAAAGCCCTACACCCCTTACAAATCACACTTCACCACATGACATTATTCCTGTGGTATAATGCATGAGGCAAATGATATGGCACAAAAAACCTCATTTTAAGTATTTCCTTGTGATGTTTCCCGGGTCTTCATTGGGTTCTGATTTGATTGGTTTCATGATGATATCGTGAGAGCCAAATTTATCAGCTGCACCATGCATGGACTTCACTGATGTAAAAAAGACTGAAGTGCTGATTTAATGTCCCTGTGCAAGAACAACACAAAAACACAGTCTATCCCTTTTCATGTGACCAGGATGGATTCGCATGCAAAACAATGAGATGAGCTTTACATGAAGAGATAATGGTCTGGGTAAATACATTTCTTTTTCCGTCATATGTCCATGTTACCATGTAAGACAATGAAATTTTCCACAAAAGAAATGCCACTTCTAATCATACAGTATATTATGCACAAAAAATGGTGGTACGAAAACCAGAGAGAAATCTTCTGTGGCTCCAAGAGAAACAAAAACAGTATTTTAGAGAGCAAAGTCTACTGATCTCAAAAATGCAACCCATTAGCCTCATCGTGGTAGTTCCAACCAGCACTGTACTTTGACACGTCCATGTAATGAATTACAAAACAGCAACTACTCTCCGACAACACGCTGCTTTCTGTAAAAGTTGCAATTCCCATATACATACAACTTCCACAGGTCCATTTAATATATAACGGAGCATTCTCTAACACCACATAATGCTTTATCGTCATCAACCACCAATGATGAGAGCAACTGTTTCAGTAAAGCTTTAAAAAGCAAGACTACCCTGAGAGAAGGTCTAAAACGTGGGCAAGCTTGCCAGACCAGAACTGGCTTGAATGGGTTTGGTTTATTAAATCTGTACACTCTATTTCAATATAATCAGCACATTTTGTTCCAAGAATGTAAGATATTATTTTTAGTAATCGTGTAATATATATCTCTACATAATACAATCCAAGTCCTCTGAACTATGTAGACATGTGCAAGTGTTTACTACCAACTTCAACGATACAGTAAAGGCAAAGACTTGTGGACACTAAGTAAGGATAATGTTGATATCTGAAATTTTCTTGAGTCCTCACAATTATCAAAATCTAAGTGCTGTAAGTAGTTCATACACGAGGTATTGAATATCTAGTTAACTGTTCTGAGTATAAAATAGAGGCAAAATACATAAAGAACATTTTGCAAGCATGACAAAGAAACTTCTACAGACACAATACACAAGTGGTCAAAGATAATATGAGGGGATACCTGTAACCTTTTTGTGTTCTTGAATATAGTGTACTTACAAATCGAATGTTTTCATGTTGACGAGGGGTCGCACCCTGTGTATCATGCACTCAAACACTGAGACTCAATCCCATAGGAGGCGAATTCACGTTCACAGCAACTGCTTGAAAAATACGCAGCTTAAAACAGTATCAGAGCTTCGAGGTTGAGGTGTTTTACGCATTATTCCTGCTACAGTAAATGACACCAGTTTAGAGAAAGTGCACTAATCAGGTGTTCATAAACACACAAACAGATTAATCGTGCGCTCCCTGTCTCTCCGAACAGCGACAGACTTAATTGTCCTGTTCATTACATCTTTCCACTTGCTTCGTCCTTGATTCTTCATGTCTGAGGCATGATACAGAATATTCTCCCTCCATTTATTCAAATAATCGTGGGTCATGTGTATGCATAAAATGAAACGCGTGGTCATAGCATGATGTGCGTCAACATAATCTGAGGTAAACCAGGTGTCCTGTGTCTTGGCCCATTACAGTCTGAGAAAGCAGTGCCTTAGAGGGTCAGAGAGGTAAGTCTGAAAGAAATAATGTAAACTGTGCTCGTGTAGTGAATGTTTCACTTACTACCACAAGCACAAGGGCCCTAAACTGTAAACCTCAAGGATTATTCAAAGGAAAGAGAAAACAAAAAACACTAAACTACTCATTAGATTTCAACGTTTCCTTTTTTCTTATTTTTTGCAGGGTTTTCAACTTTTTTTTTCTCATGTTTTCGCTCAAATATAACCACAGGTGACTAACTACAGAGGATAACAGGGTCAGGTGAGTACCATGCTACATCAGGTTTAGAGAAGGCTATTGCAGACAATTCTACAACATGTACAACCACATTTTATACGTGTGAGTTACAAATATTTCAAAACATATCACCAAGAAACTAAGTACATACAAGATGTTGAATATTTAGAGTCTTAAAGGACTATCCCTCAGTCAGTAATAGGATTTCATGTTACTTGACTTAAACTGTCCAGTCTTACAGACAAAATCTGAAAAATTGCTATTCAAAAAGTAGCAAATTTGGTCAATGTCTCTTTTCAAATAGTTATAGTGCTTTTAATGGCTTAAGACAGGGGTCTTTTTTTAATCTCACCCAGTGGCAATCTACAGAACTTCAGTGTACATTTTATGACACCATAGCTGCAAAAGTCTTCATGTCAAGTCCAATAGGTAAAACAACAGCTAGCGCTGTCACATATATTTCAAAGAAGTATGCATTATCAAAAAAAAAGAAAGAAAAAAAGAAAAAATGCACATTTATAAACTTTTTTTAATTCTTTAAGTTCTTGTAGGGAATTCAGCCATATGTGTAGCTGTGCATTCCCATTTGCTATGAGTCTGAGAGGACAGGCCTTCTGGAGCCAGGCTCCACTCCACGTCTTCCGGAAGCTTCTGTTTGAGACTCTCCTGCATGCGGCAAGGGTCATCAGGACTACATACAAGTAAAAGGGGGCTTAAAACTCCCACTCCAGTGTTTCTTCTCGATTGGCTGCTCTCTCTAACCTGTGGATGATGTTATTGAGGTTGGCCATTTTTTCATTGCGTCTCTGAGTGCTTCTGTTAAGTTTGGGGCTTTGGAAGGGGGGCAGCGGGTTGGGGTCCAGGCTGTGATTGGTGCTGGTTGAGGGTGGGTTGGGCAGAGATGGCGATATTGGAGCGGAGGAGGACGGGACGGGAGACACTGACATCATGAGGCCGGGTGAGGACGCAGCCGACGGGGAGTTGAGGGAGACCTCCAGGCTGCTGCGACACGGTTCTGATGAAGCCTTGAAGCTGACCGGGTCGACGGGGGACTTTCCGGAGTCTTCCCCCTCGTGCCTGGACTGGTTGGCCCTCTGGGGTCCGTCTATGGAGCCAGGGTAGAGCCCCTGAGTCTGGCCGCTGATCCCCTCCTCCTGCCTCGAGCGGGGTTCGCGACATCCAGAGTCCTCCTCCTCCTTTTTTAACGGCGGAAACTGGACCGCTGTGGAAAAACACTGAACTCTCGACTGTTTCCCGGAGGCGTCCCGCCCCTCGTCGCCTTCATCTTCCCTGTCCATTGCCTCCTGCTTGACGTGAGGCAGAGTGGTGTTGGCGCTGAGAGGATGGCTGGAGTGGATATGTCCTGAGGGCTGCTGCAGCCTCCTCTCCTCTCCGTCAGAGTGGGGGCTCCGTGTCACTGATGGCGAGTAGCTGAGGTGTTCAGCATCTGTGTCGTTGTCTGGGAGACCCTCCATCAGCACCTCCCGCCGCATCCGGGACCTGCACAAACACACTGCTGTTAGATGGTTCAGACCCTTTTAAAAGGTTGGTTCTAGTGACATCTAGTGGCGAGGTTTCAGATTGTAACCAAATTAATATCCCCACCTCACTGTGCTCTATAGTGGCCATTAAAAACAGGAAAAGGTCAGTGTTTGGTTTGTCCGTTCTGGCCTTTTTAGTCGAGAGGATGGAAATTTTATTTTCAACAGGCTTCAATTAAACAACATCTCTTTCAGCGTATACTTTCCCATATTTCACAAAAATACCATTAAAGCCGTCATCCTTAGTAATTTACTTCCCAACCATCATGGGGCAAAAATTCTATAATTACCTTAAAGTATACAGTGATTGAAGTGGTCTGGGACACGAGATGAGTGTTTTTGGTTTGCCTATGTTTTCAGGCCATAAAAAAATCTACTCTGTGACACAGATTTTTGGCTAATCACAGGTGTTTTCAGACAGGTAGGAGGCTTAAATATGTAACCGACAGCTGTATTTACTGTCAAAAGTGACATGGACATAACTCTACTGCTCTACTCCTTTGTCCTGCCTCCAACATGTAAGTTTGGAAAAGTACTTCAGTTTTTCCATAACAGCATGAAATGACATTGGATTGCCCATCTTTTTTATTTTATTTTATTTTATTATTTTATTCATTTCTTTCTTTTATACATGCTTTAAATTTGGCCATATTTGGATGGCAGATTTCCCCATGAGTTTGACACCTACTTTTTTTTTTTTTTTTTTACTTTATTTTTTACTTCTCTAAGTGAACACAATAATACATGAACCAAATGGTGACGAACATGCCTGTCAAGAGGATGTATCATATGTAGAGACAAACAACGAAAAGAAAAAACATAAAATTAAATAAATTACTTAAATAAAAACATCTGTGCGTCCTGTACTTCCCTCAGAAGTCCATTAAATTACTGTTTGTAGGCCAAAAAATAACACAAACAAAGAAAAAAACTAAATCAAAATAAACTTAACATAGACAAATCACTTAATGTTTTAATAAGAATTCCAGTTTTTCCAGTATGTTTATTATTTTTTGGTGTAATGTCTCAGAGAGAATCTCTTATTGCATAATTTCTATCTATCCACTGATTTTTGGAGCCTCTTTACTGCTTTTTTTTTATCCGGGCTTATATTATTTGTAAAAAAAAATGCCTCCTGCAGATTTAACCATAGCTATTTTAGGTAACTAATGGATTTTTTTTTTTTTTTTTTTTTTAAATCAGTGAAGAGACGCATGACATCATCACCTGCATTAGTGCTAAGTAGTTGGTTTCATCTTGGAGTTTTGTTACAGTGTGATAAACACAAGTGTCACAGTCTGAGATACGGAAAAAGGATTGAATCTGTGAATCTACATCTCTGGGGCTGATGGGATACGCAAAGGAAAAATATGAAGTGACCACTGATGTGACTTTATTGAGATACGATTTCATTTAGCACAACGCAAATCTAACCCAGTGGTATATGATGCAGTGCAGCTCAACAGATACGTCACCTACCAAATGGAACCTCCAAGTGAAAATCTAACTTTCCCTTAGTGCATTCCAACACTGCTGCAAACTCACATATCCCACAATCCACCTGTAGACTCCAGAAGGGGAAGATGTTATCCACCGCTCTACAATATCTATATGCAAATGTGTCAGTGGGAAGTGATGAGATCTGAGGCTCAACACCAAACTCTAAATATATTCTGCTGCTGTTATAAAACATTTAATGATTTGTCCAACTGAACGAAAAAGTACTGGTTTTACTTCTCATATTTGTTTCTCTCAAACCGCAACTCCTTATACATCTCATTTATGCTGGTTCTTTTTGGTATTAAAGTCTTTGTGGTGCAAAAAGGAAAGTCTGTAGCACAAGATGAAATGCAACCAAGCCTGGACTTCTCCTGAAACCAGCCCTTCGCTCCTAAAATCTAAGAAAACTCTGAGGAAATCTCTTTTTAAACACTTAAAATGGTTTTGCTGTGCGTGTATAATTGCATTAAACTCAAAAAAAATAAAATTTGATGTGTTTTGAGTCCCTGATGAAGTCTAGCACCTTTGAGTTTTCTTTCATTTTTACGCAGAACTCCTCAAACATACAAATACTTTGAGTCCAGGAAGTGTTTCTACCAAAGTGTTTTATTGTTTTTAATTTTAAGTTCTTTGTGCCTGTTCTTTGTCTCCAGCAACACTTTTTTGACACTCACTGGCCTTTACTGCAGCCTACAGTTTAGTTTTATATGGGTACGAGAGAAACACTTAAGAAATACTTAAAAGAGGAGGAATGAATCTACCAGTAAATCTAAAATGATTGGTCATACTATTAAATATAAAGGCATAGACTCTCTATTAATAATTATGTATCAGTCAATCAGTAAGTCTTGCAGATGCAGGTATTAGAAATTATGCATCCAGAATTCAACTTTTTTTTTTAATCAGGTCTAAAAACATATGCACCTACCTGTATATATCCTATTTGTCGTACATACTTCTCAACTGTAGTATAGAGTTAGCTTTTGTATATTTCTTTGTATATTTCAGTAATTCTAGTAGTACTTTAGTAGCATATGTGTATTGATATTTTGTTCTGGGGCCTTTGCACATTCCTACATTTTCTTAACATTCTGTGTGATATTTTGTTTTTTACAGTCCCTTTTTACACTAAGTGTTTTGCTGCTAAATTGACTTTCATTGTTCCTTTGACAATGACAATAAAATTCTATTCTATTCTATTCTATTCTATTCTATTCTATTCTATTCTAACTTTTATGCACCTGTAGACCCTACAGTTTACTTTTCAACTATTTTGCAGTTTTGACAAATTATATCATGAACTGGCCTGTAGTTGTGGAACCAGTTGATGACCGTGTTGGTTTTGAGGTTGAGCTGGGACGCCAGCATCTCGATGGTGTTCTGAGAGGGGTAGGGCTCTAGCAGGTAGGCCTTCCTCAGGGCTTCTTTCTCCTCAGCTCCCAGCACCACCCGGGGCTTCTTCACCTGACTGTAGGGACACAGGTCTAGGGAAGCCAAGGCCGGGCTCACGCACTCAGAACGAGTACTGGGCGAGTCGCTGTCTGAGCCGGTGCTCAGCAGACCATACCGCCTCTTCAGATAGGCTGCAGAGAGGACAGAAGGAGGACAGAGGGACCCAGTGTTAGGGAAATAGAGACCACTGACAAATAATATCATACAGGATTTTACACTTTGGAAGAACAAACGAACAACAAGAACTAATGAAATAATGAAACGAGTGAAAAAGTCTACATTAAAATGTTGTATTTCTACTTTCAAATACCCCCCCCCCCCCCCCAAAAAAAGACCTAAAATTATCAAAAGTGTTAGAATAAAAAGCTCTGAAGGTCTGCCAAAGATGCCAACGTGTTGGATTGTCGAGATTTGAACTGAATCTACAAGTAATTTACACCGATGGTCCAACTGATTTCTGTGACCACTAGAGGGAGTAATGAGTCACTGCTAGTCTCCCACGGTGAGGAAAACTACTGACCAAAGCATCAGAAAGGAGAGGGTGCTCGCTACAGAACCACCTAGGTTTCAGTGACGCCCATAGAACCAGGTTCAGTCCGTCCCTCAGTTCAGTCACACTCATTGATAGACTTCAGGTGAGTTAGCATGCTCAGAGCAGCGGTAGATTCGATAATCCAGAGGCAGTGTTGGTGAACATACTAACTCTGCCTTACTCTACTGAAGTGTGTTTTTCTTTTAAAAACAAACAAAAAAAAATTGATTGCGCTCTGCAAACTGCGAAGGCCATAGCACTTGATTCGCATCATTTTCATATTCATCAAACAGTTCATAAACCCCTTGTGCCTTATAAATGGGATCTTGAAGGAGACCACTCAGAATATGACGGTGAGGAACAATTATGCCACAAGATACAAGGTTATAAATTTACTCAACTTGTCATTTCTCTTTCATAAAGTAATACTGTCAAAGATGGTGACAAAGTATCTGTCCTGCTACACTAGCGAATGCAAAATAAACACATAATACTTGAGGAGGGACTCCATCACTAAACATCTACTTCATACATTAATACACACTTGGCCATCTCACCGCATGATGAATAGAGCGTGCATCTATTATCAACACGTGACAGTGCTGAGAGCCAGAGGTGACTAACATCCTTTAACATTGTGGACTATATGATTTTCAGCAAAATACATATATGCAATAATCCCATATGAACAGTTAACAGACTAGGAATCCGTACACTTCCATATGTTTAACAGGGTAACTTAGGCCAGATGTTATTGTTGTGTGCCTACCTTATTGCTTAATTAGACAGAGCACTCTGAATTGAATCCGAACATAAAGCATCATCTTTTTGTTGCTTTATTGAACAAGTGCAGACCCTTAACATGCCGCTCTCTAAGGCTCACCATCAATCAACACATCTGGCCCCTACACCCCCATGTAGGTACGTAATCAGATACCAGAACATGACAGTTATAACAGTAATTAATGTGATATGATTGAAATTAATTCACTAACAACCTGCATCACCATCTTTCACAAATAGCCTATATCTTAATGCAGTTGTGACACTGTAGATGTACAGACCAGAGGGCACTCCCTGAAATGATTCAGAACTGGTGGGCATGGCTGACTATGGAGGTGGGTGGGGCTGACTCTGGTGCAGCTCCACCCTTTCGGTTCTGCAGCGAGCACTGTTTGTCAGAAAGTGACCCGATGGAATGAGAACCACCAAGACAACTTTTAGAGTCAAAGAAAGTGACAAAGTGATAAAAAGGTAGACGCAGTGTTGTTTTCTTCACTGGACACAGCTCTAAATGAAAAAAATGGAGTTTGATGCTGAAATGGCAGCATTTCTTCTACATGGATAGTTTGATTATGAAGCTGAAGCGTGGTAGATCTTTGTGGCAGTAAACAAAAATTAAAGTGTTTTTCACGCTGGAAATTTCAGTTACTTTTCCACAGGATCAGCCAAGTTGTGTGCCTGATGTGTGTAAACAATGAGCCTCATACTTTATTCAGTGAGTGATACAGTCTGTGGATACACAGCGTTGATTCATTGGCGGTTTGTTCTGGTATGTGACTTCCCCCTAATGTTGACAGCTTGGAATAGTAGTACTACATATAACCACTTTAACTGAAATTAGAAAAAAACCTAACTTTGCAAAAATAACTGAAAATGTATAATTGTAAGAAACTAAAATTATAGACAAAATGTCTTGTCAGTTTCTTTCTTCATTGATTTATTACCTATAAAATCCTTGTATTTTGGGTGGATATATAGTCTGCCAGTTTTGTGGTTGTGCCAGTTTTATGTCAGCAGATGGCAACACCTCATTTTTGGCATCATATCAGCAAAAGTTGACTTTTTATTGCACAATAGTTTTTCTGACCTTCTTGGCTCTTGCCCAGACAAACACCCCATAAAACAAAAACAAACAAAAACTAAATAATAAAAAACTACACTAAACTAGAGCAGCTACAAAAACACTAAAGTGAAATTGTCAACAAAAGGTCAAGCCAAAATAAAAACTAATGGAAAATTCCACTCATATAACCTTGTTGCCCACCTTTCTTCTCCATCTTCTTCATAGCCCTCAGCTTGTCTACATTGTGAGGATCGTTGAGCCACAGCTGCATGCGGACAAATGGCTCACGGCCTTTCAGACTCAGTTTGTGCCAAGGTTTGGGTCTGGAGAGGAGGTCAGATACCGAGCCTTGAGTCAGACCCAGGATGGTCTCCCCGAAAAGACGCTGACCTGTCAACAAACAAACAAACAAACAATGTGAGACTTTGATTTCACAATGAATGCAAAATACAACACACTAATTCCTGCACATAAACACCAGAACCACCAACGGGTACAATTTACCTGTGATTGTCTGTCAATTTGATGGCCAAAAAACAAAACCTCTTATCTGCAAATTTTTAGATTTTGAGTTTTCACATTAAATGGACTGTACTTTGGGAGGCATAAATACCTAGTATGTATTGTTAACACATAATACAGAAAGAGAATCTGAGAACAGTAGAATATGCTTGGATATCTTTAACAAAGACCATACTATAATAAAACTAAGCATTTTTTTTGTTTCCTGAAAAAAGTGATTTTTTCAGATAGGAGGATTTGTATTCTGGCCGTCGAACTGTGTATTACAATCTTTTCATTCAGATTTAACGCTCCCTGATTTTTGAGTCTTTTGTGTTGCATTCCCTATTGTTAAATATAGTCTATGTGACCCAACATTAAAAATATGGGTATTTATGCCGACCACCTCCACAAGAAATGCAGTGATTTCCACACTGTTATTTTTAAACATTCTAAATTTTTAGGAAACAATGTTAAAACACAGATTGATTTTAAGAGAAGTGATTTTAGACAGATTAATACTGATGGACGTCCAAAGTAATTACAGTTCAATTACGACAGCAAGTGACGATTGAACAAACTCATGTTATGACTTTAAACATTCCTTAATGAAGAGAATTCCTTAAATACATTTTATTTACTACAAATGGTGCATGAATACATTTCACTCAACAGTACATGGTGACCCTTGGAGTACCAAAACACATTTAAAAAAAACACTGAAAAACAGCTGCTATCATAGCAACATTAATACTATAAATGACCCATGATGCAATGCTCTGTGTAGAATAATATATTTTCATATAAAGGATACAATAGTTATCAAATCACGCAGAGAACAAACTGCATTACATTAGTTATATTCAATATATTGGCCCCTCTACCTACAGTTATGTTAAAAAAATGAGTGTTACGGTTGTGTATCAGTGTGTTTTAAACTGATTTGTGAGGATAAAAAAGGAATATTATGTCGTTTTTAAGTAAAGAGCAGTATGTGTTGCAACCCCCCTACTCCTGTTTCCATTGTGAAATGCATGAAGTGCCACAGGTTACACTGAATTTTAGTTTGTGAAATTGTTACCAAACTGAATTCCACTGAATGCAGACCCCAGACTCACCTAGGTTGTTGTCCGTCAGCACCTCCTTGACCTTCTTGGTGATGGCGTAGGTGTCCAGTTCTGGAGACATGGCCACCAGCTCCTGGATGCCAAGTGGGTTAGTGGGTTGGTGCAGGGCCATGAGGCTGGGGGTGGACTTCCCTCCCTCTGGGTGGGGGGGCAGACCCAGGCCCAGGTTCTCAGGCTGCTGGTTCTCTTTGCTGCTCTCCAGAGAGAGGCTGACCGGTTCAACCAGTGGACTGGGGTGGCTGTCAGCTGGGCTGGGGGGCGGGGAAGGTGACGAATGGGCTGTAACTGGGCTTTTATCTGGAGAAGAAAGAGTTACATGAACATTACAGTAAATCTATACGCAAAAAACCCACAATCATCTCATAAAGAAGTCAATTCATACCAACTTACACAGAATTTCTTTGTTCATGTCATGGATTTCCTAAAAAAAATTCATGTCAAATTTTTTAACATTACATGTGAATTAACTTTTACGTTAAAAAAAACATCATACTCTTAATGCACAATTTAAAATCCTTTTTTTATGGATTTGTCAAGTATGAGCTAAATTTCATTATTTGTATGTTTCTGGATTTTTTTTTTTTTTTTTACTAAATTTGATTGAAATTTGTAACACCTAAAAAAATAATGAAAATGCAGAAAGTTTAATTTTATGTTTCTGAAATAAAGTTAATAGGAAATAATAATTTGTAACATGATGATATCTTATTAACTTAGTGCTGGAGTTGTGAGATCAGCTGCAATAGAAACGAATATGTCCAGCCCCTCCATAACCCAGAATTAGGTCCATATTTTGTCCTCCATTTTTTACAACGGGAATCTATGGAAGTGTCATGACTCTGTTATATCGAAGGCTCTGACCATGATGTACAGTGCAAATATGTGGCTAACTGGTACATTTCTATACAAGTTACTTAAAACAGTAACTTACAAGTTTTTTTTTGCAAATTACGGTAAAACTATTTTATGATTATTGGCTTTATCCAAACTGTTACATATTTACAGAAACAGAAATATAACATTATTACATGATGCAGAAATAACAGTAATATGTTTCATATTTGTATATATTTTAAATCAATATCAATACTTTCCCACAAAAAAAAAAAAAAATGGTGTAAAGAAATTCATGGAATTCCTGGAAAATATATGGTCAAACTCCTTTTTTTTTCAGATGTGAGCATATATTTGTAAGAGCGAGTGTCATTTCTGTTTATTTATTTAATTTCAGTATTACCGAGAGAGTATGTTATCCTAATGTTTCTTGGATGTTCCCTGCAAATTTCAACCTAATCCAGTGAAAAATAAACTATTAGTGAGGCTTAGTATACACTCACTTATGACTAAATATAACTGAAATATAAAGACTAAAACGAATATTTGGAGCACAGCTTTAGGGCTTTCATTGCAAGTCCCAATCACAGATGTTTTCACATTAACTCAGAGGAGCTAGATGAGCTAGAATAGAATGACATGTATTAGACATTTCACACAGTGCATTTCTCAAAGTGACTTTGGACTCACCCTGAGCATGGACCTGGTTCGGAGGCTGGCTGAGGCTCTGGCCCAGCTGGTCCAGTAACCACAGCTGCATGCGGATGAAGGGCTCCCTGCCTTTCTGGGTCAGTTTGCTCCAGGGTTTGGGCCGAGACAGCATGTCACTCACGCTGCCCTGAGAAAGCCCCAGCACCTACAGGGAAGGGAACATGTAGTGATTCATCCAACTATCTGTCACTAAACCACTAAATACCATTAAATATACACACGACAAATAATTTTCACAGAATTTTTACTTTCGGTGGCAGATATTAGGATCTAAGCCAGAATATGAGTTTAGAGCCATTCACCAAAACACCGCTAGAGGGCAGCAACACACCATAAATGTTTGTATTCAATCTGTTCAGATAGTCAATAAATGTAGAATTGATGCATGTTTCACGGAAGTGAAACAACACAGCAAAGCACAGTATTGATTACTTTGAAATGCCACATTTACTCAGAGAATATGTGCAGCCATAAACCATCAGGAACATTTACAAAAGGTTAATGTTTTTTACTTTCTTCACCTGCTGTTGTGTTTTGATCAAAATCATGTTGCACCGTTGATATCACTTTTTACAAAACATTTCCCAATAACAATCCCTCTCACAAAAGTAGACGCATCAAGATTTGTGATTTAATCAAGATGTAGGATCTACATCATAGGACCTTAACATGATTTACAAAGAGCTTTGACACATTCAGGGTTTGACCCAGAGGGATTTTCAGGAAATAAAGGTGCATTTTCCAGAACTAAAAAAGCAAAAGTAGGATCAATAATTGAATAAAATAGCTATTACATCACAATAGAAGTTACAATTAGATGTGGCAAGTATATAATAGTGCATGTAATCACACTGAATAGTTAAGAAATTAAGAAAAAACACACACATTGACAAAGGGATGTCATTTAAAGTGTCCTGATAATCTATTCTCCAACATGTAGGGTACTCTTAAGGCAATGCTCTAGTTATTAGTGATGACTTTAAACAAAGAGTGGACCTGTGACTCATGGAAGAGTCTGAAACAGCTTTTTTTTTTTTTTACATTTGTGCAAATGCAGAGAGAGGCTGTGGTTTTTACCCTTCATATTGAGGAGAGAAAAGTGAAAGCTTTCAGCCAATATCAGAACTAGTGCATCTGGTTAGAGTGAAAACAGCAGACCATAACAACAGAAATGTATTTTTTGGGTTTGGATTCCTACAGGGAACTGTTTTCAGCCTCTACAATAAGAAAAGGAAACCAAAGCACCGTGTAAACAGACAAATACTGATGGAGAATAAGTTGACTAATTGGTCCAACAAACCACAGAGCCAGGGGTCAGACTAAGACTGACTTGTGGGCTGCGTTTATTGCTGGTAAAATGTCTGATATATCTGACTTTTAAAACCCATCTCATTCAATGATTTAAGACAGTGTTTTTCTGTTTGTATTTGTATATTATCACTTCTATTTCTGGATACCTTCTGGGGCATATAGATGTATATAATTAGGTATATGTTCATGAACATGCATGTCCTCATTAAATAAATAAGGTAAAAGTAAAGTTGTGTAACCTGCTACTACAGGTAAAAATGATGGAAAGATGATATGCACTTTCCTCTTCAGATGAATTAAATGATTAAAAAAGGTATGGTGCCTTGTTTAGTTTCATATGTAATATATGTCATTTGCAGATGACAAACCATTTATTGTGATATACATGTGAAATAATTGAACAGGTCTAAAACTTATTAAAGGTGTTGAATATGTGCCTAAATAATGCAGATGGTTTGTGGCTTTGAAAGAAGAGAACAAGTGAATATTGCAACATTTAAAAATTACCATCATCATAATAATTTAAGTATTATTTTAAAATCAACTGTAATATCGGTGTTGAATGATTGTTAGTGTATGAAGACTTATCCAAAGTAGAGTCTGCTAACTATGCTTCCTATGCTGCTAATATAAGATGTTGATTTTAAATGTATTTTAGATTTTTTAACACTGTGCTTATTCTATGAAAATGTTTCTCAATATTGCAGCATGTTGTTTATTTTTTTTGTTATATAAAGGAGTGACGTCTGACCTTTTCTCCAAAAATCCTCTGACAGATGCCGTTCTTTGCCAGTTTCTCCTTCACCTGCCTGGTCAGTTCGAGGGTGTCCACCTCGCGGTACATGTACATCTCATACTGTTCTGGAGTCAGCGGTGGTACAGTGGGCTTCAGTGCCCGGGGGATGTACGCTGGGTAGTAGGAGAGCCGTCCAGGACCGGGGCCCGGGGACTCACCGCTCACCGAAGTGTCTGACTCCACCTTCACCTCTACTGGCCGGCCGAGCACCAGCTCATCCTCAGCGGCAGACGCCTCCTCGCTGTTTGGGAGACCCTCGCCGTTCTCCAGGCGGGGCCATGGTCGGGGCAAGGCGGAGGGTCCCGAGGAGGAGGAAGACAAGGAGGGAGAGACGGAATTAAAGGGTCGAGAGCTGCCTCCGCCAAGTCCCATCACCCCGCGCTCCTGAGACCAGTGCTGGTCGAAGTACGTGCCCGCTTCGCCAATCTCAGATTTGACCTTGCGGATGATGTTCTGGACGAAAGCGGCGGGGGAGAGGACGCTCAGAGGGGTCTGGGGGCTGCTGATGGCATTGGCCATACAGACATTAATGCAGCCCCCTTCCTCCTGTTTGATGGAGATGGGTAAAGGCAGACCTCTGGAGCGCTCCGGGGGCCCCAGACGCTCCACCTGGGCCCCGGTGCTGGCGGTCGAGGCCCTCCCACAGACCTCCATCTCCATCAGAGCATGCTGCTGGGCCTCCATCTCCCTCCTGGCCTGCTCTAAGATGCTCTTTATGGTTTCATCTGAGCTGCTGCCTGCACCGTTGCTGCTTCTGCTTGATAAGCTGTTCAGAGACGACTTGCCATCACCTAAAAAACAAAAACCCAGACACTGATGAATACTCAAATCAACTTTCTAATTAAGGAGCATAAACAATATATGAACCTTAGGCTATTTTCAGGATAATTTCACTACCTTTACTTTAAACTCTTATCTTCGAATGCGCTGTAATGGCAAGAGACTGCATTATTTTGTGTTTATTTTTCTTTATAATGCCACTCCCATGTTAGGCACAAATACAGAGATTTGCTGTTTCAAAACCAGATTATGTCGCACAGTAAAATATCTGCTGCTATCAAACAGTAAGTTCTGCTGTTTATTTCTGCACAAAGTTGTGAAATGGTAAAGAGATGGACTGTAGAGTCTGCAAGTATGACTCAATTTGATACAAAGTCAAACATATTTATCTCACAGGCTATTTAGATGAAAAAACTACTATCCCTGGAAAGTTGAAGTTCTGCAGAGAGGATTGAAGAGAGGATACTGACGTAGACAGGAGAGTGGAGAGCGCTACTCTTAAAATACAGACTGAGAATGATCATAAAAAATAAAGAAAATACCATCAATATTAAAAAGTAAATCTATGTTTTAAACTCAAATTGCAAGGATTAATTGATAAGTTGTCAACTATTGCATTAAATCAACTATTTTGATAAACACCTTTTCAGTTTTAGTGTATTATTTTTGAATTTTTAAGTCAAAATTCTCTTCTCTGAGGGACTTCAGCTTTTGAGTTCTGTGTCAGTATCTTTGAGTTGAGGACAAGACATTGGAGGGCATCATCTTTGGCTTTGGAAAACACAGATTGATATTTTTCACCATTTTCTGAATCATACCCATTCATGGATTAAATAATGAACAGACATGAGGAGAGCTGCACAGGTCAAATCAACAAGACTGTTAATAAAAGTCTAAATCCTCCTGATAACCATCCAGCTTTGCAGACATTCATAAAAGTAACGTGGACAGGTTAATCTACAGTGAACATTATTGTTACAGCCCTATTTTAAAATGTGACTTGTCACTCATAGCTCCATCCTCACCTCCCCTCTGGGACTGGATCTCCTTCTTGGCCTGCTCCAGGATATTCCTAATAGCGTCGTCTGACCCAGTTTCAGGAGTTCGGATGCGCGGAGTGATGCTCCCTGCCACAGAGGGTAACAGAAAGAGATAGAGAGGGGAAAGGAGGGGGTGAGTGGGTTGGTTGATCAGAGAGCAGTTCCAAGGCTTTGCTTTTGACTGGTAGATCAATGGCTGCCTTTGAGCGCGTGCTGTCTGAGGTTGCAGTATACGGGAAGCTCAACTTTCAAAAGCTGTGAATCTAGGGAGAAAACAAAGTTTAAAAGTAACACTACAAACATGGCAGAGGAAGCCATGAAGAAGTCAAGGATGAGGTCCAAGTAGATTAGAAGCTTTTAAACGTACACAGGTCCAGGCGCTAAGCCACCAAAACAAGACCAACAACTTCGAAATGTACGGGTGGTTCATCGCAGATTTATACACTCCCAAATCCCATAAACACAAAATAAACAACCAATAACTATACTTATTTTAGAGACAAAACAAAGGCTTAAAGCATCAGGCGCAGTTATTTCCTGAAAAAGGTGTGTGTAGTATGTTGTAGAAACTAAAAACAGACATACTTTTGACTAAATGGCCTCTAGTTATTTACTGTTTTATCAGTTCTGGTCATATGATGATTTCTCTTTCTCTCAAACATGAACAGTACATGTTACTTCATTTATACTGTATATTTATCTATTTTCTCTATGTTCATGGACAAATGTCATTTGTCCTCTTGTCCTACGCATCTGAAGCCGCAAAATATAGTACAACTGAATTACTTTTAATATTTATTGATATACTGACATAACCCTGTAGTCCAGACTTTGGACTCAGCTGAATCGATTCATTCACTCACTTCTGTCTTACTGACAATTAGGAGTGCACCAGTAACTTGAATTATGCTTTGTTTTATGTATTGTTGTTCATGTTTTTAAGTATTTTATGTGTTGTTCTGAAGGGTGTTCTGTTACTTGTGCAACATTTATGTTCATTACTGTTCTAGTTTTAATGTTTTTTTTTTAGTCCTTGTATCCCTTCTTTTCTGCTCTTACATTTTAAAGCTACACAATGCAAAATTTCTGCACTAAAATGTCTAAAACCAAAAATGACCTAAAAGATATTTTGATAATTAGTGTACTTATTTAACATATTGTCGATAATCTTCAGCGAAATCTGTAGCTTTATGCAATGTAACAGCCCGTTTATTTAATGTCATATTTATTTTACTAACATTATGTCACTCGCAGCTACTCCATGAGAATAATAATAAAATATTATTAGAAAATATGAAAAATAAAAAAAAAATTAAATGCTTAACCTCATTTCACATAATTACTGCCTGTGTCACATCAGACAGATTTTCAACAGCAAAGGTGATAAAACATCTCCCATGATCCCACACTACTTTAAACCATTACCTACTACATGCACTGGCAGAAACTACATTGTGTGTGAATAAACAGCTGTTTTGTCTAATATGCTTTGTGGTTCTGCTGTCTGTTCTGCTCACCTCTTTGGCGGACCTGGATGGTCCGAAGTGCCAGGATGTTCTGCTCATCGGACAGAAACTGCTTCATCTTTATAAAAGGTTCTTTGCCTTTCACAGTCAGCTTCCTCCAGGGTTTGGGTCGGGCCAGGATCTCGCTGACGGAGCCCTGGGAGAGGCCCAGCACATAGTGGCCAAACACCCGCTGCCCAATGTTATGCTTCAGCAGCTGCTCTTTCACCTGGAAGGCGATCTCTGCCGTGTCCAGTTGGTCGTCGTCTCCTGCTGTCGAACTGCCGCTTTCTGACTGGTCGCTGGGCAGGCCGGCGTCGACGCTGCCTGCACCCGCGGACCCCTGCGTGGCCGACATGAGGGCGACTTTGGCTGCGTAGAGGGCGGTGGGGAAAGCCATGAGACCGCTGCCCTCTTTTTTAAAGTGTGGGGAGAGGAGCTGCTTGTGGAGGATGTGGTCTCCTGACAGTCGGTCCCCGGAGCACGGCGACACCGAAAACGGACGGGGGAGATCGTGGCTGGAGGAGGAGCTGTCCAAAGTGGGGGGGCCGGGGCTGGGGGAGGCACGGCCGTCCACCTGAGAGGAAGAGGAGTGAGACCCCGGCGGTCTGCCCATCTCCCTGCCTGCATCCTCAGACTGGTCGTCATCTGGCAACACAGAACACATGCTCACTGACACATATAACACACCTGCACGGCTTCAGCAACTAATCAGAGCACCCAGTTCCTATTTAGAGCATAACATTAAATACATTCACAGTGAGGGCCGGACAACATGCTTTTTAGGAGTCGATTTCATATATTAGTAGTTACTGAACTGGAGGAACTATAAATAATGAGAATGAGCAGATATATAAATTAGGGCTGTCAGAATTAATGCATTAATGCAGATGAATCAATCATCATGATTAATCTGATTAAAATTTTTAACGCAATTAAGCCATCTGCAGCGCAGAATGACTCTGAACATCTATGGCAACACATTTGGGGCAGTTTGTCCAAGTAGAGTTACTGTCGTGCATGCGCAAATGGGCAGTTGATCCAGTAGTGACAGGCAGCAGAACCAACCCATAAAGATGGAAGATGCTAAACAGCATGTTGGCCCTCTGGATGGAAATATGAGGACAAAAAAAAAAAGACAGAACAGTTGTTTCAAATTGTTTTGTTCAAACTGTTGGTGTTTAATAAACATGTTAAGTGCATATTTATTCCCTTCTTTCTTGAGTCTGCTCATGCAAAATGAAATGCGATTAATATACTAGATTAAAAATGAATGATATTTAATCGTGATTAATCAGAATTAATCCACAGCAACCCTGTGATTAATCTGAATAATTAAAAATTTTAATCCTTTGACAGCACTAATGTAATATATATGCTCCTTTCTCATTTTATTGTTGGCAGGCTATAACTCCTGACGTGTATCAAATTAGATAGTGTTGTGGACTGGATTATTAACTTAATTCAAAACCACACATTTTTAACAGTCCTATATTTTACCGGATAAAAATTATAGATGCAATAATAACAAAAATGTGAATATTGGATTCAGTAGTTGGTCTGGGTTAATATAATTGGTGTACCCCTGATTCAAAGACTTGCTATTTTATCATGTAATGCCAAATATCTTGAGCTCAACTGATATAATTATAAGTTCATATGGGCTTCATCATCATAACTACATTGGTGAGAATAAATATATTGATACTGGCTGACCTGACACCCAGGAAAGTAAAAGATTCAGCTTTTTTACATGAAAAAATTGTCTTAATTGGAAACAACGTAATGCAACAGTTTTTTCGGATGTATTTTTCATGGAATGTCCTTTGCCTTTTTTTTTTTTAAGTAAAGATGTAAAAATCATGCACTGCCAGGTTTTTGTTGGGATTCTCTCCTTTTTTTGTATTTTTTGTACTATCCCACCTACATTACATATCTTTCCACAACTGTTTGATAGTTACATTTGAAGGACCATCAGCTCCATTTACATGGAGCCTAATATTCCACTAACATCATAAATAATAATCCTGACAGAATAAAAAGCCTCATGTAACCCACAGATATTTAGAGGAGACAGATTCTAATTTTGCCTGTTTCACTGTTGATGAAAACTTAACAGGTAACCTGCAACTAATTAGCTTCTGCTTTGATCACATGTATTACAGTCAGATAATGTTACTGAACCTTACAACAGTTAGTTTTGTAGTACAGCAGAGTGGATTTTCTAGCTGTGATGGGAGAGAACACTTACAAATTTGGTGATTTTGGTCTTTTTTTTTTTTTACCTTTGCTTTTGATGACATAAAGGAAAAAAAAAGATGTACAAATCCACCTGTTTGGTCCATGGGTTGACTATAAAAGCTGCTGGAAATGGGCCTCATGTGTCTTAACACCTCGACTGTCTCACCAATATGATCATCTAATCAATGTTAGATCTTCTGAGGTAGTGTTTGAATTCACTAGTCTATGGGTAGAATGTTAAAAATCATAACAGAGATCAACTCTGGCAGTTTTGCACGTATTACATACCATTTATCCCAGACAGTTTGCATAATTACTTATACATTGCACATTTCTGTAAATATATATTTACTTAGTCATTTTTACGCTCATTTGCTTTTGAATGCCGTTCTTAAATGCTGCTTTGTTTTGTTTATTTTAATTTCCTAGTTAAATTATTCATTTTATATATATATATATATACACACACACATACATATATATATACAGGGTGGGGAAGCAAAATTTACAATATTTTGAGGCAGGGATGGAAAGACAGTGTATGACCAATTAGTTTATTGAAAGTCATGAGAATTTATTTGCCACAAGAAAATTTACATTATAGAAAATGTTTTTATTCTATGTGTCCTCCTTCTTTCTCAATAACTGCCTTCACACACTTCCTGAAACTTGCGCAAGTGTTCCTCAAATATTCGGGTGACAACTTCTCCCATTCTTCTTTAATAGTATCTTCCAGACTTTCTCGTAATAGTTTTGCTCATAGTCATTCTCTTCTTTCCATTATAAACAGTCTTTATGGACACTCCAACTATTTTTGAAATCTCCTTTGGTGTGACGAGTGCATTCAGCAAATCACACACTCTTTGACGTTTGCTTTCCTGATTACTCATATGGGCAAAAGTTTCTGAAAAGGTATGGATAATAGTGTTAGGTATGATTATGACATCAATATATGTTTGGTTTCAAAACAACTGACATAGTGCCTGCTGAGAAAAAACAACTAAATGTTCATTGTAAATTTTGCTTCCCCACCCTGTGTGTGTGTGTGTGTGTGTGTGTGTGTGTGTGTGTGTGTGTGTGTGTGTATATATATATATATATATATATATATATATATATATATATATATATATATATATAAAATATATATACACACACACACACATATACATATACACACACACACCTTAAATTCTCTTGGCATTCAGTGTGGATGGAAAAGTAAGATTTTCATTGTACAGGGAAACCTGTTTCTTTACTGTATACATGACAATAAGACACTTTGAATTGAATCTCTTTGACTGATTGCTATGGAACTGAGCCAATTGTTTAAGAGTAGTGGTGTAAACCTTGGACAATGTGTTAATAATACTTATAATAATAATCATAATCTAATTGATTTAAGGATTCCTGAACACATAATAAAATACAATATTGTTGCCAGGACATGTAGTGGCAAAATTACATGTTACTTATGTAACTGTCAAACCCAGGTCACTTGGGCTACTCATATCTGACATTTGTGTAATTCCCAACTAACTAGGCAAACTCATATCTTTATATAACTTGTGTGCCTGTTACTTTAAACCTCTTCTTTCTCTAAGTGATCACACTGCCATATGTCACAGCACACCCTTGGACCATCGTACAGTAGAGGAACATGGAGTGTTTTGTCTCCCACTAACACACATGACCTGAGGTCCCCCCCATCTTACATCTTGTGGCTCTCCCCCTTTTCATAGTAGAGGGGCCCTGAGTGTCTCCTGTCTATCTCATGATGGCTCCATGATGTTTTGACCACCTGTCAGCTGACTTTAACTTTGCCCTCATTTCTGTAAGTATCATGTCTGTCATGTCATATCTTGTGTGTATAAAAACTCACTGCCTGTGCTTTTCCTAACCCCTTTCCCTCCTACACTTTAGCCTTGTGCTGTCGTTACAGAGGGGTCCTCCTTGCAAGGGGTGAATAAACTCATACGTAAGACCAGACTTGACTTTTGTGTTCCCCATTGACAGATTTTTCTACCACAGACACAAAATGGATCTTCTTCAATTGTATGGAGTGACTGTTGTGAAAAATTGGATAACTTCTTCTGTTATATTCCTGGCTGATCAGATTCTTCGTGATAGGTGGAACCACTTCATTTAGCATCAGTTGTAAAATATTTAGCTGTAATCTCTAATCAGAAGTATCGTTCATGTAACCACAGCTTTGGTATCTGCCTCAAAAATCCTGGATCGGTCGGGCTCTACAGAATACATCTCGCAGGCTCAGTTTATACAAAGAGATTTAAGTCTGAAAAACATCGACTTGAGAATCAATTGAGCCTGACCAATAGGTACCAAGCAATCAGCGAAGAACGGGGAGTTTTTAGAGGATGACAAAACTGGCTGCCTCTTTAAAGTGCAGAAATGTGCGCTATAAACTACTTCAACTGTTCACTAGAGGTAGAAAATGAAGCATGAGATAATTTACCGTTACTGTGCAAAAGTCGTGCCTTATCCACCAGATATTTGTGAGATGGAAGAAAGGCCTCTTTATCCAGCAAAAGTGCCTCTGCAGCTTTGGCAGAATCCTATACACAAACACACACACACACACACAAGCTGTTAATTTTCGATTAATCAATTACAGTGGCTGTAGATATCCTTATAATGGATGACGATCAGTGAGGCATTCAATGGCACTGCTGTAGTTTTTCTTCTCTGACACCGAGAGAACATTAAGAGGAAACCAAAGGTCGACTTTGGCAAAGGGAAAACTACTTTGCAGCATTAGCAACAGGGTAACGCATACCTGGGTCGAGCTGCCATTTGCCGAAGCCAGTTTCATTACCTTTAGGATACTGCAGATGAAAACAAAGAGGAGTTCAAAACAATGAACCTGAGCACAAATCATTATGAATGAATTACAGATTCAGTCCACATTGATGATCACCTGAGTTCAGTTTTAATCTCTTCATAGTCCATCTGGGATTGCAGTTTAGCTTCTAATCTCTGAAAAGACAAAAAATGAGAAGCGCAATTCATTTTGTTGGTTTCATGCCATTTTTGTTTATCAAGTTAACTGATGTTTGGCAATAAATGTTTAGAACCACAAGCCTCTGTTGCTCTGTTTGGTGCAGTGACAGTAAATGTTTTCCATGACAGTAAACTCAGTTTTTTTGTGTTTCCATGCTAGTGAGCAGACAATAAATCTCAAGGATTATAGATGTGCTGTATTTTAGGGGATGTTTACTCTGATAGGTTTTCCTTACTCATGTTGATACTCAGGCTTTGAAACTTTATGGATGTGTAAAGTCTTTCATAAACTTTTATTTGAGTGGAGTAATGTGGGCAATAGAGATATTATCCTATATAATGATGATAATAATGCAGTAACTGTTTCTTCATTTTATTCATTTTTAGCTAAAACACTTGGTTCTAATGTTTGACTGTTTTATGCTGAACACACATTTTATCATTATAACGTATTTTTTTTCTAGCTTTTTAAAAAATATTTTACTGTTTGGAAAGTGTTTGTCATGTTTTGTTTTTTTTTTAATTTACAACAAATAACTATCTTTTATGCCACTTTCATTTTGTTGAGTAGGAACTATGATTGCAGTAATTTCTATATTTTGATTTGTTCTGAAACATTCACCACTAAATAACAAAATTGGAGACTACATTATTTCACAAATAATTTAAAAACCACAAATAATCATCTGGTTCTTTCAACTTTCTCTCAGGGCAAAAAAATCTGCGAACTGAAAAGAAACAATTTGACATTTATTGTGATTACTGATACATTTTGACAGCGGTTTTGTCTATGACTCAGAGCTTTAGAAATAAAGTATTAAACAGAGTCCTAGTGCATCTCAGTTTTCACATTTTACCTTCCCGTTCCTCTTCGTCTGTGTCCTAGAAAACATTGTGCACTGCTCTAGACCCTTAACAACTTGTATTCACTGTGTTTATTTATTTTGTGCAGGTTTTACAGTGAATTACCAGAGTTCTATGCACAAAAATGTTAGAAATAAAAGTGTGTTTATCAGTCACTGGTGTCTGAGGAGACATTAGTCACATTCTGTCACTTCCTGTGCGTCACACATACTCACCTCAATAGCTTCTGTTTTATAGGCCAGCTGGCGTTCCAGCTCTATGATCTGATTGGCTGAGGTTTCCTGAACTTCCTGCAGCGTGAACTGCAGCCGCTGAATGTTCTCGAGGAGCCGGAGGATTTCACGGTCTTTAGCCAGCAAGGCAGCCTCCAGCTGAGAGGGCGACACCTCACCTTTCTCATTTTTCTCCTGACAGGTTGAGAAGGGGAGGAAGCAGAAGACAAGGAGGAGAAAAAAGTGATGAAGGTAGTGAGGAGGTGAGGATTTGTAAGAAGGCAAGGGGTGACATGCACCCTCATTAGTGATTCACTAAGTCAAACAGTTGAAACATAACATTAACAGTTAATTGGATTTCTCCTTTGGGGTGATGTTCTGATGGTCCTTCCATTTTCACCCATTAAAAGGTGTTTTTTTGTTGGAGGGGGCGGTCCTTACTCAAGCAGAGGGAGGTGCTTATTTTACAGATTCTAAAGCCCTATGAAGCAAAATAAACATAAATAACACTGACTTGACTGATGCTTCATATGCAGTTTTCTAAAAACCATCACGGTGCTTAGAGCCTGTTGATGGACAGGTGACCTCTGGGCAGTAAATCACAAAAACACCAAGGCAACGATCAACTGGCTCTGTTTCAGGGATCTGCTCCAAAATTTAAGTTTGTCCTTGGCTCATGTCTTTCCACTCCACCAAGTTTTGTGAAAGCTGTCGTGGTAAAAGGTTTCTACAGCTTAATGCAAGTTAGATTTTAAGCTTTTTAAGGTTTTTTTTTAATGCCACTAAATTTCTGACCAACTTAATGCAGCCAAAATAGAAGAAAAACAAGATTAGTTACTTAGGGTTAGGGATGAATGCATTCAAGTGTGTGGGAAAGTTTAGATTCAAAGATTGCACTGAATAACTTTCCTACTCAATCATTTAACTTGTATAACTGTTTATCACTGTGTTCATGGAAACCACTATACCTAATCTGCATAACATGAGTACAAGAGGCTTTCAGTAAATACAAAAGAATGACAGTGTCAGGAAATAATTAGTCCTAAATCATTTGTTTACCATGCCCTAGCATCTTTAAGACTGTTGAAATATTACTGTAAGACACCAATTAAGGCCATTTTTATGGATTAAAGGTGTGATATGTACCATGCTTGTATGAAGTTTTGTTGCTAACTGTAGCCAAGTTTCTGGTAGCTAACTATTGCTGTTATAAAGTAGCTTTAGAGGGATATTAAGTGTGTTTTCCATGAATGTGTTTTATACACAGTTGGAGGTTTTGCATTGGAAAATGTTCACAGAAATGGAATAAACATCCTCAATTCTGCAGAAAATGAGTAAATACAGTTAGAGGGTAATGGACACCCATTTCCTATAGACATAGCAAACATTTCAATCAGCTGACTTGAACCCTTAAATCTCCCTGAACAAACACTGTGCTATTTCTACTGTTTTAAAGGGGAACTATGCAAGACTTTTACCTTCATTAAACAACTTCAAAGTAATTGTGATTGTTAAATGGCTTGATAGGGGGAGAATGGAAGCCCTCCCCCTTCCCACTAGGGTCTCTAGGGCTGAATATGGCACATGCAAGTTGTCTGCCACCATCCTGGGGGCCTAGATCTCATCTCTTGTGAGACACGACACAGTTTACGGCACTACAGCACAAACACACCCCCAGCCAGGTACCACCGGCAAGATATAAACACAAGCCAGCCATGCCTCCATTTCACAGGGGTTTACCATGGCAGAGAAAAGGAAGAGGTGGCCGTTGTCACAGGATGGAGGAAGAAGAAAAGAATGAGTGATCAAATGAGGAATAAGACAAGAGTCTGCCTTGGTCAAGCTTTTACAGAATGGTGAGACCTGAAAGAAAAAGAGTTGTTGCTGTTGCACTTGTAAGTATCGCTGAGACAAATTCTCTATACGGCTAAAATTTACTGGGGGGGGTCAAATGAGTGGCCATTTTTGTCAAAAAAAAAAAAAAAAAGTTGTAAGAAATGCATAGAACTGTGTTGAAATAATGCTAATACATTTGTGCACAGACTACTGATATTATTTGACAGTGGAAGTTATATTTTCAGAAATATTGGATTTTGAATAGCACGTGTATGTGAAAACTTTTGCTGGTGGACGGATGTGACATTACCCATGATGATCTGGTCAGTACCAGTACTTTATTAGTAATAAACTCATATACTTACTATTGCCAATTACCCTCTTATTCATAAATGTTAGTATTGTGGATCTAAAACAATAACAGCTGACACAAAAACACAAAATGTGGCAGTGGACGGATGTGACATGGTTGTTACAGATCCCATCATACTGATGCTCGGCAGCCATGTCACCGTTTCCACAAATGATCCCTGTGCAAAAACTAGGATCAGAATTATTTATTGTATAGTTTATCATCATACTAAAGCGCAAATAACAATATAGAACTGTTATTTCTTTATAAAAATGCTTATTATTAGAAAACTGTTGATTTAAAAAGTGACGTGTGACATTCTTAATGTATGTATTCACATAACATAAGCAGGATGGATCAGCACCATACTCCATATTGCAACCTGAAAAAATAAAACACGTGATATGTAGTATATAATCTTGTAAGAAAAATTGAGGAATCTAAAAGAATAGAATATTTGTTTTTCAGATAAATTCAGTTAAAATATAACTTGGCCATTTGCGACATGAAAATATCACATTAATTGTGATGAAATGGGACATTTTTGACCTGAAAACATAGTTCATATGACCATCAACATGTTGCAACAGAACTGAAATCCTGTAAATTTGCATAACTTGCATTTACCAACACAAAGTTCTTTTGGGGATTCACTTATATTGATTTCTTATGCACAAAGACATAAATAAGACCTCTAAGCAAATTTTAGCAGTATACTCTATGTATTTCAGCGAATTTGTGCTCTTGATGATTGCTATTGGTTGTAAAGGTGTTCATTGCCTTCTCATAACAGGCTCCAATGAAAACAAATGCGCATGGTCGGAGGGGGAGGGTTAGGTGTGGGTTTTACAACAAGTGAATGTGTATTTCAAAACTGTAGGGGGAGCTCCACAGAGAAAAATGCTACAAAAGCAGCATAGTAGAACCAAAATGCTAAAATCTTGCATAGTTCTGCTTTAATTAACCCTTTCATGCATACTGGTCACTACAGTGGACAGCTACTCTACAGCTGTTCTCTTTTATTTTCATGGATTTTGTTGTTCTTTTCTGTTTTTTGTTTTTTTTTGTTTTTTACACATATCTTTATTAAAGTTTTAAGACACTACATATCTTTTCTGACATGAATTGGTAAAATTATGTAGATCTCTCCTGAGCATAAACCCCCAGAATCACAAGCCCTCTCCATAGTTTTCACACAATTTATCAGTAAATACATGTTTCAAAAATTAAATGTGTGGTGTCCACCTGAATGGATATTTTTGCAACTTCATGAAAAATAGGTTCATAAGAATTTTATTTTCTTTTTCTTTTTTTTTTTATGTATTTTTTAAAAATTTTAAATTATTTTTTATTTTATTTTATTTTATTTTTTAATTTATTTTTCAGAAGAAAATTTTCAATCGCATTGTTGTTTTCATGCCTAAAGAGGAATAAAAACACTCAGGAAAAAAATGTGATTAAGGTTCTCATAATTCGTGCATGAAAGGGTTAAAGTCGTGTGGAATTCAGTTCATATCACCACCTTCTGGCCACATGACACACTGCTGGTTTGTATCTGATACGTGTTGAACTTGAGGGATTCTGAAGGAATATACAGCAACTACATGCAAATAAATGCATGTTCTTTTCTCATTTCAGTGTTGACAGGCTGTAACTCCAATCAGACGTCTATTCACTCCAAAACAGTTTATGGAGATGCACTTTTTTTTCCTTTTTAACAACAATTTTTTCACAATTTTTCAACCATAAAGAACTCAAGAGGGACCATAAGGATGCCAAAGAACATTCAGCCTTGACTTCAAATTCAGTGTACATGCTGTTATGAATGTAGGCAGAGACAGTCAGGGAAGAAGGGGCTCATTTTTAAGGTACTTCATGATCTGTTCACACACATACTGGAATAAAAAAGGATAAATGCATGAAAATTTCATCTTATTCCCTTTGCATCTACATGACAAGGGAAAAGTCTATATGCAGTAACATTTTGTATTGTGACAATTACGTGACGTTTGCATAAATAAGCCGTGTGGGAGATGAGTCTTTGTCTGACCGGTCAAATATGATTATGTAGATAAAACAATTGTTCTGATTTATTGTGATTCAGGCAGGTGTTAGTCGGTGTGTTAACTGTTTATACATCCGTGTCAATTTGTGCAACATTTCTTGAGTATTTTTATTTGAACATTCTTAACTTTACTTGTTTTTGTCTATAAACATCTTTGTAGCTTAACATTAACCCTTTCATGCATAGTGGTCGCTACAGTGGACAGCTATTCTACAGCTGTTCTCTTGTATATTCATGGGTTTTCATACCATTACTGTAACTTTGCTGTTCTTGATTGGTTCTTGAGTGAAAATCAATTGTTAACTCTTTCCCCGCCAGAGCATTTTCCAGTGAGTTGGTAGCCAGCGCCAGCCGTTTTGGTCATTTTCACTAATCTTTGGAGGCTCACTGAAAATGTTGTGTTAGGAGTATGTGAACACTGAATACATCAAAAGAAAGAACAGAACTTCAACTTTTAAACACAAAAAACTATTTTATTCTATCTTTATTCGTTCGTGAGATATAAACATTTGAATATTGGTCATTTTCAGGAAAAAACTGAATTTTGAGCAAAAAGCTGAGAAAATTGCATTTTTTTCAAAGATATTGATTTTCAAGAGAAAACTGATTTCCTATTTACATTTTTGACTCTTTCTTATTCACCAACAGTAACACTATCTTCAAAATCACAAAATAAAATAATAATAACAGCAATAATAGTAACAAACAGCTCTAAGATATCCCATCATTCCACAAAATGTTAGGGGAATCCACACCAAACTTTAGACCGAACATCTTGTAAAGCACCAGGTTCCTTCTAAACTTTGCACATTTACATACATCAGTTATAAGTCTAACACATAGTAGTTTAGCTTTTGGATATAAACACCTCAATATTCCTCATTTTCAAGAAAAAAAGAAACAAATGCACTAAATACTGTAGATTTCTGGCCTTTGGCTGCACCAGGTCCTCCTGTTGGACCAGCTGCTGTGTTTGATCTGTAAATAATTATATGGACATCTAGTTATTTATCTCTGTATGAATATATGTATTTATTTATTTCATACAAAAGCCAAATCCAAAAGTGTCTTCCATGTGTCCTGCTGACATTCTACAGCTGAATATGTTCTGTGTCCTCAGTCTGAATCTGAACTCACTCTAACAGATGCAGACTAGCTTTCCTTTGTCCTGTCCCATGTCTGTATGTCTGTCTTCTCCTTGAATGTCCTCTACAAATGTCTCTTTTCTCTTCCTCCTGTCTGTCATTTTCTCCGTGTCGCTCTGTGCCCCCCCCCCCCCCACCCGCACCTCCGTGTCGGACCTGAGCCGCTCCTTGTTTCCCGTGTTCCGTCTTCGTCTCCCTCACCTTCTGTTTCTCCATTCCTGTCTCTAAATGGTTCTTCTGTAGCTCCATCATATATTGAATTGTCAGACTCTGTCTCCATAATCATCTTTAAGGCTTTTGAAACTGCGCGCGGTTCCTGCAGTCTTCATTTCCTCATTAAGTGACTGCCGCTGGATGCGTTGCCATGGGATACGGAGACTCCAGTGCAAAAACGTTAAACCCGGCCCGTCATTTTTCCGAAAAAGCTGCTTAATTGTTTGTTTTTGGACTAAGGAAAGTAATTCACATGATCCACAACACCTCCAACTACAGTATAACAGTGAAAACACGGATTGACGGAAAATCTCGTCATTGGCGGGGAAGCGTTGGGAAGCAATTGACGGAATATCTCGTCAATGGCGGGGAAAGAGTTAATTGTTATTTTTTGCATATTATCTCCATGAAGTGAGTCATAATTAGTATTAGAATATGTTAAAATGTAAGAAAATATCAGATTTGCACCATTAAACATGTTTTTATTTCATTGTTTTCATATCATTTTCTGATATTGAGTTTTAAATACTTGTTTCTTTGCTTCAAGAATATAATGCATGGTGTAGCTGTGTGGACATTTTTGTAAATCCATGAAAAAAACAAACAAACAAACAAACAAACCTCAATTGTATTGTTTTTTTCATGCCTAAGGTGGAATAAAAACACTCAAAAAAAAAAAAAAAGAACTCAAGCAAGGTTCTCATAATTCATGCATGAAAGGGTTAAACTTAATCATTTTCAAAGCCTAAATAAAGGTTTGAAGGAATGACCAACAACATAGGTAATTTACTGTACATTTAACACCAAAAAAGGTCTTTTTTTCCAGATTTCAATGGCTTTTAAGACTTTTTAGGATCAACAGGAACGCTTTTACAGCTTTTGCATCATCCTCCTGCCAGACGTAAAAGCAAACAAACACACAGATCCAGGTGAACATGTGACCTCCTTGGTTGAGGTAATAAAACTCTTCTTACCCTGCTAGTGCCCTCTGCTGGATGGCAGTTCCCTGTGGTAGCGCTGGCTAACTGTTCCTTTAGCCTCTCCACTTCCCTCTGGGCCATTTCCGCTCTCTGTGCACAAACATCGTATCACACCGTTACAGTTTTCATACACCAGCCACATCAATTGGCTAATGAGATGATCAAGGTGAGAGCATATACATAAATCAAAGGAGGCGCGCTAGCTCTGAAATTTAGAGCCGAGAGAAAACCTGAGCAGGGGCCTGAGCAGATGAGTGCAGCCACCAGTTTATTCTGCTGAGGGGGCTGTTTAGTCAGCCCGCTTTATTCCCCAAACTGTTTACCTGCTCTGTCACACCCGGCCTGCTAATTAATGATTCATTTTGAGAACATTTATCTAGGAGCTGCTAGCAGAGAGCAGCAGAGTGAGAAAAAAAAAGGGTGAGAGAAAAAAGCAGAGGGGAGAAGAAAGAAGTAGCACTCGGATGGGAAGCAATCAAGGCAATGAGATAACGAAGAACCCCGGCGTTCGCCACTCCGGCATCAATCGTGCTCTGCAGTCTCCTGTTCTCTGCTGTGTGGAGCCGTGCTGCCATAGAGCGCCCACCGACGGGGGCTGAGGTTTACACTCGCTAATCACATACTCAGGGGAGGGGAGGCGGCAGGAGGAGGGGGGTGGGAGGGGGGGGACACAGGACGGAGGGTGTCTAATTAAAGCCGAGGCTTGATTACAGGAGTGATTACCTTAACGAAGGAGCATCTCAATCAGGGAAGTGCAGAGGAAGACTGTACTCACCTGGTTTGCCTTCTCCAGATTGGCCATGATGGCGTCGACCTCCTCTGCCCTGAACGCACAAAACAAGACGGGACAACAAGAGGACTTTACTGAGGAGTCTTGTTTAATAGATTCTCATAATTATACACAGCTTTGGAAAACTTCAGATAAGAAATTTCCAGACCTGAGTCTATGGGATGTGGAGGATGTTTGGACATAGACCATCAAAGTTAAAGTGCTTGTGTTTTTGCATCAGCAGTGACTTAAAAACACGCAAAAGCTGTGATTGAATTCCACCAAATACTGATTGCTGAACTCTTAAGTTAAAACATTAGGATAGTATTGTTTAAAGGTGATTATGAACTTGATTTCTTTGTTTCAATCTAGTTCTGAAAACACTGTATTTTGTGTTATTTTGACCACCTGTGGTATTTCTGCAAATCAACTGGCTAAATCACAAAGATTTTAATCTTTAAAGATTCTGTTTGGGAGACATTCAGTTATTAGACTTTAAAATAAACACAAATTCTCATTTTATTCAAACACGTGCCAATGAAGAGTTATATTCTGACCTTTAATTCAATAGTTTACTTTAGTTAAAACAAGACAATGCCAAGAGTGGCCAAGGTCTTGAAGTTCAATTTAATTTTCTCCATGTGCATACAGTACCCCTGAAAAGGTAAATATAAAGAAAACCTTGAACATAACCACCTTTTGTGACGAGAAACAAGATGCTATAGTAACTGATTCATGATAAAAACTAAATATTAACATTAAACAAAATGTATGAAAAGAAACAAATACACTCTTTTAAATTTTCTTAAGAGTATATGCAAGTAGAAGGAAACATGTGAACAAGTGGATATTAACACAGGATCTGCATTAAATGAGCTGACCCCAGAGCAGACTTAATTAACTTCAACAACTTAAAACTTCTAGACATTTTCTCACACTACAGAAGAAAAAAATGACAAAATAAGCTGTTTGAGATGTAGTGGAGTAACATCAGATCATAGAACTTGGTGTTTTACCACTATAAGGTGAAGTCTGAAGGTTAAACAGTAGATTCATTTGATGTCACTGATGTTACAGACAGGAGACCTAATAAAATTAATTATGTATTGGTCTGAATTTCAACATTAGACATGATAAATAAAATGCAGTTGAGTCAGGAAACTACATATGCAAAGTCATTTTTAGACATTTTAATGAAGAAATATAGCATGTTATACCAATTTATCATTTTAAAATTGTTAGCTGGTGTAGTGACTCACACACAAATATGATTTCTTACACAAATATAAATCAAATATCATCCTCAATCATCCAGTACTGTGCAAAAGTCTTTTTTTTTTGTTTTTGCAGGACTCATTCTCTTTTCTGCAGATGCAAAAAGCCTTAAAAGACACACAAAAAATTTAACTAAATGGTCGTAAAAGATAAAGTCAGTATTTAATGTGACCTCTGACCCTATGAAGGGGAGCAGCACAAATGGTTAGAAACATCTGACATGGGTTGGATGAAACCTGGTATAAAACATCAGAAAAATAATGCCATAAATCTTGCATTGTCTGAACAAAAGGGTTAAAGACATGTTAAGTGCAAAGTAAATATTATCACTATGGTTTATAGAAGCTGTTTTTCCCTGAACATTTAGTTTTTACTGCTGCACATACTTCACATATATCAGATGGGATCTTAATACAGATTGAGAAATACCTATGTGTTTATGTGAACTTTTGCACAGTACTGTGTATCAGCTGGTTTCATCTACAAAAAAACTTGCATATGCATAAGAAGTCTGTCAATCCTTCACAGTTTTCTTTGTTATTTCAAGTTTGACTGATTAGAGACTTGGTCAGTTGTTAGAAGTGAGCTGTTGTATTAGTACTGACAGCAGATGCATCACTGAACATATTTTCTTGTTATTTTTCAACATAATCCTAGCAGCGTGTTGGCTTTTGAGGACAATGAACAGAGTTGGTTAAGTGACCAACGGACGGACGACTGAGCCACATCCTCAGAACTCTTTTAAACTCCAACTTGCCTCCATACATCTAACAATCAGCGTAGTCTAATTTAAACAGAAGCGCAACGGGATTATTCATGAGGTTTGTTTGAAGTTCAACAGTTTCATTTTGCACACATGGGACCTGATTTTCAAAAGGTAGATAAGGATGAATTAACAAGGATGCTGTGATTGATTTAAATATGCGTACCGGTTTTTATTAAGTTTTAGAACACAGGATCCTTTTTTTAAAAAATCTGTTCAAAGAACGCATTAGACTTTTTTAATCCACATTAAACAAACTACATTCAGCCGAGCCTTCGTTCTCTTTCATGTTTGCACTTAACTGCTCCCATTGTCTCACAACGGGGAATAATTACTAAAATAATACTAATCAAATAAAGTCATTCACAAGCAGAAAAGAAAAGAAAAACAATCGGCTGACGTTTCTACAGTTAGATGTGATGCTGCGATTGTCTTAAAGTGACCTTGGTCTCTGCATTAACAAACACCCACATGTGATGCACGTTTGTGAGGGTCTCGGTCATGCCTGGTTATATCAATAAGACCAGGATAGATGGAGCCCTGCTGACAGCAAACACTAACAGGTGTCAGCTCCACGTTTAATGAACTTGTGCAGTACGGAAAATGTTTTGTATTGATTACCTGCTCAGCTACTCAAGCCGAAGCAGACAAATAGTCTTTCTTATCAACATTGAGGAAACAGTCATTGAGAGTAATAGAGGCAGGTGTGATGTTCAGAGGCTCGGGTCGGGGGGGGGGGGGGGGGGGGGGGGGATGACTGCAGCTGGATCTCTGGGGTCAGTCCGGAAGAACGTGACCATGACAACATATTCCAAAAGAAAGATGGAATTTCAAGCCGCAGCTGCACGCGCAAAGGTAAGGCCAAACTGAAAATGTGTCCAGTCCAACAAAATGGATGGCAGTGGGTCTAGAAACATCAGTTCAATTGTGCCATGGATTAAGCCTGGGAGAAAATCCATTAGCAGTGGCTGACTGTGCTCTGGAGCACAACCCAAACAAAGGAGTGTTTACTTTGAATGTCTATCGACATCCTTCATACAAGCTCAGATTCATTTCAGGCGTGCGGTGGATACATTGCGCTCAAAGACCAGGACAAGGTAGAGTGTTTTCTGAAGCAATCTTTAAATGGAGCAATTCTTCTTGAGGGCTGTCAAGGCCCAGCTGCCAGAGAAGGCAAACACAGACCTCTCTCATCGACCTGCATTAGCGGCTGAGTCACTCTCACTCTCTGCCTTTACAATGGCATTCCTCAGCTCTAACACTGGACATGAGTTCATGTAGGCAAAATAAAGAAGAGCCGCTTCAGCACTTGAAATGCTACAGTGAACACCAGTGAGGAAGGACACACAGATGGCAATGTGTGGCCAGCATGACTCGCACGGAGGGAGAGGCAGGGGGGCATATATTAACATCAGAAATATGTGAACAAATTAACACTAAATCTAAGACTCAGATCCAGACTCTTACTTGTTAGCCATCTCCTGGTTGTATTTACACCGCAGGTCCAGCAGCTCAGTCTGCGCAGTGTTCAAAGCTGTGGAGAGGCAGACACGCACAAGTGAGATATTAACTTTAAAAAAAACACTGAAACTTTAACCTTAAAGCTACATCACTGAATATATCCCGCAGAGCACATTTCAGAGACATCAATATGTAAAATACAGAACAGATTCGCCAGTTGTTTATGTACATGTGCATTTAACCCAGACGTGAAGACTACCTGTATATGTTCAGGGTTTACAAATTTTATGATAGGTAACATATCTTTGTGAACAGAGCAGCAGCTGGACAGCTTGTGTTTCAGTAGGGGGCACCATATTACATTTCTACATGTGCCGTTTATTTAAAGCACTTACATGAATGCAGAGCCTTGATCTTCTCCTCAGCCTCTGATAGTCTGTCAGGTGAACTAACATCAGCGCTCTCCTCCTCCCTGTAAGGACAAACACTGTCAGTACCTGTACTACATATTGGACATAACAGAAAATACAACTCTATGTCTTTAAACAGATAAATATGTTATTCACCGTCATCTGCCTGGACAAAAACAAAAACAAATGAAAAAAAAAAAAAAAAAAAAAAAAAAACATCTCACATTTAACACACATTTACTTTTCCCATTACCAATTCTGTTTTTATCCAGTTTTGTAAAATATGGTTATTCATGGTTTATAGTTGTTCCCAAAAGACAGGATCATCACCCACAGGCGGGTTTTGAGAGATTTTATCTTCCATGATCATGGTCTGCAGCTTGGTGTGTCTCAATCAAACAGATAACAAAAGATAGTAAATGTCACACAGTGCAGAACCACTCACAATAAAAGCACTAAACATATTCACTATGTGACTGAACGTAGAGCATTTGACTAAGTGGTCACTAAATAAAACACAGTCAGGTACTGTAGTTGTAATTCCTAAAGGGTTATAATGCAACATTTGTTGAAGCCCCTAAATTAAAGGTGAAGGTCCACACTTCAGTCACATCTTGTTTCATCCCAAATCCACTGTGTTGGTTTACAGAATCAAAGCGTCACCACCCAAATACTTACGGACCTCATTCACATCATTTTCATCATTATGTTTAGCAGCATACATTCAGGTTATGTCTTTCCATTCTAGTGAAATAGTCACTAAAAATTTTGTTGATAACTTAGTAAATGGGACATGATACAATTCATAGTAAACCAAATGAAATGGCCCATCATGGTGAATAAATTGTATATTTTTATGACTTTGAACATTGATGTTGGAAAAATTTGATAACTTTGATATTATATTTGTAAGTTAAGTCATAAAAATATAAACACAGTTAAAATGTTATGCAAAAAATCCTGTATATACAGTATGTGTGTATTTAAAAATGGTATATTTTTACTTCCACCTGAATACATTTATGTATGGTGAAGTATTTCCGTATATCTTTAAGAACACATCCGTAAAACTTTATGAATTGTATATCTCTTCAACATGTCCAATTTACCCATTTAACATAATGTAAAGAGATGTATAAATAGCATTAAAATGGTGAGGGATGTTCATTTATGCAAAAATTTACTCTCACAGTTATACATTAGATCTATTCTGCCCTGGTCTTCCATAGTTCTTTAAAAACTTGTATACAAAGTGAAAAGCATGGGAAACACTGCATTACTCCACAGGGTCTCAGACAGAATTAAACGACTTAATGCCACTTAATACTGGCATATTGATGGATTATTATGAATAAGGCTGAGTATTATTACTTTTTATTTATTTACTGGTTATAAATTATGTACAGAGGCTAGCGGCCATCACTGGTTCTCACCTGCGGTCCTCAGCCTGATCCTGGTGGTTCTGCTGTGGAGAACCCGGGGCCCCAGGAGCCGGTGTGCTGTTCGGGGTCATCAGGGAGTCTGGAGAAGTGGACTCTGCAGATTCTTCTGTCACTGGTGCACCTGGGACTGATGGACTATCGTCTGTGGGCTCTGAGTGGACACAAACAGGAGTTTTAACATTAGCTAGGTGTTGTTCATGAGTCAAAGTTTTCAATTTATGTCTTGCCTGACTTCACCAGGGAAAAACACAAAACTCGTTGAAGGTTTAATGAGATTAAAATGGACGTTTACATTAGCAGTAGTATTGTTAAATTAAGACAAACCTTAGTAGGAGGAGGTTGAAGTGGTAATAATACATTCTGTGGATGTCAAAACAGGAGACCAATGTTTATGTCTAGTTTCACACCAAAGGTAAATGTTTCTTTCTGTTTTTTTTTTTGTTTTTTGTTTTTTTTTTTACATTTTGTGCCTAAACCCAACCAAACTTTAACTACAGCGTTGTCAAAGCCTGCATATGCTATTTAGTCTGTTCTAACATAATTTGTGATATTTTGTATCTGCAGATTTATGATTACACCTGCGGAAAAATGCTATTTAATAACATTTAACACTGTTGTCTTGTTTTGATTTAGAGACACCTAGTGGCAGGAAATGTGCACGATCACTGTTATAGCATCAAATTAAGTTGTTTTAATTTTTTTGTTTTGCTGTTTGTTACAAATTGTCACTTTAGGGTTGTGAGTCTGCATTGCTTCCAGCTCAGTTTGTTGCAGAAGGACTAAGTGAAGCTTCTGTGAAAACCAGACCATTTCAATTTTCATTTTACTTTCACTTACAGCAAAAAAATGTGTCCTATATCTTTATTATTTATTTTAATTCATTGTGCTTAATAAAACAGTTTAATTAGATTTTCATTCTGAATAACTTACCATAGTGCCATGTTTTATATCACAAAAGACTAGTTTTGTTCAAGGTTTTCTTTATGTTTAGACTTTATGCAGATGAAGAAAATTCATTTCAACTTCTAGACCTTGACCACATTGGGGAGTGCACTGTCTTGTTTTAACTGCAGTGAGTTATAGAATTACAGATCAGAATAAAAACAAGAGACAGTTTCACTCTTTATTGGTACATGTTTGAGTGACACAAGGATCTCCGTTTATTTTACAAACTACTGACAACATTTCTCCATAATTTCAAATAAAAATATTGCAATTTAGAGAACTTATTTGCAGAAAATGACAAATGTTAAAAAAACAGCATTTTTCAGACCTGTAATATTCCACAAACAAGTTCGGATTTATTTTCAATAAACAGAATACTAATCTTTTAATTTCCGACAAAGAAATCAATATTTGGTGGAATAACCTTGATTTTCAATCACAGTTTCATTAGTTTTGGCATGTTTTCCACCAGTCTTGAATCACAGTTTAATGTTTTTGCAGCTCAGTTTTGTTCATTGGCCTTTCATCATATTCCGTAGACTCAGGTCTGACAGTCTGGAGTGGTCTGTTCATTTTGTCCAGAGGTGTATGTTGTTTAGGGGGTTACTGGTCTAGTCTATGTGTTGTGTATCACACATTTAAATACACTATGTACAATGTCAATGTCAATGTAGAGTGTCAGTCACGTTACTGTCATCGAAGGGGTGAGTATGTTTGGGACCTGACCTGTCTTGTCAAGGCACTCCAGGTGTTTCTTCCAGTGCCCGCTGATCTCTCGTACGAGGGCCTCGCCGTCTGGGGCCGAAGTCTGCAGCTGCTGCAGCCTTTCCTCCAGAGTGTGTGAGGCCTCCAGCACAGGAGCCGGATCTGTGAAAACAGATGCAAACAAATCTCTGTAGAAAGAGCTACTGAGACTCACATGACATCCATACACTCCTACTTTTCAAAAAAAGCAAAATAGCTGTTTTACTGTGTGAGCTGCCTGTAAAGCACATTTTCTGCATCAGAGTTCCAACAGAGGCAGACTATTCCACTGAGACTTGTTTCCAAAGAGTGACTCTTAGACTTTTCCCCACTCAGGCGCCTTTGAAAATTTCACAGGGTGGACCTAATGACACAAGTACTGTTCCGATCCTTTACATGTACAGAAATCTAATTTAATGAGTCTTCTCACGTGCTGATGAATGGCAAAGAAGACAAAAAGAATACCACGAAGATGAGACTTAAGTGCCAAGTATACACCTAGGCAAAGTGTAGAAAAAGTCTGCTCCTGAAAAGGGGGTAAAAAAAAAAAAAAAGAAGAGAAAAAAAAAAGCGGGATTCTTTAGCACAACAGAGGAGCTGTTTTGCAATGCATGCGCGGCAGCACCGGGCCCATGGGGCCAACTAGGAGGCTGTTTCTCAGCTAACAAGTCTCCTCTGTATCATTTGATCATTTAAATTATTATGCCAGGAATTCTCAGGAGGCAGCTCGGCACTCCACATCACAGGGCTGTTTTTAATCTTCCCCTTCCCTTTCTTCCCCTCCCGAAAAGTTCAACAGCTCAGAGAGAGAGAGCTGCTCCTGTTGTGTACCTGCCTGCCGAACACCAAAGGAGGTGACTTCTAGTGCCAAAGCACAGAGAGGGAAGCTCAGGGGAGCTCCTTGACAAGGGGGGAGGCAAGATGTAGAGCCACGCGCACACGCACGCACTCACCCACACATACACTGCAGCCCTTCAAAACTCTAAAAGAGGAGGAAAATCGCTGCTTTGCTGCACAAACTTTTCTCCCACAGCTTTCATCCACTCATCTTAGACTTCTGTGTGGAACCCAATTGGATCCCTTCTTCGGTATGGGCACTGACTGAAGTGACTTTTCATAAGAAGTTGGAGCCACAGACGTTTAAACTTTGCCAGATTTCACTGAAAGAATGCAAACTCTCACTCGGCAGGCCACGAAAATAAATGCTCATCAGAGACGCAAAACTTCTACAAAGTGCAATTTGCTGAAATCCTGGCCATACATTGCAGCTCGCTATATCTGCATTTTCATCAGACAAACATTTTGGGCCATTTAATTGATTGAGCTATTTTTCCCAGGACCGTTTACAGTCAAACATTGTCTGCATTCATTGTTACAGCAACTGTGGAGATATTGCATCAGTCACGAGGGACATCACTATTAAGAGCACAGCTCTTCTAAGACAAACAGGATGACTTAAAGCACTGCTATTCCATCGACCCACTGTCACAGAAATCACTTTATCAGCCTCTTTCCCATATATCCTTTCAACTTTTAATGATCAAAGGACAGAGATTATAGTAAGGAATCTCTCACACATGGACAAGCCAGGATTATCAATCAGTGGCAGGGGAGTAAAGTAAAGTCAAATTTAAAGTGAAGGGATATAACGTAAGTCTGTATACAAAATTAACCCCCGTCAAAGTAGAGCAGCAGGGTACTCTCAAAGGGCTGGGGATCTACAGTTACTGAAGGAGAGTCCAGAAAGACTGCTGATAACTTTGGAAAATGATGCTGCTAATTGATGGCGTTAACAGGCATGGAAGGAGCTTCTTTTTAGAGCAGCTCAGATGTTCAATCTACCGACTAAAACCTGGAATGGAAGAGGAATCCAACATGAACCTGGACATTCACACTCCTGTTACAAAAAGATGACAGTCAGTCACTCGAGCTGAGTCATAGCGACTTAATTTTTTAATTCATTTTATCTTAATTGTAAGTGCTGCTCTGAGGTCATGATAACCGATCGAGCGATGGCAGCCCGAGTTAAGCAATGAATCTCAAGACATTTAATACATAGTTTTCTGTGGTTAGGCAGGTTCACAGCAGACACTACAAAATGTAGAGATGTCTAAGGCAGTGCGATAATACCACTGTGAAAACATACATATTTACAAAGGCAAGAATCTGATGATAATATATATATATATATATATATATATATATATATATATATATAATTTAATGTGATTTGCTACAAATTATTTAGTCTTTTTTAGATAAATTGTCATAAAACCTGTATCATGTCCCGCAATCTATAATCAGAACAGTGAGATTTGCATTTGGATTTACATCCAACATCATAGCAGAAGTTTTATATAATCTGAGCAACATAACTAATTTGTCCATATTAGTAAGAAAGATTTAAACACAAATATGTGCAAATCATCTATTGTCTATTATCAATAAAGTCTTTTTGAGAAAAGAAACAGTATCACACAGCATGATATCGCAATACTTAAGTGCATCAATATTTTCTTACCTCCCTACTGTTTACTTTGTGTGTGGAGTATTCAGACATTAAATAACTAATTTCTGTGCTTCACTTATAACAGGTCTAATAAAACGGCATCAAATAATATTAAACAAGTTACAACACTTTAAATGAAGGGAAAAGCAAAAAGTTAGTGGTAACAAACCAACTATGCCCACAAGTACTTTGTGAAGTTAACCTGTGGTTTTGGCAGAAGTGTAGACAAACAATGTGGTTAAGAATTTACAGTTTACTTTCATACCTGTCAGTCCAGATCTTAGAAAATATAAATAAGAAATACCTTAATAAAAGCTCGAAATAAGACAATAAAAATAATAAAACTAATGATGGAACTAGAAGGACACTCGAGCAACTTCTCACAAAGTCAGAAAAAAGTGAAAAAAAAACTTCCACTTTTTGCTGAATCTGAAATGTGATGGATTCGTCTTTGCCTCATGCCCTACCCTTTTACCAAGTTTCCTGAAAATCTGGGAATAGTTTTTACGTAATCCAGCTGCCGGACGGATGGACAAAAACAAACAAACAAACAATCAGTAACGAAAGCACCACATTGGCAGAGGTAAAAAGTGATAATTAGCCTTCAAAATTAACCTAATTTAGTCACAGATTGGATAAGCCCTACTCGCAACTTGCTACTAGCCAAAAAACATTGGCTTTTTAATTGTTTTTGTGGAATCTCAGCTGTTAGATATTAAGTTTCATCACTTTGGCTGTGTGATAATGAGCCTGCCACCCTGTAGTGGCCTGCTTGTGGTCACTGCTGTTGTTTGTGTATGGTTTACTGCAACGGGGTGGACGGGCAGGTAAAGGCTGATGGAGGCCGGACAGCTCGGAGGAAGGCGGGTGACACCAGGGAAGTCAGCGCGGCAGGTTGGGGATGTGTGTCTAGGTGGGTGGGGGGGTGGTCCGGGGTGGTGTGCGCCAAGACAAGCAGGTGTGTCAGGGCGGTCCGTCTTGGCCCTGTCAGCGATACACCATCATTAGGCGGTGTGGGCGCAGCAGGGTGCACCATTATGTCTCCCTGGGCCCTGTGTAATTACGCTCTGACATAATTAACCCAGCAAGCCCATTAGCCAAGCATTGGCTGGCTGAAGAGAGAAAAAAAAGCTATAATTATTTGTTGTGCGCATGTTAATGAGGCCAGCTGTGTTCCCATCATACAACACGAACAAATTAATTTACAAGGCTGTGCTCCAAGGTTTTTTCTTTTCATTCAAAACATCTTGTTTTTTTTCCCTCTGAGTGGACTTCAAGGTCCATAAACACGCTCTGCTGCTGCTGCAACAAACAGTAACACTGCTGTAATATTGTTGTCAAGGACCAAAACTAGGTTGACAGAACACTAAGTTGCTACTTTCACCTTCACAGACAATGTAAAGCAGTATAAGGTATGTCGCATAAATGTCTCCTGTTTTCTTCTACCTGTCAAGGATTAGTTTTGATTAGAAAAGAAACTGCGCACAGCAAATTCATAAACATGACTTTTCTGTTTGTGGTGCGTTTTAAACCATTTGATATTCAGACAGCGAACCCGAGTCTCACTTTACCTTGATGTGGCAGAACGAGTGAGAAAATAGTAAAATAAAAAAAGATAGGTGGAATGGAATAATAAAAAAAAAAAAGATAGTATGAAGCTGAGGCTTCTGTGTGTGAACAAAACAAAGCGGAAAAGAGAAACTTCTTAACCTGTTCTTTTTCGTTTGCTGCTCCATGTCTTTGTTTGACAGACTAAAGGACGGAGAAAGACTGACATCAATACTGAGACATTTTAAAGCTGTGAACAAAGAGTGGAGCTGGAGCTAGATAGCATTTCAAATTAACATGAAATTCAGAAAACATCCATGCAGGTGACATCCAAACGAAGCTCGACTTGAAATAGTACAAAAAATAAATCAACCTTCCTAACATTCTTACTTAAGATGCATGTAAGATGAGTCATATTGAATTATTGTCACCAAATGCTCCATTCGACTGTCTTTACCTTTCCCAATTCTGCATTTCTCTCTTTTTGCTCTCAAACACACACACACACACACACATTCCTCCACACACTCGTAGTCTCTTTTAAGAGCACACTCTCTCCTGGTCCCTCTGGGGTCTCCTACTCCACAGGGACCAGTCGGAGAGGCCCAGCTCTTTTATGAACATAATGCATTATTAAGCACCTCAAACATCTCCTGGGCCTTTGTTTATTACTGCTCTTATTAATCACTTGTGCATAATCTCGTCCCGCCCAGAGAGCTTTCATTTTCCATCAGCTTTTTATACGCCCTTATTTTCCGACAGACCGCCACGCAGCACTCCTCCTTCCCTCTCATCCTGACTGTAGGTACTCAGCTGCACAATTACAATAAAGTCGGCTGGCTGTGCCTCGCAGGCCTCTCTCACTGGTGCTCGCTTATGTATATGAAAGGTTGAGGAAGGACAACTATTCTTTATGCATTTGTATGACTGTGAATTACTAAGGTCAGTGCATTCAGTTCTGATAATCTCATAGCCACGGGAAACATCTGATGTGAATATGTAAGGCACTTACAACCAACTCGTAACACAAAAGGACATGTGACTTAACGCGACAAAACGCTGCTTGTACTTTTGCTCTGCTCCGTAGTACCTCTGGTCACCACTAGCAAGCACTGTTGCCATAACATTTCAACCAACACACACCTCAGATATGCTGTAGGCCCAGCAAACACACACACACACACACACGCACACACGCACACACACACACACACTTAGAGGGGTGTATTCAGATCAGAATCTTCACAAACTCTCAGTGAGCTCCCTGCTCAGATAAAAGGAGCTGTGTTCTAAAGGAGAGAGGGAGCAGGCTGGATCCTGAGGGATGAGTGTGTGTACTGAGAGGAGGCGAGGAAGAGCAAACACCTGGAGCGTCAGTCTCAGGGCTACGCCCCTGGCGACAGGGCCTCGCTGCTCTCACAGAGGTGGCAACAAACGCCGACGTTCAAACGCCCCTCGCACACACACACTAAAGGGGAGAGGAGCTGAACGAGGCGGCAAGGAGGGGAGAAAGAAAGAGAGAGAGAGAGGAAGTTAGGTGCATCTTTGGCGGAAGCTGCCACTGTTTTTCAGCGTTCAGTGATCAGGACGTGTTTATCTGCACTGATCAAAACCGTGCGGAGGTGATATAAACATTGTTAGGGAAACACTGTTAACAGGCCTCTTTCAAGCCTCAGACTGGGTAGGAGTTACAGTGCACAGCATGGGGAGATGTCACAGGCAAATCAAAATATAGAACGCTAATGAAACACTCCAGTGGATTGACGTCTCGGCTTAGGGGCCTCATAAAAGGCAAGAAGAGAGAGAGAGAAAAAAAAAATCACTTCAATCATTTGCATCAAGAAGTTATTTCTGTTCTGAGTTTACTGTTGCATTCTCGCTGCCATTGAACTGGAGCATTATCTTGCATTAACAAAATGTAACATTATCGTGCTGCATTCTCACACATGTAATGGATATGTTATTTGTATTCAATAGTGGGCACTGCAAAGTGGATAACTGATATGTGACCAGATGTTAATGATAGCCAGATACAACAGGTCACATATTGAGCTGCTGCTGCTGCTTGTGCCCCTCCCCCCCTTTTCCTTGTTCGCCTCTTGCATTCATTAACTCCGCTGTTGGCCTGTTCTGATTGGATGGACAGCCCTGGTGTCGGCACACAAATGAGCAAGCACACACACACACACACACCAAAGGAGAGGCACTTTCAAATGAAATAATAGGAGAGAAAAAAAAAAAAGTCCTGCAATGAATAGTAATAACTGCATTAAGATTAACGAGCACGGCGTGTAAAGAATAATTGCATCTGTCAAAAGATTAAAAATACATGAGGTGTAGCGTTTGTTGGGGGAACGGTGGGAAAGCTCACTGTTGTGTTTAAGGGGCAGAGAGAAATGAAGTGGGGCCACAGCCAAATGACTGTCCTCCGGTGTACCTGGAGTCATCCATTCTAGCGAGGGGTGGGCTGGAGAGAGAAGGGGGGGGATTGTGACCTTGGACACCAGCAGCAAGATGTACAGTGACAAACACAAGCAGGATAATGTAGGCCCTCCTCACATATGGCAGATACTGCAAGAGCATGAAACAAAAATGGTGTGGATGCCCAGGCTTCTGTTTGGCTGCGGTGTGTAAGGCCACAATGACAACTATTATGGCGCTTCTCTATCACACCCTACCAGCTTCAGTCAACTCTACTTGCCTTGTTCGGTTTTCAGTTGGGCAAAAGTTGTGGACAGTTGTGAAGTACTTGTGTTGATGTCTCTTGAGAAGCGAGCTGAGGCAACACTAAAAGAGTGTTAATTGGCCAGAGACAGTAACAGGATTAGGATCAGTGTCGGAAAAGTTCGACATCAGTAGTTACTTCCTGAGACATACAAGTAATGTTACGTATTAAACTGCTTTTTATCACTTCTCTAGTGAATAATAAAACTGGAAAGTCAACACTGTGCCTTAATGTTAGAGTCCTTTTCTAATTCCAGAATGAAAATACTGCTGAATTTCCAGCACTGAAAGCCATTCTTGTCTGATGACATGGTGTGGTCAGCTGTTACATTCTACATTAGAGGTGTGGAAATTTCTTGATCCAAAGATGCATTGCGACGCGGACTTTGTAATCGATTCAAATTGTGAAGCCGGTGAATACTGACAGCTCTAGTTGTAATGCAATGCAGAAGGATTTATGTTTTGTTGTGTTATGTATTGGGGTGGGTCACACAGATAATAGTGCAGTTGTTTCAAAGATGCTGTTGTAACCTGATTTCTGAAAGCCCTGTCTAAACAAAAGCCAGCTTTGATTTACCTGAATGATTGAATTAATTGATGAAAAAGCACAATAACACAAAAAAATGAGGATGCAATAGCGAATGGATGCAAAAGTGGGCATGCATACCTCTTTAACTGAAAAAAAAAGGCAATGTAATGTAAGATAACTCATTGCAGTGACACCTATTTTGTGTTTTTATTCACTTAACTACTATATCTAACTAGTTAACCTCTAACACCAGTCCTCATTGTGCCTGTATGAACAAACCCATCATTTTATATAGCTGTGTTACTTCACGCACTGTAGCTGCTATCAGATTTATTTATATCATATTACTACATGCTGCGACAAACAGCCTAAGACAGAAAATCAAAAATAGCACCCCTTCAATATCCTTCATTTTTCCAGCGAGACTCTCATTGAAGATGAAGGTGATTTCATGCAGTATCGCTACGGTGATGGTTTGAGGCGTTATCTGCAAAGCACCTGAAGCCAACAGAGAGTAGAGTCAAGTTGAGACGGCACCATGGGGTGGAAAAGTGCCAATAACGTTGTGATCATCCAAAAAACCTTTTAACAGGTGCTCAGCCAAAATGAGGTTTTTGTGACAAAAAAATGGAGGAGGCACACAATGTTGTTCACATCTTCAAGTGTTTAAAGAGGGTAAGAAACTTCAGACAGTCCAGTCCTCCTCGTCAGGACGCTTTGGAGAATCATATCGTTCGTGAGTTGATGCTGTAGAGTCTGGACACAACAGAACCAGACTCAGCCCTGAAATGTTTTAAAGCTGTGGAAGCTGGTGTTTATTGGAAAACACAGAGAAGGGTGTCATGGGTAAGTACAGGTTATAGGAGCTGATGTGCACACCTACCAAATCTAAAAAAAAACGCAACAAAAACAATAGCCTGGCATCAGGAATAGAGGAGGCTTATTCTCAACAAAAAGAGGAGAAAAACTCCTAGTAACATCAAAATCATTTGTTTATCTCCTATTTATTTTCTTAGTGGAGGAAATATGCATTTAGCCAGTTTGATACACAGATAGAAAACTGCTATTACTATTTGTTGACAACAACTGAATATCTCCGAACTGAAGCATGGCTGCTCATAAAACAGCAAATCATAATAGATTTGCTGCTAATTCCAGAAATCCTGATAAAAAGCAGTAAGACAAGATAAGACAGTGATAATGTTACTGACGCTGTCGATACGTTTTCTATGACTTTCTGGTATGACACTGCAGAAATGTAGTTACTTTTTTGCCCCTTTAATAAAACACAATGTTGACCACGCCTCCACCATCAATCAGTCACACCCAAGAGGATATAACCCCGCCCCCTTTCCACCTGCAAAGCTCCTTTACCTCCAAACCATGATCAAAGAGAAACATCTTTAGGAGGTGCAAAAGGAACTTCATGACTTATTTATGTTATAATTTCTAATACAATATCCCATGACTGTTTGGTGAATGGTTTCCTACAGTTCAACTCATAGCTGAACTAATTTTTCCATTTATTTGACAAATAATTTAGCAGGATTTAACATTTGACTTGACTTAAAAATACATTTACTTTGACGTCAGGGATTTGGTTATTGTACTGATTATGTACTGGTTATTGACATTCATCTACCTCTTCTAACTCATTTTAGTTCAGATACAGCCCAAACTGATCTTAACCCGTAAAATATTTAATAAATAATGACAACTCAACTTACACTATAAAAGTATTTACATTTACAAACTATCCTTTCAGAAAAAATGCGAAGAACCTGAACAATAATGAAAAACCTGAAATTTATTGAGAAAATAAGTGCACTCTTAACAATATTCTGCCTCAGTTTATCATTTACACATGCATTACAACTTACAGATCACAGTGGATCTATAAAAGCACAACCATTTAGCAACAGGCAGAATGCTGTTAAAATTACACTTACTTTTCTTAAGACATTTCAGGTTCATCTTGTGGGGTGGATTGGACCCTTTGGCGGACCGGTTTGGGCCCATAGGCCGTATGTTTGACACCCCTGCTCTATCTACTCATTTACTGAGTTCATTGTCTTAGGATTCTTTTTTTTTTTCTTTTTTTTTTTTTTTTAAGATGTTCAGTGACTGAAACAAAACCACCTGAAGCATAGTTTTTCAGTGCCTTATTTTCTTTGTGGCGTAGGGTTATTAAAGTTACTGAATTACACTGAGTAGAAAAGAGGACTGCAACGGTAATGTTACAATTTACATGCTCTTAATTACTAATAAGTAAAATATAGTAATTAGCTTTTAATTACTTCTAATTAATGCTAAATTGTTAGTTACATTTTACTATTGCCTACCTTGTTACACAGTGGTCAATACTGATTCAGAGTAAGAAAACCAACTTGCTTCACTTTGGATGGGTTCCAGTTTACAAGGAAACAGACTCTCTTTGTAAAGTTAAGGTCAAAAGAAGAAGGAAATCGAGTGGGTTACGTCGTCTCATGTAACCTGACGCAGTCATTCACTGACTTTATACATACTCAAATACTACATAGTCTGTCGCGGTGGTTGGATGTATGTATAAAAGCGAAACAGGGATATCTTTAACATATTGCAGTTTTTTTTTTTTTTTTTTTAACGCTTCCACATAAGAGTTGATCCTGGGTGATAGTAGCCTTTCTTTTTATTTTAAAGTCTTTGTTCTTGAACATAACAACTCTTAGTTGACTCTATTCTCTACTTGAGAGGGGTTCGTGACAAAATATATCCCCACAAGACTCTTCTGGGCTTGAATTAAGGCCTTGATATAAAAGGTATAGGTCAAGAAATCAAACTGAATACATCTTCAAAGAACGGTATTTCTTATCAAGGAAATAACTCCATTCAAAGTGTGTGTGTGTGAGAGAGAGAGAAAGAGAGAAAGTGGTGCAATATCAAGCAGGGGACTTCAAGGAAAAATGGAGACCTTTAAAAGTCAGTTGCCGCCGTCGCTATTTCTCTGACGCAGACTTTTATCTTGTATTCATTGAATCTGTAAACAGCATTCTCTACTCCTGCCACAAGTGTTTCTCTGATCTAGACTGAGATTGGGCTGCGTTTTGCTGCCGTCTCCTGCAACAAAGAGCAATACAGTACATGTGCCCTGGCACCGAAATAACAACTGAATAAACACACAATATGTCTTTCCTCCTCTCTAACTTGGCGTCTCTCTCCCCCCATCTCTGTCTTTCCCCCCATTGGCCTCATCAGGCCTGCGTTCCTCACGAAGCCAGACTTCAGTTGGGATTTTAATTGGCCCTCCACAATCAACAGCAGAGCTCCTCAAGGATGTGTTCGCTCCTCAGCCAGGCAACACTCAAGGACCAGTGCTGGGTTTTGAAGTGGCCTCATGCAGAGTTTTGGAAACCACTCTGAGAGCGCAGACTTTGAAAAATAGATAAGAGCCACAGGGTATAGGGTTTTATGTATCTTATATCCATGTGCTGTTGCACCATATCTATCTATGGCAAGAAAATTACTTTTTCGTCAGTGGGTGTTGCTTCATATAAACATGATATGTGATGAGTTGTGTTTGTAAACGTAGAGGGCCGGACCAGTGATAGTGGTATTGGTATGACGATGGGGAATTGATCACAGAGGAGTGATCTCTGAAGGGAAAAAGATAATACTAGAGGTAATGTGTGAGTGTGCCGTCTATGCTGCTGCTGCTGTTTGTGAAGATGCACATCTCTGGTCTTAGTGGGAGACTCACCTGGGGCCTCGATAAGCTGTTTGTAGATTCCCAGGAACGCGGACTCGGCCTCCTTACTGCGCTTGTTCAGAGCAACCACCTGCAGGGGACGAGACACCATTAAGGTAAACATCAACTCATATAATCCAAGCACATGTCTGAGTCACAATGTAGAGCCCCCTTTAAATTAATACTTTAACAGAGAGAAGAAAACACTTAGACCTGGTTGCACAGGCAAAGATGAATTTAATCTAACAGCAGCTGTAATCAGAGTTGTTCTAGAACTAGTGTACAATTACAAAGTCTGTCAATGTGGAGATGCGTGTTTACAAAAACTGAAAAAAAAAAAAAAAACATAAAAAAACAAACTCACTAAATAAATAAGTACATTTGCATCCTGTCACGACCTCATGAGTATAAAAGGAAGGGGGCTGTTAACTTTCTACATTCCTTCATAAAATGGGATATTGTTTTTTTTATTGAGCTAAAAGGTTCAGCCCATGTGTGGATCCCCAGCCTTATAGTGGTACAGGATGAATCAATAGTAAAAACAGCTAAGGTCAAAATCACAGCATCCTGCAGATAAATGAAAAGCATTCCTGCATACCTTTTAACCATATATACACTACACACAGTATGCAGGAAACTATGCTATTCATAGAGGTTGTTTTTGTACATTAGCGGTGAAAACTCTGTGAAAAGGTATAAAACTATGACCGATATCATCCCTGTTTGACTGCCAAGCTGCTGCATGTTGCGAGGTGACATTTGGCCTGTTAAATGTAGATGCCGGTGTGCGTGAGGATGCTCGCCAGTGACAGTGGCCTCCATCACCAGCAGCACTCGGCACCTGCTATCCTCAGCTCGGCGGGTGATGCAAACCAATTAACGATTCATTAGGAGGGACAAAGAAAGCGAATTAGCCACCACCTGGCCCCATGGAGAGGGCACCTGCACTAGTGGATATGTGGGTTACTCTGCTCCCGGCTCCCGCTAAGACCTCGGGCCTGTTTGTAAGTCAGAGGACGCGCGGCGGCCCCCACCTCGCTTCGACGTCCTCTGCTCTGCAACCGTAAATCAGATCAGGCCCGTCCGAATGACCCCCCACTCCGAGAGCAGACGGAATTCAAATTATTGTCATCTATTGTCTGTCGTTTCTGTCACTGTTGATTACAGTTTCCGTCGTAGCGGCTCGATGGACTCCACAGCGGAGGGTCAAGTGTATTGCGTGGCTGCTTCAACGGTATGGCTGCACTTGAAAAACATTCATTTCGCAAAAGGCTGAAAACACTTATGAGAATGGTGGTGGGTGCTGTGTTGGGGCTGTTTAGTGGGGTTATAAATAAGGTGTGTGGAAAACAGCGAGGGACGGAGAGCCTTTGATTTACTGGAAATGGCTGGCGTCGTCCCCGGGGAGGCATAACGACAGCATCATGTTTAAAGAAATATCATAAAGATCAAGCAAATCCCCCCCATCACTCCCACTTGGAGCAGCTCAGAGGAGTTCATGGAAAATGGAAAAGGCTGGAGCCCAATCAATACAGATGCAATAGTCTGCAGCTCTCAGCCAGTTCCCTGCTACACTACGCTGTTGTTTCACTCAGCTATACCCCAATTTAACCCCACACCCACCCACCCCCCACGCACTCTCTTCCCCTTTCCTTTCAGGACATGACGTTAATGTTGGCATGTCGGTGCTCAAGCGGTGAAAATGTGTGAAGCAACCGGGCCCCATAAACAGTGATTCCAGCTTTAAGTGTGTGTTAGGACTACATCAGCAGCTCGTGTTGGTTCACTTAAGGTCTGCTTCATCCCCACTGATGAGATTGTTTTTATGTTTGCAATATTTTCAAAAGGAAGGGAAGCAGATTTGTGGCCCTAAGCTTGTTTTTGGAGTCATGATAATAGAGCTCCACTCCAACAGGATTAGACAAACTACTACCTTAAGCCTGATCTACGTGGATGCTGCTCGACACCGACCGATGCTTTTTCTTAAGATATACAGGGTGTCCACAAAGTCACAAATTATTACAAAAGCAATTGATGAGATATGTTAATCAGATTTGTTCAATGTACTCAGTCGTAATCAAAATTTTTAATCACTTGTTCTTCAATGAGATATCAATTTATCGTTACATTTCGTTTATAGTTATATTGTTTTCTATTTTTTTCTTCTATGTTCATTTTGCACTGTGGGGCCTTAGAGTTTTGTGATTTCAGTTTTATGTATGCGATGTAAATATGACAAAACTGACAAAGCTGACCTTGACCTTGACTGACTTGAATTACTGGAAATATTTATCTTGACCTTTTGAATGAATATGTGGCATCACAACTGGATGACCTTCAACCAACCATCATTTTCTAGGTAGATGGTACATGTTGGTGGGTTCCTAAAGAAACATATCCAGACCAGTGGATTGGAAGGGATGGTCCAATTTCCTGGACACCTCATTCACCAAATATCACTGCCCTGGATTTCTGTCTATGGGGTTATGTTAAATATATAGTGCATCGAGCAATGATATGGGACATCAACGACCTGAAGCCAAAAATCACTGATGCCATTGACATCATGGATGAGGCTGTGATACAGCCAACATGGAAACAAATCCAATACTGTCTGGATGTGCTTCCTGCTACTAATGGTGCCCATATAGAGGTGGATTAAATGAGGCAAAAAAAAAAAACAAAAAACAAAACCTTCAATATCTACTTTACATTTTGCAATAATTTCCACAAATTTGTCTGTTCATTTGCTTTAGTAGTGAATTTGTTCAATTGTAAAGAGACTTTATGGACATCAAATGAGGCTTCCTGCTTTGAGTATAAAATCATAGTTCTTTTCTGCATCAAAACGATTCGAACAAACTGACAAATTGAGGCAATAAAAGAATAGAAATTCACATGTTCTGCTGGATAAAATCAGGATGCTTTGATCTTAAACTGACCAACATGCTCAAAAGAAAAATAAAAAAATCTGCTGTGTCGTGTTCAGTCGTATATTTAGAGGCCACTGAAATCAGAATTTATAGTTTTATTTAGATGCTGATGTGCAGAGCAAATCCATAAACAGACGACAACAAATGCAGAAAAAGAGAGGCATTTTTATGTGAAGTAGTGAACACAAGCATCACTACAAATATTTCTCAGGTCTAACACCTCGCTGTCCCTCCGCTGACTAACTCTGTCACAGCTATCTTTAATGTTTGTGTTCACAGAGTGACTCCCATCAGCGCAGAGTTGTGAAACTCAGAGGAGTCTGGTCGCTTGAAGAATGACGGAATGAAACAACAGAGATGGGGCCACATTAATGGACTTAAGTAATAATTTTTAGGGACTTAAGACTTTGACTAACACAATCAGAATTAATAAAGTATTCTGATTCTGATTTGAGATCTAGTGTTCACTTAGCGTGACTCCACTTGACTTTGCATCAGACGATTTATTTGACAAGTCATCCTGCTCAGGAACATAGTGAAACATCAGTATTTAGTAACATTAAAATACTGGAGAATGTGGAATAGGTTTTCATGGTTGCATGTAACAGTGAGGACAGCAGTGGTGGAAGAAGCATTAGATCAGTTACTTCAGTGAAGGTGTTAATATACACCATGAAAATACTCCATTACAGGAAAAACAACAGTATTAAAAACTTCAATAAAAAAAATAATAAAAATCTATTTTCAGCGTCAAAAGTCAATGCTTATTGCACAGTAAAGTGGTCTGTATGTAAAAATACTACATTACATTCCACCACTGTCAGTAATGCACATGTTTTAGGCTAATATTCTACTTATTTTACCTTTGATTTAATATTAATGTGTGTGGAAAAAAGACAGTTTTGGAACTGTTTGTTCATTTAGGCTTGTAATCAATAGCTTAACTTTTCATGTAGGAAATCTCACCAGAAACTCATACATTTTAACCTGTACAGTGACTTCAGACTTAATTGTTGCATGTACATATATATGTCTTACTTCCTCCTCAGGTTTTATTTATTTATTTATTCATTTATTTATCTATCAGGGACAATACAGGGAAATATAGTGGACATATAGAACATCTTATATTCTGCACAAAGAGTATATAGCGTTTAGCTAATTTGAAACCCTGGTTGGGCTTTTGAAGAAATAAATATATGGTCTGACGTAAGCAGTGAACATATTCTTAAACTGACATTAACTTCTCAGGTGGCTATCATATGTTTTACTGCTGCCCCATCCAATGCAGTACTTCAATTATATTCCATGCCAGTATTCCTCTATGCTTCATGAAACTATGGCTGACCATAATCTGTAGGTAATACATAACGTCACAAACCTCACATCAAATAATCCAAACTAGTTCTTTAACGTTGGCTCTTAAATACTGTGAATGTGTGGGAAAAAAACAGCCCTATAGACAGTTTTTATGTGTGTTTTAGTGCGTCAGTGATGTTGGTTCAGTTTAGATCTGCTTTGTCCCTGATGAAGTGAGACTATTTTTTATGTTTGCTTCATTTTCACTTAGAGTGTGAGCAGATTTGTGACCCTCAGCTCATTTTCAGAGTCACTGCTAACTGATAATGGAGCTCCACTCCTGCAAGTGACAATGAGCGAAACTCTTCACACAACAGCACTTTATCAAAAACAGAACATCTACTGGCTTATGACTAGTGGTAGAAATAGTAGTACTAATAACACACTGTAAAATACTCCTCTACAGTCAAAACCGTACTTCAGAAAAAGGTCGAATGCAAGTCGTTCATCTTGTAGTGAAAGTATTCCTTTTGGCAATTTACTGATATATATGATGTTTTTGGATTCATATTGTGTACGATATATTTTATTGTGAAGGTTGAGCTCATTTTAACTACTTTACAACTATCTAGTTTACTTTGCAGCAATGCACTGTGTTCTAGAAATAGGGCTCGGACCCCAATTTGACAGCAATCTCAGATACTTTTATTTATCTGTTTGTTTGTTTATTCAACCTTTATTTAACAAGGCAAAACAGATTAAGAACACATTCTTATTTACAATTGTAGCCTAAGGGAGAGGGAAAAGGGGTGCTATAAAAGACGATAAGATTAAAATTAAACAAACAAGACAATCTAAACTCTAGACTAAGTTAACATGTTTTTATTGCTTATATTAAATATGGCAAACTGTCTTACTATTTGGTAGCAAGTTTCAACACAGTACTAGGAGTAAATCTATCTGTCAGTGTTTGAAATACCTACCTATGGCTTTTTACATTTTTAGTAATGATAGCAAACAACTTCAAGTTTATTTTATTTATGTACTGCTTTGAATGGAAAGATGCCAGGCTGCTGAAAGCAAAGAGACACTCTGGTAACTTGGTTAAAATCTTTATGTTTGGAAACATCTGTGAGTGTGTAAAAACTGAAAAAGAAAGCTGAAAAACAAAAGTAAAGATTTGTACTGTGATGCACATTATAATTTGGCTTTTGTTAAAAAAGGAAACTTGGTATTGGGAGAAGTTTTGCTTAGGAACCAGTGCCGATATTGAACATTTTTGAACAATACCGAACCCTACGGATGCTATCCAGTGAGAACAATGAGTCTCTAAGTACCTCAAGTGTTGTTACAGTTTTGTAATCATGCATCTTCAAGCTAATCCAAGACATGACTCATGAAGTTAATCAGTTCAAGACAGAACTGATGGATTTACCTCATACTGCCCAAATTTCTTTGATTAAATAAAAATAATTAATAAATTTTTGTTTTTGCTGCTAAATCAAGTGGAGATTGTTCATTTAAATATAACCCATACAATAGCTATGATGTTAAGAAGACGTGTATTTTATTATATTGATGCTGCTATTGATCAGCTCCTCTAGTCAACAATCCAAAGAACACAAAAATGATCAAAAACTTGTAGAATATCATGAAATTAATAACCCTGTTATTGAAACAGGGCTCTGTGATCACAGGTAACATACTCAGAAAGAGAGTTGAGCAGTGTTTCATTACAAAAGCAGTGGAATATTGCAGTGAATTCACAGCAATAGCGTACAAGGGGTTAAAAATGTAAGTCTTCAGTTTATTGCGACCATTCAATAGTAACACATTTGGAAATACAGTATGTGGTGTTCATGGTGAAACACTAATCTGAAAGGGAACTAAAGCTGTCAAACAAATGGAGTGGAATAAAAAGTAGAATATTTGTCACTGAGATGGAGTGGAGTAGAGGTCTAAAGTTACATGAAATGGAAATACTCAGGTAAAGTACAGGTACCTCAGATTGGTAATGATGGTGTTTTAGTGCTTGGTCACATTCCACCACTGCCTGCAAGAGACACTGAGCAAAACACAACCAGACAAACTACTGCCTTATGTCTGAACTACATGGCCACTACAGCGGGGTGGCTGAACCTGCTGCTCGTCGCTGACAGTGCACTCGCCGGCCTGGTATTTCTCTGAAGCCTATACATCAAATGAGCTTCCCTACTGCATATGCAAAAAGCCTCAGATCCTGTGAAAGCAACAGCAAGGCTCCATCTTCCAGAGACATGCTGGGTCTCCTGGCCCTCCATCATCCTTTAACGAGAGAACACGGAGATTACCTCCACAATCACACCATTAACCTGCCTACAGACGCTAGCAGAGACATCAATCACACGCCTGCCTGATGCCTTCTCACGTTAGCGCCCGCTATGTGTAGATATATATATATATATATATAACCCCCCCCCCGTCCCCCTCCCCAAACCCACCCTTGCTATCATCAAAGCACTCTGAGGTGTCGTGCATAATATGGACTGATCAGGGAGTCATCTTCATCTCCATGCTAATCCACCTCCAGCCAAGCGCATGGGATTTCAGAGGCAAAAGTCTCTCGCAGCAGCAGACGGAGACGAGTTCGACTCCAGGAAAGGACTACAACCGGCACATCTCTTCTCCTCTTTTGGCTGCGAGATATGACTTCGGCCCTGGCTTCGGCTTGCAGCAAATTCTTTGTTTTCACCCGTTTTGTAATAAAGGATATGGCTACCGAGGGAGCGGGCTTGGCCGTAGGTTGATTTTACAAGCAGGAGTAAAGCCTGGGGCAGACTAGCAACAGAGAGACAAAGGAAACCTGTTAGCGCTCCTCCATAACTCTTCATACGGCAGCAACAGAGTGGGCAGAGTGCAGCCTCTGGGACAAGGCTGCTGGAAAATACTTACTGATAAGCCTTTGAGAATACATACAGCACCCGCTAGTGAGTCTGAGTGTGTATGCTGGAACACGCTAGCATGTGTCGGGCAGAGGGAAATAAATGAAGGAGGAGAGAACAAATCTAGAATGAAGTAGCAAAGTGAAGGGCTACAGAGTGAGACGGAGAGACAACGGAAAAGAGAGCTTTCCATACAGAGCGCAATTAGCAATTATGCAGTCATCAATTACAATTATCACAACTGGTGATTATGCAATTATCACTCTAAATCATCGTTTTCCCCCTCTGCCTTACCAGTTTGCCACCCCCTGTGATTTGGTTGTTTGAAGATGGCTTGTGATGATGCAGGTGATTAGAGTGTGTGACGATGATGGTGTCAGATCTTGCACCGAGCGTCTGTGTGCAAATAAGTGTGTGAACGTCTGAAGCATGTCTGCATATGTGCCTGGTGCGATTTAACTCCCTCCGTTTGCTCGTTGTGTGTGTGTGCATATGTGTGTGTTTTCAAAGATGCATCGCCTGCATCTCAAGGTGAACGTGCTCGGTGCTGTGGGTGGTTTGGGGACAGCAAATGTATGGTTCCACAGTCCCTGAGGCCTCTAAATTACCTGTCATCTTCCCCATGATGCAAAGGTCAGTGCACAATCATAGGGAGTCCATCCTACTGTGCAGCTCACTGAGCGGCAGTCCAGCCCACAGGCTGACAGGATGTCACAACAACCCCGGTCCCGCACCATGCTTATTAGAACTAAACAGTAGGAAGCCCACCGCCACCACAACACCACATGTCACAACACCTTCCAGAGAAATCCACCGAACTCACAAAAACATTCACTCCTTAGTGGGAAAATGAGGCAAATTACAGACTTTACTTTAACGTTATATGAAAATACATTGAACTTAGAACAGGGTCGTGTTTTTCTTCAAATTATTTTTTTATCATTTAAACACTCAGCATGAATTTTTTATTTATTTTTTTTTCCATCAAAAGAAATAGCTTTGTTAAAAAAAAAGCACCAATTGTTCTTCGTTCCTTGTTTCTTGCAAACTTAAGACAGCTTTTGGTAGAAATTAGTAAGCATTGTTCCTTTGCTGATGGATGTACTGTTCCACAGTTACTTGTAATTTCTTTTTTAGTCACTAATCAATTATAATCTAAGTAAATGTGTAACTCTTCATAAGAAAATTTCTTTACTAAAACCAGTCTTCATGTATATTAATACAACTTAGGGCTGTGAGTCGTGATTATTTCCTTCGTTAATTCATCTTTTCTGATTGAAATTTTAAAGTCATTCAACACAATTGTCTATAAAACATCAGAATAATAGTGAAAACTTGCTGTGTCACAGGGCCCGAGGTTTTTATAGTGTCTATTTAGCACCCTAAATCCAGATATATTCAGGTTAAAACCTTAAGTAGACATGTTTTGAGGCGGTCTCATGATGTTAATAATGGGGTTGAAATAAAATGTACTACTATCACAATAAAAATACTCAAAACCATATTAAAGAATATGTATATTTTCACTACAATGTAAAAAGTAGTCATTGTCCAGTAAACTGGCTCCGGTTATGTTTTACTATTATATACTGTATGATGTTTTTGCTGCTGCATTTATGTATACGGTACATTTTACTGCTGTAGATGCTTAGAGTTGAGCTCATTTTAACTATTTTATGTACTGCTGGGTAGTTTAATCTACAGCAACGCACCATAAGAATATCATGTTTGTAGCGTCGTCGTCCTGTGAGAATATCTCTGAAAAGTCAACTTTTTATGAGCTCACAAAAACAGGCTTGTTTTCAGCTTTGCAATTTCCTGTGAATCTATGAGACTTTATCTTAAGAAGAAGAATTGTCTCAACACATAATTGGACGTTTAATCCTTGAGTTAATCACAAACATTGCCAATCAACACATTTGGAGATTTCTGGTTTTCACAGACCAGGAAGGGAATGAAAAACTGTAATGTGAAAAGTAAGTAAAGCTGTCAGACAAATGACGAAACTGGAGATGTGGTGGAGTAAAAGTATTAGGATACATAAAATGGAAATATTCAGGAAAGTGCATGCATTTTTGCTGTGATTGATAATTGAGAATAATATCGCAGCCTTAGCTTTCAGAATGCACTCTTCGTTCATGTATTAGTTAATGTTTTGATTTGTGACTATGAATAGTAATAACATTTTTATTCCCTTTCTATTTCCACCTAATGTCTGTCGGGAGCTTTTAAATAAAGGTCAAAATTTCTAACTGATCTGATTATAGATGTGACGCCGAAGTGATGCATCTTAATGGCCGCTGGAGCATCTGCATCAGTCACGACATGGTTCAAAAGCTACCTGAGGAGGAGACCTGCAATACATAAGACATGCGTCCTTAACCTACCTTATATATGTGATCTCTGTGTTTAAAATGCGAATGCAAAACTGTAATTTTCCCTTCAGAGGCAGGGAGAGGGTCTTATTTTAGTCGACCACCCAGCATTTGTGCGGCTGTCACCGCTGGCGTTTGTTTTGCGTTGAGTGTAGGTTCAGAGGAGCGGCGGGAGGCGAGAGATGAGTTGGTGTTGAGTGACTGATGAGTAGGTGGAGGAGAGGGGCAGAGGTAAACACTATTGCAATACAGTCTGGACGGTGAGAGACCTGTGTACTCCCACACACAAAAACCCACCTCCACACGCACACTTGAACTCGGAAGCATGCAGACACTCACATGGCGAGTAACGCTGGTGCAGATACACACCAGGAGACTGTGTTTGAGGGCAGATTTAATCATGCTGACACCCATCTCAGAGCGGTGGTGGCGGCATGGCGGTGGCTGCGACCGTCTCTGGATGCCCGGCGAGATGAGCAGTCAGAGCACTGACACACATCTCGTCGCCACGTCAATTCCAATCAGTGGAGCCTGTCAGTCAAGGCGCTGGGCTCAAAACGGACCGACGCCACTTTGCCACTGCAGAGATGCCGTCTCAGCCAAATAAATGGGCGAAGCTGACCGCGCCAATATTCCGTCGTACCATTTATCCACTCCTGATGTGGACACTTGCAGTGACAAATTCAGAAATTCACCCTGATTCATGGGACGAAGCTCCACCTGCATCTGAATGAATGTAGAGGTAAAGGTATAGGTTGCTAGCTTGACAGTAAAATATGAATTCTGAAATAGGGGATGGTCTTGAATCTCAGATCATTTGCAATTTCTAAGTGAGGTGAATAAAATGCCTCTAGACGCTATAGGGAACCAAACTTACAGTTACAGATGCAATAATTAATTGATTACTAAACTAATAAAGTGTCAACTATTATTTTGATACTAAATTATTCCACTTGAGTATGTTTTAAGAAAAAAGTCAATATTCTGTTACTCCAGTCTGTAATAAACTGAATATCATGGGTTAATCACCAGACAAGACTTTGTAAACAATTAGTCAATTAATTTATAATTAATGAAACAGTCAACAGTGTAGAACAAAAAGGTTTCTTAAGAATAAATATTTATTCCTCTTGTAGAAAAAAACATGATCCATCATTTGTTTAAAATTGACATAGGAGGTGTGTTTTCTGTTGTCAGCTTAATTTAACTTACTAAAGTATTGTTTCTTCCATCACATGTAACATTCCTACAACAACAAGCTGTGATCTATGTTCCAATTATTATATTTTGGAAATTTACAGTTTAAATTGTTTAATTTCAGTCAGCATTACACATGCAGGGGTAGTATATGCTTTATTTTTTTGTTTTGAGGAATTTACTAGCTTTACATCAGTCATTTTAGTGTTAGGGGTATTGTGAGGAAAGTTTTGATTCTTGCAAAAGGTAGAATGGAAGCATGCATGATATTAAATATGATCTATAGAACCATTGTTTATTAAAAAGGTCCTGCATTGTGCAAGGATATTTTTTACTTTTGCAAACCACGTAGCATTAACAATGGGAATAAAAGTTACTCCTTTTCAGTCCTTTTCATCTTGGCTGGTGTTGTATTTTTCATCGTAGTTGGTACGTACTGTCAACTAGTGGAAATAACCTTTGACAGCAGCACTGCAGAGTTTATGAAAAAAAGTGCTACGCTTACAGCCAGTAACTGACAATTCTTGTTAATTTTACCTTTAAATAAAGATAAGATCAAAAAGAGCTGATGAAATAGTTTTTAAATCCGCTTTCATTACTGTTAATCCACAGAGACTATAACTGATTTCTATACTGCTCTTGCACATCTATTATTATATTAGCATCAAGATGTGACCAAAGGTGATTCATTTGAACATGAGACGAGACACAGTGAGTGAGACCCGAGGTCAAAGCCCCGGTGGAGAGTTCTGGTAATGACCTGGACTGAAAGGAGAGCACACCTCCGCAGATCAAGGAGGAGCTGACGTAATCCTCATGGACGTGGCACTCAGAGCAGCATGAGAGACAGAACATGGCACGACATTAAACCCAGATCAAAGGGCCTGCTGTCTCACCACGCTGCAGGTGCCTTCTGGGTCCCCCCTCGCCATCAACAGGCGGCAGAACCCGCCGCACTACCCGCCCTCTTAACAAAACTCAAAAGCAACAGCCTCGGCGCGAACACCTCAAAGTCGCAGCAAAGTCAAAGTCAAGAGCCGGTGAGAGACAAGCGGAGGGAGGAAAACAAATCTTTTTTGAACGTCTTTGTAGTTCAAAAGACAGCAGTTGTCATATTCTTTGAGCTCGTGCTTTTCAAATGTTTGATGCAGAGAATGACCTAAACCTTGAGGAAAGTGTCTGCTAAAAAACTTATCTATCATTGCACTACAGGAGGGAACGGGGGCGTGCTGAGGCTAAGATGAAGGCATGGTTGATGTACTGAAAGGGAGGGCTGTGTGAAGTAGTAATGAGTGCACCTGGACTAGATTTCAGAGGTGGGAGAACTGTTAAGAGGAGAGAAGAGAGGAGAAGTGTAGGTAAGGGCTAATTATAAAAATAAAGTGCCCCCATTATCCCGGCACTGTACTGCCCTAGTGAACAAAGCTACAACAGATGGGGTGTCATGGGTAACTGTGCCAAAGTGAGCCAAAGCCCTGGAGTGGATGGACCCTGGCAGGCCGCTGGTGGAGCAGCCCTGGCAAAGGGGGAGGCGCAGCTGCATATCTCGCCCTCAGACACATGTTGACAGTGTTTCTCTAGCCCTGCCTACACTAGTCAAGGTGAGACAGCATGACACGGGGGGAGAGAGAAGGAGAGAGCGAGAGGGAGAGAGAGCGCTCCACTATGATGGATAGCGCTCTCCATCCACCTCTTCTCTCTCTCCCTCTTAGAAGGCTGGTGACTTTCCAGTGAGGCAATTATCATTGCGGAATGCATAATAGCCTAATTAATTACAGGTGTCAGCGCTGCCTTTGTTTCAGCATGGAGGAACATCATGCCAAAGCCGCATCCACTAAAAAGAACAGCGTTGATGAACGAGTCTTGAACCACGGCTAGAAGAGCGCAGCTGACGGAGGAACCGAACGCTGTGGAGACGATTTGAAATGTGCCAAACAATCCTGCGTCTGTTGCAAACACAAGATGGATTGGAAACACATGGTGCAGAAATTAGGTCCATTATTTGCTTGATAAATCTGCGGTTGTCAATCGCAGTGCTGGAAGGAAGATCTCAGGTAGGGCCCTGTGTACCGGAGGACGGCTCTGTGGGTAATTTTGTTTCAAGTAGCGGAGACCGGTGTGGCTTTGGTGGCAGCACTATCAACAATGAAACAACCCCCTTACCCGGCGCTCCTGACAAACATGGCATATCATTTGTCCTGTCAGATTTGCCGATTTCATTCATTGTAGTGAGAAAGGCGGAAAGCAGACAATTGCCAGAGAAAGAGAGAGGCAGAAAAAAGAGCTAACAGGACCCGCGAAGGAGAGAAGTGAATGATGGGGTGACTAGGGAGGAGAGACAGCACAGAGATTCCTGTGATTCTCCTCCTCAGCTAAACACAAACAGAACTTAACAGAACGCCACGATTTGTGCGTGGAAGTGTGTGTGTGTGTATGTGTGTGTACAGCTCATGTGTGTGCTTCTACGGGGGGTCGTGGCGGTAGGCTGATAATCCTTCCACGCCCCCAGGCAGTGGGGGCTCATTGTAGAGTACATTGAGTCTAATAGGAGCGGGCGCTGCACTTGTATGCAGCTCTCCCTGCTCCCACTGTGAGAGGAGTTTTACATAATTAATGACTGTTGATGTTTCCCAGGTAGTCGCCCTGCAAATTCACTCCAGACTCGGCTGCCACCGTCCTCGGTTCCACAGAGAATGAGCGACACCAGAACAGACAGCTTACATTACAGGCATAAATAAGGCAATTTTGTACAGTGTCTTCAGACATTACTGTGAGAGGGGTTCAGGGCCGATGATTCGACTTGCTTCAAGGAAAAGCACAGAAAGAGCTTTTCTATGTCTTGCAGTCTACAGAGAATTTGCGCTTGATGCGAATAAAACTGCTTCCTTTAGTGCTTTTTTATAATTCTGTATGCTGTTGGAGATGCACAGATAGAAGTGCGGCATCAGTTGACGGCTCCAGACGGAAGATCATTCACGTCCGCATGAATCAGTCTAATCTGAATGTCGATCTTAATTCATGTGCGCCTGGTGGTCTCCGTTTTTATGTTCCAGACCACTGACAGTCTGGCAAGGCCTTGGGGCCCTGCGCATATTGCTGGGAGGCAGTCCACATTTATACTGGAACATGTTAAATTAAACATTTAAACACGACACCAAAGGAAGGCTATTTTTTACTGCTCTCTGCCCACTACTCATTATTAATTTGTAATAACCTTTAAGGCTTTTTGATGTCATACATATTTTACAGAGAGATATCACTCCCAGGCAGACTGGAGAGGGCCTGTCGATGACAGATCACCAGAGTGCCACCGCAATGTGCTTTCATCTGCTATAATTAGGAGCAGGTGAGGGTTAAGAGTGATCTTTAGACTGTATGCAGTTGTGTGTACACCAACTCACACACTAATGCATCAGTGAGATGACATGTCACCACCCAAAGATTAAAAAGTGCAGCTGAAAAATAAGAGAAACTGACCAGGGGAGCGAAGATTTTCCCAAAATTATTCTACACAAAAATGAGAGTAGCGTCTTTCTGGCAGTGACCTGACAATCATTTCAGAACCTTTTAGGTATTTATGAAAGCCCACAGTAAGGGAGTTCAGTTCAGCTGCATAAATCAGCAGACAGGCTGCACATTTGGGAGAAGGAGGACACATTAACACCGCGCTCTCCTTCATATTCCTCCGTTAGAGGGCTGGCCCAGGCCCATCTTGCTCCTGCTCAGCTGGGAGGCCCTCGGTGCCCGCTGGATGCCAGCCTAAAGCTCATGTAGGCTGGTGCCAACACGCCACTAAAAGCTGTAAAACAAATGAGCTCTGTTTGGTTAATGTACACTGATTGACCTCTGCTGCCAGGCATTTGATGTCATGACTGTAATGACCAGCTTTCCCGCCTGATCACTCATATACAATGTGACAGGAGCGAGGTGGCATTTCAGTTTGAGTGAATGGGGGCTAATCAGATGAGAAGCCTATAGCAACAACCGCTGATGCTGTTACAGAACCCATATCCTAGCAACTATAGATGAAATTACAGCATTGAAATTTAGTTTGTTCATATTTCCTGAAGGGCCAGAAAGAAATTTTGGGATTGTGGTGTTTACACAATCGAACAGTTACACTTAAAAATTTAGAAGTAATGATTTCTACTCCCTATAACTCTGGATAATCAATAATAATTGTTCCAAGCTTTTTTTTTTTTTTTTATTAAAGCATAAACCTTCAAACTCGTTGTCGAGTTTTGAGTTGTTATCAGTTATTTTGTGTAGGCAGAGGTGAAACTATGATACATTTAAAAGACAAATATTACATTTGTTTTTTTTAATTTCATAATCCCTTGTGAGAGTCCTTAGTTTTCAAAGGGAGCTTGACATGGACAACACGTGTAATCAGAACAAATTAGAAAATATCCACAGAAATGAGAATAATTTAATAATGCAGCCAAAAAGTTTTCATTAATTAACAAGTGGTGGAGAAGTTTCAGAGACAAACAATATTTTAGGCAGCTATTTAGGCTGCCAATAATGATTAATTCTAATGAACATCAGTGTTTTCCCAAAGAGCAATATGGCATCCTCATGTGTATTTTTGGTCAACAATCCAAATATATTCAATTTTTGACTTTTTTGTCTTAAAAAAGTCTGAAAGGCTTAATTTGTTTTTCTTAATGTAATAAAGTCAACCTAATAAAGTCAAATCAAGTGAATTTTATTTGAATGCCATAGCATAGCAAATCACAAATTTGCCTTGGTGGGGTTTAAAGTTTCGACAACATACGATGCCTTCTATCCTTGGACTTTTGGAGTAAGTAAGACATCTAAAAAAATGATCATTTATGGGTAAAAATGGAAGAAACCTCAGGAGAACCCAGAGAGATGGATTCCACTTCCAGTCCACAGTGCAATTTACATATTTAGTCCTTTAAGAATATGCCTGGATTGCACGAAAAAAATACATCTTTTGTTACATCATTGCGAAGTAGACATTCCAAAGAAGAACTAAATCAATCTTAAGCAGCCTCAGAAACAACTCTTCAGCAAGCTTTATATATAGGACCTGACTTTAGCGGTTATCTATTGGATGCTGAGCGTTACATAACCCTCCATATGCTCGGAGTGTAGGACAATTCCGTACGGGTTATAAATAAAGAAACCTGACGCACGGCTGCAGCCACTGTGATTTGGGCAAGTTCTCACATGGGATGTCATAGTTCTGCAGTGCTAGCCCCACTGCTATTTCAGGCTCTGCCTCATTAGAACATCCGTCGTGAGTGAACAGAAAAAAAAAAAAAAATAACAGACTGTACAAAAGACATTTCATTAGGGAAGAGAGAGCATGAAGAGACTGTTCACCCCCCTCAGCCGCTGTGTGTCCTGAGCTAAAACTCCATGTATTTTCTACATTTAGGACGGATATGCGTTATGAAGGCGCTCACACTCGCAGTCAAATGGGATATTCAGGTATAGTATGCCTGCTGAGATCTGTGTCACATGGTCCCAAAAGGAGGTGGTCTGCAGGGCTTGTTGACAGGGCCACAAACACGCAACATGCCACAATAACTGCAATTACCCCTCATCCGCTGCCTTCAAGCTGCCGAGTGTGTGTGTGTGTGTGTGTGTGTGTGTGTGTGTGTGTATTCGGGAAGGAAAGTGAGGGACGGGATGCACGATTTGCATGTAAGTGTGAGTTCTTGCATGAGAGAGGAAGAGTGGAAAAAAAAAAACACATTATCGCGTGACTGGCTGTACCTGCCTCTGTGATTGTGTGATGGTGTGTGTATGTGTGCATGTGTCGAAGCGTGCTGGTTGCGTGTCTGCGGAGGCCCTCTCACACCACAGCGGAGAGCTAATTTAGTTAGGGAATAGCTGGCTGTCCTTCAGGTGAATGGACAGAGATTGGTCTCAATATGAGATGTAATAAAACAAGCCCATCACTGGATCTCACCGCACCTTCGGCTGTCCTTCACATGTCTCACCATAAGACGACACACGCCCACAAAACACACACACACACACACAGCTGAAGAATCCAAAGAGGCCTGTGAGGTTTGAAGGATTGCTTTTCAGTAACTTTAAATTGCTTAGAAAATATTTATTTATATTTTATTACCACCTACACCATTTGAGTGTTATCTGTGTGACCATAATGTCAAGAGGAATTCTGAAGTACCACACCAATTAAAGCTTCAGTTGGCAGTATTTTTTGGCGTCATAGGGGACAATTTCATAACGGCATATTTCAAGTGGTCTGGCAGAAACTAGACTTCTGCACTTCCCCTTGTTTTCATGCCCTGTCTATATTAAAGGGGATGTTTTGCAACGAGATATTTTTCTCTACATTTGGGCCCATTGTCCACATGTAAACAGCATTTGACTTTTTTTTTAGTTTACAAAGTTAAACACTGGTTAATGTGCATCTGCATGGACTGACAACAATGGTGTCACACTCTGATGTGTGTATGTCTATTGCTTTATGAAATGAATATGCACCTGAAACATCAAATATATGTCATACAAAGATAGATATACATGTGTTACCTGCAGGAGATTGAGGTTTGCACAGACACATTTGGAAGATGGACCTGTACACCAGACATGAACCTGTGTTGTGGTAAAATCTACATAACATACAGAATACATACAATAACGTAACTTCACAACTTCAACACTAAAGTCTCTGCTATGTCCAATATTATCGATAGCGTACACACTTTTAAATCCAACAGAAACAATGGTTTGTCCAAAGATTTGTACCAATTTGTCAGTGTTTCTGCGTTATAGTGTGGACAGAGATATCTTGCTAAATAAAGATCATGTGAACAAAATTACTGGAGAAAAATATCTGTATTAGTGTGGACAGGGTATCAGGATTTAGAAAATCTTATCAGTGGTGGAAGATTTGAGCCTATCAGAGGGGGACATAAAAACAGGTGTAATGTTGAATCGATGTCAAAAATCCTTTGCTGCACCTCTCCTGTGCAGAATGAAATACTGTCAGATTGTCCATCTTTACATTCAGTCTATTCTGGGGACAGAGAGGAGAGAGCTCTGGTGTTGATTTCTGCGTTGTAGCTTTAAGTTTGGAATTTTTCCCAATAGTTTGGGAGGTTTCTATAAGTAAGTAAAGTAAAAGTAAACTAAAGAAAACGGGTTAAAAAAAAAAAAAAAATCCACCTTAATGGTCACTTTGATTGACATTATCATTTACATGGCTGGCTATTAATTATTATCATTATTATTATCCTTATTCTCTGTTTTGTGCAGACAGTGTGAAATATGCTGGTGAAATTCAAACCTCACCTTAAACGTGTAAGTAGCTTAGCGTGACCATCCACTCACACATTACATAGCCTGGATAAATATGCAGCGTTGGGCTTATCCAAACATTACCACTTTAGCTGATGTTGTTAATGAGCAGCTGCTTTTGTGTACGAGCTCGTAAATTGTATATTTTAAAGGCTTATTATTCTGGTTTTGTACCTCATTGTAACATGGCACACAGCATTAAGAATGGTACTGTTATTCTCTCTCATCCCTGGTGTAGGTTTTCTACAGACATCTGACAAATATGCCAATTGTTTTTAGCTATACTTTAGTCATCTGACTTGTTTTAGTTTTAGTCCACTTTCAGTCGACTCAATCTATGGTGGTAAAACGTAAGATAAAAGTGTAAAATTGGGTTATATTTGTATATTTCATCCTTGTTGAAGTATTACATCATGTTTCGGTAGGCATGGTAACCTGAAAACATATTTGCATTTTTTTTGTCATAAAATAGCTTTTATTGAGCTATCATTTTATTTTCGTCAATGAAGATTTCATACTAACCACTAGTCAGTTACATGTCCTAGGCCTCCAAAACATTTAATGATGGTTGAGCAGTAGGATTGTAATGATAACCGGTATAATGATAAACCATGGTAAAATTTCCGCCGGTTAGTATTACTGTTTAAATTCTAATTATTATGATAACCGTGTTCGATTACCGCACCTAGAAAACTCATGGTAATGTTCATTTCCTGAAGAAGCAGCGGCACTCCCGGAGTGTGTGCACAGTTTGTAATGTTTGGCCTCTGAAAACATGGCGGTAGGCACCTGCACGGACAGAGCTCCAGAGATTCGATGATAGCAGCTCCCGCACGGACCTGGTCCGTCGGAGGGCACGCACGGACCTGGTCCGACTGTGGGTCGGTCTGAACAAGCACATGCACGGACTCAGTCTGCAATAGCAAGTGAGCGCACAGACCCGGTCCGCGCTAGTGTTAACCCCTTCCCAGCCCCAACATTGAAACCGTCTGAATATAGATACTCAGGACAAACTCATGTCAGTTCAAATGGGCCCAAATGAGTGAGCTTCAACTGTACAAAGACACAGGATGTGTGTAAAAACCAAAGGAGAGGAGGTTTTATGAACTGAAGGACATTCAACAGTAAATCCAATGACTAACCTCCAGAGGAACTGGACCATATGACACTGTTGTGACAGGTCTGTCTCTCACCAGGAGTGTACCACTGACCAGTCTGGATCAGATCAGCCTAACATATTAAAATCCTCATTCTTTCAGAATATTTACATTTGTTCATAAAACAGTTTAGGAAAATATGACTGTGTTTCACTTTCTGTTTGTGTGTGTACAATAGTGTATATGTGTGACACTGTGAATGATTTGATCTGGAACATGTTCAAACAAACTCCACTATGACCTGTCCAACTACTTTTTTTCACACTCAAAAACACCTCAGGAATCAATAGGAGAATTGATAAGGAAGTTGATTGATAAGCAGAACTGATAATGGCATTGATATTGATCAAATCCCATCAGCTCCCACCCCCGGTGCAGATATCTCTTGTGTCCATAAGGTACCAACTTTAATGCACATTTGTATGTTTGTTGTTTACATGTTATTACTTGCATGTTTCTGCAACAGAAAGTACATTGTGCATGTTACTTTATTAGTTTTTTTCAAAATACAACTTGGTTATATTATTTCAGTGTGTGTATAAGTATTTTTTGAACGTTTTGAGCACATTTCAACAATACCGCGATAATAATGATAACCGTGATAATTTTGGTCACAATAACCGTGATATGAAATGTTCATATCGTTACATCCCTACTGAGTAGTTAACTAGTGGAATAACTGGAACTATCAGCTACTAGTCGATGAGGAAAAGCTTTGGTTGGGAAAATTTGAGACAATAATCCAGGTATTCCATTGTTCTATTTTATTGTGCTATCCTGCCTGTATTCATTCCTCTCTGGGAGTTCCTACATCTCGCTCCGTCTTTCGTCCTCCTGATGGACTAACAGTGTTTCTCTGTGAGGACTCGAGCGTGGCTGATTTCCCTGATTCCACCTGTCCTCCCGTTTGGCTGCAGCTGACTCTGAATGCCTTCCTGCCAGCTGCTCGCGTCCCAAGTCTGGCCACCAGCAGCTTGTTCCCCTCGGCCCCACTCCAGACTGGGCCCTTCACTTCCAGAAGAGCAGTGGCTCTCGCACTAATCCACTGAGACCCAATTACAGAGACTGGAGAAGAAATCATGAGGAGATGCAAAGTTACTTTGCTTTAATCGAGGATGTGTTTAACACTCTCCTCAGGCCACCACGGCCACTTTATGTCTCTGATGAAACAGAGGGCCTTGCAGTGGGATTTAAAAAACATATATCTGTTTGTGACAAAGGCAAAGAACACTCTGATCTGTGGGCTCAGATATTTAAGGGTGTTGGGTGTGATTTAGGATGTCAGATTTTAGTGTAAAATAAGAGTAAAAGAAGCAGATCTCTTAAAAGTGGGAAAACACATTTGATTTGGGGATGAAAAAGCTTCACATTAGTGAGGTTTACATCACAGTCACTCTCTGGTAGAGACTTACTTTTCTTGCAGCTGCTTGTTTTAATAGAGCCACATGTTAATTAGTATTGTAGTTAATCCCATATTAAAGAGACCCAAACTGTCAGGTCATATTATAAACAATCAGCCCTAATGTTCGTGCATGTGACATTTGGAGCTGCTATCTCTTCTAGCAAAATGTTCCCTAGGTACTAATTGGCCTACTTTACGCTGTCTTTCTTTGAATTGCCACTTTCTTTATCATTTAGGATATTAGCCTTGACAAGCATCATCCCATATACCATAGGCCCACTAAAAGTAGAGAGAAGCTGCATCATTTTTTTGCAGAGGGACAGCAAAAATGAGTATAAATGATTTACACTAGCATGTAATGCTGCAAGATCTACCTTCATGGGATATTAAATACAATTTGAAAGAAGAATAAAAGTTCAAACACTTAGCCAGCAGCAAAGTAAGTGTAACTTTTCTCTGCTTGCATTATTTAAGATAGGCTCCATCATTTTATCAATCTATCGATCTCTCACCAGAAAGATGAAAATGGAAAAATAATGAGGCCGATGAATGCTGTGTAAAGAACATCAATGTGCAAAATTTAATTATCTGTGCTGGAAAGAGAAGGAAAATGTGTCGGCTGTTTTCTAAAACAAAAAGAAAGTGAAAAAAGGAGCAGTTAATATTTTTCCCTCTCTGCATATTTTAATTACCAGATCAATCATAACTACGTACTGCAGTACTGCAGAGAAAAGAAAATTGCAAGTCTAAATGAAAAACAATAGATTTGCTTTAAAGTCTTCGCTCTTTTGAAGTCTAAATTAAAATTTCAGGTACCTTTACAAGAGCCTTCTTCAGAAAGTTATGATATTTAATTAGCGTGTTTAGATTTTGCTGAAATTAAACTTCACAGCCGAGCATCATGTGAAATGAAGACTGGTATTCCCAGGTTTCAGGGGTGGAGGGGTGGGGGGATTAAATCACTTCAGTACATGAGGGCTGTGTATCCTCTGACAGAACCTCATGTTCTTTGACTTGTGCTGCCATTTGCTTGATCTGAGGCCGGGTCTCGGTGTTCAGTGGAGTGGAGAAACAACTTTGCTCTCTGACTGTGTCTGTGCAGCTCCGATTCTGCGCTTGAAATCAGAGAATCGCGCCGTAGAATTGGCGGAGCAGCTCTCCCGTTCCGCCTTTTCCTCCTCACATGAGCCTTTCCTGGTTTGTACGAATGCTGATGTTTATTTCTCCTGGCATGTCCTCGCCGGCGCTGAGCCACCGATTTCACACATTTTTATTGGCTAATTTGACTGTGCTCTTGCCAGCAGCTGAGAGTGAGCCAGGAGTTGGAGAATCTCAGGAACGGTGCTGTACTGCTGCTGCTAGTGCTGCTGCTGTCGGACTTTGGCCGCTGGGGGAGGGGGGGCATGGAAGGGAGGGTGGCTTTCACCGTCTCATAACATGCAGTTGACCATGTTGGACTGAGGCGAGCTAAGGCTTAGAAACTGCCTCTTAGATTAGCTACTGTCGGCTGGTGAGTGTCTGTTTGGTGAGGGTCAGTAGGGGAATGTGATTGCCTGTCTCTTAAGGTGACAGGGGTTTAGAGGAGCGGATGTACAGCCAGTTCGATGCCCAATAGGAGCGGCACAGCCAGCACTATGCGTGCGTCCATCCTCAAACATGGCTAACATTTGCACAGCAGCAGCAGTCAGGCGTGACGTCTCCGGGCTCTGAGGTTTGTGCTGTCAGGACGGTAGAAATTAAACCTGGCACTGCAGAGCAGAATGTGCTGAAACTCATCAATTCCACATGGCTAGAGAGCCAAGTGCCTATTTATAACAACGCAACCCCCCCCTCTTCTTTACCTGGTGTGCATCCCTGGCTCTAAACACGCATCCATAATGATGAATACACCCAACTGGGACGCTCCGACAGGGCATCAGTCAGGACAGGAAAACAAACACGCCAACACACACACACCATCAGATCACAGCACAGCAGAGGAGGGATAAGACTGACACTGGGAAGCCTGATGGAAAGGTTGAGGCGTCTCAGCATAAAAACACCCAGCAGAATCACGACAATCAGTCAAAACAGAGGAAACAAACAAGGGCAGTCAGATATATTAAACTTCTTCAAAAGGCCGGGTCTGGAGCTGAAATATGGTGCCCCAGTGGTGAAACAGTGCCACCCAACTACCGGCTTTGTTTATGGAGCGACTTACTGAATTGATGATGTTTCATTTAATAGTTTACTGTCTGCACTTTTGGGGAAAAGACAGGCGACAATTTGAAGGAATTTTTGAGTTACACATTTGTTTTTCAGCTCACTTTTTTTGTAAACATCAGTGGCCTGTATGTCATTTCTATGTGTCAGTCAGCATTTGTTGCATTGATTTGACCCATTCATACATTTAAGCTCCTATGTCTCCGTCATGAAATAAGATTAATAAATTCTAATTAATGAGCAATGCAGCATCACCTTTCCTACATTAAAACACTTTTATATTCATAGCTTAACTCAGTCCAGCAGTAGTTAGTAGTAGATGATGATCACAAATGTTACATTCATAGATGTTGTGCAACTCTCAACTGTTGTGTAACTAACAGTATTTTCCCTTCAGGTTTCTAACAGGACGCTGCAGTTGGGATCATGGGGTTTGGGAGCTTTGATGTAATTTGACTAACAACCACACATCTATATCATAATACTGGAAGGTCTCAGAGCATCTGTGTGTGTGTGTGTGTGTGTGTGTGTGTGTGTGTGTGTGCACACGTGCACGCGCATAGCCCTGAGAAATTGAGACGTTTTTAACTGGCCAATTTGGTACCTACAATTGAGGAATAGTCCCATCTCCATCTCCACATTAAATATCTTAGCAAGTTGATAGGACCAATATTTTGGAACATATTAGCAATTTTGGAATACAATAGCCTTACAATCACGTTGCTTGGTTGACCAGAAGTGCAGTACTACGCTGCATGATGGGAAATTAAGTTAAAAACAGAAAAGACACATTTACTAGCTTCAGTCCCTAGATATCTGTATTAATATGACCCGTGGTTCCCCATGGGTCAGCGCACTAGTTTTCACATAATGTTTGGATGCTCAATAAAAAAACAGAATGTGGATTTTCACAGCACACTACAGACATTAACAAGGGGAAAAAAATGTGCTCACTGATGAGTTAAGGGAAACATCCTGAAGAAATATTAATGTACAAAAATAACACTGTTAAACAATTTTTTAAAAAAAAAAAGTGATCTGAGCTGATTTTGAAAATCTGAACCAGGTGACTTTAAGAGGAATTGCTGGCTGAAGTGCCCTTGAGCAAGGCATCTAACCCACCCATTTCCTCCCCAGGCACCTGACACGGCAGCCCACTGCAGTGTGGGATGTGTTCCTGCATGTTCAGCTAGTGACGGGTTAAAAGTAGATGATCAAGTTCGGTGTGTGTTGCATGTCCACATGTAAAATGTACTGACAAATAAAGATTCTTGTTTGTAATTAGACTTGCTTTCATGCTGTAATGTTGGGAGACAATTAATACATATTGACATCATTTTTATGTGGTGGATCTCCTTTTATATACATCACCATATTGTTAATTTGTCTTGTGTTTAACTTCTTCCATCCTCTGATCATATTTCTTTGTCTCTTATTATTTCGTGACATTAACTTTAGGCAACATTCCTGTGGTTGGTTGAACTATCATTAAGTGCTTTCATGGTTAAGTTTGATCCAGATCATGATGATTTCTTAAGGCGAACTAAAGAGCACTTCTTGAAGAAGAGGTTTCACACATGCAAATTTAATCCAGATCAAACTGGAGTGTCCAAAGTAAATGAGTAAAGTGTGAAAACATCCTTAGCGTCACCATAAATGACAGCAAAACATGTTAGAACTCTCAGCGTAGTTAGTTTTTCTTCCCCTTTAGATTCAGCTTAAGTGTTGTGAAACGACACTAAAGTGCTGCAGTTAAGTGTTAAATGACAATGTTTTTTGCCTTGTATATTTGTGTAAAATGTTTTTTTATTCACAACATATAGCAAATTTTGACTGTTTAGACATTAGCTATCAACACACCAGCTGCGTGCGTTCTCTCCTGTGTTTAACAACTGCTCATGTCTGCTCATCTCTATGTTTGGTGTAAATGTGACCACACCACCTCTAAAATTAACTTCGCTAAATTTTTTTATTTCAGACTGCCCAAACTGACGTCAACTGTATAAATGATTTTTCCAAAAAGTTAGACTTCTTCCAAAATGCATCTGAGAATATTTAGACTGAACCAAAATATGTCAAGCCAAATATAACCTATGAGAAAGAACACAGACAGGAGAACGATGTGCCAATTAATAGGCAGTTCACAGCAGAAATGAGCAGCAATATGACAATTTTAAAAAGGACAAATGTTTAGTTATAGCATCTAATTTATACAAGTAGATTACCTCAAATCTATTTGCATCTTGTTTGGGTTTTTTAACATATTGACCCTGAACTAAGATGGTAAAGACACCAGATCTTTACAGCACTTTTGTTAAATATCCTTCTGCAGCTAAATTGGTCAATATTTACATAATCTGATGCCCTGTAATAATGTTTGAAATAACTGTGAAAAACGACCTTTGACAGGTTTGTCGGTTCATCTGTCCATGTACAGTCTGTGGTGTAAGATGACACAAAAAATACTGAGACATAAGACAGATGGCTAATATTTGATCCAATATCCACATATAAGCTTGTTCGTCTTTGACTAATTGTAATCAATAGAAGTAAACTTTAAAGTAATAAAAGCTGAAACAGTAAGAAGTGCATTAAGTTTGGGTCAAAGGAGCTTTTCTGTACTGATGTTGAGAGCAGTCCCCTCCAGAGAGGCAGAGGATGTAAAAGACTCAAGGAAGGTATTATCTAATGTCCAATTACACTCCCACACCGCCCCACATCCCACCCCCTCCCCCTTGGCTCTGTCCCCCTCTCCTTCCTGCCTCCCACCTTCCTTATCCTCTCCTCAGTATGAAGAGGACACAAGCGATAAACCTGGAGCAGAGAGCCGGTGGTTTACATGGCCCTGGAGCCCATTATGTTCCCCACAATAGGCTGGAGGCCTGGACGTGCTGTGAATAGGAAATGGCCTGGAGATCCTGGGCCTGGTCTGCTGCTCAATGAGCCTGAGATGTCGGCGCAGGAGACAGGCATTAGAGATACCTCGTCAGCCCAGTATGGAGCAGTCTGGTCATAGCCGGGGGGCGGCGGGAGGGGAAGGATGGGAGAGTGGGAGTGAGTGAGAGCAGTAGGAGGGAGTCGTAAATGCCCCTTACATAAGGTAGGGCATGAATAATAACACAAAGGGAATATTCAGAGGTAACAGTGAGGCAGGGATCTGGTTTATAGGCTTGGAAGTATGGGCCAATAATGTGCAATATACAAAGAAATCAACATTTGTTTGCTTTTAAAAGTGGGCCTGAACTAGGAGCACTTTTTTGTGACTTAGCGTATGAATCTGTCCGACTCCACCTTCCCAAGTTAGCCATCCACTCAAGCAATCTGTACCTAATAACCGCGAGGTTTAGCCCATGATGAAGATCTGTCTTCATTGAGCTGGAAAAGCTGTAGCGCCGCTGAGCATTTTTCCTAACGGCGCAGTCCCTCATCTATGAAAGTGCCATAGAGCCCCTCAGACAATTAGGCAGGGAAAAGCTTTATGACCGTTAGACTCACTCAGTGAGCGGCACTCTCACCGCCAGCACCGCCAGGAGCGCTGGCTCGTGCAGAAAGGTAATTACGGAGCCTCTCATAATGACACGGAGGAAGCTTGCGTCATAACACCCACAGCCTTTTATCATAGCGCTGTAATTAATTATCATCCTTTACTCTTTGATTCATTCCACTATTCATAACATATTCATACATTCAAGAGAAATTATCATTTCCTTCAGGAATTAATCAAAAGGAGGAAGAACTGGTCGTCTCTCGATGGATGATCAAAGACGGTGTTTGTCTACCTCACTGCATGGCGGGCGAGCTCAGGGCAAGGCACTGTGGGTAAGGCCTCTAATGACACTCATGACTCTGGACAAATCATTTGCAGTACATGAGCCCAGTTGGATTTAGCTCTGATATCTGACAATCCAAGAACGAATTACTTTTGATGCACATTATGCCTTAGTTCTCTTTTGTCTCACAAAACAAAGTGGATGATGAAAGAAAAAATGATGCTTACACCATCACTACTGTAATACAAAGAAATGCTGCATATAAACTGCTCTGTTTCAGTTTCTCCTGATTGCTACAGGTCAAACCATTTGGAATACAGCTGCATTTAGCTTGAAAATGTGACTGATGGATTTGTTAAGTAGATATAACAATCAAAGACCTGCAATGATTTTTGTTTCACAGTATTTCTCAAACTCTGTAAGGAGGTGACGAAGGAACAGATTATAGTTACATGAATGGCGTGGTGAAACAAAGAGATGCTGCTCATAAACTGAGATATTTGTCTTTTTAATCAGGGGAATTCAGTCCTATAGGTGAGAGGCTGCAGCCATTTTGTGATCTCTTTTTTCATGGAGTTAGAAAAGCTGCTGCATAGTCAAAACACCTCTCACAGAAAACACACAGCAACAACAACATACATAAAAACATTGTCTTCCCCCACATCATCACTTCCCAACCTCAGGGGAAGAAATGGCACAGTTAGACTCATAAACAGGTGTCCACCGGCCCCCAGTTCGCAGTGCTTTAATAGCTGTTTGATGTTTTTGATGTCTAGTCAGCTCGATCGTACCTTGCTGCTTGATAATGAGGGCCAATAATGATTCCTGAGCTTGAGGGGTTAATGGTATGTAACCGGCAAAGCTGCTAATTACATGTTACAAACTATTTATCAGAATCTCCATCTGCGCAAGCACCACAACTCTCATTGTGCACGCTAAATTACTCCACGGATTATCATTGTAAAGCAAGTTTCAGTAATTAGGGACCCATACTGCTGTTTTCTTTCTCTGAGAGCACCAAACGACATCAAGAGGAGAGGAGAAAAATAGAATGACTGGTTAATTTGGGCCTGATATTCAGATTGGTACAGGCCGGATATGAGGAGGAATCTGCCTCCATGGGAGGAAAAAAGGCTACAAGCATACACGAAATCAGTCACTGTTTCTTTTTTTACGCCTCACGAAGGTTTATCCTGAGGGGAGTTTACACTCTAAAGTGAGAGGGAGGTGTAAATTACATTGAGAAGCCCACATAGTCTTAGTGAGACTGGTTTCTGTATGTTCAAGACGGCAGCGAGCGCTTGTGTGAAAGTTGTGTGAACAGTGTGGTCCAACGGGCCCGTCTCTCCAGTGATCGGTTATTTGAGAAATAACTGTCATATCCCTGAGCCCCAAAGGTGTGCCTGAGACCATGGAGACATGTACCATCTCCTCTTCTTCGCAGTAAATTTTTATTAAAATTACCTTCATTATAAGACAGTGTTCATTATAAAACCAAAAACGCCGGTCTCCCAGGGCCCTGTGGATTAATAAGGACAGCGGTGTATTTTAAGCCGTAAACTCAGCTCCTCACTGTCCTTAATCTCCTTCCTACTTCACAAGGCCAAATTAACACCTCTCCTCAGCTCTGACGGGACCTCATTAGCAAACTTCCAGGGAAAGAAAGAGAAGAGCAGAACGAAAAAGAGGAGAAGAAGGAGGGAAGCGACCAATGACAGCCACCAGCTCTGGGATTAACCCTTTCTCCTCCTCCGAGCTCCTTCAGAAAAACTAGGTCGGCAACGTGTTTCTAATCAGTCGCCTGGTTAGCGATAATTAGAAGGCGAGATTGGACGGGAGAAGAGAGAGAAAGTGGGTGGGGAACATTGAAATGAAAAAGAAAAGAAAGAAAACCTGTCATGTCGCAAACACTTCAAAGGAGCCGACTTCTCCTTTAGAAGTGGCATGATGAGGGTCCAAATACCATGAGGCACTCCTCTGGGCCTCCGAACTGCAGGAGGGGGGTGGGGGGGCGGGAGAGGGGCGGGGGTACGAGGACCCAGTTCTTCCTCACCGGGGTTTTTCCTGGCTGAAAATGAGGCTGAGGTGGAACCGTCCTGATCATGTGTACCGCACCTTCAACCGGCAAACACTTTCAACATGCAAACGCGACTTAGGAGCTTTGAAGATTATACGACTGATAAAAGTATAACCAGATTACAACAGTTTGACAACCAGATACCTGTTACTTCAAACAAACATTCATCGGGATTGTAAAGGCTCTGTGTTTTGCCGACTTACCAACTATTTTGTTGTTTAGACAGACACAAAAATTTGTTGAAGGCCTTGAAGAGGAAAAAGATTGCCAAAGTGATTCAGTGTGAAGTAATATTTCTTTTATATAAAGACCTAATCAGAATGAGTATCTCATAAATGTCTCTAAGGCCATATGCTAAGGATGTTCTTCCAAAATGACATATCTGAACATTTTCTCAGTTGGCCCATTCGTGTAATTTAAGAAATGTTTCAACAAGTCCACAATGCAGACAAAAATGCAAAAATTCTCTGCAAAGGTGTGGCTATTTTGAGGACCTCACTCTTTATTTCATATTATCAACACTGTTTTAGCCTGTTTGATATGCATGTCGTGTGCAAGGAGAGTGTTTTCCATGAAGACATCCATCAGAGTTTTGTCGAGAGCTGGAGGTGGCACAATATCTGACAGAGGTGGTTTCTTCATAATTCCCTTTGCAGAAAAAAAACCCCCAAAAAAACAGCCTTGCTCACATATAAGCGCACAGACACAGACATATCGACGACTTTTCTATCGTCCGCCACCTGTATGTGCAGCTGCAGGGGAGCTTTACTCTATCCCAAACCACACAGTCAAACAAGCCCACCCAACTCCACCTTCTTCCCCCTTTTCCCTTGCAGCAGCAGGTCGAGGTCCCACAGCTTACACTGAGGTCGCACGGACTACCGCTGGGTAAAGTTCACAAGCCTCCGCAAGCTGTTTGACATTACCAATAAGGTCAAAGTGTATCAGAAAACACCAGAGGATTATATTATGATGGTGTGCCGAGCGACTCGCTGCACCTCGCCATCAAAAAATAGCTTTTTTTTCCCCCATCCGCAAGCTGGTTTACTTATCAATGTGCAGAGCCTGTGCAAGTTACACAAGAGAGACTGCTGGTACCAAGAAAGGCCTGCAGCTAAGAAAAAAAAAATCATCGCTCATTATCAGCCATCTATTTTATCTACTATGAAACATCTCTAGACTCCCAGTTGTCAGACATCAATGGTGCTTAAATTAATCCTGTGGGTTCCTGTTTGCACAATAAAGATATGGAAGGGTGCTTCTGATATTTGTGCGACTTTACAGTTAGAGTAATTGAATTAGCACACAAATCAACCACGGAGTATTGTGGAGTGTAGTATTGAATGTGATAGCTCCTGCCAGGGAACACGCTTGCTCGGGCATAGTCAATTATAAAGCATTAAAAAGAAGCTGCCAATAATCACTTCCAAGAGAACTGAACAATCCATGCTGAGTGTTCTCATGTTTACAGATGATGGGGCTTTCAGGTTAGTACTGAGCGGGAGTTTAGAGGGCAGAGCGAGACTGGAAACATATTTGTGGTATCATTTCCATAAGCCTCTGCTTTGCGGACCATAACGCAGCTCACAAATGTGATTTATGACCTTGGTTTAATGGCTGGAGCAGAGTCTTGGTAGGTATCAGATGACTTTTTCAATATGGCGACGTCAGAGGGGGCACGGTGAATGCACCATCACAACAGGAAATGAGGGCTTGTCTCAGCCAAGAAAATATGAGAAGCCAGATATCTGATCATCTAATGGCAGATAGATGCTACTTCACTTTGACAGAAAAGGCATCAGTCAATAAGCACCAGATGAGCAGCATCATGGAAAAGCATGCCATGGATTCCTCAGTCTATCTATCAAATCATTCATTCTTGGAGTACAGTCATTTGGTCTGTGTGTATATAAAAATCCTGCAGGACTGTCTCTTATTTCCAAAACTGCAAAGTGAAAAGCTTACAAAAACTGCTGCAAGATATTGGAAAGAATGACATTTCATTATTGTTTTCCTGCACTATACAGTATATGTAGTGTCGTATGCAGCGATTTTGCTATTTTGACAGAATTAATCCAATTCAGGGCACTTTTATAGGGGAGTGGATCTGCAAAGATAATTAATAATGAGAGCTAAAACATGACTTTTTAATCTGAAGACTTGCTCTGAGTGTGACTTATCCTTTCCTGAACTTTAATCCTGTACAACCAGTTTCAACACACCAAACACAAAAGCAGGAGGGCTGTGACAACTCTTTTGAAGTGATTTTAGAGGGAAATTAGGTTGTTTAATGGACAAAGTACCTGTTTTTGTTCAACATCATGCTTTCTGTAGCTTAAAAATTCCATGTAACTGATGTTGCCCTGGTTTTTCCAACTGAATCCTCCTTTCCGGTGTTCTTCTTTTGTTCCTCACCAATTTAAAGTTGCGCTTGAGGTGTGCACTATTATGACAAAGCTGCACTGATATTTTTTTCCTGCATAGAAAATATTGAATTTGTGACCGTCTCTGTCAAAATTCTGTGCCAATTCCAGGTCTAGACACTAATCTCTGGGTCATTATGGAAGACACCATTTTCTAAAAACTACTGCAGTTAGTGAAATTCTATCAGTTGTAATTGTAGTTGGGGCGTTATCCCAGTGTGGCACAAATGTAATTTTTGTAAATATTACTTTACTGGTGTACAAAAGAAGTGTTTAAATGTTCTTGTGTGGTGCCAAAGAATGGTACCACATGGATCCGATTTTTCTTCAAGATTTCAAATCAGGTGTTGCTGTCAGTCTGAACTGTAGATAACAAGATTTTGACCTGATTTGACCCGATTTTTGTGTGAAGAACACTTTGTTAATAAAGTAAAAGTAAAGCAAGCTACCATAACGTATGCATAACCAAAATCGAACCAATTGTGTCTCATTTTCAACAAGAAAGAGCTTAAACATTGTGCAGTCTTTTTATGAAATCATCGGTATTTCATGATCCATGCATGTTCTATGTTATATTCTGCAGCAGCTTTACCTGTTATCTGTAAAATGCAAAGACAAAGGACTCACCTGGGCTTGGAAGCTCTTGAGAACAGGTGCCACCATCTCCCGGACTTCCTACATACACACAAAAATAAACTCAGCCTCAGCATTTTTTTTTTTTTTTTTTATTTTGCAGATGCTCCACCTGTTTAGGAATCAGTAGGAGCCTGGTGAGGCACAAACAGCTCCATAAGAAGGAAAATCTTTAATGTTAATGGACTCCCTCCATAGCTCCTGTTACGCCGTGTGCGTGAGTGAGCGAGGCATGTTGTTATGGGGTGTGGGTATTAGTGGTTAAACCTAAAGGGTTTGAGTGGGCATGTTTGAAAAGTGGGGCTTTCCAGTAGTTGCGTTAAAGCTCAGGATCCAGGCTTGTGCGAGCTCCCACAGCCTCAGGTAAGGGGATTGTGCTGCCAGTGGTGACAGCCTGATCCTGTCTTAAACGCCTGTATTATACCGACAAGATTACAGCACTACACTACATACTCAGACTGATATAGACAGGCAGCGGAGCCACAGCAAATAGCCCGAGGGCTCATTTATAAAATATCAAAATATTCTCTTTGACTTCAGCCAAGATGTCAATGGTTGATCATTTCAAAGAAGGGCATAAAAAAGGACAAAATCATATCTGTATCATTCATAGATTTTGCTCTTCATGTATTCAGTTCAGAACACCTTAATTGCCATTTTGCCTCATGAAAGTAAGGTGGATTAAGGTTTCAGGAAATTCCAACTGTTAAGCTGTACAAAAGAAGAAATATGGGGAATTAAAGACGACATTGTATGTCAACCAGCTAACACATACGATTCAATGCACTAGATCATTAATGGAGCAGTATAAACAACAATAAATGAGTGCATGCTATGTTAATAAGATCAATTAACAGGCAACAGTTGGAGATTTGTGCAGAAGGTGGCTGCAGTAGCAGTCAAAAATGGAGTAAAAAACACAGCTAAGGTTTGACGCTGTGGATCAGAAGGTGGGTTCTTGGGCGATACAGGACATTTAAAGAGCAGTCAGTTTTTTCCTGCTCATGTCAGTCGACCTCTAGTATTACCTGTAGCTATCACATAAGTCATGAAGTTCAGTTAACATGTTCTACGGCGTGTGTTACAGCGTTGTGTTCTGTGGTGCTGGGGGAAGCTGGGAAAAAATAACTCACCAGAGTCAACTCGAAGGCTTGTTGCAGTTTAATCAGTTGACACAGATAATTATTGACCATTTTTAATTATATGTTTAAATCAAGACCAGGAGAAAAGTGTTTATTTTGAAGTTTACTGCCTTACTTGAACTTGAAATACTTTTTTTTTTTTACAGAAACATGCGGGAATAGAGTACAACATATAGAAAAGGGCTATGAAATAATGTGTCCTTGTAACACTTATTAAGCCACATATATTAAGTTTGATATTTCTAAATACACACAAACCTCTGAATGCAACATGTTTAGTGGGTGCAAGTGTTTAATCATCTGGTTGTAATGGCATATGATGGCTCTCTTGTTTTCTGGATGCTGTTCTATTTATTTTTTCATCATTATTACTGTTATACCGATGCTGTCCATGTGAGAGTGCCGGATTTTTTTCTGGTGAAGATTACATGCGGTTTGGCACTCATGTTTCCGCACCGGCAGTAACAACACACCCATTAAATGATGGCTGTGTGGCTCTCATATCACACACTGTTATCAAAAGATATGATTATCTGTGTATCAACCAGGGATGGAGCATGTTTCAGGTTTGGCCACACAATTCGTTACATCCTTTCACTGCACTTTGCATTTAATCTACTAAAGAAAAATCATATATTTTATTGACAAACTTCCTTTTTGTGTTGCTTTATTCTAGTCATTGCTATCTATTTTGTCGTTTTACTTCTTTATGTGAAGTACTTTGGGCTGTAAGTTTGATTTATGAAATATGTATGAAAGGTGCTATATATAAAGTTGAGTTGAGATATTGATGAAGTGTCTATGGCCAGTACATATCACCAAGGTAAAAAATTTAATAAATAACTAAAATAAAACGATACAGTCTAAAGTTGTGGAGCTTGGATGTCCAAAAGCCACTCGCCTAGTATATATGCGAAATGTAGGATTTAGTTTTTGGAACTAAAAAGGTCTCTCACAAGTAACCCAACTCTATCGAAGTAACATTCTCAGTGTTTGTAGTACTTTCTCAACTAGATAAAACTGTACTTTTGAGGAATATTAGAGATATACTGCATTGCTGACCAGGTGGAAAGGTGGGTTGAAAGGCAGCAGAGAGTGTTAGAATGTAAAAAACATTCACTTTTTTCTTCTTTATCGTTAATTTTAGCAAACACATTTAAAACAGTGTGTTTGTGTGAATCTTGATGAGCCTGGGTTCATTTGGGGGTTTTGTCTTCATTAGCATTCATCAGATTGTGTTTAGTGCGAGTCCCGTTCCTCATGGGTTTGGAGAGACACCTGTTCCTGTTACATCACCGAAATTTGGAAAAAGTCAATATCAGCTGGTGGATCTGACACCGAGATAACTTTTTTATTTTGGCTTCAGAGTTTAAATTAAGCAGCAAAGTTGCGCTTACCTCTTCTAAATGAGCCCCCTGGCCTCTCATCACACCCAGCCAGAGGCTAACATTACTGCAAGGCCTCAGCATTTAAATATTAACTCAGCTGCTGAAGGGGAGGGGGAGCTAACCCTGACTTCTTGCCGGTTTTGTGCACCATTAATATATACTAATGCAGCTTTTACAAAATAAATAAATAATTCACTGTATAAAAAGGTATATGCGGGGGCTCAAGCAGCGGCCCTGGCGCAGACACCGAGTACTTGCAGAAGTGAAGATGAGGAAAACGACACAGAGTTGAGAGAATAGAAGGGGGGTGGGGGGGGCTGTTAGACTCACCTCAGGGACATTTCTCTTGAACTCCCTGCTCAGCTCTACCAGGTGCTTGTGGGAATGTTCGCTCTCCTCTTGCCGACCCGCCAGCTCAGATGCTACAGAGTTTAGCTCCCTCTACAAAACACACAAAAGAGAGAGAAAACGGTGAGAGGAAGAGAGTGGAGAGAGACGGCACTTTAGGGAGCTTGCCAACGCTCATCCAGTAAAGCTTGGAGTGTACATAAATAAAAATACACTGCTGAATATTAACAATGTAATCCTTCATGATCTCACAGCAGTAATACTTACAGCTAGCCCTGGCCCATAAATAATTAAGCCAAAATAAATCCAATGCCTACAGTAGCAGAAGGCCTTTTAGATAATCAGTATTTGAAATAATCAATACGCTTGCAACGGCTATAGAGCGCCAGAGAGGGGAGTGGAGGGGGTAGAGGGAACGAGAGAGGAAGAGTGAAAGTGGAGAGAGAGACAAAGAAGGGGAGGGGGAGTCACGTGCAGAGACCCAATAACCTGACAAACACCTTTACAAACAAATAGAGCTTCCTCCTGAAATGAAGGGCGTTTTTTTAAAGCCCGGCCAAGACCTGATTCAAGCATACAAACGCCTCACTTGCTGTCGTAATTACTGCAGGTCAGATCTATTTTCAGCCTATTTTCAATCCCTCTCCCATCGCCTTCCCCCAGATCTTTATATTGATCCGACACAGATTTTCAATACACAGCAGCAGCCCTCCATAGCTTTAACCAAATTACCCTTTTGCTACAACAACAGGCCTGATCGCTATTCCATTAATGTCTCTGCACATCAGTTGTTTACATTTCTGTGTTACTCGAATCAGAGCTCCACCCCGACAACATGTCTGATCCACTAGCTGTCTGTACAGCAGGCCCTTCATCAGAACCTTGCATTCATGCTGGACTCAGCTGCACCACATGCCATCCGCAAATCCGATATTATCGATCAGTCATCCAATTCCCGGCTCTTTCAGCTAACAGAAAAAAAAAGGAAAACAGATTCAAACTCCACTCTCCTGTACTGACTGAGCAGCGCTGGAACAGACAAGCGTACATTCACCTCCTCTTCATTTTGACTGTGATTCTTCAGTTATTGATGAGGATCTTCTCTTGTAACTGCTGGGTTACAATATAAAAGTGGAGTGCAGGGATTCAATTACCAGTGCGAATTTATATGTGACGCTGGGAAATTAAATTGACTGTGTTTTAATTAATCTGCAGTCTTACTTAAAGGCAATTTAATAAATCATCACAGAGGAGGAAAAAAAAAAAGGCAGAAAATGGAGGGATGAAACTTTAACTGCACGGCCTTGTGGGAGGGTGGCAGCCTGTCGGTCAGAGAAGTAGGCCGTTAATTGAAGGGCTGCCGGTTCAAGTCCCTGGACTGACGAGTCGGAACGCAGCTAATGTAGGACTGAGTGCAGAGTGCTTAGCCAAGAAAGGAGAAGCCAATGGGATGCTAAAGGCAATCCCAAAAGTCGAACACTTCATATGCTCAAATACTATTCCCCAGTGTACCCCTAAGAGGTTTTGCAAGTCAGTTTTCAACAAGTTAAATTCAAGACTTTTTAAGACCTTTTTATGACCATTATGAATGCAATTTAAGACCCATTTCACATCAATCGCAGTTGCTGATGGTCCCAGTGTGAATACAGAGCAATATTGGGTGATGGAAGGCATTTGCTGATGGCTTTTTATTGAGGGCTTTACGTTTCTCCGACTTCCCATGTGACTCTTTCCAATTGGCGTCAATGAGGCACTTCATCCAATCATCCTGTCAGCGTCGTATTTCGGACAGTTAAGGCCTAAAATGTAAAATATTGGGTTTTAGGCATTTTAATACATTTTAAAGACCTCCAGAGTGCTATAAATTCAGGAAACTTTAACCAAACACAAGACATTACTACTCAAGGACAACATGAACAGTCTAGCTACAACTAACAGACGCACATCTCTTGTATTGTTGAAGGAACAAATGATTCATTTAATTGTCAATCAATTTTTTTTATTAGCTGATCGGTAAAATACCCAAAAATGGTGAAAAAAGCCCAAAACCTAAGGATATTCACCATACTCGAATATTAAAGAAGCAAAGAGAGAATTAACTTTTGCTTAAATAATTACTCATAGTTTCTGCCTGATTTAACAGCTGACAGTTTATTAATTTATCAATAAATCATTGCAGCTCTAGATGTCATATAAAAGAAAATATTTCTGAGCATCAGGTTACTATCTCTAATCCTCTGTGCTTACTCTTCCTCTACTCTTAGTCCGCATCCAAATGTTTAAAAGAAGTCAACACACTTGGTTTGGAGAAAATGTCATTCCTAGTAAACTGTACTGTCACTATGAAAAAGGCCATGGCTGTGTAGGATAAGGCGACAGGACTTTATAAATTCTTGCTAGTCCTTACAGTCCATCTGGGATGAGACTTCCTGGAGATTAGAGAGTGTGCTTTCAGGGGCCGGCCAACCTCCACTAGATTCAAATGGCCCCAGACCGGCTAATCTTGCCAAGAGAAAATTCCTCTAGAAGTGACTTTGAGTGGATTTTATAAGTACTTAAGATATAACAGTGTGGTGATTCTAAGTCAGCCGGTGCTTTAGCGGCCACAGTGTAGAGCTGGGTTCACTTTTTATTACAGCTCAGCTGATGTGAACAGTGAATGCTCATGCTGTATGCAAGCTGAACGGTGCAATCATAATGGCATGGTTATTTTGAAAGCACCCCTACAGTTTGTAGACCATTATAAGGGAGGGGAGCCTTGGCAACAGCCCATCAAATGAAACCTACTGTCTGTCTTTCTGGAAAGAAGTGAAGCAGAACAGACTGTTTGCTACTTTGTCTTCCTCAGACTGATGATGGGGGAAACTTCACTATGTTTGGCAAAGCTATCTCCAGAGACAGGAGATACCAAAGATTTTTTTCTGCTCATCCTAATCAGATGTGATTCGTTTCAACCTAAAGCCAGGGCACCTTTGAGATCCCAGATAAAACTCACTTATCTGCTTCCATTCAGTTGATCTTCTTCCTTCACAAAATCATTTGCATGAACTTGTAGATGTAGGTGATCTCTTAAACACTGATCACAACTGAGTTAAAACCTCTGTGTGAAGAGGAGATTCTCAGTAATCATTTGACAGGTTTTAAAAAGGGCGATTGGGACCGAATTTTCAGTGTGTGGCAGTCGGGTCAATACAGAGCTCCTGTCATTAAGCCTCTGCCAGTCAAACATCCAGCCATAATTGATGAGTTTCCCCTGGGGAGGGCGGAGCTGTCGCTGGGGCTGGAGGGGCAGGAACAGCAGATTTTGATCATGGAACCAGTCGTGGTGTGTCCAAAGCAATTTAAGAAACAAAAGGAGCATCATGACTTCTGACTCATAAACCAATAATAAGAAACCAGAACCTTATTGGCTGCAAAAGGATAGATGTGTAGCTATTTGGCAGCTGGTGATGAATTGTTGAAGCACAAACAAGGAAAAGAACTGCTCACCAAGGACTTGCACATTCATTTGAATTCAAAATTAAAGTTCTACCATTCTGGACCCATGAATTACGACAGCTCATGTTCATATAGTCATGTGCTTCAGCATAGAGGTGTAACACAAAGACATAATACACAACATGATATTATGTTGATATAATGATCTTTAAGGAATAGTTCAATATTTAAACCACTTCCCCTAGATATTATATCTATGATGGTATGGTGTTTATATGATCATAATTTTCTTATGTTGCCTTCCACTATTGTAATAGCTTATATTAAACCATACCCGATGTATCATGACTGGTATCATATTGCCAAGCTCTTGCTAGAACCCATCCACATTCCAGTGAGGAATGTAATGGTCCATTCAGTCTCTAAATAAAACAGGGCAGGAATAAGAGAGGTGACAACTAATCTGCTACAAAACAATGAACCAGGGATTATAACATGAACATAAAGTGTGTTGCACTTCACTTGAATGACAAACAGTCACTTTTGTCCATTACAGGCAAAAGGCAACAATTATCTAATCCAGCAAAGACAATTTCTCTTAACAAAGGTCTTTGTAGAGACATGTACTGTAACAATTGGATTTAAGTGTGAGCTTGCTTGTGTGAGTGTTTTAGGTAAAATGCGGGGCTCACTAATGTATTGTGCTGGAGCAGATTTGACATTGATTCATTAAACCTAGCTCGTCTTGATTACATCTGTAGTGGTAAGCTATTTTCTGGCCTTTCACAAAGACAACCCATGGTGGAAAATGTTGACAACTGGGAAAAAAACTACCAAGGTACTGCAATGAGGTAGACTGAGTCAAAATCACTATTGTGTGCACTGGGCTTGGACAGCACAAATTAAAGAGGAAAAAATAGGGAGGAGGAGGAGAGAGGGGAAAATGCAGATGGGGTATTATTTTTCTTTTTGTATCCCATCTAATTGCAATCATAGGCAGATGTCTGAAAGTGTGACAGCATCAGCAGAATTGCTGCTGAGAGCACAGAATCTTTGTCTAAAAATAATCAGACATTCTGTGTGCTGCTGTTTGTTATAATGGTAATCGATGCTGGAGGCTTTGAATTCCATCAATTTATAGATCCACTCTGTTCTGCCTGGTGACTGTACTGCCTCACAACCCCCACCGCATACGCACACCGACGCAAAAACACACACACTTGCACGCAAGGTCTCGCACAAAGGAGCGGGTGGGCACACATGCGTGTGCAGAGACACATGTGCGCTGACATCCGCACACGGGGGCTTGCAGCAAAGCTGAGCAGGGACCAGTGTGTGATTAAGATAAGTGTAGTTTCCTTTCATACATTCCTTATCGCCTCCCATTTTCTGTGAGGCACAAGATTGTCCATAGCTGCCTCAGATTAGCCCCGCATCTCAGACGCCACATTTGAGAGGGGGGACTGATCAATAAATCAAATCACCACAATCAATGGCCCCAATCACTGCAGTCTAGTCTGGCCTCAACATTATTACTGGCAACCCCCCCCACCCATCGCACCCCCCCCCCCACTCAGCCGCTGAGGGACGGGAGGAGGGGGCAGTTTGGTGGTTGAGCAGAAAGTGCACATTGGCTCCTGTCCATATGAAAGATTCAAAATGAACTCTTATCTGGCCTCCTTGGGCTGAGCATCAGTTAAGCGGCGAACAGGCAGACTATGAGTGTGTATGTGTGTGCTGGACCGTCCAGACAGAGAGACCCAGGCAGGAGGAGCCTCTGACCTCCGTGACCCGGCGCTGGGAATGTGAGCCGTGCACACGGCCTCTGACAGGGAAGCACTAGGGGGTTGCTATCACCTGGCATCTCCCTCCATCTGTTTACCACAGACTGCTGCTCCTTCACTTTTACTCTCCTTCAGCTTGGCCAGAGCTGCTCCAATTCACACCACCGTCTCACTGCTGCTATGCCACGCCTGACCTCAGTCAAAGACCATTTGCATATACGCTAGTTTGTTTTAGCCTGCTGAGAGTGCCAGATGGGTGGGGTTTACCTCATTACGGCAATTCAGGTAAGGCCAGGTTGCCAGGCAGGTGTGCTATCCCGCCAAAAATAACACAAAAAGATGTTAATTATTTGATTTAGATAATTACCAGCACCAATAGGACATTTTACACACTGGTATCAGCAAAATTCTGCTAAATGGTCAATATGAGGCATCTTCCCTGGAAGTACTGAAAATAACATTTCAAAAAAAACATTGCTATTAAAGAATTACTTTCAGTTTGTTGTTCTATGATCAAGATTCTTTTTTTTTTTTTTTTAATTTATTTGATCAAGATATTAATTTCCCAGTTGACCCATTTTAGTATTTTCAGCATTTTTACTGAACGATCATTATTACATTAGAATCCACTATTAGTCAACATCTAACCCAAATATGTAACAGTGACCATTCATCTCTACTAACTCAGGTTAGTGCTGTGCTTTTGCATCTGTACATCTGCACTCACACTGGTTATGTGTATGGTCTACTCTTATATTTCCTATGTATTAGATGACCAAAGTTTTGTTTTTCTTGTTTTATTCCTGTTCAAATGCTCTATTTATTTTATTTTTTTCCATTACAGCTCTCGTCTAAAATTCCATTTGAAGCGCCACATGCTACTTATGTGTTATCTGTTTGGAAACTTCTGACAAAAAGCTCCCTGAGGCAGGAGTCCTCAAAATTTTAGGGTTATTATTCATGGAAAACGATCATCTACTTGTGACCCATCTTCAGCCAATAAACTAAAGTACTTAGACCAAGTACTTTTTAGATGACAGCAGAGATGGATGGTAAGGATTAGAGATTCTGTGAATATATTGTTGTTTTCTTGTGCGTCTTATTTCACAGATTTAGCTTGCAAACCCTAATTAGACCCTGACCCCCTGCTTGGGAACCATAGCCCTGTGGCTACTTCGCACTTTCTGCAACTGTCCACTCTGCAGCAGCAATTACTGACTGCACCGTGCAGAAATATGTAGGTAGCGTATAGATCGTGAGGACTTACCAACGAGGAAAATCACATTTCATTTTGACACCTCTCTAAACTCTGGACTGGTAAGTCTGATAAATCATCCAAAATAATTAATCCCCAGTCAGTCAGGCTGTCTTCAAACAGCATGCTAAATCTTACAAAAGGAAAGCGAAGCGTGTGAGCGTTACAACCATCAGCAAAAGGTGTGACTGGTGTTGTCAGCCATTATTCGTCATACCCTGCTTCATTTAGAGAGTTTTTGGCGCCTGATGCACCAGAGCACAGCCTACTTGTCAACACTTCTCTCTCTTTAATTCCAACTTGCACACGTGGACACACATGCACAGATTTCTTATTTCTCACTAATATTCTGCTAACACATCTCAGTATGATCAGGGTGGCTCAAATTCCACATATTGTCAAGTCTTATTCAAAATAGTATCAAGCGGTATCGTGAAAACATCTTATTACAGTCCTTTCAAACAACCTTGTATCAATTCTGAGTCCAGTGAATAACTTTAATAAATAACCTCCAATTAGAAACTTCAAATTACAATCTGTGACTGAATGCTCCAAACGAAGGCCAATTACAACATCTTATTAATCATCATTAAGGCCAACCATTGTTCTGCTCCTTTCAAACTCTGTGGTTACAATCAGGGTGTCTATTGTCATTGTGTGGTACATGCAGGGTGACTAATTACACAGTCCTATGATTCATTAGCAGACTAGTGGGTTGAAACCTGAGAAAAGACATGATAACCTCCGTCGGCCAAATGATTGGCTCAAACGCAGAACAGCGACAGGGACGCTTTTCAATATCCAAGAACAAAAAAGCGGCCAATGCTCCAAAGAAAGTTTTTTTTTTTTTTTTTTTTTGTGGGGGACATATAAAGAATTAGGAAAGCAGTGTTGGTGTCGAACTTGAGCTATAAAATCGGGGACAAGGTTTGTTTTCCTGTTTTCTTTCAAAGTGGGAAAAGAGGAATGCACTGTGGGGAACTTGTCTCTATGAAGCTCCACCATTGAGGTCAGTTAGTCTTCATAGATGCAGCCATCACCGTGATGGCCCACTTTCACCTGAAACGACGAACTGGAGCGATGCAACACAGCTAACCTGCGATTGTTTATTCTCTCTAAAGAAATGTCAATCTGTTCGCTCTCAGGTGTGCTGCTCTTCCTCTTGTTTTTGTTGTTTTCTCCCCCCTACTCTCTCCGTTTTCCCTTGTCGATTGCAGCAAGATCAAAGCGACGCCGCTGGAAGAATCTGAATATTTCAGGTGTGGAGAGAGGGCTGCGTTTCACACCACCTGTGTAGCGCTGAGAGACAGGTCCCTCCTCTCGCTCAGACTCAGTTAGCGGGGCCCCTGGGGCCCGGCGACATAAACCGGGGCCACCTGTCTGAGAGAGAGGGAGCGCTCCTTTACCCTCCTTCTCTCTATCGCACTTTCATTTTACAGCATTTGAACCAAAAATAAATGAATCTAAATAGAGCGGTGAGAGTGGGAATAAAAACGGTGCTGACAACAAGCAGCTGAGAGCTTTGAGCTTCATCACAAAGGCTCTGAGATCTGGCAGCCGAGTTCCAATGCTGCAAAATGGGAGCAACTACTTGAAAGGGCAGTTTATACATGAATCATTGTATAATTTGCCCTGTTCTGCAGCAGAAGGCAGTGCTCATATATTAAAAGAAGAGCCTGGACAAGGGGATCACCAGGATTACTTTCTGCCAAAACATGACATGTGTAGCGCTCAGTGTAGAGCAGCTCTGCGAGATGATTCTCATCACATCATCAGGGCCGCCATTTCTGACCCAAAGCAAATAAAAAGTATCCCTGATGTCCAGGCCAGCCTTAACAGTTTGATGTAGCTGCTCTCCTTGGAGGGCTGTGTGCCTTGACATGTGTGCATGTGTAAGCACTTGTGTAAGTGAGAGTGTGTGTGCGTGCAGATGTGTGTTCGGGGAGGCGTGGAGCAGGTTCCACACTACCGGTTCCCAGCCATGTCTCTCAAAAGGGCCGTAAAGTCTTTACAGCAAATTCCTTACATTCATCTGTGTCAGAGCACTCGGCACACATTAGGCGTTTACACGGGAGGAAACACAATCTATTTGATGCTACACTGCCCACACATCCAGAGCCCTCCTCCCCACACTGGAGATTCACAGTGTTTAACTTCCATTTCATATTCTGAACAGGCAGGCAGACAGGCAGGCGAGTGGAGGGAATGGACTCCATCTTGCTGTAAATCAACGTTTAAACACTGAGCTAAATGTAATCTGGAAAGAGTCAACAAGAGGCCCTTGCATTACGCTCCTCAAGATATTTGTTTTTATTTATTCTGGAATGTGCAATTGATTTTTGTTGTTCCCCCTAATGATGTATGCAAACGGTGAACCGAAAAAAGTCACACTTCATTTTTCCCCGGCTGCTACTGCTCCCCATCTTTTAATATCAGTGGTGCTTATGAGAACAAGTGGAGGTTAATCTAGGGAGCGGGTCATAGCCAGGCAGCTCTTTGTAAATGTCAGCTGGGAGATCCAGGCCTTTCTTATTACCACACTAAACCAACAAGGCTGACGGCTCCAAGACAGATGTGTGACTTGGAGGCGTCTTCCCCCCACTTCTCACCACCATCGCAGACCAACCCCATCACAGAAAACCTTATTAATCAATCGATTTATCGCCATAAATCAGGCCAGGCTTTGATTGTATCAGCAAGTCATGCAATCAATCAATTAGTTGGGACCTAGCGGCCCAATTTGCCTAAAGAAAGATGAATGCTCCCCCACATCATCCATTTGGCTGTCGGTTTACCCATCAAACACTGCTGCTGTTGACTCCCAAGCCCAACATGCATCCTTTTATCGATTTCTGCAGATTAAACTTGCAGAGGAATCAAAGGACACTTAACTGACTGGGAATAATTCTGCCTTCTTCATTTGTAGTGAAGTATGTTTTGTGCTCTCCTTTGATAGTGTTGCTTCATATCTTCAAAACAGTGTCAACATTCAAATCCAGAACACAGAGCTCTTATGAGTGAATCAAGTGACAAGAGCATGAAAAGTACTGGCTGAGAAAAATGGGACAAATATTAGGTTGTGATCAGTCAGAGTTACCCAGGTTTAGTATGTGCCAAGGCGAACGGGAGCAGAAAGGCCTGTGTAAGAAAACAGCTGGGTGAACAAACTGCAGAAAACATATGTATAATGACATATTTGTTTCATATTTTATCCCAACTGTGAATTCCAATCCACGTTGTGACACCAGCTGCCTCGGTCCAATGCTTCCCATCTGCAACTCGGTGTCAGGATGTCTCCTAGGACTGGCTGGGAAACTTTGGGGACGACAAAAACCGACAGGAGCAAGTAGAGCACGACAGAGTGGGCTGCCGGAGCCTCAGCATGCTTCTCCCCCAGCGGCAGGAATGTTGGAAACGTGGCAGACTGTGGAGCTGCCGTGCAGAGGAAAGAAACTCCGAAGACTCCCTGGGGAGGACGTCTGCGGTGGGATTAGAGCCCCACCAGACCCGGTTCTGCTTCACACCCTCAGACCCTGCTGTGTTACAGCCAGGGGGGCCGACGAGCTATCTGTGGGGCTTTACAGTTCTGCCCAATCTCCCCAAGCCTCACCATGTAATTAGAGATAAAGACAGAGGGCTCGGCTACTCAACCTCAATTCTCCTGGCTTCACACAAGGCTGCCCAGCCATGGCCCCCAGAGGAAGCCCCTAATGCTGCCAGTACAGCAGCACCTGTGAACGGCAGCCAGCTTCAAACCCTATCATCCACCAAACAACTGTTCCACAGACTAAACATTTAAGATACAAGGTACGCTACATGATCATGATTGATTGGTGTTCTAATGTAGTGTATCCTGAAGTCACGGCACTGTGATACACAATGACAATGTACTTTCTTTGACACCAAATTCCACATATTATCTGTGTCGAAGCAGCTTCATATTGTAAAAACTCTCAGGTAAACAATAAGTAATTTTTCTTCATATCTCTCTCCTCTAAAACTTCATCTGAGCATGGAGGGGAGGGGGTAAATTTGAGGCAGAGGAGGAACTCTTGACTATATTCAAGAAACACAAAATTATACTATGGAGGGATCCATTATTCATCTCAGATACATTTTTCATTTAAGAGTGGGCTGGATATGAGCAATGATGAATGCATCGCCCAGGATGCAATTTGTATGTAAAATAACAGAAGATTACAGAATATGTTTTAAGTGCAAATGCAGTTTGTTGCCATCTAAGAGGAAAATGCATTCCTACAAAAAGGAATAAGACCTGAGCCACATGATGTTGCCTCATAAAATCACTTAGCCCATAGCTAGCCCCCTCGCTGGTCCTTATAAAGGGTCACAATGAGAAGCTCAAGTGATGAATGAGGCAACTAGAGTAGATTTTCATTCATGTAATATACACTATCTCTTGGCAGGCCATTTGAAACTGTGGAATAAGTAAACCAAATAACTACGGCTAATTCCTGCAGCATCCAGCTCAGCAGCACATTTCCTTGAACCCGACTCGTCTGCAGTGAGCACACAGAGAGCACTCGCAGACATACTGTTAGATACATGTCTACGCACAAGTGCACACAAACATACAACAGTGCTTCGCTGCCTGCCAGGCATCCACATGTTCCTCTCAGGACTCGCTCTCTCCTCATCAGCTTCACTCGGTGCACACCGTTTCAATTCAGTGGCTCTCAAAGACACACAAAGAGCCTTCCCTTCCATTCACAGTACAAAGATTGAATATAGACTCCTAACACAAGACATACCCACCGCAGAGCATGTAATACAACTCATTACTGGGCACGCAGGGTGCAGAGGGTTGTGATGGGAAAGACAAGCGCGTCAGGAGAGTACAGGGGGTCCTTCCACCGACGTCTCCATCTTTCCTCACAGCTAACAGAGCTTTAAAACCAGCCTTTAATAACTAAAGCAACCCAATTGATTTTTGGAAGTTCTCTGGAAAAAAAAAATAGTGCTGTGTATTCAGTAGAAAAACAGAAATACTGTTTACACACAAGGTGAGAGTGCCACAAAAACTTCAGACAACACCACTTATGATAACTGCCAACACCAGTACTAAGTATTAGTGATCAAGAAGACTCTTAACGGTTAATGGGAACCAAAACATGCAGTAAAAAAAAAGTTCATAACAATGCAAACTCCAGCTAAAAACTCCTCTGAAACACCTGGGTTCTCAGAGGGCTTTGGTTGGAAATGATTTGAATTCAGCCAAAATAACTTTTATTCATATTTTTGACCCTCATCATACTTGTTGTATTGTATAGTAAAAAACGTTGTAAAGTATTCCCACAAGAAAATATGTCCCTTTTCTACATAAATATACAATTTAACATCATTTAGGATCATTATCTGTGTATAAAGCAAGCCTATGATAAACAGCAAAAAAAAAAAAAAAAAAAAAAAAAAAAAAAAGCAGCTTAATGACAAAACTTATAAAGAAGTCAACTGGGGATCAGCTACAACCATTAGATCTAGGCAAAGTCATTTAGTTAGTTCTGATGCTCTCTATATTGAGTGTATATTCATTTAGCTTGGGCGCTGTACCTAAACCTTATTCTGTTGGAGAAAATCCTTATTAATTTAATTAAATGGGAACTTTTTAATTCAATTTATAAGAACTAAATAAATTCAGTACACATTAACTGATATGTTTTAATATGGCCGATACTGATTACTAGTGATAAAGGAGACCAATAATTAATATATGGAACAGATATACATTTGCTGTAAAAAATTCAATATTGGCTTCAATGTTTGGGTGTCTTAAAACTGAGAAAATAACAAAGTGACCAAATTTCAGTCCTGATACTCAACACCAGAGTGGTGACTACACTGTACTCTACTGGAATAACCCTCCATTTCAGGAATCTACTCAGAGCTGTAACTACAAATTAAAAATGACAAGTTTTGCGTTTTATGTGGCATTTTCTGTCACCAGGATCTACGGCTGACATCTTCATCTGTGAAATGTTCCACCACACCATGTGCCGAACACAAGTGTAATTTGTTTAAAGAAATACACAGTAGTTTTCCCCTATTCCAGAATATTAGCGCACCACCTATTATAAATGTGTGGAGAAAAAGTAGGTCTGGCTATTCAAGACTAAATAGCAAGGGCAAACCAAGAGAAGCAGCAACATCAAGTAGTGTGAGAAAAGGTACTAAAATAATACTGATAATACAAAAACATTACATATCAGATAGTACAATCATGCCTGACAATTCTTCCATCTCCAAAATAGATTGAAAAATTGTTTCAAGTTTTAAAAAGTAAATAAAGAAAAAATAAACTAGTAAAACTTTGTCTCACTTATTAGTCCCAACACACCAGCACCAGATTGTAATAAGTACATTTTGTTTCATTGGATTAAAAAACAGCAGTTGCTGTAAAAACATTGAACATCGGGTCTGATAACTGGCCAGGTTGAGAAGCGCTCAACCCATAACTTACAGAACATGATGGGTAGTCCGCAAAGGTTAATTCAGGACTGCATTACAACTTCTCACTCGTCTCTGTAAAACTATGGCTGACCCACAAGCAAACTGTATCCAATCACAAAAAGGCAGGAGGGTAATGTATGTGGGTCAGCCTCATTGATCTCAGCCGTGCCCTGCATTGCTCTGGGGTCAGGTTGTTGTGTGCCGACAAGAGGGCACTAGGTTTGGATTGGTGCATGTGGGAGCAGACAGGGGAAGCTGCGTTTGTAAGAAAGGGAGGAGAGGGATGGCGAATTGGTTAATCCACCGCTGCACATGGCCTCATGAACCTTCCTTAACCTCAGGGCAATCGCATGACCCGAGGCAAAGCATTACACACATTAAAAAGACATGAAGTTCAGAGCACTGGAGTTTCAAGCACGCAATCAATGAGGCCACAGGTGCAAACATTTTCTGCACTGCCAGTGGAATGCCCTTTTTTCCTCCCTCTCAGGATTACAGTGGAACCTGTTTTTGCACCGCGTTCATGTTAATGTCAGCAATAATAAAGACCTGCAGCACAAGAAACAATAAAAAATGAGTTCGAGCTGGAGACAGCTTTTGGTGGTGGGCTGGAAACAGCGCGGGGAGTCAGGAGAGAGGGCAGGATGTGAGGAGTCTGTCAACTTCTCCCTGTCTGCTTCTGTGTTCGCTCGCCTCAGACTGAGGGGAGCAAATGGGCCTAATTCACACTGGCTGTGTGTGAGTGTCTGTGCTGTCTAGCAGCGTGAGCGGGAATTAGATCTATGGTTTGTAGCCTTCATCCCTTCCCAGACAGACTTGTTCCGGCTCAGAGGCGCTGCCTAATCCGCACCTCTCTCCCGCTTGCACTCCCGGAAAATGACTTCACACAGCTGCCTCAAACGCCCAGCGCAGCAATTCTCGTCTGACTGAACTCCCCCCTTGCTAAAAAAAAAAAAAAAAAAAAAAAAAAAAGACCTCCCATAGCTCATTTAACATACCAATTCCTCCCCTTCCCCAAAGCCCACCCTCCAACCCCCCCTCTCCTAAGAGACGAAAACAACAAGGAAAACAACTACAGCCCCACTTGATAATTTAAGGGCCCTTCTCTCCAGAGAGCTGTCAAAGTCAGCAGTACAGTGGGAGGAATTCACCAAGCGAGGAGGTACCCAGGTTGTAAGGTGGTGAGTTGTACGTCTCAAATATCTCAGCACCCACTGTATATGACATTCACGAGGCTGCACAGGTATTCAAAGCTCCTAAGGGTGTCATCTGGACCCCTGCTGCTCCTCCATGATCCTCTCTAACCATCTCACAAAGCAAATGAGAAGTGAATTAAACTGAATGTCAATTCACCGTGAGGGTTCTGGGAACACAAAGCCAAGTGAGTTCTCACATTAAAACCCAGGTCTTGGCCAGGTGGTTTCTTCAAGTCGTTATCGGGGACACAAACGAACAAGATAGAACAGACTGCGAGAAGGCTGCTCCCATCCGCAGTGGCCTATTTGGGTCATGAAGGGTAACTCTGGATAATGGCAGGGCCACTCAGACAAACACTCCAGCCTTGAGGACAGGAAACGGAGAGAGGTACTTCTTATAAACCAAACTTAATGGCTTTCATGTGCTTCATGAATACACTACGTACCAGACTGTGCCATAAAGTGATGCACTTCTTCACCTTTCAAAGAAGAAAAGAAGCTGCTGGTAAAAACATGACTGACAGAAATTAATTAAACGTACTTTAACTACACTGTATGTAATAGTCTGTCATTCAAAAGTGTCACTAAAGGTGTATTGTTGGATGATATCATGAAGGACCGTGGGATCATAGCGTGGGATGTTTTCACCACCGTTGCCAAAGAAAATATGACGCCACTCAGACAGAAGTCATATATACAGACAAGGTAATGTATTCAAGCTTTATTCATATTATGTTTAATGATGTATATTCACTTTATACAATTTCACTCGTGAAATTGCAGCAAATAACTTCAGCTAATCTAATGTTAAACATCACATTAGATGAGAGGATCTAATGTTAAGTTAACCATTACCTTATCTTATTCTATGCATTAGCTCAGCTTGAAATATATCAGTTAATGAGCTTTCTATTGGATTACTGCACTGCAAAATGGCATGAAAATAATAAAAACAAACTGCAGTGTGACCAAAATACTGCTGTCTTACTGTTAGGTATAATTATCAGTTTGTGACAGATGGCTGTCCACTGTGAGCCTGGTTTTGTTGGAGGTTTTTCCTTCCATTAAAGACAGTTTTCTTCCTTCTCACTGTTGTAAAGTGTCTACTCTCGGTGGATTTGTTGGGTTTTCTCCACATAATATTGTCAGTTGAATGAACTGAATAGAATTCTGTGACACTGTGAGATTTACACCAATCAGCCTCTGATATTTTGTCAGGTTTATTACCATGTTTCTCAGAAGTAAGGTCACAAAGTATGACATGACAGAAGGAAACAGATCATTACATTGAGTAAAACGACATATTTCTCTGAATTTCGGCAGATTTGATATAATGTAGGCCAAGTGCACAATCTAACAAAATGTAGAACATAGGAGTTATATATGTGTCTGTTGTATGTGTTTTAACTGTGATCTTGTAACTCTTGTATTTGCTGCTCAGTGGGATTTCTCCTGGTTAAACTTCAAATAAATTAAAATATATTTTTTTATCTATATCTGTATGTAAAAGTTTATAGATATTTTTAAGTGGAAGTGTTGCATGTATGTTGCCCTTAAGATGATGAAACCTGTAAAAGTAGGAAAGGAAAACTTTGTCTCCCCTTATGTTCACACTGAGGCATTTAAAGCAGTCAAGTGATGCTGCACTGTACTTTTTAAAGAACTCCTAAGGCAGCAGTGAGAAACAAGTGATATTACAAGAAAGGGAGAATGATTAAAGCCTAATATGGCATAGTAGAGAGGAGAGAAGGGTGATTTATCCCTTCACGGCCTTTTGACACTAAATTAAACTGTTGAGTCCATTCCCCCGTGCCAGCTAGTTATCTTTCCAGGCTAATTTAACACTATAATTTACATTCCATATAAAATACATCCTGATGTGGTGCTGTCAAGGCCGTACATCATTTGCAGAGAGTGCTCCAGTTTCAGTGAAAAGGACAGAATTAGATCATATTCATGATGCAATTAAACACTTCAGTGGGAATCGATGTAAAACCGATGAGCCCTGAAAACAATGCATATGGCTGAGAACATTAGAACACATTACCTTCCCTTGGATCCCTCGCTCCACAGACGCAATTTAAAATCCTCCACCACTCCACTCTCCGTCTCTCCAGATTCATAACGCACAGCGATAATAAATGAATTTTTCACAAAATTATTCAACTACTAAATTGCCCATGGTAACTGAGTATCAGATGAAAGTGATGTGAATTATTAAGTAGGGAAACTGTTTGTTCTCACCATGGGTGTAATAATCGGCCAAATGAGGAACAGAAGGGATGCAAGGAGGGCAGGTTACAGTAAAAGGAGATCTCATAATAAACATCAGTGTTGATGTAAAAATGGGAAACCTCTGTCTGCCGCCTGGGCCTCCAGCTGGGTTGATGGTATCGACCATTTTCCCTTGGGCGGCAGTGTGGGTTTTCTTATGGATGCAGAGAGGGGAACATTACTAAGCATTGCCGCACATTCTCATGTAAAACTGGCAACAGGCCCTCCGGAGCTGGCAAACCGCTGCAACAGCCAGCCAATGTTACACCAGCTCACCACATTTTACATAATCAGACAGACAGCGCAGCAGACCACACACTCGCACTGCTCTACTCCAGATCACATCAACTACCTGTCACACTCCTCTCCACAGCCATCACACTCAGTTTGAGCTGCTCAGACAAAGATTTGCAGAAATGGAAACATACTGCGAACTAGGACTGTCCTGATGGCCGGTGTTAGGGCTCAGAGGCAGCTGTAGTAATCGACAGTGAATATTTTATCACTTTGACAAAAACTAGAAGAGTGTTAGACCGAGAGATAGCAGAAAATTCAAAGGTTTATTCATCAGTTTGACCTGGACCCATGATCACTACGAGTCATTTTAAATATTTCTAGTAAAGCATCAGTATTTCTAATAAGATGGCCACAACAATGGCTCAAACAGTGTAATACTTTTCTGACTATGGCAACAATGGTTAAATGATGAGATGTCAATTATTAAATTAATCAACAGTTATTTTAATAGATGGCTAATTAATCTGACTCAAGTTTTTCAGATTTAAAAACAGCTTTATAGGTTTCTTTACTCCATTATAACAATAAACTAAATATGTTGGGGTTATGAATCAAGCACATCATCATGGGATGCCATCTTAGGATTTTTTGGAGAAAAAAAATGATCAGTATTTTTCATTGTTTTGTGACATTTCTAAACCAAATAATTCATTATTTTACTCAGCAATGGCAATGATTGTAAGTTTCAGGCCTAATTGTTTTTTTATCAAATGCTGAAAAACTGCCAAGGTGAACTGAACAAAATGTGATGCGACTGTTGCTGCTGTGAATCCCAAAATTGAAAACCAAATACCTGCTCGACGAATGAACATCCAAATGATCATCCAAATACTAAGATTCTGGACTATTGCAAGCTAAGAAAAACACCTTCTGATTAGAATTTGCATTACACATAATTTACCTTTGCCCTTCTTCTCATTGTACACATTTTTATCATCGAGGTCTAAACTTGTTGATAGTAAGAAAGTAGACAAATGTAATGAAATTCTGAATTTAAGAGCCATACAGAGGGCAAGAGGTGCGGCAATTTGTAACCATTTCTGACAGGATGAGTTGGCCTCTCCAACTGAAACAGTAATTATGCTTAATGGTCCTTTAATCTGTCCATCAGGCGGGAGGTGAGCAGCCGGGTCAGCCTAAAGTGCTCCAGGCATCACGGTGTGTCACGGTACAGTCAGAGGGGTGAAGTGCTCCACGAGGAGTGCCAGGACGGCTTGCTTCAGCACAAAACATTGGACGTGGGCCTCCTTCCAACACACACATCATACACCACCTGCTATCTTGTATAAAAATGCTTACAAGTGAACTACAAAGCAGTGGCAAGAGAAAAAAAAAACACACTCCCTAGATAAATATAAAGAGGACAATAACTTATGAAACGTGTGGGCATATGACAGGTTTGATGTAATTTGACTAAATCCTAACGGTGCAGGACTCGATGAGTGATGTGTAACTCTGATTTAGGGTGAGAATGTGAACTATGGTGTCCAGCTGGAGCCCTGGCGCTCTGCCATCCCTGTTAATCTGTAACTCCAAAAGGATTTCTTCAGGTTTTTGCAGAATCACAACTGATGAAAGTGGGGTTGGAGCTCAGCTAATTCCAGTTCACATTAGAAATCCCAGGTCATGTCCTGCACATACCTCGACAGTCACGCATGTCTGAGCGGCCCTATAGTACACAGACGAAGCTGAGGCGGAGAAAGCATTCCAAGCAGAGGGATGGCACTAGGTCAATCCCAATAGTAATAGCAAAGACACAGGACCCATACCAAAACAAGGATGAACAAATAGTACCTTTGTACTCAGAGTCATTTGTACCCGGCTCAGGCGCTTGGCTATCTCAGAGCCTGGCAGATAGAGCTCCTAGTCCCAGCTATGCATCTGCACTTGTGCTGTATTTGTTATCTTGGACAAGCATTCTCCCTCACCGTTTCACTGGCCAAATAGAGAGGGGGGAGAAAACGAATCACTCCTAGACCTACTCCTGTTGTTCCCTCAGCTGTCAACACTTCTCACAGACTTCACCCCCGCCTAGCCACATCGATACGGAGAAGTGACTGCCGTTTGCTTTATGATTGCCTTGTTTTATTCTCTCGGTCGGGCTTTTTCTCAGCCCTCACAGCTCTAATCAGACCGCCTTGCCTGGACAACAGAGCCATTGTCTCTTTAAGTGAAAGAGGCAGTGGATCAGAGAATCCCTTTCCATTTTCCCGCTTTATTAGCCCAGTGGCACACTACTGTTTATACTAGTGGGTATTCTGTGTTTGCTGAGAACAATTACAGTATGACAAATGATCCGTCAATGCCATCTATCAGGCCAGAGCTGACAGGAATCCTATAGACAGGGCAGCCATTCGTCCCCCGCTCCCCATCTCTGGGGTCCCATGCTTTAGTATCCATGACAACGTGCAAGCCACTTGCCACGCTTGCCACTTCACAGTGAGAGATGAGCGCCCGTGAGTGGCTTTGAAAATTAGCCTTTGACACCCCATGTTCCAGTGCGCTCCCACCCTCTCAGACTATGGTCCAGCCCCTTCGGGGGGCCTCTGAACACTCCCAGCCCTTTTTCACATTCAGGCTCACACAAACACAAAGACAGACGCATAGCTAGGCACCACCATAAACATAGCTCTTCAGGTCTCACGGTGTAAATTTTATTGTGCCTCAGCTATACGATTCTCAACATTAACCTCACAGCTACATTACCTATCCAGCAATAGAAAAGAAAGAGCAGCACCAACACGGCCAACATCCATAAAAAAATGGTGAAAAATAAAACGGTGTAATAGAAAAGAAGAAGGTTGAGAGTGCCTCAATGCACATGAGCAGCCAGCACATTATCAGATATATAGAGACGGAGCCAACTGTCTGTTTGACCACTCCTTCTCCCATTTCATGAATGACTTTTTAGAAGAAAAAACTGAAAACAATCTTTGATACAACACAGAATCTTCCAGAAACTACTGTACAATGCCTCACATTTTATCTTAACCTCATATTAAGTGCACTGGAAATAAAATGTGCAACCTGTTTTTAGACAGAGTGTAACAAAAAAACATGTGCTTTTGGCTGTAATAAAGACTGGAAAATCTCAGAACCACACAACAATGAACAAAATAAGGGGTCAATATTGGACACATAGTTGAAACACTCAAATATGAATGAAATAACACCTACAGATTTGAATAATTCACAAGTAAAGCATGAAAAATGTTGCAGGCCAAGCTACAACTCATGTCTGACTCCCAGACACACCTCTTTGGGGTTGTGTTTATGCCATAAACTACACTTGGCAGCTGAAGATCATATTACTACCATGAAAGAAACAAACAAAGCTGTGCAAACGTGGTGCTCTGTCAGAAGCAACGGTTTTAAGGCTTGTGATTAATCATATTTGGAGAAACATTAAAGGGAAAGGAGGAAACTGGCTCCAGCACTAGGAGGTAAGGGTGTCAACTGATATAACCCACCACTGACATCAAGCAGAGCCAGCTAGCTCATTGATGTGGCAGCGTCTCATTTTCACCAGTTTGGAAGCAGACAGTTTTGCAGCGCCTTGCGGTTCTTAATTATCTTCCGACTTTGTCTAATTCAATCAACACAACTCAGATCTGGCTGCGAAATGGCACTCACATCCCCTCAAGCTCAGCAAGTCAAAAAACACTGAATAAGTGGAACAGTCAAACTGACAAAATGGCATAGCACATGAGAAATAACTGCTATTTTATCTCCCGGGCTGAGACCTCATCCACAGCGGAGGGGATGAGGGGAGGCTGAGAGAGCAACCAATCAGCTTTTTGTTTTAAGTTACAAGGCTGCATTCAGGGGGGACACAGGAGTCAAGTGCTTTGATGACGCTGCAGATGCTGCCTTGCTGAGCGGTGTGAGGTCACTGTTAGCAGAGACGCTGTAGGTCCCTTGCTCAGATGCTTCCTGGCGAACCTAATATCCTGCGAACATAATAGCATCTAACTACGATGTCAGATGTCAGGTTGGTACAGTATTCTCGCATCGTCCAATACAACAAAAGTGCAAGAAGCTGGGCACGTATACACACGCGCGCAGAATTTAAAGGTCATTAGGGATTAAATTGTTTGCCCATTTGCAGTCTAAAAAGTGAGTGACATAATGAGAGGGAGTGGGACGGCTGAACCCACCAACCCCCGAAATCCTTTTCCGCACCGCCACCATTCCCACCCATTCACCTCCCATCTAATTCCGAGGGCCACAGCATTATTAGATTTTGACATTATTAGCTCAAATAGCAGAGAGGCCCTGCTGTCATTATAAAGCCTTTACTTTCGCGCTGACTGCCAAATCTGTTTTGCACTAGCTACAGACTGCCAAACCCAACAATGGCAGATTAGTGAAGCCCTTCTCCTGTTGCAGCAGAGGTTAATATAAAGTGACAGGGCTAAGTCCGCTCCGATTAAGTATGCTGAGAGATATTACGGCAGTTTGTTACATCAGATCGTTATTGGATTAAACAGCATGCACAACAATGAAAGTTTAATTTTAATTTTCGGCAGGAATATAAAACAGGCTTCTGAGAGTGCTCCTGTCAGAACAAAGGCAGCATTACAATACCTGCTTGTTTTTGCTTCCCCCCTTTGCCATCATCGGAGTGGCAGACATAACAAAATACATGATGGTAAGTGAGGATGTCAACCTTTAGCTGTTTTCCCCCCTGAAGTTAATACATTATTAATCAACTGAATTCAACTGTACTTTACTAACCAGGATAATCCAAAATAGGGGGGTTCAACAGGGGTGTCAGAAAATTATAAGGGCGTTTTATTTTCCTCCTCCCTCTGACCAGCATTTATTGGTTTGGTCATCTACCGCTGTGCAGCATGCAGGGAGAGCCCAGTTGGCCGGTGCATTGTTAGCTCTGCAAGAGGTCAGTGCACCTGACCAATAAGCTGTTATTAATCCTTACAGAGTCATCCATTAGCCCGTCCAATTTTTATGACCCTCTTCTTTATTATGAGCTATCAGCTGTCCATATCTGGCAGAAATATGGACTTCCTCATCTGGGCTCTGTCTTCCCAGAAGGTGTCGGTGAGCTGGGCCAGGTAGAGTGAACCTGCCAGGGGAGCAGAAATGGAGGTGGGGGGGGGGGGGGGGGGGGGGCTGAATCTGCCAGTCTCCTGGGGTATTCCCCACTGTCCCGTTACCTCCGATAAATCTCTGTGCTTTACGATTAGGTACATAAAATGAGTCATAGATCTGGACGGTAAATAAGAGCTTGTCAGTGGGGCTGACGCCAGGCCCAGCTCCTCCTCCACCTCCCCCTCTGCCAGATAGTCCCTCTGTACCCCGGCCATCAGACTGCTGCTATTGAGCTGGGGCTAAAAAGGCTCCAATAAATAAGCCTGATATTTCCCTCAGGACGTCTACGGTGCCACCCTGCAGCATGCTTGCATACACTGAACAAACAAAAAGGTCCAGATTCAGCAACAGCACTGTCTGGACACTAACAATGTTTTATTTCTTGTTTTTCAAATCATCTCTAAAATGGCATTGCACTCCGTTTCTAATTACTTCTCTTAAATAGAAAAGCCAGGAAGTCAATGGATCAATCCATTTCAAGCATATTCAAACTGTATGCTGGACTCCAAGACACTGATGTCTTTTAATGGACCTTCAATCCATACTTGCAATTAAGCATGCAAAATCTCCCATTAAGTAACTCCACTTACAGTGTATTTACTCTGCTGCTGTTTGGGTGTTTTTCAAAGTGTGTCTTCCTCGAGGCTGAGAAAGCAGCGGTGAGATGACCTGAGGGAGGAGTGATGGTCTCCAAATGCACTAACACAATGATGGACACTTCCTCTGCAGCGCCAGCTAATCATTGTTGCCGATTCGTTTACACTGGTCCAAAATGACTCCCTGAATGACCGCCTTTGCATATTAAACAGACAAACAGACAATAGGGACACGCTGTTGGAGGACATGAGAGGAGCTAAACACCAGCAGTGTCATGATAGTCTGGGGAACACTAGACTCATAATACAGTATGTACAAATGGGATTCCACCGGCTGATTGATAGCATATTAAACAGAATTGTGCAAGTGCCTATCCACTGCACATTTTGACACGGCACCTGCAAAACTGTTTTCAACATACATCAGCACCTATTCAGCATAACTGCATATAAAGTGCATTGCATTTCTCTGTTCCAGTTAGTAGAAAAAGGAGGCTATCAGGAGAAAGAGGTCTGGAGAAGAAAAGCAGAGGGAAAGTGCATGGCTACGGGCGTGCAATCAGCTAAGAATTCAAAATCTCGCCCAGTTTAAACAGTTCTATAATCAGAGAGCAAAGAAGGAAAACAACGCCATTGGCACAGCAGCAAAGACATTCAAAACATTTTCATTAGTGAGCAAAAAATATGTACTGCTCAGTGAAGGCAGAGCTTCTTTTTGCATTAGTTTGATGTTTAAGAGGGAAGATTAGATGGAGGACATGTCTGCAGAATCCTCTCATCTGATTTAGTTTTTGTTTTTCCCAGTGATTCATCCATTGTCAGTCAGAAACTGGAGCATGAGAATGATTTCGCTACCTAATTACCCTTGACTTAGATTTGTGAAAGTGTAATTTAAAGACGTACATAAGTTACTTTTTTCCCCCTAATTTACTCCCTCAAATATATCCATTGTCATTCATGAGTTTTGATTTTATCAATTAATAACTGCCAGTGTTCAAGACTGCTTAGGGTGTGAACCGAGGCACACAAACTGGTACACATTCACTATGTTTACATGCACACAAAATTGCATTATTATTTTTAATACGATAATATCCCAAATGATATGGCTCAAATAATCAGTATATTTCATTTGGATATTACAAATCAGATCTAGATGTCTTGCCTTTGTGTATGTTCAGTTTTATACATTATACAAACCAACTAACCTACAGTTTGCACGGCTGCTAGAGGCTGACAAATAGTGGGTTTTTAAAGACTGACATAACATAATGGTTTAGAGCAGGAAAACAGTGATAGTCAATTGTGAACTCTGTCAGACAACAACTGTCAAAGTTTATAGTAATTGACTGTATTTTAAAATGTGAGTAACTACTGAAGGTCGACTTTACGAGTAACAAAATTTTATATAAATCAAATCAGTAAATCTGGAACTGAACATCAAATTTAAAATCTTAGCTGAAAATTTTGGTATTTCATTTATTTTCCTTAAACTCAGTAATTCCAGTAGCACCTAACCACTATCATAATCAAGTTCTGTCCACATTTCCAACTGAAGGAAGAAACTGGTACTTTCAAAACAAGTGTAGGCCTATATCTAGTATCTCTGTTTTAGAATACTCAGAAAATGATCTAAAAGTATCATTTGAATGGTAAAATAAATAGTTCTGATGTTACACCAATGATGTCAGTATTACTCACAGCCATGGGTCAACGCATCACTGTGAATGTATGTGACCACTAGTGGGAGTAGTGAGTCACTCTGCCAATCTGCCATAGTGACGAAAACTAAAGCTAAAGCCGAGCTGAGGATGAAAACTGGAAAGAAAAAAAAAATTGTAACAGTTTGATGCTTAAATTGAAACATTCCACTAATGAGTTTAAAACTTATGAAATTATAAAAAGTTACTATGTTTTTGTGTTTGTTGAGTTCACCATTGTTGATCAGCGATCCAGACTAAACTGTGACAGTTCTGACCTTGTTTGTTCGATTCCAAACAGATCTTTAGTGCAGTTATTGACAACACAAACCATACAGAAAATGGAGATGATTTGTGCTTTTACTGCGTCTGTTTTCGGTCTAAAAATAGAGCTGAACTGATGGAAGCCATCATGTAAACTATCTGCCCATGGAGCAGATCATAAGATTATAAGACAGTGTTATTTGAGTTTTTGTTTGAAGGAAAAAAAATTTTATGATACCATAATACAGATGCATGTAAACATTAAGCTTCACATTATGAGTGTGTGATACAGTCTGTGGAGATGTAGTGTTAATTCAATGGTAGTTTTGGTAGCCATGAGTACACTCAGGTACAGGAGTTCCCCTGCTGTTGACAGTTGATGGAGGCATTGCCAACCTTTTCAGTGTGGTTAAAGTAATGAATGAGGAAGGCTGTGATTGCAGTCAAACACGTCTGTTTTTTGCGTTAATTGGATATGCATGGCTGCATGTAAGAAGGAAAAGTACTGGAATATTCATTTTCATTACCCATGTAAACAACTTGTTGGATATTTTCTATTATTTGAAATAAGGTCAAAATCCACTGTATCATTACGTCTGTCTCATTTCATGTCAGGATGCCAACATGCAGTTATGTTAGCATGTCTTTATGTCACTGGGTCAAAATACCATCATGCCATGGGTGTCACCGTCAATGCATCATTCATTATCAAAACATCATTACATGCTGCAGTCATTATACAAATGTGTCAAAATATGTCAGTGTAGCAATAAGTTAATTTGAGAATGTTCCATCACATCGGCAGGTCAATGTTAAATCATATGATTGTCGATATGCCAACATGCCAATATACCACTATGTCAATACAGAAAAATGTCATTATTTCATCACAGCAATAAGTCATTATATGAGTGTTGATTCAGGTCAATATAATGAGGCCAAAGGCATTATGCCATGATGCAAATAGTGCTTCATATCGTGCCAGTCTATGTTATGTCAATATTTCATAATGCAACTGTGTCAATATGTAATAAAGCCAAAATATTTTATAACCAATAGGTGAGTGTGGCATAATGCAATAGTGTTATGTGACAATGGCGACACCATGGAGGCAGTGGATCTGGATGAGGATTTCTATAGAGAGGATATAACATTTATTTTTGTATTATTTCAGTGTTAAATGTAGTGAGGTGTATTTAGCTAATAGACAAACAGCTTAATTATGGTCTTTAATATCAACAGAATACAAATGTACTGTATCCAGCAGACATAATATCTGGACAAAACCAATCAGCCATTTGAGAGGACATGTATTCATTCACTGTTCTGCTTTGGCCCACCCAGCTGCCCCTTGCTCCAAACTAAAATCTGTGTTCATGTACTGTACAGGGGAGAAGCTCATCCTGAATGCACTCTATTAACTTAGTATATCAGCGTGACTGGAACCTTGCACTTATTTTATTTCATTTCGGTTTTTCCATCACCGTCTCAATGTCCTTCTGTTATATTGATCTCCTGTATGTCATCTACTCATTCTTTTATCTCTCATGGTCGTTCATTGCCCTGGAAACTGTTTGGAAAAAAACAACCATATGCAAATAAGGTCCATGTACGCCTGGTTTGTGTGTTTATGTGAATAGGTCTCCGTGTTTTTTTTATTCCCTGCAATTGTCTAAAGGCCTCATAATACAGGGCCTATGCAGCTACTTTCTGGTTAAGTTTTGCCACAGCTATGACTGTATTTCCAGTTCTGCCACACAGTGTAATTGAAATAATTACTAACATACTGGACATGTTCATACTAACATGCATACACAATAACAGAAACCTTTAGTTAAAATGGTACACTACAGTAAAAATATATGTACCCCCACTTTTTATTGCCTCAACTGACAATTACTTAAACAAGAAAAATTTTATGTTTACGTTTTTGGTGTTGTTGTCTTTTCAAATTATTGATTGAACATCGAACGTTTTGACATTGATAAATTGATAAAGCCCATCTGGTTAGAGGTTATTGATTTATCCTGCACCATTTGACCTTGTTTACTGAGACATTTTCCTTAATAAAAAGGACACTTCGACTGTTTTGTTATCTGTGTAACGTGTACATTTATAACCTGAAACATTTACACTTTCCTCAGCAAGGCTTATGCTGTTGGGGGCAGACACCAAGAGTACATCTCCAAAATCCCCCAATCTTCTGCAATATAATAAAGCAAATAAACAACACAATGTACAAAAGATACCAACTTAATTTTGGATGATCGATATGAACCAAATTTGAGTTTCATTGGCCTACTATATGTATTGATAATGTCCAAAAAAAAAAAAGAACAGATTTTTCAACACCAGTGCTTCCAATCAATAGGGTTCTTCCCCTAGGGGTCACCTATGTTAGCACTAAAGGGGAATAGTTATCACGTTCACGTGAAGCATATCCGGCCTGAATAATGTAAAAAAATTACCTCTTGAATAAAGTCAGAAAAGATATTAGATATTTGTTGGACAATCAATATGAACCACATTTGTGCTTGATTGGCCTACTAGTTCCTTAATGTCCAAAAAAACAGATATATAATGGTTTTACCCAGAACGCTGCTGCCGGATCCACCACCGCCAGTTATCCATTGTGTGAACGTGATAAGTAGTACAGATTTGGTTGGATTTCTCATCCCTTGATAACCAACATAGGGTTCTTCCACTAGGGGTCCCCTATCAATTTTAGCTTCTCTATGAGTATTATAAGTCATCCAAATGGGGGCACTTTAGTTGAAAATCACTTTTTTGGACATAAATCGAGCAATAATAGGCTGATTGAGATAAAATTTGGTTCATGTTGATCGTCTGAGAAATGTCCATTTTCTTGCTACTATCCAGAATTCATATGGTGTCATTTTCATTCACTAGGTGGAGTTTTGTGGAGAAAAAAATAGCTCTCTGACCATTATTCTGCCACCATTAGGTCGATGTAGCTCAAACTCAGTTCATATCAATTGTCTAACAATTATTTTTCTTCATGCCACTACCTTGAATTTACATGATGTCATATTTTGACAACAGGTGGTGTGTTTTTTTCCAAATTATTGGAGGAGCTTCTGTGGACAAATCCGTTTTTTTTTTTTTTTGCTTGTTTTTTTTAGACATTATTAAGGAAATAGTAGGCCAATCAAGCTCAAACTTTGCTCATACTGATCGTCCAATTTCGGGATTTTGGGGATATACCCATGCTGTTGGCCCCCCGACAGCGTAAGCCTCATTTATATTTATTTTCACTTGATCCTCCTCTTTCACTCTTTGCATTCTGCCAGGTCATTTAGGTGATTGCACAATAAATATTTGGGGGTGGGACGTTTAAGTACCAGATGTGCAAAAATGAGACCCACTCTGAAGAAGGATTATCTCTTCATAATTCTGCCTACGTATCGAGTCATAACTAGACGTTGTCAGCAGTTGTGGAGAGGTTCTGAACATTAAGTTTATGGGCTCCTCATTATTTAACATGTTAGGGTCTCCCCACAGCCCAATGAAATTTTGATGGCAGTATTACAGCTAGTTTGTTGGCTCCTTACTCCCACTCGCTGCTTATGCAGATGCAAATGGATAGGAGATGTCTCTTTGGACAGACCCACATCCACACAAAAAGACATTCAACTAATCCACCTTTCTGCTCTGATGTGAATAAATATTCGTAGCTGATCTTCCAAAGGGCATGATCAATGAGCTCTGGATTTGCTGTGTCCTTGCTGATGATGTTGTTACAAACATGCATGAAGAGGCTGGAGCCCTGCCTGGACAGACCACAGACTGCAGTGGTGCAACGGCCTGACCAAGCCGTTTCCTGCCTCTCAATCTGCATACAGTAAAAAACAAACATTCCTGTAAATAAAGACGGCTGTCCGGCAACTGTCTTCCCAGCGACAATGGTATTGACCGTAGTCAGATGCTCTGCTGATTAAAAATTGATCCATTTTGAAAAATCTAATCAACTGAATAGGATTCTTTCATACATGGGGTGGGGTTGGGTGCATTCGGACTGGGGGGGGTTGAGGTTTGAGCAGTAGCTGACATGAAGAGGCAGACCTGTTATTAACCCCTGCACCTCCACACTGCCTCTTGCACCCCGAACCCCAGTTCACATCCCCCTGCGCCCCGGGACTAGACATGGCCCAGACGCTTTGAATTATTCAGCAGTCTGGGAGAGGCTCCGGCCACTTGGCCTATTAAAGCCTGCCGGTAGAGGCTAGTGGCTCTAATGGCCAGTCCAGAGGAGCCCCCCATTCCCAGTGGATGAGAGAAGGGCTGCTAACGCTAGGCTGCAGGGGATGTGAGAGCGAATTCATCAGGGGCTGAGGTCACAGCAGGTTAATGATGCTGCACGTCTAGACGGACGCTGGACTCACACCCTGCCCAAAAGGCAGCGGGGGATGGGGCTGCGATGCAATAATATTTTTTATCTTTGAAGGAGAACCAGCCCTGCAATATTAAGTCTTCGGGCTTATTTATAAAAAGAGCAGCATTGTTGACTTTAGCTATGATCTGCAATTGACCTGAAGTCCCCCCACCCCACAAAAATAACAAGGCAATGAATATCTCCAAACCCACTGATTGGACCCTACCTCCCATTATATTCTAGTAGTCCACCTTTTATTTGATACTTAATGAAAAGGAAGTGCAATAAGTAACATTTATCACAAATGGATAAAATGTACCGACATAGCTCGACAACACTCATAATAGAGAGATTAAAAGATTGTCTACACAACCCAACTCTGATTACTCACAACCCCTTATCATCACTGCACAAACAATCCCAACAGCTGGAGAGGGCCCTCAACTCCTGCACAAAGTCACTCAGTAATCAGGGCATCTCCCCCAGAGAGAAACAGGATGGAGCTCAGGGTGGGACGCTCATTTCCGAGTAGCTAGGTTACCATGTGCTCTATCACCGTAGTGATCATGCGCATCCACCCAGGGTCTCTGAGGACATAAACATGAGGGTAGGGAGAAGTGACCCTCTGGGTGCACCACACATGACCCAGTCAACAACAAGGGACAGGAACTGATAGGAGTTTATTGACAGCAATGGCATCATCGATCGCACTTACTGATCTGATTCTGTATCGATTTTCTTAGCAACTCTTGATCAATTTTCTGTGTGGAAAAACTAAGCTCACAACCATTTTCTGAAATGAGAATGTCTGCACAGAATCTGTTTTCATTTAGACTTTCTTACGTCTAGGAAAAGCATTTGCAAAGGCCTGTCAGCAGGGCATTAATGTAATCATGAGAAAGTATGAAGATAAGAATAATTATGAGAAGAATAAGTATGACTGCGCATTAGCAAAAATCTGTAGATAATACACATCATAATACAGGCATTATGATTAAAAAAAATCCTGCAATTTATAAAGAACACACCATCATATGTAAAAAGAATTAGTTAAGTGAATGATGACTGATTACAACACTGCTATCCTCATCAACCACAAATCATTACATATAAAATATTAATTACAAGTCAATACAGCGTTCTGAGAATTGATACAGAAATAATAATATTCCAATAATTAAGTGTGTGTATGTGTATTTTCTTGCCACTAATATTTCCCCTCAGTAACGTGTGGTTCAATTTGCAAGCATAGAGTGTAAAATACATAGTATTTACAGAAATTCAGTCCATGCTATTTAAGAAGAGGTTTCAGCAAATATTTCGAAGTCACTAATTTGCAACTGCAAAATCTGAATAGACGATTCAGAGGTAGCATACAACTGGGAACCGGTTCTTTGCTGGAACTGCTTTTCAATTCCCCTCCATAATCATCAACTGCACAGAATCTGGTGTCAATGGCATCTACCTGGAGGCTCCCTGAGAGAGAAAGCTCAGACAAAAAGTAATCACTGTTGCACCAGAACACTCAGTCATCATTCACTGTGAGGACAAACACATTACACGTCCAGGCAGTAAGGAAGAGGAAGGTATTCTTATAATCATCCACTGGAGATTTATGCACTTCAAGGTTGAGTTTTTTGAGCGAGTGGGCTCGATAAGTCTGATGAAGCGGAATGACTTTAGCCTTCAATAGGTACTATCTGTACTGGACTGAACAGCCTCGACACACGCTGTTCGCTTATCCAGGCTCTGATGCCAAGCACATTTACTGTTGAGGTCAACATCGCTGCTCTGATTGAACCAAACCAAGGGCATCCCATGGAAGGCTGAGGGGACACAGACACATCCCGCACCCATTTACACAAATGTAATTTCCTCAGCTCCCCTCAGTCAAGGTGACCAAGCACATAATTCAGAGATCCTCATGAGGCGGTTCTGACAGCAGCAGGGTGATTCTCCAACGTTTAAGACAAGTCACCAAAAACAGGCAGGAAGTAGACCTCCTTCAAACAGACAGGACATCTATTGAGACAACTGAGTGCAAATGTGGAAAAAAATGTGGCCATGCAGAGAGCCACATGCATAACTAATTATTTTTCTTGGCTGCCTCTAAAAATCATAAGCTTACTTATCATAAAGAAACACTGTATCACTGTCTAAATATTGGAACTGCATTAATAGTCAATTGCAGTCATTTCCATATAGCGTCATGCTGAGAGGAAATGCTCCAAAAAATAAACATTTCAGTGTGGTCTGCACACTCCATGCTGTCCACTTCATATGCACGTACCCTAGTTTATCATAAAAGTTGACCCCCAAAAAGAACCAAATTTCGGCTTCCTAAGGCAAACTCTTCCTCCTGCCGCATACAGCAGAAGCCTAGAGCAATGTTTAGCTAAACCTGCTGGCCTACGTAGGCAGGGAGAGTCCCCAGAGGGCTGAACAATCAGACAATTTCAAGATCATGAAGCATTAAACCAATCCCGGCAGGGTACACTAATTAAACAGCCGAGCCCGGCACAGCCAACCAATCCCCACAGAGCAATTAAATCCATCCCCTCTAAAACACTGTGGAACCTGTCTGGGGAAAACTGCCGAGGAGTGAGAGAAAGAGAGAAAGAGGGGGGGGTAGATGGAGAAGCAAGGGGAAGAAAATATAAAATTCATCTGGAAAAAAGGAAAAAAAAAAAAACTATAGGGGGAATGCAGCAGGAGGCTAACAAGGGAAATTGAAAAAAAGAGAGACTCAAATCAGTGCTTTGTTCTTTGCATTAAGATTCTGAATGTCTAAACAAACCTTTTCTCTCCACTCGGATGGGGGGTGTCTGTGGCCACATTTAAATGTGAAGATTGTGACCCTGTTGCGATCAAAAGTTGCATATTTAATTAAGATTACAAGGTCTGGAAAGCACTCGTGAGACTGTGAGGAAAGGCAGAATAGCCTCAAGGCCTATATTACACACCGGCAGAGCTGCTAACACAGTTGCGAACCCTAATCAATACCCCAATGCCCTCCACTACGAAAGTAAATGAACAGGTGACAATGGAGGCATGACATCACTGGGCTTTTCAGGCAACAACAAAAGCAGATAAGCTGAAAGGCAGGAAGGAGGCGGTGAAAAGATGCGGGCTGATGTTGGGGGGATACTGTACATCCAGGTATTAGACATTTGTTAGCATGTATAAATGCTGATATTAAATATTTCTACAATTCTCCTGTTGTGTTATTTCCCTGCAGATACTCCGACAAAGTGTATTTTGGTGGTGTTGAAGAGCAGCCGAGAATGCCGAGGGGGTATGATTCGAGCTGCGAGTCGGAGGTGTGGACAGGGAGATAGACTTGCTCACCCCCACACCCCCCACATACACACACACACCCCCACCCTACCTCAACCGCTCCTACCTCCCTGACTGAGGCGGTGTATAAATCACAGAGCACGGCTTCATGTCTCCACTTCCTGTTCCTCTCCATTAAAAATGATAAACTGTACCTCTTGAAGCCACTCGCTCGCTTTAGGGTCCCAGTCTGCACCTTCCTGGTGAAGAAGTGAATGCGCACGGCTCAGATTTATTCCATTCCCTCCCATTGTTGGGGATGAATAAGAGAGTAATTAACTGTGTGGGGGTAGCAGCTGCACAAAGACAAGACTGGCTAACACAACAAGCCTGATCCATCTGCTTTTGTTATAACACACCTTTAGTATTATTTTGATAAATAAGAGCACATCTGCTTAGTAATAACAAATGCCGTTTTAATACTCTAAAGACCACCAAGAGGCCATCCTTTCCAGGTCTTCCCTCTTTCCACTTAAATGAGGACAAATGGGCCTTTACAAATGGGTGGCGTGCACAAGACTAGTACTCCTCCAGCCTGGTAAACACACTCTGAGCAGTGGCACATAATGAGAGCGCCTGAGATCCCAACAGACAACCTAGAGAAGGTTAGTGAAGCATTGATCTCATGAGTGTGCCGAGCCCAGGAGCACCCTTCACAACATGCTAACCCCCGCTACATGACAACAAACGTCAGAACACACACTGTGCAAAAAGCCTGGCACTTGCACAATTGGCAAAAAAATAAAAAATACCAGAACACAAAAGGTCTGTTTTTTTTTTTAAAGTAGTGAAGGACGAATGGACAAAAGAGGAATGAAATACACCAAGTGAAACTCTGCCAAATACAGCTGAGCCACGCTAGGTAGAGACAGAGACAGAGTGAGAGCGAGGGCACGGGGATTCAATGTAAAACCCAGTAAAATGAACAAGAAAAGACTGGTGCTCAATACGTCTGCAGTGGCGTCAGGCAGTCAAAACAAATAAAGCCAAGGCCGCGGTGGAGAAACGCAGCTCAATATGGACTTGCTGGGCAGGGGACTGGCTGTCAGCAGGGAGAGAGGACACAGCTTTATATCCATGCCGATGAGCCATTACCTCTCCCCTCCTGATGCTTCCGCCTGCCTCACTGTGAGGGAAGAAGAGGCTGCCCCACCGCTATGGAGCCGTCCTCCAGCAGACTAATGTGTCCCTGAAGTTTTGTTAAAGCTGGTTATTTACTCCTGCAAAGCAATTGCACCAGCCTAGGGGCAGCAGAACGGAGAATGCACTGCTATGAAAAATCTGGCGTCTCTTGCTATGAAGCACTGTCAACTACCAAGGGGGCGTTGCTGCTGAAACATTTGGGGGCTCTTGCTTTTTTAGGAACAACGAACGCTACGCATGAAAAGAAAAGCGAGGCATTCGAATAAAACAAACTGTGGAGAAGACGATCAAAATATGCCCGAGGATAATGACCCCAATGGCCCAAAGTATTAATGATCGATATTCAGAGTCCAATTTTTAGCCGGTTGTTTAAAAGGGTCAGTTCATGTAAATTATGGAAAGGCAGTTATGGTATTATCACTTACCTTTCATGTTCTTGATCCATTCAGATGCTTTTGGATGCATTTACCCATGTTTCTTGATGCCAGGTTAATTCCTTAGCGGAGAACTATCATATCTATCATGATTAGACTGACAGAAAGTTCAAGTAAGAAACATATAATAAGATGAAGTATTACAGCCAGCAAAAAGTGAGAAAAATCCAATTTTATCTAAGCAGAACTCAGTGCTGCCACTAATAGACTAGGCACAGCAACACAACTTATAAAAAATGTATTCTGACAACATTTATGTGTAGCAATACATGTATTCCATCACTACAATGCCATAGTGGATCAGTGCAAACAGGCATATGAACAATACACAGCAGCCTCAGTGTGAAAAAGCAGTGAATGTAACACAAACCACATTTAACAAGACAGAAACCTTACACTGTAAACAGGTTAGCAACATGTCATGCTAAGTTCAGCTCTAGGTTATTCACGTCTGTATGAGTCAGTGACACTATGGAAAGTGCAAATGTTGCTCAGGAGGCGTCATATGTGCAGAAAATTTCAGTTCTTTCAGTTCAGTTGATTGTGACCTATGCCTTTTTTGTATGTTCAGTCTTAGTATTTTACTACCTATAGTCTGAGTAAACCTCATGAGGGTGGATATAAACCACTAATGCTGCTTTTACACCAACAGTGTCAGCTCAACATGCTTGAACTTCACTCAATTTGGTTTAGTTTTGGTTTTACATTTCTACTGTAGGTATAGTACAACCTCAGTGCAACTGGTCCTCGTAGCGATATGGTGTTAAACCACAGTGACGTTCTGCACAACTGCAGTGATGAGAAACGCAACAAAGGAGGAGTGAAAAACTTGAAAGTTTCAGTTATATTTCCCAAAATAGAACATTACATTAACATTTTTAGTGGTTTAGGCTTCAAATATTTGGTCAATTTATCTGATTTACTTGAAAAATTTGCCTTGACATTTCCTGCTGTGTCCTGTGTCATGACATGATGATATTTCTGATGCAGCAACGCTTCTGTATCTGCATGATTTTATATCATGCTTAGTGACTTTGACTCACTTGGAACCTCAGTGATACTAGAAATTGATATCTGATAGTGCCTGGTGGCCCCTGCTCTTATTTAATGGAAACGTCAAAAAAGATGTGCCGAGTCGAGCTGACACCATCAGCGGAAAAGCAGAATAAGTGGAACAAGACATAACTTATCTGCTAAAACTAAATCAAGAGAAGCCTAGCATAAAGCATTTTGTTTTTCTGGTGCCCCCTCCATTGTATATAATTTGTAATAAACAGTGGTACACATGGCACCTACTAATGTTGGATTTGTTCCATCTTCTTGATGGCTAAGAACACTATTCTGAGATGTCCAAATGAAATGAAGGGTTAATATTTTTTTCTTCATGATTAAAATATTAAGAGATGGCATTGATTAGTGAATATGTAGTTTGTAGTTAATAGGGTTACATTTTAGAGAATCGATTCAACTCTGAGGTGACTTTTTTGTAGCGTAACATTATGTTGTAGATATCTGCCAATTAAATGTTTTTACGTTTTAGACTGCAGAGTGATCAAAACAGAAAGGTAAGACATAAATTGAAGTATTTAATGACGTTTTGTAGAGAAAATGCTTCATCAGAAAAAATATGCAGATTCTTTGATAATGAAAATAATGGTTACTTGCAGCTCTAATCATTTTACGACCCACTTAGTGAAGTAAGGGTCAGAGTTCTATGTGATGTCTATGTTGGATGTGTGGGACCGACACACAAGCATTCATTCACCTTTGTGCTGAAGAAATCTCAGACATATTTCAACACGAAGACCAAATGAAATTATCTACAGGGATACATACCTCAAGGAGAGGAAAAAGCAATGTCTTTTTATAATTTGTCTGAACCAACCCTTAAAAATGACAGCTTTCAGGACAGTTCAAGTCTACAACTGCTGATACAGACTGTAACATCATCAGACACAGGCTTATCAAACAGGCGCACAGAGAGCAGCCTGCAAACAGGAGCACAAGCACGGCAAAATGATTGGATAGGTATGGAAATCTACTTGAAGGAAGGTCAAAGTGATTAAGCTGACATTAATGACAGGCCTAGTCTTCCTGTGAGAATGCTCACCGTAGCTGTCTCTAAACCCATTTGTCATTCTGCTTCCAACGCTGAAGCATCTGCTTTGAAGTCTCTACCACTAATGCTACACAGAGAGGTTAAACAGCTTAATGCTCAAGTCTGTTTCACTCCTCTCGCTCTCTTAACGTTCCCTGCGTTTTATGTACTGGGGTTATGGCTCCTGGATTTCACATCTCAATTTGCCCCAGATCGTCCTGTAAAAGCTCTCCTCTTTCTTATTTTCTTTGTTGTCACTGTCAAAGGAAGAGAGGGGCAACCCGAAGGATATGGGAGCGTGACAGACATGCCCCACCCATCGATTCAGAGAAGTGGTAGTAATGAAAGCATGTTAGGAAATGTTTATGGAAGACAACTCAAACTGGTTCTGGTTATGACAATGTGGCGCCATGCTTCATCTTTTGAGACTAGACAACAAAAGACAAGCCTCAGAAAAATAAAATAATGAGCGCATGCACCGCGTCAGCAAGCAGAGGTCAACTTTAAAGCATTTTATGTCTATCACAACACATGAATGAAACGATGCAGTCATTACGATAAATAATACAAGATCTGAGACTTACTTATTCCCACTACAATGAGATTATACTGATGCATGTGACATTAACAATATCAGCAAACAAATATATGAAAGCATGAATGAAAGGGAGACAGAGACCAATTTTCACAGCCAATTTGAGATTGCAAGGTTGGTGTGTGCCTGTATATGTGTGTGTGCGAGTTTGTGTGTGTGTGTGGGGAAGCTACTGGCAAACAGCACACAGAGCAGGCTGGCAGCGGAGGCAGCCAGGCTCACAGGCTGCAAAGCAATTTCACTGTTTGGCAATACTGTTGTCTCTGTGTGTGGATTAGAGCTGACACCAGAGCAACTGAGTCATGCTAAATGTAGTACAATCACAAGCTTTTGTTCCTGATCTAAAACCCTACTGCCTCTTAGATTCATGGAAGAGAATGTGGAAACAAGGCTGAGAAATGGTAACAAATAAGCGGAGCATTATTTCGCCGTATGAGTACAGCATTGCGACATCACTAAAAACAACAGAGGGATTAAAGTAACCAGTAGTAAAGGCACAGAGCCCAACTTCTGTAAAGTATAATCTAAAACAAGTCTTATTGGTCCGCTTTGATGCTATCCTTGTAAATCCCTTCTCAGAGTGCTAAAGGGCAATTAAAGGTAAAAGAAAAAAAGTGTGATAAATTAATGCTACAAAGGAAATTTCAGCTGACATGATTAAAACAAAGTGCATTTCCACCTGCTCTGACCACACCTTCTTATCACCTGGCTCTGAAAAGCCTTTCTACAGGACCGACGCACTCTCTCCAGGTACCGTATTGGCCCAGAGTTGTTTCTGGGCCTGGCAGGACCTGGCAGGACAGACCCTGACCCGTCCTTTTCATGCTCGCCCACGGAAATGCCATCTGGCTGGTGTGAATGATTACCACAGCAACGGCCGGGTGACCTGCAGCCAGCAGGAACCAAGGTCACTCCACCTCAGCGCTTCGCACTTTCCCTGCCCTCTTTTCATCAGCCTGCAGGTGAATTATTCATCCTGTACAACTCGGAGGCACAAATCTACAGCACAAACACTAAAAACTGCACACGCAGTTTACTCCGATAATAACTTGTAATGAGAAAGCAAACGTTCTAGTGCATAGTACTTAAATAAACAGCTCATAGATGTCCTCGGAAATACTGCTCTACAGGCTAGACTGTGAACAGCTGTAATGATTATACACTGCCAGAAACTGGATTCAACCATGACTGAATGAGAAATAAGTGAATTAATTGATTTCTGACACATGTAGCAGAGGTTGTCACATTTAAGCTATGGGCATGTGTGCTTGTACGAATATTTACCAGAGCTGCCACCAAAAAGATAATGTGATTAAATCCATGCTGCCTTCATAAAATCTTACAGGTTTTAATGTTAAGGAGCATAATTTCAGTGTGAGAGCCTGACTTTCTTCAATCAAAGCCAATAGTCTTATATATGTATGTGCCTGATGTGTGGTAACACATTAGCGTCACATGTCAGATAATCATTACCAACAGCCAGGCATTCACTTTATGATTAAAAATAATGGGATGAAGAGCATCAAGAAGTGCTCTCCTCTTAACAAGACAGACATCAGTGATAGTGACACTGTTTATCGCTGCTTGATTTCAATCCAAAAAGCATCTACGCCAAGTATTTGACTTTACGTAGACTAATAAATGTGAATTTGTACAAAGAATCCTTAATACATGTAAAGTGGATGCCTACCTAGTCCTTCAGTAAACACCAAAATTAATTGTGTTCATATTGGTGGAGATTATTTTACAATTCTTAGAAGCTGCCAATAATCCTCCTGCTGTACATTTAGTGTCTTCACAGTAAGTGGCCTCAAAGTAATTCATTTTACATGAGGATAAGGTCATTCAAGGGAACACGAGTGTGAATTAACACTTATACAGGAGGTTCTTCTATAGTAAGACTTGTATGCTATATGATGATCAGTGACTGGAAGCTACCCATTTTTATTATATACCACTACATCACTGCTCATGACACAAGATAATGGCTTGGGCATCCTTAAGGGGCAGTTCAGATTTAGCTCTTTGGCAACTCAAGTCACACATAATGAAAAAAAACCCTGAATGTATATCAGAATCCTAAATGCTCCCGTGGAGATGGAGCCGTAACAACAATAGCTCCCTCGTCCTCTCTGTGTGTGTGGATCCCAGGCTGGATGTGGATATGGATGTGGATGTGGAGGAGAGGTCCAGCTGGATGAGGGCTGGAATAACGCAAGAGACAAGCGAGAGCCACCAGATCTGATTTCTGCTCCTCGGGTAGGCTTTTCCAATCCGAGGGACCCGGACTGCCATGCTCCTGTCATTTCTCATGTTACAGAACATCAGTCAAACGTGCAGAGACGGTGCCCTTGCGCCGGCCGAGGCTGATTTACAAACATTAGCGGGGAATACAATTACACAGCCCCCCCGGCCGAGCAGCCCTATGCGGCTTCAGGAGAGGAGCCGAGGAGGGGGAAGAAGGAAGGACGGAGGGAAGGGGAAGAGAAGGGAAGGGGTAGTGGACACTGAACACACCGTTTAGCTTTTCAACCTCAACCGCTACGTTTTGCTTCCAGGAATACATGTTGTGGTTAATAAATGCAACTTTTACCACAGCGGGTACAAGCTACGGACCTGACATGCCATTAAATAACCACATATATAGATACATGTTACGGCTCGGATACAAACAAACTGCTCACCTGCCACATTATCCACAATTAGAGACATTTTGTGCCCACGACATCACCGGCGTAAGACAAAAAAAACCTGCTTATATAGTACACTATCACTTATAACGCACAGTCTACCTATGATTAAAAATATATATATATATATGTTAGCTAATGTGCACAAAATAAACTTTCCGGCTAGCTAATGAAACTTCCCCGCATGCAAAGCGTCCAAAAATCCCCCAAGAAACAGTGAAATTATCACAAGAATTGCATTTTAGCCTACTGAAAGATGCAGCAGCAACGCAACGGCCGTCGACACAAACCGCATAAAACATTAAGCTGGTTGAAAAAAGTTACAGTCTACGTCCAAAAGAACAGAGACACAGAAGCGCATTAAAAGTTTCCGTACATGTAAGTAGTACGGAAGAGTCTCGCGGATGATAAACAGTAAAAAAAAAAAATATACAGAAAAGCTAGCGCGTGTAAACATCAGTGCTGTCCGCGGTGCTGATCCCAGATCGGTGTGGCTAACACAGAGGCTGTGCTGCTCCACGGTCGCTCCACCGCTGATCAATGATTGAACTGAACAAAGGCAGAAGAGGGATCAATTTCTAATAACTATCAATGCAAACACCGCTAGCTTTCGCCTTACATTCACCCAAAACGAGACAACACACACCGGAGTACAGTAACAAGACATACCGCTGGAAAAATAAACCGAGAAAGGTGAGAATAGCACTAACCTGAAGCCGCCGTAGATCAAATTTCTTCCAATATTGAAACATCGATCCTACATCGGCGGCCATCTTGGGGGATATTGAGGAGATTTTTTTCAGCGGCTGCAATAAATATGTGGGCTGGATTCCCCCTCGTTAAACAACGTTTACAATCACCGGTCCTACTTTAGGGAAAGAAAAAAAAAAAGTAACGAGGAGACTTAACACCACAGTCCGATGATATGTTTGACAAGTCTGCCGGCATGTTTTGAGGAAGTAAAAAGCTGAAAAAGTGGACTATATTTTTTGGCAAAGTGCCCGGTTTCGCAGAAAAGTAAAGAGCAACTGTATCCGAGCCTCCATCCACGACATTAACTGGACAATTGCACTTGATTTTGCTTTGGCAAAGTTATCAATACTGACGTAAAGCCCTGGGTTGATCAATACCGTCTGAAAAAAAAGGGGGAAGGAGATGATGTGTAGATTAGTAGAGTTGAGGGAATTTAGCCAAGCCTACTTTTGTAAGAGGAATGGATTTAAATATATTATATTAGGGCTGCTTTTAGTCCTCATTTACTTTCCATTATGCAAATCCTGCAAATATATCATCATATCAAGTCTATGTCCAGAATCTAAAGCATATTTAACAGCAATTTAATTGAATTCATTATAATGCATTGCGTGATAAATTAAAACATCACATATATTTTATTTACCTTACTTTCAAATCATATTTCTACACTCATATCTAGCATTGCATGTATAATTTTATGCCATCTTAAGTGTTTTTTTTCCCGTTAAATGTAGATTTTTTTTCACATTTGCATTCAGCATTACATTCATGCATTAGATATACTGCAATGACATGCCTTATGGGTGAAAAATAACAAATTAAATCACTGTGATGTTGTCTAAGCAGCCAGATATTTTACTTTGTCTTATTTAATCAGGCATGAGGACAGTCTTTGTCTACTTAAAATAACTCATTCCTCTGGTCAGGGAACACACACTGCTGCCAGGTGCTCCCCCTGCTGACACCATGGAGTTACAGGCAAGGTTATGTGCACATAAGCATTGTATAATTTCCTCCATTAATTATACTATGATGACAGAGTGAAGGTATCCATCAAAAAGCAATGGTTTAATCCACTTTCCACCTCCTGATCACCACGCAGCAGGCTCACGGTGAACGCAGGCTTCTAGCTGTTTGAGCTGATATCCCATATGAAAATCAGTCCCAGCTAGAAAATAATATTCTCATGAGTCATATTTTTAGTACCTCGGGGGACAATGACATATTTCTCTACCATAGACAAACACCTGAGGAGAAAATGAAGGAAGATTATTAAAAGTTTCGCTTATTGCATTTTATTTGTGGCTCTAGGGTGAGGCTAAAACGCAGGATTCAAACACAATAAGGATGATAGTAGCACATCAGGGGATGACTATTTTGATTTCAGCTACAGTTTTAGGTTTAGATAACTCATTAAGCTGTGTTTTGATGAATAAAGAAAATATATGATTTCCTAATCTAGGGTTACAGATCAAAATGATTAAAATATACAGTGTTTACTGACTATTGTAACTCAAAGCTCCTTTCTCAGACTTATGGTTCAGACCTAAAATATGTTGCAGAGCTTTTTACATTGATTCAGAGAGAAATACATAATAATAATATGCTATGTGAATTCACTTTCCCAATTAAAATATAAGTGTTTCTAATAGTCAGGTTCACTAAAACCTTGTGAAAGCTGTAACAAAATTTAAAAAAAAAAAAAAAAAAAAAAAAAATCAACCCAAAATTCATCATCAAATCATTATTTTAATGATGAAAGAGGCAGTAAAATATAGACAACATGACAAATCATAACATATTTTTGTAAATTTGGGTTATGAGGAGAAACGCAATAGATTTTTGGGTCTAGAGCTGCAAAAGTTTGATAATCACTGACACATGCACTTTATCCAGACAACTTTTATATATTGCAAGGCTGTTTTGTTTGTTTGTTTGTTTGTTTTTTTCAAATAATATAATAAATAAACAATAATATGTGTGGCTACATGTTCAGACCTGGTGAATTCACCCATATGTCTGCATGCACTCTGCAAACAGTTGGGTTATACTGAAATTCTGGGCTGAATATAGTGTTTTAAATAATATTTTGGCTGATACTGTTATTATGTACATTATTTTCTATTTGATTTTGTTTTTATTCTCAATATTTGTGTTTGCTCTTGTTAGGAAAACAAATAAATCTTCATTATCACTAATAACAGCACCAGTTTAAAGGTTTAACATGTAATATCTAGTGACATCTAGTGGTGAAGTTGCAGATTGCAATCAACTAAACAACCCATCTCATTCCACTACAGTGGCTGCAAAAAAACACAAAACCTTCATACCAGACAGAATTTGTTTAGTCTTTTCTGAACTCTTTAGTTAAGAGGATAATATGTTTTTCTGGTCCACACAGAATCACACAGTGGTAGCTGATGTAATGTACTTTAATGATGGATGTCAACAGCTATTAAATTAAAAAAAGAAGAAATCCATTGAGCTTCTATAGATGTGTCTCATTCAAAAACACAGTAACTACCATTTTTACATGATTGCAGACTAATGAAAACATGTTATTCAGTTTTTTGCAATTACATTCTCCTAAATTTTTCTATATCTTTCACTTTAAAGTCTATAAGGCATTTGGCACATAAATTAAATCATACAAATTTATGAAGCAACCTTTAATATAACAACATATGAGCTGTGGCCATTTTCATCAGTGAAGTTGTATCTTATGTGAACATGGAAAGTGCTGGCATTAAAGCATGTGTACATCCCTATTAAAAAGAATTGCAAACAAATCAACAAATTTGTACGTAATTCATGCACTGTTATTCAAAAGTGAGAGAGAATTAAGCATCTAAGCACAATATGACATCTTTGTAATAAATCTACATTTACTATGAATAACTTATACACATGTGTATTTTCCCCTGTTTGTTCAATAACTCTCTGAGGACCAACACTTTAATAGTCTGATCTAAAAAGGCCATGAGATGGGGGTAAAAACTCCCAGAAGACTTTGAAACAGAACGTATTTGTGCTCCAGGACACTTCACTAAGTAAGGACGAACAGTGTTGCCTCAGTTCAGTCTTTGGCCTTGTCTCTGTGGCCAGCAGGACACCATGCTCACACCAAAAAGCCCTCATTTTTCTAACAGATAAGGCAACGTGCTCCTAAACGCAGACATTTTCAGATGCCAGAGAGGAACACAGTGTTCCAGCTCCACAGAAATATAGAGCACCCAGGCCCTGTGGGGACCCAGGTGGGACTTACACCCACAATCTCCACCTCTAAAAGGTTGGTGCTTTGTCTGCCAGGCTTTGTGAATCTACATTTAGCCTTTATTAAAAAAAAAAAAAAAATCTCAATATCATGGCCTCAATCAATCCTGTACTTATACGCACTCTTAACCTCACATTCATTGCTGTCATCAACAAAGCACAACGGGCCTCATCCAGTAACCTCCAGTCACCCCGTTCAGAATAATACATTAGTCTAAAAAAGCTTAATTTAAAAAGTAAAGCGCAATTATTTAAAATGGCGACAGTGCGCGCAGAGGGCGAGGTAAAAAAAAAAATCTTTGTTTTGATGAGGTCACTGGATGAGGGACTTAAAATGAGTGTGTTTCTTGAGAGGAATGGCAGAGTGTGTCTTTGAAAATGCTGACCACACATATTTCATGACATTATGCTTTGCTGAGGAGCGAATAACGGGGGCTTCTTTGGGCTTGTTTTGTGATTTTGTGGTAAAGTCTCCAAATGTACACATTACCACAGAAAAATAACATTGTACGTCGTTGTTAATGTGATGAATGTTCGTACTTGAAGAATCTCTATGGCTGCATGCTACTGCCTAATTTGTTCAACTGCTTTGATTGTTCTGAAAAATTCTCCACGTTATGATAAAAACATGACATTCCAGTTCTAAACAGGATGAGGTGGAGAATTTAGCAACTATGAATATCCCTATTTTGTTGTAACCTTGAGCACTGGTGCATTATTAGTCCTGTTTTAATTGCATTTTGGATATAAAGGTTTTTGGTTTTGTTTTTATTAACACTAAAATCACACTGAACAGCAATAATTCATATTGCAGACAAGCACTCAGGCAAATCCAAAGAGCCAGCAAATGAACTAGAAAGCAAACAACAGCGATAACAGAAAACAGCAACGAAAAGTAAAATTAAGCATCTAATTAATTCATAAACATAGACAGATGTCCATTTGCTCAACTACATCTTCTACAGCAGTGTTAATATTGAGTTACACTAGAGAACCTATTTCATAAGAATTGTTAGTGTATCCATCCAGGGCTGAATATGTCAAATATTGCTCTTTTTATTTGCCAAAAATCATCAAAGTAAAAACACTAATAGTTTGTGTTTTTCACTGACAGAACACTTAATGTCCAAAACACAGTCAGTCCCAACATCCACTTTTATCACACATTTTCAGGATAACCTCAAAACATCAGATCAGGAACACATCTCCATACTATTTTATTTACTATTTTATATGTAGATATAACCAATGAGCACTTCTAACAGTTGCTGTCTAGCTTTTAGAGGTCTACACACCCCTTTTAGGATGTCGTTTCCACAAACTCTGCAGAGAACAATGATTGAAAAAAAGAAAAAACTTGAATCCATGCCACAGTGTTCTGGGTAGGATAAGTTAGAATAAGTGCTAAATATAAACAGGACACTCCTGACCATAACCCGGATACTACTGAGCATGTGAATGTATTTAGTGAGTGTCTGGAACAGCTGCTTCCAGACGGGTTTAATCATTTGTTTGCCAGCGGACAGCTGACCCTGTTTGTTTCTCAGAACGTCACCCAAATTAATCAGATTGCATTAACACGGACGTGACCTGTGATGACACTCAAAGGTACAAATCTGCACTTACACTGGAAAAGAAAAGCTCCAAATGGTGGTTGATTAGTGGACTGTATAAAGGTTTATTTAAATATTCATTAGAAAATGTGATAATGTCTTGCAATTTTAATTAATACATCAAAATAATAAAATACCTCATTTAGTATAAGATTTCACTGAGTTTGCAAGTGGTTTTATGGCTTCGAAAAAGTGGAATAAAAAGATAAATAACATTAAACTGAGAATTTACAATAAGAGAAGAGGCCAAAGATGATAAAATCAGCTTTGAGTGGTTGTTTAGATGTGAAAAATGTGGTTGCTAGCACTACCTACTGGACAAAAATAGTAAATGACTGGTCAGAGACATAGGCTGTAAATAGGCTTCTTCAGGTCACACATTTCACTCCATACTTTTTGAAAAAATTAGTCATATGATTCAACGTGTTTCTCATCATGCCTGCCAGGTTTCATTCTGAGCATTTTAAGGTGTCAAAGCACTAAAAAAGCACAGTTAGAGCTGATAACGGTAATGATTTGTGGGTTCGAGTGAGTTGTGTCAGCAGTCAGCGTGAACACACACAGGTAGAAGTAAATGTGTTATTACTGCTGCAACACGTCAAATTATCTGCTGTTAAAAAAAAAGGGGGGGGGGGGCAATCCATTTCAGTCAGAAATTATAAGTGTTTGCTTGAAATTTTTCAAGCAAAATGATTATGTGGACATCAATATAAAATCAGAGAACTATAATAGTGTTAAATGTTTACAAAATAACTGAAAATAACTTTAACTGATTGTAAAAAAATACAATAAAATAAAAATGAAGAAATGCAAAAAAACCCACAAGATTTTAATTAGTTTGAGAGAAATAATAAATCATCGACTGATCCATGTTTGAGGCTGGGATTTACGCTGCGTTGCTTTTATTTTATCACAGCATTACAGATAATAGTTTTATAAGTAAAAAAAAAAAAAACAACAATTATGTTCAGGCCTGAATGTTGCCTTTTACTGTCTTTACAGTTTATCCTTGCAGTTGTGTAGAATTTGGCGTAAATGAGACTTTTTCCACTTGTGTGAACTTTATAGAGAACTGTGTTAATTTATTATTGGAGAACAAACCAGCAGTTACATTGTTCCTGAAACACATCACGTCTGCTGCTAATGTTTTCCATAGTCTGTCATGCTGCTAATGATTGAGTCTTATTGGGGCTCAGAAAGCGTTAGCTAACGGTTCCGTTTATTGTGCTACCGAGAAACAGCTCATATCATGACAAAGCGTTGGCCTCAGTGGAACACTAACAGGACAGCTGGACGAAAGATCCCATCAAGTGCAACTGTCCGTCACAGTCACGGCTGTCCATCCTGAGCCAAAACTATGTCCTGTTGTTATTCTTGGGTCTATTTGTTTGGCTATTGGCCCTAAATCTCAAGCAATTTGGACTCTGACAATAGTGGTGATGGTAGTGGTGGTGGGGGAATTGTTCTGATTACCTGGGCCTTTGCCTAAACAAGGCATGGAGTATTTATAGCCCATAAGCAGGCACCATTATGGACAGAGGGTGGGGGCTCAGTATATCTACCCCTTGTTTTGAATCCTACTCCATCATAAAGCATCAAGGTCTCTGCATCCATCTAAAGACAAATGGTGAGTGGACACAGACACTGCCTTCCAATGACATTATATCTAGCTCCGAGAGACTGGAAAGTGGCACTGCTGCATGTTTAATGTGTTTCTACAGCATGTGATATTTTATATATTTGTGCAATCTACTGCCGTGGCATGTTTCGATGAATTACACATCGCGCTCCGCTCACACCAATGATAAGGGATCAATAAACACCGCGTCAATATGCTTATGGGTGCTGAATACAGATCAACAAAAAAAAGAATCATCAATAGGACAGAGCTCTAGTTGTCCTATTGATGTCTTATTGATGATTTCTGTCCATTCACAATGATGAAATTAAATAAAAACTAGGAGTAGGTAACCGTGGCGGGGACAGGAGAGGGCAACTGGTGCAGGGTGCATAAGAGGAAGTGAAATTGAATTATACACATGCAGTCAGAGCCGTTATATCAAATCTGATGCAAATCTGCGAAACAGTGACACTGTAATGAATTTTAAGGATGTATGAAAAAGTGAGGGCTTTAATATTTATGTTGCTGTCGTATTGATGAGTCTCATCACCAGTTAGCTCACCTGTTGAGTCCAGTATAGCACTTGTGTCATTTGTTTTTCTATATTCACAGTATTTTCTTTATTTCTATTGGTTTAAACCATAATGAAACACAGACACATTTTCATTACCTCCACCAAGGAGGTTATGTTTTTGCTGGTGTTGGTTTGTCTGTCTGTCTGTCCATATGCAAGATAACTCAAAAAGTTATGGACAGATTTGAATGAAAATTTCGGGAAATATTGATACTGGCACAAGGAACAAATTATTGAATTTTGGTGGTGACTGGGGGGTGGGCACTGATCTGCCTCGGTGGAGGTCTGCGCTCTCTGAGTGCTTTTCTAGTTCTTCTTGCAGTCAAGTAATATTGAAATCTGTCTGATGGATATTGTGTTTTTGCTTATCTACTTATGAACATGATCAAAAAATATCAACATGATGGCTCTTAAAAAGGTTTTTTTTTATCTAGTCTATGGGAAAGAACAAACCATTATGGTGAGAAAAATACCTTACAACAGTCAAGAGAAGTGCTGCCAAAACTAAAATGAGGAGAAACAAAGGATGTTTTTGTGGATAATGAGTTAATGACTCATAAGATCTATCTGTAAATAAGGTTTCCAGTTGAATGGAGATGCTTCACTTGGATCAGAGTGACTTTAGGTCCATATAATTGCTTGTAGTCCTTGTTGAATTTACTATTTTAACCAAAACAAAGTTTGTATTCATTCCCTCGGAGTGATCTTTATTGGGCAGTGACAAAGAACAGCAAGTTCTGCCTCATATCCCCTGATGACTGCATGAATCCTCTTAAAACAAAATAAAGAAATAAATGACGCTGAGCGCCCAGAGGTCCCGTCCCTGAGATGTACAAGTGCTGGAGAGTTAATCCACAACAAGAGTTAGACAGCAGCTGTTGAGAGGCCTATGAATCCCAGCAATATGATGTCATCGCTTTGCTTTCCCTTACATTTTTTTCCACAGTTCCTTGGCAGTCATGTAAATAGCTCGACATAATCCTTGCCTCCGAGGGATTTCTGATCAAACAGGGCTCAGTGTACCATCCTGTCATCACCCAGGCCCTATAGAATAATCCCTCATGTGATCCTGGGACTGTGAGAGTGCGGGCAGTGGACCACACCCTCCCCAGGCTTAGTGTGCATTCTCACAAAATTGGACGCCTGAGTAAATATTTCCATAACAAACTGACAGTGTTTGTAATCCTTCCTAATGAAATGCATGCCCCTGTATAAACCTCGCCTCTTGTGCAATTAATGCCCCACACTCAGTAAGTTTGCTGATCATCGGCTCGTTATCATGAACGCATGTGTCACAGTAAAACCGATAATGAGTGAAGCTGAAGCAAAGAGCTAGGTGATGATTGTGCCATTAGTATTGAATCTAATTAGAGTGTCATTGTCAAACCCCACAGGCACCCAAGAAAGCAAAGAAGAGAGCAGAAGGAGCCAGCTCCAATGTGTTCTCTATGTTTGAGCAGGCCCAGATCCAGGAGTTCAAAGAAGTCAGTGCGCTGCCAAATGTTTTCTTTCATGTTGAATTTGATCAGTTTACTCCGTGTTTACTGTGCTCATTTCATGCAGACTACTGTACACACAACATGTAACTTTGAAACTCCTGCAGGCTTTTACCATCATGGACCAAAACAGAGACGGGTTTATCGACAAGAATGATCTACGAGACACTTTTGCAGCTTTAGGTAAACCCATACCTGTTGTTTCATGTAATTAGACACAGGATAAAAACTATTTATTGACATTATATTAGAGTGGGAATCCTAGAATAATTCATATATGACACTATCATGATAGTTTGCAGAAAGTGACGACATAGCAGTTAGTCCCAAACTGGTTAGTGATTAGCGGTCATTACTGTTTAGTGAATTAATTTTATGAACTAAATTAGTAGAGGAGTATTCACTGGGAATTTATAAATGTCCACACACGTAGTCTAATGTAAAAAGGAAAAAAATGTAAATGTAAAAAAAAAAAAAAAAAAAAAAAAAAGTAAATATAAATTTCTGCAAAACAAAATGAAATGGAGAAAAGAGGTAAAAGATGAAGAATTATGCAAAAAAAAAAAGAGACTTTGGTTTTGTTTTGACAGTGAAAGAGTCAGTAAAATATACGCATAATAGCATTTTATTATGAATTTTTGTAAATTTGGATCACAAAAAGACATGATATTGATTTTCTTGGGTCTCAGATTGAGAAAGTTTGGGTAACACTGATTTATGATTTATTATAATATCTGTGTAACTGAAAAAGAAAATAATAAAAACACACCTGAGGGCAGAGTTTTCCCTGTGGTTCTGTAGGCCTAAGGTGCTGTGGTATCAGTGGGTCAGGTTCACAGAGCCAAATTTATAAATTTTTAAGACATGTTTTCAAAGTGTCTTTGATCAAATTTCAGATCTTACATTCACATAAATAACAGTACAACAGACCTCATAGTATTTACTGTATCCAGTCTTAACCATGTTTCAATTCAGCTAATGTTACATTTATCCATGACTAATGTTTCTGCTACTGGCGTTCAAGCTGCTAAAGCTCATACCTGGATGCCTTCGTGGGTGGTGGGAATGCAGTTTGTTTTTCAAATGTGTTATGTGGCTGAAAAAATGCCTAGATGCACAATTCTTTTTTCTTTTCTTCTTTTTTTGTATCAAGGTTGATTTACGCTGGTCTACAAGTAAAGTGCTTTCAGAATAAAAATAGTGAAATTTTGCCACATGTGAGTCACTGATACAGAAAAGTCAAGTCAAAAATGCTGGTTGGGTGAAGTTTCCAAGATACAGTCTTGGGTCAAAATGTGAAATTCGTAAATAAACGAGTGAATGGGTTTACTCAAAAGGAATATTTGTCTTAGAGCTACCAGATCTACTTCAAAACACTGTCTGCACATTACAATACATTCACTTTACAGGTTCTATTGAGTGTAAGATTTATAAATCTACTGTATAAGTGTACATATACCAATATGAATGAGTGTACTACTCACACTGGAGTATGAATGTGTGTCAGTGTTCGGTGGTGGTTGGAGGGGCCATAGGCACAGATTGGCAGCCATGCTTCTGTCAGTAAATGTAGTTGACCACCACCAGAGGGAGAACGTGAGAGCGAATGAATAATGAATCCTCTGTACGCGCTTTGAGTATGCGTTCATAGAAAAGCGCTATATAAATCTAATACATTATTATTATAACACTTGAAAACATTAGCAAACCAGCACTTTCGTCATTTGTTTTCTAATTAATCTTATTAAAATATATAACAATTAGCACATTTAATCTCTGAAGCAAATACTTTATAAAAAAAAAAAAAAAAATTGTAAACCAGTGTTATTGGTAATTTAGCAAGTTTTAACAACAAACTAGTCCTCACCCCAGTGCAGCACCAACAGAGCACAAACATTGTTATATACAAAAAAGGAAAGAAATGTATACATTGGGCATATTCACACTTAGACAGTAATGAAAAAAGGAAAGGGATCACAATAATAAAAAGCAAACTGATGGATATGGTTAAATTAAAATAAACAGAAAACAAACGATACAAAGAATATCTTATTTTTTTAGTTTTACGTGATAATATCAGTAACCCATGATTTAAAGGTTGGAGGAAGTTTCTCTTTCCAGATGCCCAATTCTACAGCTGTTATCATTATAGTATCTATAAATCCCTGCACAGGCTGTAGATTTCCACCAGATATTCAGTCATTAGGGGGGCACAGTGGTGCAGTGCTTAGCCCTGATGCCTCATGGCAACAACATCCTGGGTTTTAACCAAATGAGGCCTTTCTGTGAGGCATCGTGTTCTCTACATGTCTGCGTGGGTTCTCTCCAGGTATTACAACTTCCTCCCACCACCCAAAAACATGCAAAGGCTAATTGACCGGTCTAAATTGGCCGTAGGTGTGAATGTAAGTGAATGGTTGTTTGTCTATATGTATATATCAGTCAATAACAGCCTGTGAACCTCCAGAGGACTAAGCAGTGATGCAAAATAAATTAATTCAGTCCTTAACTAGAAAAATATTAACAATTATGTTCACTAATAAGGCATACACTGAGGTGACTATAAAACAATTACAAGAGATTTATATTTTGAACATTTCCAAATATTGTTTCTAGAGCTGCAGCATAGTCACTTCATACACTGTTGACCATAAAGTTGGAATATTGCTGTTTTTAGACTCATTGCTCTTTTTAGATGACAAACAGGAAGAAAATTCCAAGGTACTCTCTTTAAGCATTAAAATGGCTTTATTCTCATGGCATGGTCATGTGACCTTAAAAGGCTTATTAAGATCTATACATGACTCCTAAGGTCTACCATGAATCCCTTTTTCCAAAGAGCACCTCAAACAAACTCTTTTTTGGGTCCTAGAAGCATTCCTTCCCATGATTTTTTAAACCCAGTCCTCTTTTTATTCCTATTTATACACATCAGTATCGCCTTTGACCAGGTACAGTGATTACATACTGAGTCCCAGTTACACAAGAATAAAACACTTGGAGCCCGTTTACATTCACACCAACACTCTGATCCTTATCTGATTTCTGGAGTTGTCAGATTATTTAAATGATAATGTAAACAGGATAATCTGATATGTTTTATCAGATAATGGCAGTAATCTGATTATGAGAAATCAGATTAACACACCTGGATTTTTCCAATACTCCAACGTCTTCCTGCATGTATACAGGTTAATCTGATTTATTTTGTTCTTTTACATCTGCGTATGTGTAAAAAAAACAAGTGGTGCCAGGCACAACAAACCCTGCCCCTCGCACGTATTGTATGTTATTTTGGCATCAATCCAGTTGATGTCATTGTGTGTGGGCTGATGTCAGCATATTGGTCGCCTCTATATATGTGGCAAGTTTGAAGTAAATTGAAATAGAATTAATCTTTTTTATAGACATTTCAAATGTCACCCATTAAAAGTAAATGGGAGAAAAAAAAGAATTTAAAAATTCATAAAAAATTTGAACTTTGGCATACTTTTCCCAAAATGTAATCACATCTATTCTGGGTCACTGGCAATCTATAAACCAAATTTGGTATGAATTCAACCAATAGTTTTGCTGCTAGAGTGTTAAAAAAACAAACAAAGAAACAAACAAACCAAACCAAAAACAATACCCCGTACCTCCCCTTTGGGGGGCGGGGTAGTTAAATCAATAGAAAACTAGTAATGTAGTCAAACCTGAACAGAAGACAATAATAAGAAGTTTGAATCTACCATCACTACGTCCGTAAATACCCTGAAAGAAGCTAATAAAAGACTGGAACATATAAACCAGGGTTTTTCGATTATGGCATTTCTGAAGCGCATGTAAACGCATCATATCTGATTATTATGGTAATCTGATTACTCCCAGTTATCTGATTTTTTTGGCAATGTAAACAGGCTTATTGTCACAATCATTTCATGAGAAGAGGAAAATGTTTTCCAACTTTATGAGTAATAGTGCACACATTACATGGCTTAAAACAAATCTACAATGTCAGTATAATATACAATATTCCTACCATAAATGGAAACAAATCATGGTAGAGACTGTCTGCATATATTTTCTGTTTCCCTCTCACTCAGGTGCCAAAAACATTTACATGCTGTAAATTTTATACAAGTGGGGAAAACTCTGTCTAAAGTAGAAGTTATGTATTAATTCATCGCACTGTGGAGACGCACAATGCACAAAAAAGTCTTAATTTAGTGACTTAAATAATATTGTAAATGTAATTTAATTAATAATAATATCTAATTTTAATTCTATATTTACATAAATATTAATGTAAATACCAAATTTCCTACATCAATATTTCATTTTTCACTCATTTGTGGTTTTTCTTCCTGTCTTTTTCTCTGCAGTTGCTTGTTGTATGTAGCTGCTGTTAACTGTGAAATGTCCCCACAGTGGGATGAATAAACTCTTACCATACCTTATCTTATCTTATCTTATCTTATCTTATCTTACCTTATCTTATTCACACTAACATGTACCATCATTCTAAAATAAGTGACTCTGATAAATTAAACATTGATAGTGGAGTCTGTTTAGAACGGCTACATGCTTTCATCTAAAAACTCAATGTTTGATGCAAGGTGATATATGTTCCTACAAAGGTATTTCGTTCACCCATTACATCTTATTGTCCAAACATTTCATCATTCGGCTCTTATTTGCTTTCAATGCTTCCTTCAAGGTACTTATGATCCAAGGGCTCTCTGTACTTACTCATCATAGTATCAGCTGGTTTACACTTATTTATAAAACTCTTTCCACATATAGCGCTACCTGTTTAAATGATTCATTGGAGCTCATATTTGTGTCCATGTACAATATGCAGTTTTCTTTGACATTGTCATTCCAATCTGCTGCTGCTAATGACTGGAACTTGCTCTAAAAACAATGAAACTGCTTAAATTTATTTCAAACATAGCTCTCAAGCTCCTACTTATCTTAAATGATACTTGTAAATGTTTTACTTCTGTTTGATTAATTGTCATACTTGTGTTTTTTTTTCTGCTTGTTTGCTCTCTCTTTGCTTCCTCTCCTTCCATGACAAGTGTTTTGTGGCACTTGACAGGCTGTCATTGAATTAGTTAAATGTTAATGTCTTTCCTGGTTAAATAAAGGTTAAAAAACAGTTACTGAATAGAATAATTGTCAGAGGAAACAATGATTAAGATTTTAACTGCAGCCTTAAATCCCCTCCCAACTTACATGTCATGTTTTTTCAGGGCGTTTAAATGTCAAGCAAGAGGAGCTTGATGAGATGCTGAAGGAAGCACCAGGACCCATTAATTTCACAGTGTTTCTCACCATGTTTGGAGAGAAACTAAAAGGTGAGGCGTTGCATTTTATCATTCTTGGAAGATGTGCTAAAAGGTATTTTTTTCAAGTTACTGTTAAAAGACTTAATTAGAGTGAAGATGAAAAGCAAGTAATTAAACCTGTGTTTCCCAAATGTAGAGTCAGGACCTAAAATGGGACACAGGCCTGTTTTTATCTGGTCGCCAAGTGACAGAGGAAAAAATATGGCAATAATATGAAATGTGAATTTTCATTTATAAATACTAACTTCAGCAACATAGAGGAGACAAAATGGGAGACCAAAATGCAGTTAAAAAAAATTTAACAAGACTAATGTGATATAATGAGACTGACATGATGTAAAAAATTTAACAAAACCAAAACAGAAAACACAGGACACATGTAAAAGACCTTTAGAGACAGTGTTTTGTCACCGGAAGAGTCATTAAAACATAAATTCATCCAAATTCATTAAGTATTTTTGTAAGTTTGAGTCTCGGGATGAAAAGATTTGTGAACCACTGACTTAAACCAAAGATAAATATGTTTGTGACAGCGTGGGTCATTTGATGTACAACCAATCTGTTGCATCTTTTGGAAATATCACAAAGTAACTATGGATATTGGACAAAAGGAAATCTTGATTATTTTTTTTTTTCAGTGTTATGGATGAGTCAAGAATTGAACCATATTTTTCAGGCGATTTGACATAAAACATGATTCAAAAGTAGTTTTATTTAATAAATCTAAATGCTAAATAGGGGAAATATGAGGGAAAAAAACAGGCACGGACGGGAGAACCATTCACTATGAATATAAGTATAACAAACAAAGCAGTTGAATTTGAATTTTTTTCTAAAGGAATTTCAATTTAGACATTTTTCACATCTATTAAAGAGCAAAAAGTTGTTCAATCAATTTAATCCTATATATTTCCCAGTGTTAATGTGAAGCATTACCACAAATACAGCAACTACATCCATAAGAGTTTCCAGGTAGTGTATCTTTGAAATCTCATGTAATAAAATGCCAGAGGAACAAGGTATTTGGTTAAAATGATGTTAGTTGTAAGTATAGTATATATAATAGAGGGAGGATCAATCCATTAACAGGTCCAACGGCTGATGACTGAAAGAAATCTTGATGAGAAAACTGCCACATTGATTCACAAGAAGCTTAGCAGGATGAAAAGTAGAGTAAATGAACAGTTTCCAAAAGTCAGATTAGTGATGTCACAATGAAACAGCGCTCTCTAAAAGGTAATACATGTAGTTACTTAAATCATATTAACATACTTTACTTACTTCTCACTATCTTGTTCATTTAACTCATGTACTTGTCAAGTAAGTATTTATTCATTTTCTTCTAAAGAAGTATAAAACTTAAGTTCATCAGAGAAAACTGGACTTGAAAATTTATGTTCATGTATTTAACACCCTCTGGAGTCACACTCCAGTCCATTTGGTGGCGTTAATTTACTTCTTTCAGCACCATTAAGAAGGTTTGCCAACCATCAAAAATGCCACAGAAGAAGAAGAGACGAGACGTAACCCTAACCTTAACCCTAACCTTACACCTTAGTTATTTACTGACTGTCGATGAGCAGGAGAGGAGCACTGAAGTTTTTTGAGGTAACATGGAGGGTAATTTTAGACGGAAAGAAGCGTTAGGATTGTCAGAAAGCCCAGAAGTAAACAAACACATGCTACAGTGTTGTGCTGTAACATGCACAAACACACTGATTTGAACCGCTGTTTACATATCAAAGTTCCTTACTTTAAGTTTCCCAGAGCAATCAGGCTCCACAGGTGTGTTTAAGCTCTTTCATCAATTTGGTTGAAGGTGGAATCAGCCAGAACACCTGTTCTTGGAGTGGCCATTTTGAAACACCATGAGTCAACGTGACCTTGCTCATTCTAGTTTGGAAATCCAACTTATTCTCAGCCTTTCGGCCTCTCCCTTGGGTAAGGCCTTCCTGTCTTATGATGAGAACCTCTCGTGAAAAAGAAAAACTCAAAACTAAACAGAGATGCAATCCAAGTTGGAATCAAACTATTTGAATGTCCGATTCCCTTCACTTCCTTTTCTACCTCTGTTCTTGCCTAACTGCATAAAATGACCCATGTACTGCTTACATGTATGTGTGATGCTGTTATGGTATTTTGTTTGAATAAAAAATAACCCTGCAAACTAATCATTCTTTGTTGTGCTTTCTTCAGTTATTTAAGTTGCTTACACTTAGAAAGATCAATTTAATTACACTTGATATTTTTGAGTGAATTAAATAAACTTAACTAGTAGATATGAAGTAAACTGAACTTAAGACTAATGATCATGTTTATTTGCCTTTTTGAGTGCAACGAGTTTCCTAGATTTGATTAAGTAAGATCAACTTGTCATATTTTACAGTGTGGGAAAAAACACAAAAAGCTGCATGAAGGACAAAGCTTCATATATGCTGATACTGATCTTTGATAAATACAGATTGAAGTAGATGGAAGTGTTTTGTGTCACCTCTGTCGACGGTTAAGGTGCTGATGCAGAGGAGACCATCCTAAACGCTTTTAAGGTGTTCGATCCCGAGGGAAAAGGGACATTGAAGAAAGACTTGTGAGTACCTGACTCATGTTCTCATGTTTTATGAGGTGAAGACTCTTTTTGTTCATCGTCAGTGCTATTCTTCACAGTGTGACAGAGATGCTGACGACACAGGCAGACAGGTTCTCCAGGGAAGAGGTTAGAGCCAAACCACAGCCATAGTTATGTTTTCAGGTTAAATTTGGACGATTCTACAGACAAATCTTTTGGTTTTTTTCACACAGATGGACCAGATGTTTGAGGCGTTTCCACCAGATGTGGCAGGAAACCTAGATTACAAGAACCTGGTCTACGTCATCACACACGGAGAAGAGAAAGACCAGGAATAGACATTTTAAACAATGTTTGTTTTTACATGCCTGCATGTGCATGAATATAGAGATGCAGCTAAGACAGATAGCTAAGACAACATATACATGTTACAGCTTCAGTCATTACATACTGTATGCATTACAACATGTAAATAATCCTGGAGTGTGTATGAATATATCCATATATATGTTTTTGCACTAGTTGTGTTTACCACGTTATATATAAAATTAAAGACCTATGAAAACAGCAGAAAAGAATGTTCAGACTGATCTGATATTGAATCCTATGAGATATTTTGCTGATAGTTGGATTTGTGGAGCTGTGAAGTTCAGATGATTAGTGTGCGATTGTAAGAGATCTAGAGGTTAAATAAATGGGCCTCAGAGGACATCTTCTAATCTCAGGCTGGAAAACAACATTTTAGACTTATTTCCACATACCCCCAGGGAGACAGATTTGGTGTGGCTTTACTTCTCATAGTTGCAGCAGAAAAGTGTTTGAGCAGCTGAACATTGTCGTTGTGAGTTTTTGTCCAGTGCTGACGATGCAGCTAGAGGCGACTGGCAGAGCTCAGCAGCTTCATGATCCACTGTCTCAGCGTCCTAATAATGACAAAAGAGCTGAAGTAGATATCTAAATGTTGCCAAAAAAATGACAGAATGGCTCACACCATATAGTGTTATATTTTAGAATTTTCTGCTAACTCCTACATTTATACACTAAATTTAATCGCTTTACAACTCTGTTATTAAATAGAGGTGTGATATGCACATTACATTCATTCTTTCTGTATCATGTAGGAATATAAAATCCACGTTAATAGTTTGTAGATTAATTTTACTGTAAATATACAATCACCTAATCTGCAGGGGACATTTCCTTAAAATTATTAAGTCAGTGTATTGATACTTTCTTTTACATTTACAATGGTCTATATTCAGAGGTGGAAGATAAGGTCAGTAAAACTAGCATCACAGTGTAGCAAATTTCCTCTGGGGATAAATAATATTTATCTGTGTCTGTACCTACAAGTTCTGAAAGTTCTGAAAGCAAATTGTCACTAATATAAAAGCACAGAAGCAAAATGTACATTTAAGTACCAACAGTACAAGCATTGACTACTCCTGTATAAGTGTTGTATTGTATTGTGTCTCATATTATTCTGTTTTTATCATTTGGTGACACGTTAGACTATTTTCATTTGTACTTTGTCATTTGGAGCCAATTTTAAATCCTTTACATTCTGCTCAGTAGCTTAATAGTATAGTAGTGCATCATGTCACACAGTAAGCGCATTCTTTATATATTTTTATGTAATAATTAACAAGCAGCTGTGAAAAAAGGCTTAGGACCTTTAACTTAAGTAACAGTAATACTTACATTCACACTTACTGAAAATTAAAAAAAAAAAATGGCACAGTGCAGTAAAATGTCAATGTTTTTACTGTTATATATGATGCTTTTGGATTTATTTTACTGCTGCAATAATGTGTGTGTACTGATGTGGATACTTAAGGTTGAGATCATTTGAACTACTTTATATAATGTAGGCAGTTTCATCAACAGCAATGCATCATATTCTATAAAGTTATTATGTTTGTAGCCTCCTATGAGAAAACTTGTGTTAAAAAAGGCCAGGCCAATGTATATTTGAGGCAATCCAAGAGTTGTTTTTTTGTTTGTTTGTTTGTTTATTTATTTATTTATTTTTAACTTTATGTAATGACTAGTGATTGGGTGTAAACATGCCCATGATCTTCCCTACTACTTTGGCCAACCTAAAAATTTTCATCACAAATAAAAAATCAACACGTGTAGATATGTGGTCAGAACTGGACAAAAAAAGTATGATCAATTGTAATCTGCAGGATCTAAAAAAGGTCAATGTCACTATGATGTTCACGTATGATATTATGATCTGTAGTGAGAGCAGAAAGCAGGTGGAGGAAAACCTGGAGAGGTGGAGGTATGCACTGGCAATGAAAGTCAGCCACAGCAAGACAGAAGAAGTGTATGAATGAAAGGGAGGGAGGTGAAACAGTGAGGATGCAAAGGAGTTGAGGTAAAGGCGAAAGATTTTCAATATTTAGGGTCAACTGTTCAGAGCAATGGGGGGGTTGTTTTGGAGGAGGTGAAGAGGAGAATGGAGGAATGGAAGAGGAGACAAAAGACAAAAGAGCATCTGCAAGTTGAGGAACCCTCCGATATCCAGGTACGCCTTTTAGGCACACTTTGCACTTTGTTTTAAAAAAATTCATATTATTTTTCACAATTTAAATAAGGTTAGAATTCAAAAGTTGTTCATTTTTGCATGATCTTTAAAATTGTGGCCACCAACTAAAATTTGCACATTGTAAACAAAAGAAAATAACAAGACTAGCATCTGTCTCCCAAGTGTGCCTAAAACGCACTATTTCTTCCATTTGGTATTTATGATTAGGACTGACCTTGATTTACAAAAATAAAATCAAATTAGATCACAAAAATAAATCAACATATAATATTTAATAGTTTGATTTATTTGTGTGCCTTTTTGGCACACTTGGTGACTGATGCTAGTATTTTTGAACATTTGACCTAGCGCCAAAAATAATAATGCAAATTAACCAATGCTGCTGTTAATCATTGACATATGCCAGGATGCAAAAATCAAATAATATGTGATTCACTTTTTATGTAGTATACTGAAAAAAAGAAATTTTTTGTGTTTTTTGCATCTAAAAAAATGGTTTGTTTACATTACAAACACGACATTTAAAGGGTTAAAAAATGTGACCGTTATTGAGTATTTGGTATTTTTATTTACAGCTCAAGTTGATCAAAATAGAAAAAAGTGTAAAAGAATTAAAAACGAACTGTATGAATTTTTTTTTACATTATTCCACAAATGTGCCAAAAAGGCACACTTGGTGCTTAGTAAGGCCCTTGCTGGACGGGATACCGGAGGGTTATGGAAATGTGTACAGGATGGTAGTGAGACCAATAATGTTGCACAGTTCAGAGATGGCTGCACTGACCAAAACACAGGAAGCAGAGCAGAAGATGATGAACATTTTCTTTGGGAGTGACAAGGATAGACAGGATTAGGAACAAGCACATCAGAGGGACAGCTCTGGTTGGACATTTTAGGAACAAAGTAAAAGAGGCAAGAGAAATTGAGATGGTTTGGACATGTGATGAGGGGGGATGGTGAATGCATTGGTAGAAGGATGATAAAGATACTCTCTACCAGGCAAGACACAAAGAGAAAGACCAAAGATGGATTTGGTGAAGGAGGACATGCAGGTAGAAGATGCAGAAGACACATTCAGATGGAAGCAGATGATTTCCTGTGGTGTGGGGTGGCCAAAAGTAGTGGTAAGAACGGAAGACGGTGGAGAAAAAGTATGTAAGAAGTAGAAAAGAAGACGTATGCAAGAAGAAGAAAAAAGTAAATAGCTTAAAACTAAAGTCAATTACAAGTACCTCAAACTGTACTCGAGTAGTTCTGATGAGCTTTTTAATATTTTTCCTGGGATGCAATCTCCATCCAGGGCAGCAGGGGGCAGTGTTCTAACAGCTACCACACAGCCTCCTTGAAGCAGCTGGCTAGCTCTGTACAAGGTGCGGCAGAGAAAAACAGACGGGACACCATCGCTAGCAAACGGCTAGTGCGGCTGACATTTTATTTCAGTCCCTGTTTCGTAACAAAAAAAATAACATTGGATGTAATTTTTTTTAACCTGCGATGTCTTAGAAGCCTATTAGATTATTAAGCTTCCAAACGAGCCGCTAAACGGACGCAGGGTCATATTAACATCTTCACCCTCAGCCGGAAAATCAACGAAGCTAACATTTCGTAGCTAATGCTAGAATAGCTAGCGGGCTAGCTTTCACAAGTGTGTCAACGCCAAGACCTAGATTTGACGGAGTTCATTTTATCAACGCCAACGTAGCGATGGCCGATGTTGACAAGCTCAACATAGACAGTATCATCCAGCGCCTTTTAGAAGGTAAGGAAATGTTGAAATATTTCATTATTGTATCGCTGTCACTATCTGAATGGTGTTGTGATGAAGCTAACAGTACATAGGCGGCCAGCGGTCGGTATTTATTTATATCTTACACAATATCAAACCACACCAACCACATTGTTTAGATGAATTTGTTGCTACATTAACATACCAGATAGTTTCAAGCAGATTAATTTATGGGTGGAGGATTTTAATTAAACAGAAGAGCACGAAACTGTATTTACATAGTCAAATACAGTATTCAAATACTTTATAATACATCGCATTCCGACGAGGCTTATTTTATGTTTACCTGTGTCCCCTGTAGGTAGCAGAGCAGGCACATATTATGTACATTATTTATTATTGTGGGTCATTACATGTTTGTTTGTTATTGTTGCAGTCAGAGGAGCAAAGCCTGGCAAGAATGTGCAGCTGCAGGAAAGTGAAATTCGTGGATTATGCCTCAAATCCAGGGAGATCTTTCTCAGTCAGCCCATTCTTCTGGAACTGGAGGCCCCTCTCAAGATTTGTGGTAAGTTTTTCTTATTTGTTATAGCAACATTAAAGGATTTGTATGAAAAGCAGTAGTAGGCTTATGCTTCAGCATTGGTTAATGTTGACAAGGGCTCCTAAACAGTATGGAAATGTATGAAAATTGATTTTTGGTACCTTCCAAGTCTGGAGAAGATGGGGAAAAGAGAGTATTGAAAAATGTATATTTGTCCACACTGTTTATCTAAAATCTCCAATTTCCACATAATAGATTGAGCATAAAGGTAAGACGTTTCAATCTGTTAGCAGCTAACAGTCCAAATGTTTACAACTGTGTGTGAGGAGCTCCAGCCAGAGAATGAACAGACACAATAGGGTACATGTTTTCCAAGGGCTGGCATAACAAATCCAAATAGAAAGCCTAGTTGGCATAAAAAAAGGGGGGAAAAAGCTACATGGAAACTTTGTGTAAAATTGGCAGACATCTCCTATATGGGCAACGTGACAATTGTAGGTCACATGCAAGGACAAAAGTACTTGTCTTGTCTTTGCAGCATCCTCTGTGCGCTGACTCTCAGTGTTTTTGGTCTAATGCTGCATGAGACTGCAACCAGACACAACTAATGACAAATATTATCAGCCAAACTTAGAAACTATTTATTTACATAAACTGAAAATTTCTAATAAGATGTCAAATATTATATAATTTTTCATAGGTCTCTCAATATATCAATTCTGACTTATTCTTCAGGTGACATCCATGGGCAATACTATGACTTGCTGAGGCTGTTTGAGTATGGGGGCTTCCCTCCAGAAAGCAACTACCTGTTTCTGGGAGACTATGTGGACAGGGGGAAGCAGTCTCTGGAAACCATCTGTCTTCTACTGGCCTACAAAATCAAATACCCAGAGAACTTCTTCCTGCTGAGGGGAAACCATGAGTGTGCTTCAATTAACAGAATATATGGTTTCTATGATGAGTGTGAGTATTTTATGCTGAGTTTGGTAACAGAGAATATATTGTACCTCCGCCGGCAACTAATTCATTTTACACTGTAATAATAATTCATTTGTTGATTCAGTTTTATGTTTGTTTTTTTTGTTGAACCACTGTGTGACTCAAGTGTTATTTCTGTTGAGTCCTCACACAGGCTGTCTTTGATAACCTGTGCTTTTTTTAGGAGTCTTTTGACATGTGCTTCAGTGGGTGAAAGCCTCCTTCCTTGAGGCAACTCTGAACTGAAATCTGTTTTGTCTTGTTGTAGGTAAAAGAAGGTACAACATCAAACTCTGGAAGACCTTCACAGATTGTTTTAACTGCCTCCCTATTGCTGCAATTGTTGATGAAAAGATCTTTTGCTGCCATGGAGGTTGGTTTATTGTATTTGCTTTTAAATTGTGTATTTTGTTAATTTATGTAATAATTTTTTTGACGCATTTCTTCACTTAGTTACTGTTGTAGCAGTTTGGGTTATAATGTTCAAAGTTGTCTCATTGACGTCAGTCATAGTGATTTGTCCTTGAGTAATGCTGTCTTTGCTGTTTGTCAACTGACGTGGGCCTCTGCAGCATGGAATGAGTATTGGTCACTATATCAGTGTGTTTATTTGTCCCTTATTGCTGCTCTGTGTAGGACTTTCCCCTGACCTTCAGTCGATGGAGCAGATCAGACGCATCATGCGCCCAACTGACGTCCCCGATCAGGGCCTGCTGTGCGATTTGCTCTGGTCTGATCCAGACAAAGATGTTTTGGGCTGGGGAGAGAATGACAGGGGTGTATCATTTACCTTTGGTTCAGAGGTGGTGGCCAAGTTCCTGCACAAACATGACCTGGATCTTATCTGTCGCGCTCATCAGGTAATTACATTGCGCTTACAGTGATAATAGAAAGATTCCTGTGTAAACATGGATGTATGATGTAATATATTTGTGTTGTGTTATCAAGCTTATAAAGGGACAAGCCGCAGTACCTTTTTTTTATATTGCTCTATAGCATGTAGTGCATGATTAATGTTTTACATATATATTGCAACTTGAGTGATTATTTTTTCCCTTGTACTTACCCCACTTTCAGGTTGTTGAGGATGGATATGAATTTTTCGCAAAAAGGCAGCTTGTGACTTTGTTCTCAGCACCTAACTATTGTGGGGAGTTTGATAACGCTGGTGCCATGATGAGTGTGGATGAGACACTCATGTGCTCCTTTCAGGTGAGGCATTCTTATTTGAGGATCGTAAAATTTGCACATTGGTTCGAAATAATTTGTAATCGTAAATAATTCTTAATTGAACAACAGTTTAAGTATTGTACATTAGATATTTCATATTATTAAAGGTTAACTTAAATGCTCTGTAGGTTTACTCACATGAGTTATACTGAAGATTAATTCTATAAAATTATTAAAGTTTACTCTGTGGTTTTGCAATTTGAACTATTGGCATAGTACTTTGGCTGCTGTATTGTTTTCTTTTTCTTTTCTTTTTTTTTGACAGGAAATTTATTTTTCCTTGGGTGTGTTTGATATAAATTTTCAGAAGCTGTACCTTTATAATAATTTTCAGCTCATTTCATTCCACTTATAGATTTTGAAACCAGCTGAGAAGAAGAAGCCCAACGGCAGCCGTCCTGTAACTCCTCCTCGCAACATGGTCACCAAGCAAGCCAAGAAATGATTAAGGGTGGTTGTCGGGAGTCTTGACTCCTATCTTCTGCTTTCGTCTTCTGCATTTGAAGGATTGGTTATCCTTCATGCTGCCAATACTGAAAAGATATCCACTCCTACTCGATGAAAGCAAAATGTTTTGTTGTTTTGTCCACAGGGGTAAATTGATATGTCACCATGAAATCCTCAGGTGTTTTGCACTCCATTTTGCAGCTAGTCTTTGCCACATATGACTGTTCAATCAGGAAAAATGTAACAATACGGCTACTTATGCACAGGAATGCCTTGTTTGAAGCTGTGCACACTTTTTCCAGTTTATTTCATGTCTTATTCATTTGTCATCTTTTTCCTCACTGTCTGTAATGGGTATTAATGGCTATAAAACCAATGGGAAAAGTCACAAACACCTGTTTACTCATGTAAAATATTATTTACAATTTATTTACAGTTGGTGTCATAGGACATCGACTACACTGCATCATCACATTTTTAAATAAGTCTTGTGCTAAATTAAACCAATAAAGAAGCACTCTTGTAATGTCTAAATCTTTCTAATAAACTTTGAGTGTATTTTAGGGGGAAACTTGTATTTGAATTTCATTTTGTCCATAATACTTTTGCCTTTAAAAATTGCAATACACACTGTATTACAAAACTATTAAGTGCAATGCCTCTTTATTTACACAACACCCCAATGATGGGTAGACAGAAGAGGTGGAGGGAGTATTCTGATTCTTTTGTGCTGTCAACACCTTACATGGGCAAGGACTGTCAGTTAAAAGTTCTTATAATATGAACAATGCATCATACTCTAAGATTATTGTATATTTGATCTGTTAAAACACAAGATTCCATAAACTCAGAAAAATAACACTGAAAATGTGGTTTTCACTGCACAGAAAAAAAAAATCAACATAAACTACAATACCTTCTCCTGAGGTGCATAAAGTAATACAAGCACTTAAAACTGAGTAAATGCATTTAGTTACATTCCACCACTGGAAATGGAAAAAGGTTTAGGATCAATTTATTTATCACTGATCAACATCCACAAGGGGGAGACATTTAAAGTGCACAGTTCATAATTAATTTTGACCTCACAAATTAACAGCTATACTCTCCGAGACTTTTACTTAGAACATTAAAAAAATAATACGCTAATCTCATAAAAAAATAACCTGGTTACTGTCTCACATAGTGGCAAACCAAAGCGGTCGGTTAGTTATCCAATGCTCTGAGACTGGCTGAAAGCGATATGCCCTTATTTGGAAAATGTAGTTGCGTAATGTTGTCTGACGTCATAGCAGTCACAAGACCTCGCTAGCTGAGCAGAGCGCGAGGCCACCGGGCAGCTGGTCCACATTCTGTCCACGGTAGTGTCTTAACCAGCAGAACTGGCACCATGGCTGTGGGGAAACAACTCTTACGGCTGTTTTGGAGTGGCAGAGGCGGCTGTTTTCTGTGAGCCACCACCTCGTTTCGGATAAACTCCGCCGGGCTCCTGTTCTCACACCAGGGGACCGCATTGTCTATGTGTGCGTGGAGGCTGTTGTTGTCGGCGGCGGTGTCTGGTTAGCTCAGTCCATCTCCAGTCTTGCTAGCAGCTCAACATTGTGTGTTTACGTCGACGCTAAGCTAGCCGAGCTGCTAGCTTGGCCGGGTTCGTGAGTTGGGAGCTGGTGAGTGGGTGATGTTGTCCGTGCTGTCGTACGGTAGACTGGTTGCCAGAGCTGTCATCGGCGGACTTTCTCAGACAGACAGCCGCGACTACAGCCTGGTGACGGCGAGCTGTGGCTTCGGGAAGGATTTTCGCAAAGGCATCCTGAAGAAAGGGATGTGTTATGGGGACGACGCGTGCTTCATAGCCCGACACAGATCTGCTGATGTTTTGGGTGAGTACTGTCTGATGGAAACATTAACCAAGCAGTGCAGCAAGACTGAGTCTAACATTGGCCATGACCTGAAAGGCAGGTCAAGGATCACCCCGTTGTTATATGAAGGCGGAAATACCTGAAATAACTGGATCGCAACCTGTAAAATGAGAACTGATTGTTCCTACGAGAACAATGCAGTCATACAGAGTCCGCTGCACCGGCTGGGTTCTTGCATGGTGTCAGAGGTTAATTCCTCTGCATCTTCAATGTGCCAAGAAATACAAAAAAGAAAACAGACTTTAAAATATGCTCTATTGGAAGTTGATCACATTGACTAGAAACCACAATGGTCAGCCTCATTAAGTCAGTCTGACTGAGGCTTTGGTCTAATAGACTTCAGATAGATACCAAGTGTATCTGTTTCACAAAGCTGTTAAGCTGTAGACTGTGTTAAGTAGGACTTAGTGGGGAAACTCAGGTATTTTTTAAGTCTGGAAAAAACAGTGATGCCTGTCATTTATAACAACGCCACAGTCATGCATTGGATAGTTGGATAGGACAGTTGAAGATTGTCATATCTCATTACACTGTGGTACGAAAACACAGACTACCCACGAATTGTGTCACCGGTTGGATGAACTGACTGTGGTAACAAAGTTATTAATGTTTTAAGCTTCAAAGAAGTCAGACGTTATTTCTGTCAAACTGTCTTAATTTGCATTACTTATGTCAAAGTAACTGTGTAACCAGTCTAAGACTACAGACAAGTCCAACGCATTTTTATGAAACTGGGCCCCTATCAACTAACAGCCCTTCTGAAAGTGTGTGTGTGTGTGTGTGTGTGTGTGTGTGTGTGTGTGTGTGTGTGTGTACAAATGCACACAACACACAAGAAACAGTGGAAATAATAGCATCATTTCATGCAATCGGGTTATTTTGGGGGGTTGATTAGTTGCAAAGCCATGTGTGTTTCTGAGCAGGCCTGTGATGTTCTGGCACAGGATGAGGAGACGCACAGGGCCAGCCTTGTATGGTCAGTGGAGCAGATGCTTGTGTCCTGAGAGTTAAGGAGAGTAAAGTTTCCTTTCTAGGAAAACCCTGGAGCTGCCCTTGTGAGAATGAGCAGTCTTATTAACCTACAAAGAAGAAATGCTTCTACAAAAACAATCATGAAAGTTTTCAGGATTTCATGCAGGTGATGGATCAGGAGCTTAGATCTACAACACGGCATCAGTACACTGCCTAAAATTTGGTACCATTAACTTTATCTGGCATATATGAAAGGTTATGTTGATGTTTTTTAATGTATTGAAATTTACCCGAGATTTCTGGGTGTTTAGGTGCAATGGTTGGGTGGTCATGGGATTTGGGGGTCCTGAGAAAAATATAATGTTATGCGATTGAAAGTGTGCATTAAATTTCACAGTTCAAGACGTAGTTTGTGGAAGACTTAGGAGTACAAATGGGGGGTTCCTACTGCAAGAATATTGGTTTTGCAATAAATAAAAATATGCATCATTATATCATTTTGGATTATGATTACTATATATTTGGAAACCTGGAGCAGATAGTAAATAATACCTTTAAAAACCAAACTTGTTGAAGAGGTCCACTGGTGACAAATTACAGTCACTCTTTATATGCTTCATATACTTTTTATACTCTCCACATTGATTTGACTTAAATTTGGCTTAAGTTATCTCCAAAATGGCTGCATCTAAACAGGGAAAACCCTGACGACTTGATTTCCTGTTTGCATTTTGGTGAAAGTATATGCTGTTTTTCTTAAACTTGCAGGAGTACAGTATTTCAACTAATTCTCTACCTACTTGTTAAACAAGTCTGAGGAATGCCAAAAAGTATGTATTCATGACCTTGTTTTTAATCCTTTTGCTCAAATGTGAAAAGGTTCTTAAGTTCATCTACAGTGCTAAAACAATGGGTCTATCCAAGACTGGAATTCATCATTAGATCACCATCTGTCCGTTTCAGGTGTGGCAGATGGAGTAGGAGGTTGGCGAGACTATGGCGTGGACCCATCTCAGTTTTCAGGAACTCTGATGAAGACGTGTGAGAGACTGGTGAAGGAAGGACGCTTTGTACCCAGCAATCCTGTTGGAGTCCTCACAACCAGCTATTATGAGCTGTTACAGAACAAAGTGCCACTACTGGGTGAGTGAAGCCACACGTCATCTTAACGCCTCTAGAGATTTGTACTGATGATGAACACTAGATATCCCAATGCAGTGTGGAATACGTCTTACCCCATGCAGTCATCTTGACTATATGCTGTGTAAAGGCGTACGGTTCCTGCTGTGTAAATTTTGTCTGTGGTTTGGATTAAAGTACACTACTCGGGGTTTGGTTGGTTGTTTCCGTCTGTTCTGTTTAGCAGCAGGCTGGATGAAGATTTTTGCGTCATGAGTCAGAGAACAGCCAGATCCCATTAAGAAAATCTGGGAATGTCCCAACTCCTGACCTGCCTTGTGAATTTCACTTTCAGATTCCCTGTTCTCCATCGTTCTGCTTCCTATCAATGAAGCATGCACAAACATGTAGGATAAGGAAACAAATGTTTTAGGAACAGATCTGTGTCTCAGTGTCAGTACTTTTCCACCCCGTTATCACATGTGTGGCGGGGGAAACAACACTGTATTGTGCTGTTCCTTCGCAGCAGACAGAATGTTCTTGAGTGTGTGTAACTATACTTCTGGAGAGAAAACAGACAATAAATGGGAGTGAGTCACATTGCATGAGGGTTTTGAAGGTTGATCCCACAGAGCATATTTTGGTGTGCCTGATGAATCACTAGTAGGGTGTGGCTCTGCGCTGTTTGCCTGCTTCAGCAGCTCATGTTTCCTCTTCATCTCCCAGGTGGTGGACTTCCAAAAATTTTTACAATCTTGATGCCGATTGTTATACGTCAACTTGGTGTTTTTTCAAACTAGTGTCATTAACCCGACACAGCAGAGTTGTCAGGGTTTGGAAATTTTCAGTGGTTTTTCATTTTCACCCTGGCTTTCAGTCCAGTTTTTGATTTTCATTTAGTTTACAACTGCATAAGTAGTTTTAGTTTAGTTTTCATGTAGATGAATCAATTAGTTTTAGTTTAGTTTTTAGTTGTTTAAGTATTATGAATGAAACCTTGGTTTACAGAAACTTAAGAAATGTAGTATGAGAAAAAGCATTACATTAAGTATGATGTGCAAATCTATTGTTTATTTAACGCCCTATAGTGTGCAAAGCTGTTACATTATTGTACACCGTGTGCCATATTTTAGATCCTTGTTATGACAAAGTGTTATAGAAACTAATTTTCATTTCATTTTGGCTTGCGTTGCATAGATCATTGTAGTTTTTAATTAGTTTGTGAGTCTTTGGAAACTATCATCTTTTATTATTATTTCAGTGTAGAAAAATAAATATTTTTGTTGCTAGTTTTGTTAGCTGTAAAACCTTGCGACATGGTTCTACATAGTACACAGGAACAAAGCAAAACACGAGGTTTGATTTTAAAATGACACTGATCATTCACTCTATGACTTTCTACTTCATCCTTTGTTCTCATTATTTGCATTTTAAATTTCTGTCCGACATTTGCATTAACACTGAAGACGTGTACCTTTTGTGTGTCTAATTTCAGGGAGCAGCACCGCCTGCATTGTGGTGTTGGACCGGCAGAGTCACCAGCTGCACACAGCCAACCTCGGAGACTCTGGTTTCCTGGTTGTTCGAGGAGGGGAGGTGGTTCACCGGTCCGATGAACAGCAGCATTACTTCAACACACCCTTCCAGCTGTCTATTGCCCCCCCAGAGGCTGAAGGGGCAGTCCTGAGCGATAGGTGAGATGGCAAGTCCCTTGTACACCTGCTGCTTCTCACACATCTGCTCTGTTGTGGAGAACACAAAAAGCCAGTGTATTAGTTGATAACACAAGACTGTGGATTTGTTGTGGACATAATAGAGTCTGATAACAGTGCCAATCACGTGCAGCTCACTGTGTTCTCATTGCACTGCGGAACAGTTTGTCGTGCTTGTGTTTCACATGTGTCAATGTTTTGTGAATGTATCGACTGTGCTGTGCTCAGCTGTAGTGTAACTGGGTGTCTGGGCCATGTGCTGCCGCGTCCCGTTGCTGTGATGTGCCAAGCAGCGGAACAGTAGACATCAGTGGACGACAGGGCAGGCATTGGATGTTTGCCAAGTTTTCCCTCTTGCCCGGGTCAAAGTCTGTGTGGACTGATGGGCAAACTGATGAGTCCCCCTCCAATCCTACCACAGCAGGCTCAGCCACCTTCTCACTTGTTTAATCTGAGACCAGGCAGATTATATTTATATCTTAAGAGTGTTTTTTTTTAAATCTGAGAGAAGATGAACTATGGATAAACCCTGTTAAATTCTTATTTTGCCATGACAAAACTTGGATGAAATCACTTTAGAGAAGTTGCCATAGGTTTAATATAGTTGTTAAAATTAAATTTCATTTTTAAAAAAGCATTTTAAGCATTTAGTTGAAGGATTTAGTTGAGTGATTTACACTGAGTGCGGTAGCAGATTAAGTTTTCAATCCTGGGACACAAACATAGCAACCAATTGAGAGGAGTGCAAGGTTCACAGCTGAAGTACTCCTGTGACTATACGCAAGAAGTACTTGGCATCATGTTGTTTTTGCAGAGGGAAAGAGTGGTACTTCTGGAATAAAATAGTATGCTGCCAAACATGGGTATCTTGCTGTTGCTGATATCAGTGAAGATGTCAAAAATGAACACTGAGACAATATCACAATGGTAATTTTGCCTGTCTCTGGACTTGTTGCAGGGAAGACTTAAGTATATATCGGTGCCTAATGAGTCAATTTAAAGCACAGTCTAGGACAACCAGGAATTATTATTTTACTTTAAGGGATGTATTTAACAAAAAAGATTTTCTGAATCCCTGGATGTCACTGTGACCTGCAGTTCTGACAAAACTGAAACCACAGAAGAGAGTACAGGCTGTTCCAGGGGGTTTTTGGCTCTGTGTGTCTTGATGTAGTCCAGACAGATTGTAATGAATAATATCCATGACTGCCTAAGGGGCAAGCAGCAATGGAAAGACACCTTCCAAGAAGTAAACCTGACACTGGCAGACTAACTTGGTTTCTACCCAGTGTACGTATGTATGGAGGTATCTTATCCTCCTCATGTGATTTTAAGTTTCTGTCATGAGAAGCCAAGTTGAAATACAACTGAGTATGGTTCTCATGGCACTGTCAGTACCTCAGAGTAATCTCAGAGTAATCTGCTGTAATCAGTGGCTTTTCCTCGAGCAGAGAAGCTGATTTAGAGGTCTAGATTATTCTGTCAGGTCAGACCAGACCGATTTTGTGTACGGGGGTGTAAAAGAGCGAGAGGTAGGGATGAGACAGAAAAGGCTTAAACAGGACAAATAAATAAGGTCACTGCTGAATAATGAAAGTGAACCCTGAATCACCTGCGTCATGTGCAGTGTTATCATCTTACCATGCCTGTTCCTACAGCCCGGATGCAGCCGACAGCTCTTCCTTTGATGTCCAACTTGGTGACATCATTCTTACCGCCACCGACGGGCTATTTGACAACATGCCAGACTACATGATCCTGCAAGAGCTGAAGAAACTCAAGGCAAGTTGAATTAAAGCACAAAGAGACTGACCAGGCACAGGAATATGCAATGAAACAAACTTCATGCCTTGTATCATTTTGTCCTTCAGAATACAAACTATGAGAGCATCCAGCAGACCGCTAGGAGTATTGCAGAGCAGGCCCACGTTCTGGCTTATGACCCGAACTACATGTCGCCTTTTGCACAGTTTGCCTGTGACAATGGACTGAATGTAAGAGGTAAGCATCTCTGAGCTACCAAATGGAAGGGCTTCTTATGTTCTGTTGCTCTTTAAAAAAAGTTCCTACAATTCAAGTTTTTCCCTTAAATGTGTTTTGGGAAGAATTCGCATTATCATACAGGAACAAAACAACGAAATGAAGTTAACGTAGAACCAGTGCCACTGATACAAACTGTTCAGCCTGGTCAGAATTGATCAGAACCAGCAGCTAGGTCATGTGAGATGTTATATGTGGTAATTAATCAGAAATGAGCCGATTCTATAGGTGGTGAAGTTAAAATTGGTACTTTCATTTAATATGGGTCCAGAACCATACAGTAGTAAAACTATAAATTCATTGATAAAAAGGGTTTTCAATGACCATGTAATTTATCTTATGTGGGTTTTTTTTTTGGCTCTTTCATGCTAACAAGCTGCCTAGGTTCAGCGATGGAAACTTATCGCCACATCTTTTTTCATTTGTTGAAACTTGCAGAAACCCTTTCAAGCCATTTCAACTGCGAGTATTTTTGGACTAATAGGAAACTGTTTTCTCTCTCCAGGAGGAAAGCCAGACGACATCACAGTGCTACTGTCTATAGTGGCTGAATACACCGACTAGAGTCTATGACAGTGATGGACTGCTTTGATTCCTGCTGGCCAGGATGAAGGACTGATGTGGGACGTTCCCTCGCATCCTTGGCTCTATTCTGCCTCAACCCCCAGTTGACCATAATCCCCCCTCCCACCTAAATGAAATAAACTCCTACAGGCCCACTTCTCTGTGATCGTGTACATCAGAGAGTGGCTGACTAAATAGGACTCAAGGCCCAACACATCCTCTTGGCCAGGCTGCAGTGTTGGCATCTTTGCAATGTCCCAGTGCGCACCGGATAATCCCATTGCCCAGGATAAGCATTCATTGGGCACATTGGAGGTGAGGATCCTGTCTGATGAGGATAAGTTGTCTTTGTCTGATGGGTGGTTTGGGCAGGGAGGCGGTTGAAATTCAGACAAAGAGGCAGATGTAGCTAGATGGTAGGTGTGAGACTTTAAGTGGCTCCATGCTGGGCTGCCGGAATGGAAAAATACAGACTATCGGTCCTGTCAAGAAGGGAACTGCGCAGGAAATGGTAGCATTAGGGCTGAATGAATGGGCTGCGCAATGTAAGCGGATGTCCTAATGAAACAGTGATAGATAGAAAATCTGTGTTAAAGGGCGTGGAACCTGTGGTAGGTGCAGGCTCTGTTCTGGGATATTGTGTTAAATGTTTGCCAAAAAAAAAAAAAAAAAGTAGCGTGTGTGTACAGAGCCCCTGTAAGGTAATAATGGCAGATGGTTTCTGGACTACTTTGTGTTCTAGGTAATAACTTCTGCATTACCTCCCAAGGCTTTTGGTTTACCTTGCAAATTTGTTTTGCATTCCCACTGATCCATTAAGACCAAGAGGAGTGCAGCTCTCTGCAGCCTCAAGTACGCCTGGCTGTGGGTTGAGCTACACTGTTTTAGTTTTAGCTGTACTGTGGCTTCTGTTTGTGTTTACATCTCCCAATCTATTAACATGAACTCAAAAAGCTTCCTACAGCCACACACTAATGAACGTTCTGAATCTGAACCCTTGTGCTTTTATCAGATGTGGCAGATGTGATGCCTCAGGACACCAAGAGTAGCTTTACAACATTGTTCAGCCATTGCAACCAATTTAGTGCACACATAAAGTGCATGTAGTAAGTGTTAAAAATGGTCTGTCACTGCCATGGTAGTAACAACTCAAAAGTGCAGTCATACTTAAAGTGACAGCAACATTTAAGGAGTAGAGGTACAGCAATCACAGCCACTCATCTTATCATGAGCTGCAGTGATACTATGAGCAGTCATAGTAGAGAGTGCATTATGGTCAGAACCAAGAGTTGTAACTAACACATGAAACTAGAAGGGGAATCAATAGCGTACACCTTACCAGGGTCCTGTAATTCAATTATAACCTTAAATGACTATGCTCAAAAAGTAAACATTTTCAGCATCTGCTACTTTTCCTTGATCAACTCCAAAATTTAATGGGTAGTTTTTGTGTAATCCTGCTGACAGACAAACCAAAAACCCCACAGGTGGTAACACATTCTCCTCAACAGAGGTGTTATTTATCTTTTATCATAATGCATCTGTTGGTAGAGCTCAGTCTTCCTTTTTTGATCAGATGGAGTGCAAAATTTTTTTGAGGCTAGTAGAGAAGGTACTGCAAGGGAATGCAAAAGAAGGTCAGAGGAACCCTGTAACCTGTTGGCGGCTCTGTATTTGTGATGTTTGTATATTTGGTGTTAAGTTTCTTTGGGTAGGTCAATCCAATATGACTTCATGATGAAGAGAGGCAGCTGCCTTTTTCCACATCAGTGCAATTCAAGTCTTGCACAAATTTTGTTACTTGGCTGTTGATGAGCGTTTCCTAGTTCAAAGGCCTCTTGAAATATCCATTGTGTCAAACTGATGCCCTCCCTTTAATCTTACAGCTGCTGTTGATGTTGAACTCTGATTGCGATTCCATGTGATGTGTGTGTGAATAAGTGTGATGAATGCTCTCATGTGCTCGCCCGTGTGTCTATGGATTTGTGTAATTGGTGTCTATGACATGGATGTGAAGGCTACAGACATCTCCGTATCCACTGGGCTGAATTGCTCTGACAGCCTTAAACGCACAAAGCTTAAAAAAGCATATCTGACAAAGCTCGACAAAGTGGAAGTTGGTCAGGTGACCAAATGTATTTTTGTAACTTGTTGAATGACATTGGTAGATTAATTACTGCATCAGAGTAGCTTTAGAAACTGTTCACAATTTGCATTTCTTTTTCTCCTTTCCCTCACCCTGCTGTAATAACACCAGTGGCTCATTCAAGTCAAGTCACTGCATGTTTAATGTGGAAAAAATGGTCATTATATGTTTCTTTTACATAACTACAGATTTGCACTCTGCATTTATCACATCTTTTACCCACAGTGAAAAAGCTTACTTGGTAAACTTGTATTTTGTGTAAAGTTGTGATAATGTGCCTTGTATCAGATGTCGTTGATACTGGCAAACATGTTCATGATTCCTTAAACCTCAGACTATGTGCTGGGTATTGAGCACAAAGCCTGAAGCTGTTAGCCATAAGACTGAACACAGCTTTCCTGTCTTGCCCTGCTGTCTTAACATGAACTCTTTCCACCTGCATTCAACACTTTTTCCTCCTGAAAGCTGACCTTGAACACTCAGTCAGGAGCTTAGGAATAGTGATAAAGCCATCCCACGCTTAGAAAATCCTCTCCGTGGATTCTTCAGATAACTGTTTACAATCTGCACTATTGAATGGACTGTTTCCCTTCTTTATCTGACAAGTTCACAATGGAGACTGCAGTGGTGGGTGTCACTTTGAAACAGGGGTAAAGGGCATAGAAGAGCAGATTTACACAATGTGGCAAATGGTCAAAATGTGAGATTTTTTTTTTTTTTTTTAAGCATCATAGCACTGAGGACAATCTAAGCAGCCTTAAATATGTTACAAAGCAATTCTCCCTGTCAGATGGTACAGCCACTGTTCGCTATGTGGTTCCTGATTCCTAACCTGCCCTGAAGCTCTCCCATGTCTCATTTCAACTTCATCCTCCTCTTCCAACCAAACTTTGTTACAACCAGAGCACGTGTCTTTATATTTTGGGTGTAAAGTTTGATGCAGATCTGTGTTCTGTAAAAACATTTTCAAATCTGTACAATATTTAAATAAAGAGTATAGTATTTATTATCATGCTGTATTTGATTTTTTTTTTTTTTTTTTTTTTTATCTGAACGTTGCTTGAATGATAAAACAATACATTTCAGACTTTTACTGTCTTTGCTTGTAATATTTTCCCATGAAGTTAACACTCCAAAGCCCTGACTTCACCCTAATGAACTCAGGCTGTTTAGTTTTGTTGTGTCAGCCATAAACACAAAATGCCGCCAAAAGAACTCCTTGTACAACCTGAGTGTACTCCCACATTCCTCACACATCAGGCATACTAAAAGTTATTATCAGCAGACAGGTGTGGCATCTGACGTAATGTCTTATACCAGACCACTAACAGTCACAACTCTGGTTTTTTATGTGAACATTTCCCAAACAAATCACTATTCAATAAATTACAACAATGAATACATTAATTTACACGTCATGTCAACTTGAAGATCAATACAAAATATACATGTGAATCTTTTGAGCCACAAATAAAAGCCTTAAAGCTACTTTTAAATGTCAAAAAACAAATTAGTTCATTTATGTTATTATCTTAACAGCCACTCTATGTTGGTAACTGCAGAATCAAAAAGCCAAGGCTAAAAAACAAGCTAAATAGTATTTAACAGCTCTTTCCTTAGTGTGAGGGGCTTCTTGGGCAGTCGTCTTCCATATCCTCCTCCACATCACTGTGACATGCCAGGACTGGCAGCGTGGCAGCACAACCATCCTCTTCCTGCTGTGAAGACAGGGCCTTGAACAGAAGGGAGCAGATCTACAAAGGAGAAACAATACTTTTAGTCATGTTTCTGTTACCTCTGTATTTTACTTATGCCACCATCAAGGTCTATTGGAAAGATGAACCTTTCCACGTGTGAATTCAAAATTACCAGTGCGTTGTGTTCAAGTGCTTTTGTTGTGGCAAAATGAAAAACGACAGACACAATTTATCGTGACCTGCTACTTGGGTAAAACCATTTTGGACGTGTTAATTCATCTGCTACAGCATTTTTTTTCATTCATTTATTCATCTTCTGAACTTCATCCTCGAGAGGGTCACAGGGACACGTGCACACTGACATATATAAGAGACAAACAACCCATCACTCACATTCACACCTATGTGCAATTTAGCTTAAACTGCGGGAGGCTTTTGCGACCAATTTTTCATCAGATCTGTAAAACCCCAGTCATAGCCTAAGTATCACGAATCTGTAAGTCTTTCTGTGATTACTCACCTGAATCTCGTGCATTACGGTGAACAATTTTGAAGTGCCATCCACCATAAACAAACCATGTGTTTACAAACAGCCAGTAGGTCACTCGGACATCTTCGGAATTTTGTCACGACATGCACTGTGGGAAACGGAGGTTCGCGCAGCCGCCTGGCAGCAGCAGCACAACCATATGATATGTGGATGAAACAAACACGATGCTGAAACGCAGAAACAGCTGGAGGAATATGCATAGAGGGAAGGGAGCTCCTGCCATTTCCACGTCGTGTCTGTAGCAGCTGCTGCTGCCAGGTGGCTGTACAAGCCTCCGTTTCCCACAATGCACATCGAGACAAAATTCCAAAGATGCCCGAGTTGCCTCCCGGCTCTGTTTGTAAACACATGGTTTGTTTATGGTGGATGGCACTTCGAAATTGTTCACCGTAATACAAGAGACTCAGGTGAGTAATCACAGAAAGACTTACGGATTTGTGATACTTAGGCTATGACTGAGGTTTTATAGATTTGATGAAAAACTGGTCACCTTTAACCAATTAACCTATTAATGCATGTCTTTGAAAGCCGATGTTCCGGAGAGAACACACATGGAGAACATGCAAACTCCACTTTTTTTTGTGTATAACTGTGCATATTATAAATGTGCAAGATCATCAGCTAACAGCAGCAGAACATTAATAAAAGCAGTGTTTATCATTCATGATTAATCCCTCGTTGCTCTCTGGCATGTTGAAAAGTTCAGATTATTTTCGTCTCAGCAGCTCGTGTATCGAAATTTTTTCCCAGTTACCCTGTGAAAAATACAACATGAGGGGGCATTCATATGCAATTTTTGAATTCATAAGTAGTATCTATATTACAAAAGCCAAGTGACCTCTGTGTGCGTGCATGTATGTGTATCTGCTTTATAACTGAAAAACTTGACAGATCTAGCCTTTGCCTTTTGGTGTACTTATGTATTTTGGGTCAAGGATCAGACAGGCAAAAACAGCTTACTGATACGACCAATACTTTTGGAGTTATTAGTTGTTTTTCAAATTATAATGGGCTTACAGGTGGCCTGTGGACAAGTCCATTCACAGCCGCAAACTGGGAGGGGGCTGGATCCGGATCAACGGAACCGGCCAGACATGACGGGAGAACCGGGTCCGGCAAAGTAGTCCACCACTGTAACACAGTGACAGACCGTTCTGTGTAGACTCCGATCAGACAGACCGGAGTTCAGTGGATCACTGATCAGAGTTATTGTGAATGAGAGCCAGGTCCGGCTGTGATCACAGACTAACAAGGTCAGTCTGGTTCTTACTGTAGCCTGGTTCCACTCTGCCGTTAGACCCAGCCCATTAAGGGCCCCCCCCCCCCCCTGACAGTCACTGCAGATGTCAGTGACTGTCAATAAACCGTCATGTTCAGTCCTGTGTAAAAGTCTTATGCTACCTTCATGTGCTACCAGGAACAATAATATTCACAAACCGTCATGTGTAGTCCCGTGTCAAAGTCTATGGTCCACATGGATGTCAATACAAAACAAAATGAGGGCCATTGTATTTGTTCCTAATCTGTGTGTTACACCAGTAAGCTTAGTCATCAAGTAATGCGAATGTGCTGAAGTCATACAGTAATGATGTAAAACCCTTTCAAACACATATATAAAGGAACTATGAATGCATTCTTATCTGTTACTTTTGATTTCAAAACAAAACAAAATGAGGCCCATCATATTTTTTCTTAATGTGTGTGTTACACCAGTAAGTTTAGCTCCCATTTTATCAGCTCTACTGCTTCTAGAACCCATGGATTCCCACAGGTCAACACGCTAGTTTACCATAATTCCCATAGCACATGAAGGCAGCATTCAAGCCTGGATGTTTTATTAGTGTCAGTACAAGATGATATTCACCTCATTATACAGCAAAGTACGTTTCACAGATAACATTCAGGATGGTGAAACCAAACTACATTTCCACCTCACATCCTGTGGCACTTTGATCATCTTTTTAAGACAAATCTCATGCAGTGATGCATTATGGCAGTGTGGGCAGACTTCCAGGTGAGGTGTAAGAAAAACACTTTAAGCACTTGGCATTCCACAGTAACACCCAAACTGCAAAGACGGTGAAATGTGGTAGCTTCAGGGCACAGAGACTATAAAACCAAAAGGAAGATATAATGTATTTTAAGGTACTGGTGAGGTATTATATTCATTAAGATATGTCCTGTAAGGAAAAGAACTACCACTACATCATTTTAGTACATGCCCTGAAGCATGGAACCGATGTTTATATTTTAGACAGATAGTGCCTGAATCTTCCCACTGCAGAGAGAGACTGGCTGAAAAAAAATATAAACTGGCTTTGTCAGTGTTGAAATGCATGTCAGCATTTCAGAAACCTAAAAAGAAATTCAGTCCTGAAACTGGTACAGGGAGCTAGACAGTGTCCTGTCCATGGAGACAAAAGGATGTTTTGTAGTAATATGAACTCTATTTAGGCTGATTACTGTAGCCTTGATGTTTAATGAAAAACCTGTTCTGCTGAGGGAACTTTTTTTGTTGTAGATTTTGTTTGTTAAGCTTAGGAGAGAAGGAAAATGTGTGTAAGAAGTTTAAAACCAAGCCCTAAAAGAACCTGCAATTTTGTAAAGAAATATAATTAAATGTTTTGACTCCTTGTGGTTATTTTTGGCATGCTGTAAACACAAATGAGAGCTGCACACTTTATATGCACAATAAAAGAATAGAATAGAATAGAATAGAATAGAATAGAATAGAATAGAATAGAATAGAAATGTATTGATCCTTTATTGATCAGGGAAATCGAGGTCCCCATAGCAGCACAACACTGAATATACACAGAAGAAATACCCCAAGAAAATAGCAAAAATAACTATAAAAAAACAAAAAATGTAGGTAGAATCTAAAATCTGCGTTACCATAGAAGAAGCAGGAGACGTAGCAGCAGTGGCACAAGCATCATCAAGTACCCCCTGTCCATCAGGTTGTCCAGTCTGAAGCTGCATCAGAGCAGCAGGGTGCATTATGGGACTGCCCTGACTCGACGGGATCAGATCCTCAGGAATATCCTCACGTAGAATGATGTCAGGCTCACAAGAACCGACAGGAGGCGCGGAGGCCTCTGCACACCTGAGAACACAACCATACAACTCTTAAATCACAAGTTCTATGTTTTCAATTTATCACTTGGATCAGGAACTGGAAGATAAAAAAGTACCAAAACTGATTATTACAGTGTGTGCAGAGTGTATTGACCACTTAAGTTCCTGTCTAGACCATGTAATAAAGTCCCAGCACATCTCACTGGAAATGGTGGTCATACTGATGAAGCTCACGACAGAGGAAAGATGGTGCTCATGCTACACAAGGGGAAAACATGAGGCCAAAGTCACGGCAGGGCTACAGAAAGGCCAGAGAGGGAATTTCACGCCCCACTAACAACTACATTACTGAAACACAGAATATCTCTTTTAACCTGTTCTGCAGTTTAAATACATTTATATCTTCTCCTTTATGTTCTTACATACCAACGCATTATGACACGATGCCTATGCTTTTTTTTTTTTTTTGCATCTATACCTGATTATACTGGACTCTTTTTTGGAGTATATAGTACTGTTTATTGTCTGCAGTGACAAAGTAGCTTCTTATCTAATTAGCTCTAATATACATTTTAATCTATATTTGTTGCAGAATCTGTGTTAAATCTACTATATAAGAAGTGTTTAAAGTCAGTACATATGTTTTACATACATGCTCTAACACATGAAAGCATACAATCTCTTTTATACTTATGTAACAATTACCCTATCGTTAGAGTCACAGCATAATTGCACAAACGCACTTTTTCTCATTAGCTTTTAATCAGTGAGTGACATGTCTGTTTTTTTTGTTTTTAATGCTGTTTTTAACAGATTTTAATTTGTCTTTGTCTTTATGATGGTTGTATTTTGTTGTTCTAAGCCCGCTTAACACCCTGTGTTATCACTAGTTTTATTCACTTATTTAATCCCTTGTTTTATGTTTGGTGTATGGCACTTTGGCCAGCTGTAAAGTTCTTAAAGTGCTTTATAAATAAAGTTGGTATGGTATGGTATAATTGGCTAAGTCATACACTACATGGACAAAAGGATTAGGACACGGTGAATTCAGGTGTTTCTTTTCTAACAGGAGTCTGGGATACAAAACAATGACAAATGTCATAATATAGTTTTATACTGGGATAAATATCATTGTATTTCATTGGTTAGTTTGGTTTAAATTGTTATCTTTGCTTCCAAAATGTTTCAGAGACAGTTTTTACTTAATTTCTCTCAACATTGATTTTGGGTTTTTTTTCATCCATGACCATGATTATAAATGTTCTACCTCTAAATTTCTAGAATATTTTTCATGTTCTGACTGTAAATAATAATTTTCTACCACAACTAACCATCTACTTTCTTTACATCTCATTTAGGAAGAAATATCTCCCATCAAACTTAAGGAGAAAATATCGATGTTTATAAACTACAAGGACAATAATATAGGAACACATCATGGCTACAGCTGTAACATGTCCTGTTCATGCCGATTTGAGATGAAAACATCAATATTAATTATCAATGTGATATTTACCACAATAGAAAACTATATTATGACATTTGTTATTATTTTTTTGTATCCCAGACCCCTGTTAGAAAAGAAACACCTGAATTCAACATGTCCCAGTACTTTTGTCCATATAGTGTATGACTTAGGCAATTACACTATGAGGCTAACAATATGTTGTGGAGCCAATTAAAAGATGTGACAAAAACATTAGCTTCATTACGTATTCACCAGACATTCATGAACAACGTGTGACTACAAGTTCCCTAAAGTACAGTGTGAGCGACAACAACACAACTGTGTGCATGTAACTGTGCTGTACGTCATAGCCCTCAGGACAGAACCGGAGGGAGTATACAGAGCAGAATTACAGGAAGAAGTAAAGAGAACAACAAGCTGGGTCTAAAAACCTCCAGACAGCCATTAGTGGTTTGTGCTTTAATGGGCACACAGCAGTAGACGACAAAAGAACACAGTACCACAGCACGCTTCAAATCACCCAGAAAGAGTCAATTACAAAATGACATGAGAGGTTTGCATATGAATAAAAACACAGGTGTGTATCTCTGAAGGAACAGCATACTGAAGGATGAAACAAAAATATAAAGGCCTTTCTCCAGACTGTTTCGTCATCCAAATGTCTCCAGTCCTTGGACACTGTTTGAGATTTGTCACTGGCAGCAGTTGTCTCACCCACCACTGTGAATTACATATGAAATCAAACTTGCCTTCTCTGAGTGCACACAGATATGCACAGTGGCTGACCCTAATTTATAAGGCTCTTTTAAACTTGTTTCCTCCTTATTTGTGCACTTTATTGCAGAAAACTGTCATGGTGCATTCCTGTGTTGCCACAGACCACTCCCTCAAACTATTGTCTTCACCTGCTAGCTCCACCTGAGTCAGATCTCTATTAGGAGCCTATTTAAGCAGCTCCTCCGCTCAGGTGCAGTGCTGGAACATTCTGCTTCCTCTGCTCACCACAGCCATCCATAAACTCTCTTGGACTCTCTGAACATCATACATCTTCCTGTCATGCTGTGGACTCTGACTACTTTCACCCACAGGTTTCTCTTGTTATTCATGTTAAGGTTTACTTTCTGTTAATAAATCGCTTTACTCCTTCAGCACTGTATGTTTGAGTCTGTTCATTCTCTCTGTCATGACAAAGACAAGCAGCTGCTATGCCTTGCATTGTTGCGCTACACCTGTTTTATCTGTTCCTCAGGTAAGGACTGAAGTTGGAAAAAGAGTTTTCAGCTTTGCTGCCCCCTCCGCATGGAATACTCTACAGACTAAACTGAAACTCTCTGAAGTTATTCCACTTAAAGCCTTCTGTTCTATCCTGAAGGACAGACCGTGTGATGCCATTGGACAGTGCCTGTGTTTTTAAATTATTGTTTGCTGTTGTGTTTTAGCTCCTGCACTTCTTGTTGAAAACACTATTGCGCCTCTAAAATGTATGTTTTAATCTATACTGTCACTTCCTGGTAACTGTTATTAGGAAATGTGCTGCTGACCTCTTGGCCAGGTCACCCTTGTGAAAAAGATCGTGATCTCAATGGGTTTTATCTGGTCAAATAAAAGTTGAAACAGACTGTGTTTATGAGTGTTCTGAGGTCAAAAGAAACAGAGAAAACTGTGACACCATGATTTTATGTCTCTAAATCAGTAATCTCACGGCAGCTTTGGCTGAACTGCAGAGTGCACTTTTACACCGAAGACTCTGGATTATGTTCCCATCTCACTGAAATTACTTTAGGACGAGTTCACATCAGGGTCATCAGAGAGGAGGGACAGCATCCAAAACTATTTTAATGGACATAGTATGCTCAACTTTGTAATCAGACTAATTCACAAATAATGTTAATGTATCCTTTATGAGGAGCAGTTTTGGTTTAATTCGTGAGTAGTGAAAACTGTCTGCTCCTCAGGTCAATGATGATTCACAGCAGTGTCTGCAAGGAAGCCACAAAACAGATGACCCAGATGTTTAAGAGCCTGAGACAATGGGTGAGCAATGTGACAATATACACCGCATGAAACGTCTATTGTTTTCCTATTAGATATCTCTTTCATTGGGATAAAAATCACTCTTTAGCACACTATATTTGGTGATTTAGACGATATTTTCTATTGTTTTACAGGAAACTGGCATGAAAGCAGCAAAAATAAACATGGGGGAGACTGACCATAGACTGGGGTAAGTGTGAGAAAGAAGCCAATGGACCCCTGGAAGAATGGCTGCAATACTGTAACTAACGAGGATCCTACTAAACTAAATGAGCCATGACAAACTGAGGAGATTGTGCCTAAAAAAAGGGCTAATTATGTAACATGGACATGGTTTGGGTAAGCAAGGACTGACACAGACCAGAAAACTGGATCTTGTAAACTACACCACAGACCAGACCCTTCTAGACTCAGACTCCACTACCACCCAAACAATGACTTTATATTGCTTGCAACTGTAGTCCAAATGTGTTTTCTGTTGACCTTTTAATGTTAAACACATTAATACTGTCTGATTTGTTCCATTACAGTAACTTTTCTTAGTCAAGCAATTCATCACGTAATGACGTGAAATGTATCCTTATCTGTAATGGAAATTATTTATATTTTGGTCATATTTTACCATCCTAGACACAGTTAATATATTGATCATGTAAATATGGCATGTTCATTCGTTCATTTTCTGAACAGCTTAGTTCTTATGAGGGTGGTGGGGGTGAAGGTGGAGTACACTTTGGACATGTCGCCAGTTCATTGTAGGGCTGACACATACAAACAATCGTTTACTCTAACATTCACATCTATGGCCAATTGAGACTGAAGAGTTAACCTATTAATGTATTAAAGTGCACATCTTTGGACGGTGGGAAGAAGCAGGAGTAACCAGATAAAACCCATACACACATGGGAGAACATGCAAATTCTACACAGACAGGTGTGAAATGTATACTTAGCGCCATTAAAAATGCACGGGTCAGAATAACATGTATTTTTGGAGATATATAAAATTAATTGGTCTGGGGTTACCTTCATATTAAAGAGGGAAGCATTGGTCATTAGAGAATGAATTCTGGACAAATTGTAATCAACTTAACACGTTTATTCAGTCACTGAATACAGGTACTCAGAAACTGAAAGTGTCATCATTCAATATCAGGTGTGTCCACCTCTTACTTCCAAACAAGTAATGCAGCTACGCCGCGTGGAACTAAGTCTCGTGATCCTGTCCTAAGAGATCCGATCAATCAGACAACTGATTGTACTACGACGACAGCGCAGACAACGAGCAACTCCACCACAGCTCAGACTTGCTTGTAACATGCCAATGGTACGTTCTCTCTGTTGTATCATAAGTCATGGCATTTTGAGCTGACAAAAACATTTTGGCATTTTCTTTGCTGCCGTTATATAGACTATTGACCAGAGCTCAAGTTACCAGTCAAGTGTGACTCTGTACAAGTGATTCAACTCAATGTCTGACATTAAGGGATTAGTCCAAACGCCGACGTCACACGTGTCAGGAATGAAAAAAATACAGCTGTTAACTGTGTTATTCATCTTGTGAGCAAGGTATACAAAACAGGCACCTGAGCAAATCATTTTCTGGAAATTACACCACGTTTGGACCGTGTGTTTTTAATCGCATTAAGTATATATTTATTTTATTTTCAACAATTATATAAAAATATTTTCTATTTAGCTTAGTATCATATTATAATATTTAGCAGATGTTGTGTTATGCTTAATTGAAAATGTGTATAAAGGTTGCAAATAAAAGGAGAAACTTAAAAAAACCGCATTGCAACCAAATGGTTAAAGGTAGAACCCCCACCACCATAATGAATGATTGGACATTGGATGTGAGATTTACATCATGGAAAAGTGCAAAAAGAAAAAGTTTACAAGATTTGGTCTAAATGGACTGATTATGTAAAACCAGAGCGATCTGAATTCATTTGAGTGTACCTATAATTTTTTTTTTTACCTGGATGTATGTTCATTTCTCATTTATTTATTATTTTCCTTTTGAGGTACAGCCTGGACAATAAGCCATCCCTCCCTCATAGTTTTGTTACGTGAATGTTATTAAAATGTAAAAACACTGGAAAAATATCTTGTAAAAGCTTTTGCTGAAACTGATACAAGAGTGTCTATATTGCTTTTTAAAATAAAAAGAGAATTTTTCTTTTTAAAAAGGAGAAACTTCATGAAATATGAGCACTTTTCAATTCTTGGGTAATAAAAAAATATACCTTCCATGTAGTTATATTAAAAACAAATATTCATTACATTTACAAACATTGAGCTATATGTAATTATTTGTACAATGAAATAACTTATATTATGGTGTGAAATTTTGTCAGATCAGTCAGAAGTGTTGCTGTGACAGAATCCACAGCAGAGAAACCGATATGACAGTGAAAGAGCCAAGCAGCGGAGCAGACCGTTCCAGCAGAGACACGGGGATTACATCCAGTCAGTAAGACAGCCTTCAACTCTAACCCTACATGTCCTCCACTTGCCCTATTTATCTCTGTTACAGACACAAGGCCGGTTGCTGTAACATTACACCGTCTTGGAAAGCTAAAAACAGCCAATGAGGGCAAAGTATCTTGACTGAAGGCCAAGAGGGAAGCTCAGGTAGAGCCCTGTGGGAAGATTTAATTATACCCTCTAATGCGCTGTCACTGTAGATCTGAGAAACCTGCTGAGACTCCAGTTATGACAAATACACTTCCTGGTCTAAACAAAAAGAAAACAAACCCTGTAACTGTGCACAGTGTTAGTTTTGTACCTGGTGGCAGTGGGGACGGGGGTCTCAGTGGGCTGAGAGGTGGGGTTGCTGCTGTCAGAGTCGATCAGAGTCGCCAACACCACAGTCGCCTCCAGGACCAAGTCTTCTACCGAAAAGCACACAGGTCTACAAACAACATTAACAACACACTTAAAGATAACTAAAAAGAATAGAGATGTAATTGTTTATTATGTCCTTTTAAATCACTACCTCAGCACACATCACTGTCTGTTTAATTTCACAACCTGACCTGTCAATCCTTTTAATGTAGTTTTGAAGATATTTTCATGTCTTGTCCTGTTTTGATGTTATATGATGTGGTACTGAGCGATAAAATGACTGTGATTATTAATTACTTATATAATGTAATTGTCATTGTGGGTAAAGACTATTACCTCAACATTTTATTGTCTTTGAGGTTTATTTTGTTTACATTCAGCTAAAATACTTACACAATGTTTCCATGTTTTGTTATTGTACTTATACTGTTACACGTGGATATCTTGAGAAAGTTTTGCATTTTATACCTCAAGTGTCATAAAGCAGAGTTTAAAGTGTACTGTACATTGTACTGTGCTGTCAAATGACAATAAAACAATAAAGCAATTCCAAAGTCACAGGCAAGTGTGTGGTTTCTTCAACTTTCATTGAGGACCAACAATGAACCTTTAAACTGGAACGATATAATATTTATGAACATTTATGCCCATACTGCTCACCCTGCTCGAGCATATAATACAAAGGATGTTTTGAAAATCTACTCTTTTTACTACATCTCTGCATATGCAAAGGCAATACATGAACATACATGTATTTCACAAAATGATGATAGTAAAGTATTTTAATTCACTTTCACTGGTTTTCATTCAAGTGGTCCACTGGCGAAAGACAATGTTGGTCTTAGTAACCTGAGATATAAACAACACCGAAGCTCTTCAAACTTACTTTCCTGCTGCATCAAAGTGGACCGATACTGGTAGACAAAGTGATTCTGCAAAAGACAGTAAACCCTGCAAAAGTAAAGAAAAATCTGAACTTTTTTTTTCCACTATGGCATTATATAAACTTATATGTACAGTACAAAGAAGAGAGTATCACCCCTGCTAACATATGTATAAGCACTGTAGCTTTAATGTTATCTGTAGTAATAATATAATGAGCAAAACTTTAAACATAACTGAGGTCCACAGACATAAACCCCAGAAAAAATGAAATTTCAAAGGGAATGCTGCAATACATGATGTACTAGGAATGGCATAGATATTTGCTGATACTGGCAACTATGAAAATTTGGAAAAGATGCGTATTTTGTTTTCTTGTTACCTCTGCCAAGTGTAACGGCGAAGGTTATTTTTTCATCGGGGTTTGTCTGTTTGTTTGTTTTTTGTTTGTTTGTTTGTCTGTTAGCAAGAAAACTCAAAAACTTATGGAGGGATTGTCAGGAAATTTTCAGGAAATGTTGATACTGGCACAAGGAACAAACAATTAAATTTTGGTGGTGTTTGGGGGGGGGGGCTGATCTGCCTTGGCAGAGGTCTGCACTCTCCAAGAGCTTTTCTAGTATTTGTATTTTTTCTATTTGGTCAGGCTCTATTTCTGATAGTAATGTCGTGTCAGCTTTGCAGTAATCAAGTGAAAGAAACCCTCAATCATCACGCAAACTGAGGCCATCCAAAACCTAAACCCTGCCACATAATCTGTCCAATCCAGGAGGAACCAGCAGGAGCAGGGTGACCAGGTTGGCTAATGAGGAGCCTCACAGCGGGGTGTCCCAGACACATTCCAAGGCATTAGGGACATTAGGGAGTTGTGGGCGTTTAATCAGGTCACGTCTTATTAACTGGACTAACAGAGAGACTTCATCCGAATTTCCAAATGGCTAACCAAGTTCTTTTGCGTCTGTTTTTGAAGCAAAGAACGAGGACCAGGAAGGAAGAAGAGAAGCTTTTTAATTAGCGTTGTGTTCTTCATACGCCACAACAAACCACAGTGGATTACTGAGCACGCTAAACTAGAAATCACATTACAAGTCCTCTAAGATCAGATGTTTTAGTTACTTAAATTATATATAAAACCATCTTGACTTTGACCAGCCTGTATCTTTGAAAAACAGATTCCTCTTTTGGCTTGAATGATACTGATTATGTAGCAAACCATGTAATGTGCACCCTATAATTTCAGCATCTTGTAACATTTTATAGTGCAGTGGTGTGATATGAGGCAGCCAGGACATACTGTCTTTGCTATAAAGATGAGTAACAGCAGAGGGGAAAGTTCACATGAAAATGATACGGAAAGGATTTGGAACGCTTAGAAATACGACCCCTTAAACATGAAATGCCCCTCGTGAACCAGTCGCATGCACATACTACACAAGAATATACACACATTAATATTCTCATGTGACAGGATAAAAGGAATCTCCAAAAATAAACCAGTTACCCTCAGCTCCTTCAGACAGAAGGTTATGTCCGACTCCACTCCGACCTGAAAGTAGTCGAACTCGTCTGGGTGTAAGGACATCTCTGTGTACATCAACTTCATGTGATCTTCCACAGAAGCACATCCAAGTCAAACAGTGCAAACACAACATTTTTTTGTTTACTCATATGTAACACAAGTCAATCTTAAAATATTTGCAGAAGCAGCATAATAAGTTTAATAAAATTGGTTAAAATATCTGTAACTCTTCTAAGTTGTGTTGTCACTATCATACTGTGGATGTTGGAATGTAACCAAGTACTTATAATTACAACATTCTACTTAGTACTTGAGTATTTACATTTTTTACTTTATACTTCTACTTCACTACATCTCAAAGGCAAATATTTTTTTTTATTCCACTACATTTGTCTGACAGCATCTCCATTTCTATATATGTTTACTTTGTATGTTTGTGAAAATGTGAAGGATTAAGTGTTTCATAATTCCTCACTTCTTAAGCCAAACAAACTCTTTAAAAACCCTCTTGGATTAGCTGGAAAATTCATTGTCATAAACTAAAAAGAGGCCTATTTTTCTGGGCTCTGTAAAAGCCGACCCTCTCCTCTAACCAACAGTATATAAAGTTCGGATGAGGTCAGTCATCAGCGTACAATGCGACATGTGCATTTACTACAGTCATATGAATCATGTAATAATAAAACACTTAGTGACGCCTGATCTGTCTGCATATAAAGCACTTTAAGTACATTTTGCTGATAATATTTACACACATTTTAGTACTTTTAGCAAAGTAAAGGATCTGAATACTTCCTCTGTCTCTCCCTACCTTTTCCTCCCTCACAGTAATTTCTCAGACTGAGTCTCTGAGGACTTATGGACAGAGTAATTTCCTCCTGATACACTGGAAAATGTGTCACCATATCACCCAGAAGCCTACAGAGGGAGGAACAAAGCAAAACTAATGGAAACTCCTGCAGAGCAATTGTTTAATTACGCGGTTTGGAAAAAATTAGGGTGGGTTTTTAATTTCAAGCTTCTCTGATTTACAATTGATGATTATGTCAAAAGTAGTTGATTAAATTAAATTACACTGATGTGGTATTCAACAGAGTGAATCAGTTGCAGCATTTAGTCTTTTTCCATAAAATAAAAAACACGTCAAAGATGGATTTTTCTTCAAAAATGAAGATATTGTTGACTCCTAAAAGGTTACATTCAATCATAGGATTTTGCTGCTGAACTTACATGTGATGTCTTTGTATTTAGAAGTATGTGTTTCAACTTGCTAACCTGGCTGGAGCTTTCAGTACGTTGGGACAGAGGTGTGAGGCAAACACCGCCTGCAGAGGTTCACTATCCTGGAAGCGTAGGTTGTGGGTTTTAATGATGCCTATTAAAAAGACGGAGACAGGATATTTGGAGCACACTGCCACCAAGTGCCGACAATATGTAGTAACACATCTGCAGTGTGGTTTAAATGGAGGTCAGCTTGGAAATGACAGAAAAAACTGAAGACTTAAAGGAAGGGATTCTGGATATTCAGAACCCCTTACAAGAAGACACTGTTTCCTACCATGTCTGCATGAAAACTGGATTTTAACTCGATCATCGCTGATTGAAATCTGACACATTTCCACATTTCGCTCAATGGAAGTCAAACACCGAAAAAGTGGAAGCACAGACTTTGAACAACACACAGAGAGAATAAAGATGGAAAAATAAGTTAATAAAACATGTCTTTATTTTTGTGCCCTCTTTGATTCTGTTTTATTTATCTACAATCATTACTGCCTGCTACAGCTCTGGAAAAATTAAGAGACAAATATTTCCATCATATTTCCGGATCTGAACCCTGTTGAAAATGTGTGAATGTGATTAAGAGGAAGGTGGATGTTTGAAAATGCCTGAATTTTTTTTCCTCCAGAAAACAGCCAAATGGTGTATGATAGACTGGTGGAGAGCATGACAGAGACATTTGACTAATTTCTTCCTCTTAAGTTAAAACTTGATGCTTCTGCCATTTTTAGATCCAAGGTCAGCACTTCCGACCTTGCTTGGACGATTCCAAACAGATCTTTAATGAGGACATTGACGACAGAAAATCTACAGAAAACAGGTGATTTGGGGTTTTACTGTAGCTGTTTTCTGTCTATTAAAAGAGCTAAACGACCTCTAATGTAAACTACAGCTGATGTAGCATGTTACAATCACAGCAGTGTTGTTCTGACCTCCCAGTTTTAATTTAAAGGAGAGGACTTGATGATACCATAACACAGATGTGTGAAAAATGAGCTTCACACGTTATTCAGTGAGTGATACAGTCTGTGGAGGCGTAGTGTTAATGTTGGCGGTTTCGTTAGCCATGAGGGTGTTCTGGTTTACAACTTCCCGCTGCGGTTAATAGTTAGGAACATCAATACTACATATGACCCCTTTAAATACATATGAGTATGAAAACCAGTGATCTCTAAATTCCTTTCAGAGATATAGATTCTTATAAATGACTGTATGAGTAATTTTGAGTACTAATGTCATGAACCGATGTAAATGATAGGTTTTACCTTCATGATCAGTTTGCATTTAATGGCTTCACCTCCATGCTCTGATCCTGAACTCAAGATGTAGCGCTGGAAGAACAGTGGTGAAAAGAGGAAGCAGGCGTAGGCAGAATGAGCAGAGTTCACTGATCTCAACGCCAGCTTTTAGAAACACAGAGACACACAGATTTACTTAGTTAAGACATGGTTAGTCTGGAGTAAAGTGGTGAAAGTAGCCTTATATCTACATAGTACACATACACGTGCTGGAGTAAACTCAGGCTTTTCACATTTTCTTGTGTAATTATTTATACAAGTGTCATTTTAATTATGCGTGCTGTGCTTGGATATAGGGCCTGACAGCTAAACCTAGGTACAAACAGGTGCTATGAAATAATTTTACTTATGATTTATTAAATGTACCCCCTAAAATCACCTCCTAATGACAAATTCATAAGGATAGGACTGTTAATCATCAATATTTTTTGTTCTCAGATATCACTGGTCCACACTCACAGCAGAGATATAATACTGAAGCCTATGTTTGTTCTTGTAACGTGCCTCAAGTGAGTCATGTAGCTAGAGGCTTCTTTTTTTACACTGGTACCAGTTTTTCCTGGCTCAAAGTGTGACAGTGGGTGGAAGCATTCACATCATGTGCATCATGGAATCAACAGGATCAATCCTTTTACTGGGTGCCTTTCTCTGGGAGTCTGAGTAAGTGTATGATTCATGAAAATTACATTTACCAAATTCTGGTGATGCAGATGCAGATTTACTAATTACCTCCTTATTATAAATTATTGTCATAAACCAACAGCGACATTTATTAGAAGGTGATCTGTGTGGTAATCTTTTTTGAATCCTGCAAGAAACTATCATTTAAAGCCTCCCCACTGCACCTATATTTTTTTTTATTTACAACAAAAAAATCAGTGCCATGAAAGCAGTGTAATAACATACATTCAAAAATTCAAGTCAAATACAAAAGACAGAAATTCAGATTTCAAAACTTGTTAGATAATAGTTTGTTCTATTTTTGTGGCATCAAATTTGATGGACATGACTATTTGTTTTCTATAGAGTTAAAACCCTGTGGTATCATATAATGAACAGCTGTTATTTAACATCAGGTTTTTAATTATGGGATGGTCAGGACTTTTTAATAACACATACCGTAGTAACATTTTTAGAGATCTAATTTGCCACTGTTTCAATCCCAATCCTGTGAGTTAATGTTTAGTACTTAGGCTACATTGTGATGTGTGTCTATTAGTGTTTCTTAGGGATGTGTTTTCACTTGTTTTCTTTTGTTTTTTGTTGTTTTCAGTCTGATAAGCCATAACTGGAGTGAGTGAATAAAATAACAGCAATTCTTTGGCCTTAAAAAAGTGAAAAAAGGAAAACAATATTCATATAGACTGTGTATCTGTCAGGTAATGTCAACATCACACTCACACAAAATATGTATTTGTGTTTTTGTGCTTCTCACCCCTTTACTCAAAGGATCAAACCATAGTTCATCTCCAATCCGTGAAAGTGCCTGGATAGCCTTTCCAAGCACTGCAATACAAGGCGAACAATAGGCATAATTTAGCCTTAGCATTAACTTGCGTTAGCTAACTGGACTTGGTCGCTAGCATGTAGACTTAACCATAAATTGGAGATTTCAAGACTTAAAACAATCCAGCTACTGTAGTTCAGGTATAAGAGCAATAAACATTAAATGTTACTACAACAAATAAAACATATAAATTTATGTGTATATATATCTTTCACATTACCTTTTACACAGTTTCCTTCGAGTACACAGTTCATGTTTGCTGATGACCGTTAGCTAACAGCTAATTAGCATTAGCTTTTCTGAGTTAAGATAAACAAAAATCAACACTAATAACTGAAGTGGAACTGACCTAATTTACTAAGGAGAAAACTGTCCCAATAAAAAATTAGAAAGGTGACTTCAGGTTATTTATTGTTACCACATATTTATTTTACAAATAAAGGACATAAATTATGGAGGACTGAACCTCCCTTATTGAAAAATCTGTACATAAATATAAAAATGGCTTGATAAATTAATTCATGTGCCAATACACGATTCAAACAAATTTTAAAAGGCATTTATTTACCATAACATTTCATTTTCTGTACCATTTATTTATTTATTTATTTATTTTGTCCTCCTTAATATTTTTAAAAATGTAAATAGAAAACAACACAAAAATAAATTCAGGGATCACTATTAAACAAGGAAATTTTTAAAATAAGGGCAAAATAAATGAATAAATGGTATAGAAATTAATTTATCAAACTATTTTTATATTTCTGTATATATTTTTCAATATGGCAGGTTCGGTCCTCCATATATTACATGGCTGCAGATAAGTAAATCACAGTAAAAAGATCATAATGCATTTCTAATACAGGAGAAATGAGCAGGAGATAGGTCAAGGGTCAAAGATGCAGAGCCAATAGCATTTACATGATACTGCCATCATGTGGTGAAAGCAAGAATTACATTTTAAAGTTTATGATTTACTTTGTTTGCCAGTGCAAGCAGGCCATATATTGTAAGGCTGAAGATAAGGCTGTGATTGGCTCTGAACTTAAACCACTAAACTGTCCATTAAAAGTCATTAAATTATAATCCATAATCCATATCCAAATATGTCCACTTAGATGACAAAGTGAAGTATGAAGTGTACCTGTATGGGTTAAAACTTAAAACTCCCCTACTTCATTACTAACTAAACTCAAAAACCACTCAGATTTGCTGGAAAATGTATCATCATAAGGTGACAACAGGCCTGTTTAAACTCTGGTTGTCTGAGATATTTAAGAGAGACGGTGCCACTGCAAACATGAGAATATGATGCATTGTTGTAGAATACAAAGTATACAACAACAAAATACAAAGTACCTCCAACATACACATTTTCAACAATAAAATTTAACATACACATGAATAAGACAGTAATATGAATCCTAAAACATCATACGCAACTGTCAAACACTGACAGGGACAATAAATATACAATGACAGGTTTTACTTTGACCTCACTAAGGTATAGAATGCAAAACTTTTTCTTTAAATGTTACAACATTAAAATTAGAGCTAAAACTGTTACTGCAGAGGCTAGAAGTCATGCACAAATAATCATCAAGAAGTAGACATTCTAAATTATAGGTTAAAAAAAATAATAATAAATAATAATAATAATAATAATAATAATAATAATAATAATAATAATAATAATAATAATAATAATCACAGAAAATAGCCCCACAAAATAATATTATGTTTTTCTCATATGGGAAAAATAGTATATACGTTTAGAATTTTTGTCAATGTTATGAAAGCTAAAAGGCATGATGATATGTTGTACAACCAGCTGTAAAAGAAACATCCAACTAAATATACTGTTTAATTCAGTGATTTAATTCAGTGATTTCTTACCATTTAACATCTGTTTCTGGACTGTGTTACCTTGCTTGATAAATGCTTTCTACACAATGAATGTTCGCTATCATATCTGTCTTCAGTTGACTATTTTTGGAAATATGACGTCAGAATTAGCTCTGCTGCGGCTTTTCCTCTGCCCTTGTGGCCTCGCTCTAGCCTCTTCAGCGTCCTGTCTGAACGCCCCCATGTCCTTGTGCTGAAGGTCTCCATGTCTCCTCCTGCAGCTGGAAGTCTGACCTTGAACCAGAGAAAGTAACAAATCATGAGATGGATTCAAGCTGGTTTATGCAAACACTTCATAATGTAATGTGCACACACTGTTTATTTACGTCAAAACAAATAAGAAGGCAAGATGAGCAATTAAAAACTTGGATAAGGTTTGATAAAAATATACCTTTTATATTTGTTTCCCTGTCATTTGAAAGAACATTTACATTTCTTTAAACCAACCTGACTGAACATCCTACAAAATGTGAAATTGTGAAACTGTAAAGAAAAAAATTATATTAATAAAACTTTATTTTAGTTTCTTTTACTTATGAATATTTCCACTGTAAAATTATCATTTTTTATGAAGAATTTTACCTTTTTTAAGCAGGTTTATTTATTTAGTTAGAAAACATTTTAGTTGTCAGTCATCAAATATTCTATCAAAACTGTAAAACTAGCAATTTTTGATCAAGTATAATTTACAACTGACAGAAATATCCTATATATTGTCCAATTATTACACTTAAATGCTTATTAGAAAAGGATAAGCAACAAAAACAAATATCACTTGGGAAATACATACTTCTTAACTCAGCACATCTTTTTTTTTTCTTTCATTGGTCCAATTTTCATGTCTCTAATTCAAGTTTTGTAGATTTTTTCCCCCCATTGTACACATTGATCTTTTAGTGTCAATATATTAATCTTTTTTTAAATTTTATTTGTGAAAATGTGTTCGCTTATTGTCATTCATTGATCCTTTTCTGGTAACTCTACCCTCCTCCACTTCATTGTAATATAATTTTTACTTGCCAATAATTGTACTTTAATGGTTTCACCTCATAACATTTACTTCTGTGATGAGAGATATAATTCTTTGCAATTCATAGATATTTATAACCTGGTATTTGATTCAACAGTTCACATCATATTCCAAAACACATTTTCTGATATTTCCAAACCTGCACTGCCCAGTTGAACCTTTTTTTTACCATATGTTGGTAGATTAATGTCTGTGATGGTAAATGTCCATTGTGTATTTTGTATATGAGTCATTAAAATTCAGTTCCAGACATCAAGGTACACACCTGATTTGAGGCATGTGTGCAGCACGTTAAGGTAATGCTGCTTCATCTGCCGTTTCATGTGTTCTGTGCTGTAAATGTTGGCGATACTGCAGAGGTAACGTCTCTGACCCACTGTCAGAGATGGATGCTGAAAAGGAGACAAGGACAATGTGATTATAAATGGAATTTGCTCACATGTGAGAGCTGTTAACCCTTTTGGTGCTGGAGATTTTTTTTTTTTTTAATATTCAATTTTGATATCAAAACTTCAAAAAGCTGTAACCTGGAAGTGGTTAGAGATACAGGCATACTGTAAAATGAGAAAGGTATACAATATGACCCAAAGTTTAAAATGGGAGTACATTTACTCATCTAATTTGTGTATAGTAACGTCACAGGGTGGCGGGAATATTTGATAGCATAACTTCTAGTAAAACTGAACTTTAAACATATTTACATGGAAGTTTTCTTTGTTTTTGGTTTTTTATCATCTTATCCTTAAAATAAATTAACTTAAACATTAGTAGAAAGTAAAATGTAGTAAGTTTTAGTCAAATCTGTCCTTATCTATCAAAACTAAAATTAAATAAATTTTGCTTATTTAAAAGAATACACTTCACTTACTTACTAAACCAGCTCAGGACCATGCCTTTAAAACTTGATTTTCTTCTTCCCTTTGAACAGAAACATTCTCTGAAATGGTGTTAGGATTGAAGCGGCACGTGTCCGCCATTTTTGGTGGGAGGTGGTAACAAGATTTGGCAACTCTATCCGGAGTTATGGTCTGTTTCATTCAGTTGTGTTGCTTGCCCCAATATTGCGACTTCGGTGCTTAAAGGGTTAAATCAACCACAAATAATCCCTCTCTGTGGTTTCTGGTGCTAAAATTAAGAAAAATAAACCGTCTAAGGCAATGCGTTCCAGTGTTCTGTGGATACCTGTAAGAAGGGAGCAGTCATCATGCATTTGGGAATGTGTATGGACTTCATGTGGTTTCCTGAAGGAGCATTCATGTGCGTCCCTCCATAGATGTCTCTTATTTGTTGACAAGGCACATATTCAACACCTGACAAACGGAACATGGAACAAAAGCATTTGCTTAAAACAAGACAACAGAGCTCTGAACGTTGAAAATGTTCATTTCATGTACTCAAATATGATTGAATTAGTTGAATATTTCATCCCCACTATATTTCAGAAGCACATATTGGACATTTATTTGGTGACTTTAGTTACTTTTCAGATGAAAATGTTAAAAACTTTAATATATATCAGACTGTTAAAGTTTAAACTAGTGGTTTCCACCTTTTTGTCTGCTGGCCTCTTACAAAAGGCAGTGTGTAGTCGTCTCATGTTTCACACGTCTAAGTTGTCAACAGCTCCCGCAAACAATGACGTTTCCCTGGGAAGTTCTCACATGGTTTGATTTCAGTAATCAGTAAAATAACCCAAAATGTCATATGTCATGATAAAACTGAAAACAGATTAGCAAATCCTGTTTTTTTGTTAATTTTTTTGGTTTCTCCTGCCATTAATGATGCAGTAAGACTTTAGATTTATCTGAAAACTGTAAATAAAACTGAATAGAAAGTAGCTGCAACTTTAGCAAAAACAACAGGAACATGCTTTATCATTAATAATATCTATATCATAATACTGGAAGGTCTCAGAGTGTGTGTCTATGTGTGTATGTGTATCGGCAAAGTTCAGAGAAATTGAGACATTTTTAACTGGCCACTTTGGTACCTACAGTTGAGGAATAGTCCCATCTCCACATTAAACATCTCAGCAAGTTGATAGGACCAATATTTTGGGAGATATCAGTCATTATGGAATATAATAGCCTTACAATCACATTGCTCGATTGAACAAAAGCACAGTGCCACGCTGCATGATGGGAAATGAAGTTAAAAACAGGAACGACGCATTTACTAACTTGAATCCCTAGATATCGGTATTAATATGACCTGTGGTTCCCCATGGGTCAACGCACTAGCAATCATATAATATATAATCATGTCACATATAACAGTACATCAATAGAAGGACCAATGTTTTTACCATTTTACTAAAGGATGTACAGGGTGGGGAAGCAAAATTTACAATATTTTGAGGCAGGGATTGAAAGACAGTGTATGACCAATTAGTTTATTGAAAGTCATGAGAATTTATTTGCCACAAGAAAATTGACATAATAGAAAATGTTTTTATTCTATGTGTCCTCCTTCTTTCTCAATAACTGCCTTCACACGCTTCCTGAAACTTGCGCAAGTGTTCCTCAAATATTCGGGTGACAACTTCTCCCATTCTTCTTTAATAGTATCTTCCAGACTTTCTCGTAATAGTTTTGCTCATAGTCATTCTCTTCTTTCCATTATAAACAGTCTTTATGGACACTCCAACTATTTTTGAAATCTCCTTTGGTGTGACGAGTGCATTCAGCAAATCACACACTCTTTGACGTTTGCTTTCCTGATTACTCATATGGGCAAAAGTTTCTGAAAAGGTATGGATAATAGTGTTAGGTATGATTATGACATCAATATATGTTTGGTTTCAAAACAATTGACGTAGTGCCTGCTGAGAAAAAACAACTAAATGTTCATTGTAAATTTTGCTTCCCCACCCTGTACATTTGTCTTAACCCACTCCTTAGTACTACGGTTGGATTTTACTTGTTAAAACTGTAATAGTAAAAATGAACATGACACACATCTACCTATTGTAAATTCATTTAAGCCTCATATGTGAGCTGTATGTGCTCAGTAAGGAAGGATTACTTTACATTTCTGAGTGTTGTATTTTCTGGAACACTATGTACAGTCACACCAACATGTTTACAGCCATAGGTTCTGCTTACTTTGTAATATAATACTTACCATAAAGAATTGATTATCCCCTAAAGTAAACTACTCTACAAAGTACTACTACAAAGTACACAAAATGAACTCCAACCTGACATTGATGATTACTTTGACTTTTTAGCTTCATTTTTATTTTCTTGAGCTGAGAGGAAATTTGTTTGTCCCATGGGGATGAATCAAGTTGATCTGTACCTGCATTACATAAAAAAAAATAAAAAAAATAAAAACTTCCTGTACATGTTGGTAAATCTGTACATGTAAGGCTGTTTTGTTCATATTAGGTGTTAATGAACTGAAATGATGATTAACGCAAGATTTTTACTCACATTTGAGGAGTTTTAGGATTGTGTTATTAGAGGATTTAACTGAGAAAGACACTCAGATATTCAACATTACATTACAAGCTGGTAGTCTTTAGTAATGAAAGATAAACTATGGTCAGTGATAAAAATGAACTTTATATTGTTTAATTATAGGGTTTTTCTTCAGTCAATATGTTTCAGTAAAGTTACAATCAAGTGCTATTTTACAACTTCTTTATGTTTTGCTTTGTTTGACATCTACTACTCAACTAAGAAACTGTAAAATTGAGGAAAGTATGAATAAATGCGCAATTCAATAGTTTTATCTGAAACAGCAACTCAGGGACTGTTTTCTAACAGGTTTTCTTACTGTTGACAGGATCAGGATAATTACAGTGGTGACTAATTGTTCAGATTCTGTGCCGCTTTAACAAACTGAACCCAGATTCTTGAATCCATCCCCACATTTCCAGTGGATGGAAAATTAAATTAGGTGGAACAAAACAGAATCTGACCCCAATTATCAGTATTTGAACTCAATACATGGAAAACCCGGAGTACAATTTGGTAAGAAGAGGTTTATGGAAGGTAGACTCACCATTTGTGGATTTCTTGTTAGACTCTGCAGACCTAAAAACAAAAAAATCTATTGTTTTAAAGGAAAATGATCCAATTATCTGTTTTTTATTCATTACAAATGTAACTCTTGAACTGTCCACTCACCTTAAGATGTGGTTACTCTCATTTTTAATCCTGTTTTCTTTTTTCAGATTCTCTACAAATGTCACCTGCTTTCTCATTCTGAATTTCGATCCCTATTTTCCCTGTTTGTCAGAGAGGTGGTTAGTATCTGTATCCGCTCAGTGTGTGTCTGTCGCAGCCAGCAAAGCCCATTAGTGTGAAACGAAACCGGGCCAGAAATCGGACACTGTTCCCAGGCTTCCAGTTACAAAGCAGGGGTCTATATACTTGAACCCAGCGTGTGTTCTCATGCAAAATGTAAAACGCAAACAAAATTACACTTTGCTCTTTGTTTACACACTTTATTGAGCATCATGTCCAATATACATTGCATTGACACAAAATGAAAAAACAAAACAACGTAATGGCGTTAGGGTGGATTACCTGGACACACCATTTTCAGAGCGTATTGCTTAATGACATTTCAAACGCACCGAATCTGTGCAAAAACAGTGAACACCGGTCAGAGGAGGTCATGGTAGGTTAGAAAATTCTGACTTAAAAAGGTAATGTCAACCAACAGCAGTTATGTGATCCTCAAGTCTACAGAAATCTATGAACTGTACACATCACATTCACCCATGATTTAATAACAATGAAACAGACCCAGCTCCTTCAAACCTGATTGCATGCGCCAAAAGTTGGTTAGTTATTCTTCAATGTCAGTCACAGATCAATCATGTGTAACAATGTTGTAACTCTAAATAAATGTCATCATGGCTTAAGAGCAACACCATTAAGTGAACAAAAGCCAATGGTTTCCAGACTCCACCCGAACACTTCACTTTCTCTCAAAAATAACAACTAAATGCAGTAATGTGTTCGTTTGAACAAGAACACGTATTTATACTTTACTAAGTGGTGAATTATTCAAGTCTCTATCAAGAACCCAAATTCAGTGAGAAGTGAGATACCTAGATAATATGCACCGATCAGAACTCAAGATGTCGACAGAATTAAAGTCTAACTACCCAATGTCCTCAGAGTCTAAACCCACGAGTGAATGTGACCCACACACTGATAGAAAGCCAAATGTGCCACAACAAAGAACGATTCGCCTAATTCTACAAAGGAGAATAACCCCCAGTGTTACTGGATTAACAACTCAAGAATCCGTAATCCTGATCATATTTGTTATCTGTTTTAATTGAGGTAAGCTCAGATGGCAGTTAACCACACAGAATGATCACAGCTTAGGCTATTTTCACAGATCGGTTTTTGGTTGTCCATGACTTGTACTGTATTAAGATTAACTGGCAGACATCTTTACTGTGTATTAGCAGAAGGGGTGGGAACATTAGGGGTCTGTGTTACTGGTGAAGACCCTAATAAAGTTCTCGCCGAGGTTATTCCTGAGAAGTTGGCACAAGTCTCCTGTTAGCGTCGACAACGCTGGTGCAAATTGATTTATGATAAAACAACGCCTCTCAAAACACTGAGTAAGCCATTCCATTAACATCCACAGCTTAGCAATGACACAGAACAGAGCTGTTTGAGGGGATCATGCAGGTTTGAGAATCATGGTTTTATACCTTGCTTTACACTAGCGCCAAGTCTAAGATGCTAACAGGAGGCTGGTTCTCAGAAAAAGATGTTCTCGACGTGTCCCTCCAGCAGACTTGACGCTTCGAGGACAGTCAGTGAGAGGAAGTGAAGCCAACAAAAGGCAACAGTGATTCAGCGACGGCGTTGGAAAGAATCAGACAAGATTTGTCAGGCCGACGGATGTTGCTGTGGTGGAAACAATGTGGTAGGTAGGGAGGACAAATGATGACCTAACGATAACGGGCTTTCATTTTGTTTTACACAATCTTGACCACTAAATTGCATAAGAAACCTGGTATAAAGTAGAAACTGTTCAGCAGCAGATAAAAAAGCAAGTTAATTTACAGTAGTGACATATCTTACATCATTAATTTTTCAAAATAAATAAAATTAAATATACAATTCCAGGTAGGAAACAGGTCAATTTCGCTGGTAGGGTTCTCAAATTGGCTCATCTTGCGGAAAATGACAACCGTTCACAGAAACATGGTTGAAATCAACCAATTCCTTTGACTGGCAAAACAAGGGGTGCAAAAGCCTTTTGCTGAAATTTTCCCTCAGAAGGCATTTCCTTTAACTGGAAAAAAACAAACAAAAATAAAGGATTTATTATCTTCTTCTCACAATGCATGGTTTCAAATGTGGGTCATAGTTACTTTTATTAACTTACCCTGGAATTTACAAGTGACTCCTAATCAAATGCCATCTCTTGACTTTTTCTTACACAGCGTGCCACCTTCCTCTTGAATTCACCATTAGGGTCCTCCCTCCACTCTTTCTGTACGAACAAAATCAAATTATTTCAATGACACATCCTGAATATACATCTGCTTGTGACTGATGGATCAAAAACATTTAATTCATGGTGATTCATCCATGTGAATATAGCTAATGACCACTGCAAACACTGAGTCTGCTAATTTATTGAGAATCAATCAACTTTGACAGAGCATTTCTATCGTTTGAGTCACTAGTTTATTTTACGTGCTGTAAATCATCTCGTGTGATGCTACTCAACCAATCAACTGAGTGAGATAAAAACACAGAATAGACAATAGAGAAATAAGTGAATAAGGCTTCACAGTTTTACACAAATCTTGTCCAACTGACTAGTAAAGTTGTTACTTGCCACAAATAAAGAGAATTACCTACATTTATGGAGTGAAACTGAAATGCTCTGGACAATGATTCATGATCAAATTTTGTTCAACTATCGAAAATAAGAAAGGAAAAAAGGACATTATAAACTTAGCAGGTAATATTTATGTTAAGAAGACTCCTCAGATTGCATTTGATTGTGTATTACTGATTTATTATGTGATTTGTTTCTGGAGATTGTACACTAAATTTGAATTGAAATCCTTTGATTAAACATATCCACATATTCATCCAAATAAATTCATCAAAATAAATTACAGAAAATAAAGACAGGCAACTATTTTTATTTTTACTCATTATTTAATTATAATCCCTCCAATTCAAGTCTGATTGCTGAAATATTGAATTGCACTATCTTATGTGAGTTTTCAGTTGTTGATTGCATCAAAATTTTGACACAAATACAACATAACTTTAATAAACATAACACAAATGTTAAACCGTCTGATTCTGGACCTTTGTTTGGGGGAATTTTCCTTAACAGCACAGGGTGGTTTTTACAGTATCTTGTATGGCTTTAGTTTAGAACATAAAGTTTTACCCACACAAAACATATTCAGCCAAAATATATTTATAGAACTTTTATATCCACTCCACCTTCAGATGTCTCTATTATAAGAATCTGAATGTGTTTCTACTGTTGCTTCAAAAGGAATAAACCGTGTAACTCACCGCAGCATCCACATTAGCGGGTGAATCACTGTTGGGGTCTGCCAGCATGGAGATAACACTAATCATGATTGTCTCTACTGTGTGGATTGGAAGCCAGCGCTCCTCAGGCTTTTCATAACCAAACTTATCCTCCCCGGGCTCATGCAGAATAGAGATGCAAACATCACCATTCTTTGCAACTGTGGAGAATGGAAACACTCAGTTTAGACAAATATGCACAAAGGCCCAATGATTAAATTTATAGGTGTCCAAATGTACAAATCCACATCTTGGCTCAGAGCTTGATTTTTGTGCCATAGACACAGACACTTTTTTCTGGCATATTTTAATAAATCTAGAACAATTTGGCGCCCAAAGATTTAAAAGGTATAACTTAATAAATCAATTATGTTTGCAAAAATCAGTTACATGTCTCTTATGAACAAAACAGTCACATAATACACACTGTTGAAAGACAATAAAAGAGTAATGTGTAATGGGAACTTGATATTTTACGAGGATCTATATATACACCCCTCTTCTTGGAAATAAAATACACTACAACCTATTCCTTTAAATACTCCTCACATGCAAAAGTATACGCCCTGATGTGGGCTGATGCATTAGTGTATGCCCTAACTTACAATAGAATAACATTCAATGTGTTGCAATGTTAAACAAGTGAATTAAATAGCAGTCTGTTTTTTTAAGTTTAGTAATGTTATCAGAGCAGTGGCTGCAGGTTAGGGATGGGATGAAACAGTAATTCAAGACGCGGACTTCTGTATCACAGATTTTGTTCTGTTTCACATCTGTCACACCTCTAATTACGGTCTAAATTAAAATCCTGGTTACAAATAATGCAGTGTGTTTTAGGATTGTTTCGACTTACCATTTGGATGCCAGATTTCAGTGATGAACTTCATCTTCGGAGGCCGTAGCGGATAATCATAAGGAAAGGTAAGGTAAGCTTTGAAAAACCCTCCTTCACTGCAATAGAAAAAAGAGACACATTGTTATAAATATTGAAATCTGATTAATTTATTTCAATATTTTATTAACTAACATACAGCCAAATGATTTGCTAAAATAGTTCTGTACTTACAAAAGGGTATCTTGAGGACCGATAATCACAACTTCCCATTTGTATATGTCGTCATCATCTATCAGACCAGCTGAAAAGCCCTCCACAGGGTTCTTGTTGAGCTCTGGAAAAAAGGATCTTATTTGTAACTCAAAACATAAAATAAAACTGATCTCAGGCAAGTTCTTGATTTTGCAAAGCTGATATACCCCAACAAAAGCAAATAAAGAATCAATTAAGTAGCCATGTAATATGATTCGCAACATTAGCTGTAATTTTATTACATTTGGTGACGGTTTTAAGATTTAATGAATACGATAAAATTGCTTTAGAACCAAAAAAACAAACTTGACTCAACGCTGAACAAAAATCAAAACCTTCATCACTTAAATGCAAGACAATGTGGTCAAGTTCAATAAAAAACAACAATCTATAAATCATCAAACATGTAACTGAACAAATTATGCTAAAAGCCATGCTATCTGTACACAGTAAATGCTCTGCAGTATTAACATTTAAGATACAAGGTTTCTAACTGCATGAATGGCTCTCGGAATGTCTGGATCACAATTACAGGGACTGCTATTTAATCCATGACACAATCCACAGCAAAGGAGGTGCAGTCATTTCATTGAAATATCTGCTACAACTGTTTAACATGGCCAAAACATTAGATTATATCTGAAAAAACTGCTGTTTAAGTAAATTCTACATAGGAACAAATGCAGGTAATGGACAATATTTTAAGAATCATGTTTAAATAAAAATAAAGAAGCTAATCACAATTGATAAAAAAGTAAATGAATTGATCTTAATCTAAAGCACAATTTTAACATATTAAATGGTAAATCTGTATGATCATATTTATCCTGATTTTCTCTCTGCAGCTCTGATTTCAGCACTTAAGGGACAGCCTGATTCTTAACCACATTAGTTGATCACATAAACTACCTTTATTTCACTGTGTCAAAGTTTATCACAATTTTGCTGAAATGTATAGCTGGAGGATAATATAATCACATCAATAATGTGATAAGACTAACTATAATCTTTGATCTTAACAGTCATACCAAAGATTTGAGATTGTGCTTTCAGCTACCACTTCCTGAATTTACTTCTGTCAAACAATTACAACAAATATGAAAATTGACCATAAATGCAGCTGACTGCTTGGCACAGACGTTACAACTGTAAACCAGGGATTTCCGTACCATTATAAGGCTCAGGTGCAGCACCCAAGCCAAATTAATGTAAAATCCATGTGGAGAGCTTCAAAACCTATCTAGATGCCTATTCCCAGATCAGCTCATTGGTTGCTAATTGACCTCTTTAGCAAGTTTTGTTTTTAATCTTTCTGAATATTCTTTATTACCTCCTCTCGCTTTTCAACATGTTTGTACAGAGGTATGATAACAATATTTATTTCTTTTATTTATTTATTTATTTATTTATTAAGGTTCTTGTGATAGAGAACCTCCACCTAATCCCTTGGGTCTTCCATGTAATTAAAGGAAAAGCTGTCTCAGTTAACAGAACCTAAGCCCTCTAAAAACCAAGGAAGACCATTTAACTAACATAAAAAATTTACTACAAGTGTGTGTAACCCTAAACCAGAATGTATGCAACCTGGGTTTGAAAATCTGAGTTAATCCACCGAAAATAAATTCCTTCTTTACAATCGTTCAAACGTGAGTATTTTGTTTTATTTTGTTAAATAAAAGAATATGAATGTGTTTCTTTACATTACTTCATGTCTGAAATCACCACATTTGACTAGTTCTCATTGTCAACAAATAAATGCAACATTTACGTTTATATGGAATTTGTATGAAAACCCCCCACAATTAATCATTTTACAAGACGTATATAAATAGTAAAATCCATGGTCTATTTATTTTTCAAAAGCTGCAATATTATTATCATAATTACGCTAATACGAGTTTAGCTCAGCTGTGTGTCAGAAACAGCTTTTAAGAACAGTGGCGTTGTGACAACTGAAATAATGTGAAAAACTAAATATTTTTGTTATTTTTACACCCTGACACCCGTGTGTTGAACTAAGATGAGAGACCAAACACATAGAGAATAACCCTACGTCTGTGTGGAGGCCTGTGTGTCTGCAAAACTAACTATTGTCATAAAGATAACAGTGACAACAAACCAACTGGAGAACAACAACACTTGAGTCTCTCTCACTTGTACGATATCTCATAATCTGTGCCAGGTTTAACGGGATATTTCTATATATCCAGGTGGTGACTTTGAAATTTAACACATACTGGCACCTAATCTAATCACATTTGAACATAATAGACTGGATTGTGTGCGGCTATCATTAGCTAGCCTAAAGTAATCAGAGGAGATGAGTCCCTGGATTGATTATTCCTTTGTTCCGTCTGCTAACTAATGTCGAACTTGCTAGTCGCGTTAGCTACGTTCCGATTTAGTAATAGTTATAAAATACTGTTAATGAGCTACGTACAATTTAGTATGTTTGATTCTGTATCCATCAGACATCTGCTAATCAAAGCAGCTTAGCTACGGCTACACTCAGGATTGCAGTGATAAAGGAACCCATTATGATGCTTAGACCCTATGGCGTAAACATAGCTTTGCGTAGCTAAGAAAAGCTAACGTTAGCTGCCAGCTAGGTAGCCTTTCTGTCGACTATTTTTCTGTTTGTACGATAGTATTTTTGTTACCTGCCAGTTGTTTTCGAAGAAGCAGTGCTGATTGTTCAGTCATGGTACGAGGACGTGAAATAAAAAACACTTTATATCGATAAATACTACCCGCAAAATAAAGCTAAAGCTGAAGTCGAGTTGAGGTCTTTGCGCTGCTGCTGCTGATTTCCCTCTGTGTTTTGACACAAGGTTCAGCCGTGGCTTTAGTTTTACGCATGCGCGTCTGCAAATGACCGTGTGTAAAGCAAAAAAAAAAACAAAAACATATATATATATATATATATATATATATATATATATATATATATATATATATATATATATATATGTGTGTGTGTGTGTGTGTGTGTGTGTGTGTGTGTGTGTATATATGTGTGTGTGTGTATATATATATATATATATATATATATATATATATATATATATATATATATATATATATATATATATATATATATATATATACGTGTTCGTGTTACCTTTTCCTATATCCTATACATATCCTAGTTTTTCCTGATGGAATTTTGCCATTGTGGTTCTCCACACGGTCTTACATTACTGGGATGGTGTCAATGCAGTTATATTCAACTATGACAGATATAATAGAAATATAGCTCCATAGTCCCATAACAGAATGTCAAGAGTTTAACTTAAAATGCATCCACAGAAGTATTTTATACTATCTCAAGTAAAAGTAGTTCAATGTTGATGCAAAATTGCCTCTTTCAAAGTGTTACCTATTACAGAGGACTATACAAGTATGTTTTATCACTAATTGATTGAAATTTTAAATTTTTAGGAGCTCTAATAGACAGTAAATTATCATGGAAAGCCCATGTAAGACACATAAAAACAAAAATCTCCAAAAGCCTTTCAATTATAAACAAAGTGGAAACCATACCTTAATGAAAATGCACTCCATACTTTATACTGCTCCTTGGTACTCCCATACTTCACATATTGTATTGAAGTGTGGGGAAACAGTTACCAATGCACCATTAATCCATTCGTCATATTACAGAAACGGGCAGTACAGATCATACACAAGGTTGGATTTCTAGAACACACCCATCATCTGTTTATTCAGTCAAAACTATCAAAAATCCATGACCTTGTAAAATATTATACATCAATAATCTTATTCAAAGCATTCAACAAATTACTACCAAGCAATATACAAAAAAAACCTTCACAATTCGGGAGAGTACTCATAATCTGAGAGGTTTTGGAGACTTTTCATTACCAAAATTTTGAACCACTCGTAAACATTTTTGTGTATCTGTATGTGGAGTGAAACTTTGGAACAGCCTGGATATTCAACACAAGCAATGCCAAAATTTCCACTGATTTAAACTGGTATATAAACAGATGGTCTGGTCCCAGTACAAAGATAGAGGGTCCTAATACTTTTGTTACATTAATTAGAATGGCAGCCAGAATTCTAACATTGCAAAACTTTGCAAACAACAAAAAATGTATTAAAATACTGAATAAAATGTTGATCATTTTGTGCCACAGGTGTATAAATTATTCCCATAAAGCATCTTAGAGTAAATATTCTCATCATGTCTGAATTTTTTAGTGAAAAGCTGAAAGCGAATATTTTAAACACTAAGGAGATATATAGCAGATATTTGTGTGTGTGTGTGTGTGTGTGTGTGTGTGTGTATATATATATATATATATATATATATATTTTTTTTTTTTTTTTTTTTTTTTTTTTTCTTCCCCTTTTACAGTCATAAAAGGTCTTTAATATGACTGACTGATCACTGGTTTAAATGTGTTTTAGGAATTTTCAGCTATGTTGCTTAAAAATCTGATGTTATAAAAAAATCATTTGTGTTTTATGAAAAACACAAAGTGGTCAATGTAATAGTTCACATTCTTACGAGGAAGTAACAGAAATAGTCACTTTAATTATTACATTACAACAGAGAAGACCACTACTCTCATCACTCCTAAGATACTTTTAACATTAATGGATGAAAACACATGTAGTTCACATTTTCATGTACTGACAAAAGAATATATAATCTGCTTCAACTCATGTATTCCGCCTTTATCAAAATGCACTACACTGTCTCAATATAAAGAATCAAAATGTTGTGCGGTGCTAAAGTTGGACACCTAAACTAAAAGTATTTTCAATATCAATGGTGCATATAGTACATCAGACTGATTTCCTGGCTGGTGGTGTTGTGATAGACAAAACTGAAGTATTATGACATTATTTTAGTAATAAATACTGCAGCAAAGCAGAAGATGCGTTCAAGAATATCCAAAATTTATCACAACACCTTGAAAGGGCAAGATGTTAAGACTTGCTTGTTTAAAAAAAAACACTTATTTCCAGGCAATTCTCTTTACACGGTGTTCATAAAATGTACAAAAAAAAACAAAAAAAAAACATCCAATAAAAATGAGACTTATCATCTGAAGTAGTGATTAATCTGAATTATTCTGGGTACTGATTAAAAGTACAAGTTTATGAAGAGTCCCTAAAGGCAGCACTATGCGGAAGGAAGCTGGTTCGGCGCCATATTTAATACGTTAGAAGCTAGCTCGTATTAGCTGTTTACAAACTTTGAACTTCAGGCGCTAACCTTAAGCAAAGCCTCAACTCAACCGAAAATGAATGTGCTAGATCATGTACGGGATATGGCTGCTGCCGGCCTTCACTCTAATGTTCGGATATTGAGCAGTTTGTTGCTGACAATGAGTAATAACAACCCGTAAGTAACATCACATTGGGGTCTGACTATTTCCTGGAGGGTCCGCTCATATACCAATGGTTACGTTTTTAGCTGTTGTCAGTGGTGGTACAAAGATACACATAGAAAGTTCTAACTGTTAAATAGTGAAGGCTTATAAATTGATAAAACCCGTCTTTTAGGCAACACTCAAATTCAGATGTGCACATAGATAATAGTTAAAGTATTACATTTGTACGAAACACAACAAATGCTTCGTTCCAGAAAATAGTCGTATGTAGTTTGTCCTACATCTGTTGTCTTCTACGAGTGAAGCTTAAATGGCTATTACTGACGTGCTATTTCTTTGACAGCTCTCAGTTTAAGTACCATCGATTGAACATATTAAGTGGCACTTCAACAGTGGCACTATCAACGTATAGTTATGTTTGTTTTGATGCAGGTTGAAACGGTATGCAGTAACGATCAGACTGGATACTTTTATTCTTAGTGTTCTATTGCTATGGGATGTTAAAGAACGGTGGAAGAAATAGTATAATAATATTGAAAAAAGTACAGTAAGTGCTTTTGAGATTTAGTGAAACAACAATATAACGTGTTTAGATACATTACATAATAATATATACATCCTGCCATGGGCAGTTGACACATTCAAGATATTTGCTTCTGCAAGTACAAGTTTTCAGATGAAAGATTTTGTGCAATAAAAAGGTATTCTCAGAAATCACTATTAGTCTAATTGTGCCAACTTTAAAAGAAGTATCTTATCTGTATCTATATTTTGGATCTATGTATATGTCTTATCTATATCTGTTCAAGGGAGCTGTTGTCACCGGCCCAGAAGTACCAGCTGCTGGTTTACCATGCCGATGCCATCTTTCATGACAAAGAGTACCGTAATGCAGCCTGCAAATACAGTATGGCACTGCAGCAGAAGAAGGTGCTCAGCAAAACATCTAAAGTTCGTACTTCTACTGGTGGAGCCGCGTCTAACATACAAGCACAGGTACATCAGCAACAACTGATTTTCTTTTTTCCCTCAGTTTTTTGATTATAATGAAAGCTGGCAGATTTCTTGAAGAATCTATTGCATTTTTGTAGATAGATGACCACAAAAAAAACAGTCTTTCATTCAGAGTTACATCGGTGACATGATGGCTTTACACTGTTTTTCAGAGTTTGCCCTCTGAAATTGAGATAAAGTACAAAATAGCTGAATGTTACACAATCCTGAAACTGGACAAAGATGCTGTTGCAGTGCTTGATGGGATTCCATCCAGACAGAGGACTCCAAAGGTAGTTATTTTGTTATTGTAATACTTATTCTTATTTCTTTTTTTCATTTTAAAGCACGTCATATACAAAGAAGTGCATTATAGAGGCACAATGCACCCTCTGCAATAATTTTGTCCTATACTTTACATCTACTTGTGAAGAGGTGAACTGTATTTTCTTGCTATTTGTTGTCTCAGATCAACATGATGCTAGCAAACTTGTACAGGAAAGCTGGTCAGGAACGTTCTGCAGTGACAAGCTACAAAGAGGTCCTCAGACAGTGTCCCCTTGCTCTGGATGCCATCATCGGTATGAAAAGACATCTTTCTGAGTTTTCATTACATATACAGACTGTAGTGTGAATACAGATATTGACCATGGTGGGCAGCAGGGAGGATGTTTGTAAAAGCTGGAATTGTTGCTTGGACTTTTTTATTGACTATTTCTGTGTGTGTGTTTTGTTTTGTCTTTTTTTCTTTCCAGGCCTTCTCTCTCTGTCCATCAAAGGAGCTGAAGTTGCATCTATGACCATGGATGTGATTCAGAGTATCCCCAACCTGGACTGGCTGTCTGTTTGGATCAAGGCTTATGCTTTCATACATGCAGGAGACAATCAAAGAGCCATCAACACCATCTGGTACACAGAACATTAATAATGGGTGTTATAATAACATGAGATTTTTATGGTATTGTAGTTGTTCCAGAAAATATCCTTGTTTCAAGGGCTCACTGTAGGGATCAGTTATTCTAATTATTATCAGTTAAAGGGATTATAAACAGAAGATTTATTTGGTTAAAATTTATTATGATAGAAATGGGAACATTTTAATTTAACGATTTGTTAAAAGTTTCTTTTTAAAATAAGTTGGAAAGAAAGAAAAGCCCTCAAAAAAATATGCACACATGTAATTCCCCTTCCATAAGTAAACGTACAATCAATAACTATTTGGCTGAACCCAAATACAAAGTGACTAATAGAAATATTCCACTGTTGTTTATTTGATGTGTGTCTCTTTGTGTCTCAGCTCTTTGGAGAAGAAGTCTCTGTTGCGGGATAATGTGGACCTGCTGGTTAGTCTGGCAGACGTTTACTTCAGGGCCGGTGATACTAAGAATGCCATCCTCAAATTTGAACAAGCCCAGATGCTGGACCCGTACCTCATCAAAGGTGAGCTACACAATGAGCCATGTGGTAAGGATAGGTATGATAGGAAACTATGCAGAAGAGTTTTATTTTAACAAATGTAGTCACAGTTAAGGTACTACACAGAATAGAAGTTAGAAACACCATGAAATTTGTTACAGTTAATTGAAAGTTATAACGGCTCATTTGAAAGAGCAAGTACGAAGAGTAGAAAGAATAGGATGAACATTAAAATATAGTAGTGTGTTTCCTTTTCTTATGTGTATGTTCAGTCATATACATTCTTGTCTTTTATTTAAAATGGAATAGAAAAATTGATTGAAAAAGCATGCAATGACTACTGAAGTGAAATATAACTAATGTGGAGTGTGTTTGTAGGGATGGACGTGTATGGTTACCTGATGGCACGTGAGGGACATTTGGAGGATGTTGAAGTCCTGGGTGGGCGATTGTTTAATATCTCAGACCAGCATGCTGAACCTTGGGTCATCTCTGGGTGAGTGGACAGCAGCTGTTTAGGTAAAATAGACATATATCTTATTGGACAAAGTGTAATGTTCTTGCATTCTTTTGTGTTTGTTTGTGCAGTTGTCACAGCTTTTACAGTAAGCGTTACTCCAGAGCTCTTTACCTCGGGGCAAAGGCCATCCAGCTGAACAGTAACAGTGTGCAGGCGCTGCTCCTGAAGGGGGCAGCGCTGAGAAACATGGGCCGAGTTCAGGAAGCCATCATCCACTTCAGAGAGGCCATGCGTTTAGCTCCCTGTCGACTTGACTGCTATGAAGGTTTGACTCTTAAACCTCTTCTTTTCACCATCAGATGTTGGACATTTCTTTTTTTCTGGCGCTGAGTTAATAACATTTGCTCTTTAGGTCTGATCGACTGTTACCTGGCATCCAATGGGATTCGAGAGGCGATGGGAATGGCCAATAACATCTATAAAACTCTGGGGGCCAACGCTCAGACCCTGACCATTCTGGCTACAGTGTGCCTTGAAGACCCTGTGACTCAGGAGAAAGCCAAAACGCTGCTGGACAAAGCGCTCGCCCAGAGACCCGACTACACCAAGGCCGTGGTCAAAAAGGCCGAACTCCTCAGTAGGTGTCAACATGCATACTTACTAATCCATCATCAGAAAAAGGCTGTTGCTGAATGTAAGGGTAAAATGAAACTGTTCTGTCTTTTGTAAAAGGCCGGGAGCAGAAATATGAAGAGGGCATTGTTCTCCTCCGAAATGCCCTGGCCAATCAGAGTGACTGTGTCCTGCACAGAATGCTGGGAGATTTTCTGGTGGCAGTTAATGATTATCAAGAAGCCATGGATCAGTACAGTATCGCACTAAGGTGAACACCTGCATCTGATATTCAGTTGTATTTCCATAGAGTGATTTACCAGGGTTTATAAGTGAAATTTAAGCCGATTTCATGTCATGGTGGTAAAAAAAAAAATTAAACAAGTGCTGCCAGGCACAACAAATCCCACCCATTACATGTATTGTAGCTTATTTTGGCATCAATCCAGCTGATGTCATCTTGTCTATGTGTGTGCTGATGTCAGCATATCAATTACTACTATATATGTGCCAAGTTTGAAGTCAATTGAAACAAAATTGATGTTTTTTTAGACATGTGAAATGTTGCCAATTATAAGTAAATGGCAGAAAAAAAAGATTTAAAAAATTTGAAGTTTGACCTACTTTTCCCAAAATGTAGTGACATCTATTCTGGGTCACTGGCAATCTATAAACCCAGTTTGGTATGAATTCAACCAGTAGTTTTGCTGCTAGAGTGTTAACAAACAAAGAAACAAACCAAACCAAAAACAATACCCCTTGCCTCCCCTTTGGGGGGGCAGGGTAATAAATACAGAAAGTTACCGATTGACTTCTCTAGATGTAAATACACAGCAGGTGGCTTTTTACAGTGGCATTTTAATTTATTTTTTTTATTTCCCATTTGAGGCTTTAAATTTGTTACACTCAGCCAAGCACTAAATACACTGTTTTAAAGCCACATCTTGTCATAGTTGCATTTATACTATTAAATGTTATTGTTAAATAAAATCTTTAACTTTTTACTTTGAGTGGCGGTAGTGCCTGGGTTTACTGATAAATTGAAACTGGGCTGCACATTTTGTATTAGTGGTTATTCCTTCCCTGTTGGTTTTATCACATTTAAAAGAGACTTAAAATAATGCAATTTCAAGTAATGTCAATGTCATTGTCTAATCAGATCAGTCAAATTATGTCAAGGACATATTAAGGCCTAAAGTTTTGGCAGAAATGTTGTTTGTTGAAACTAGTCAAAGCTCTAAATGAAGTGTTTTCTGTTGAGATATTCTCATTCCGTCTGTTTGCTCTTTAAGTCTGGATCCTAACGACCAGAAGTCACTGGAGGGGATGCAGAAGATGGAGAAGGAGGAGAGTCCCACAGACGCCACGGTGGAGCTGGACGGAGACGACATGGAGGGCAGCGGGGAGGACGGGGACCTGGAGGGCAGCGACAGCGAAGCGGCTCAGTGGGCCGATCAGGAACAGTGGTTTGGGATGCAATGACCTCCGACCTTTACGTCACCATCAGCTGACACTCTGCAGCCTTCAGACTCCAGGGACGGGATACGAGACTGATCACAAACACAGCTCTGATGTTTGTGTCTCTGGATGAACTGATGCCGGGTTTGCAGTTCAGCTCCTGGACTAACAGTGCTTTTATGGAAAAGCAGCTTGATGGAAAAACTCCAGCCATTTTCAGCCCAGTGTTTTACTCCCCCCTCCATCATCATCATCATCATCATCCTGACAATCTTCTTCAGCTACTTCACTGAAGAGATACTTGAGGTTTGTCAGCTCATTCTCCACAGCTGAAATCCACAGCCATCTTTTTACACCTTCATTTGTTCGTGGTTTTATCTTCAACAGTTTGGCATTATCAGAAAAATGAACTATTTAACATGAAAAGACTGCAAAGTAAGAATCGATATATATGTATAAAGAAAGACTTCCTGAATGCTTTATCGTTAAGTCTAAAATGGCTGGTGTTGTTTTACAAGTCACAGAACAGACAGGAGAATAATTTACATTCTGACTCAGTCGTTGCTGCAGAAGAAATGAGGTGTTACTGCATCCAAGACTCAGAAACCTTAATTTGCCATGTTTGTATCTGACAGGATTCTGTGAAAAAATGAAAATGTACCGTACTTCTGTTAGTTAAAAATACTAATTTGATCACATTTTTGTCATGTTTTGTTGTTATGCTGCCTTGTGTTTTTCAAAAGAACCCCATACTTAATGTAGAAAGTGTTACATTTCAAGACAAATGTTAATAATATTTTGTACATATTTTTTAAATGTATAATAAAAATCATTACACTCTGTTGTCCAGTGTCATTACATTTGGACATTTTTAAAGTACATTCAGTCATTTTTCATGTCAAAATTCACCATTCACATTTTTCAGGTTTATTTGGCATTGAGTACAAGTGAATAGATTACCCAAATAAATGTGTTAATACTAATAACACATGTATTATTAGTGTAGTATTATTAGTGTTATTGTGTTAATACTAATACCAAGTTAATACTATGTTATATTTTAAATGCTAAGAGTTGAACTGAAAGTGACCTAATGAAAGTAAATGTAAGACACAGTAAATAAGAAAAGCTAAATATATATATATATATATATATATATATATATATAAGCACCTGAGATTAAAGGCTGGTAACAGTTCAGCTGTATTAAAAATAACCAACAATTTTAGACGACTATTAGTGTAATAATGAACTTACAGCATGTGAGTGAAATAGAGGCTTTGGTGAGGAGAGATTATTCCCAGACTGAACTTAAACATGAAACACTTCTGAAGTACATTAAACTACATGAATGTGGAGGACATCAGAGACTACTACTACTACTACTACTACTACTACTACTACTACTACTACTACTACTTTACAATATACTATTTGTTCTCTCCAAAAAAAAAATCAACAGAACTACTTCTGTCTTCTGATGTTGAACTCAGTCACTGGGGTCATTCATCTCCAGGTTCTTTCACATAAAACTGCCTTTTTGGGAGCTTTTTGTTTGTTTTGCATTTTGTTTTCATTGTGGGGCAGACTGAGGTGAATCATAGGCCATATTATAGCCCATGTTTTAGCAGATCAGTGGAACTTGATCTTATCTGATTGATCTTATCTGGTCATCAGACTGTTTAACTCCACCTTCTAAGCACATTATTAGAATTACACAACTATATTTTTGCACACTTATATGCATTTCTCTAATTATCAAATTGATAATATATTGTCTAGTACATATTGTACAAATGGTGTTCTAATTTTGTGTCTTAATAGAGTGTTAAAACACACACACATATAGATATACACATATTTGTTTGTTTACCATATACTGTATACACACACACACACACACACACATATATACATATATATATATATATATATATATATATATATATATATATAAATATATATATGTATATGTATATATATATTTTTTTTTTCCCTGTTCTTTTTTTTTCTGTTGTATTGATAATTACTTTCTTGCTACTTTTTTTATTATACTTAATTATATAATTTCCACCTAGGATTAATAAAGTATTCTGATTTTGACTTGAATCTTATGACAAACCAGGAAAAAAATGCAAACCATCATTTAAGGATAGAGAAGAAGAAATACCAGTATTTCTTGTATTTCTTGCACTTTTTCCTCTTTCTTTTCAGGCCTGAAAATAACACAAATTAAATTCCAAACATCAGCCTCAGAACTCTGCATTAAAGACACTGGACAGACTGTTCAGAAACTCTTCATGTTTGACAGTTTTTATTCATGTGATACATTGTACAATCATCTCTGAAAATACAGTACAGCAGTTTGGCACAAAATGCCAAAGGAGGGACAGCCTGCTGCTCGTATGCTAACACCGCTGCATTCCCAGATATGGCAAAATCTGCTCCAAACATGTCGCACATCTCAGTGCAAAGAAGAAAAAAACAACAAAAGTCTGTTTGGTTTTTAAATATCCCATAAAAGTATTTCCTTAGGAAAGATGAACCGTGTTTTTGAGCTTATTTAACATTTGTACTATCTGACGAATGTCTAATCTATGTACCAATACTATACATCGTCTATGACACAAGTCTGGTAAAACAGATGGCTGATTCAGCGGACATGCACCATGGAATAATGTACATTTACTGTACACGGTACTAAGATCTTTGTCTAAAAACATGGCATGAGATCTGGTTCTTATCTAAGGCTCTTCATGCAGGACAATAGAAGGACTGCTGAGATGGAACTGGCTAGTTTTCATCAGACGTTTATTCATGGCCGTTTCAGAAAAGTGACATGAGGATGATGATGATGATGAGCCCTGTCTTCACTGTATTTAAACTGACATGCAGCTCTTGTAAGATGTGCTGCCCGAAACACACATGCACAACACAAAACAAAACCAAAGATTCGGCAAGGAATTTAGAGGAGAGGCAGCTTACTTGGCCTTCACTGCAAAGAGAGAGAGAGAGAGAGAGAGGAAGAAATCAATGGATACAAAAACCAACTGAGCAGCAAATCATTTCAGCTCATCAAATACAGCTCTGGAAATAATCAAAAGACCAACGGTTTTACTACTCTGGTGGAGTTCTCATGTCTGTACTTTTTAAGAGTTGTGCCAATAAACAGCTTATTACCTTAAATGCATTATTTGGTCCCTAGAAGACCTAAACAGCCACATCTAATGATCTAAAAAGTTTAATAATTATTGAGTACATTGAAATAATTCAGGTAAAATGCAGTCTCTCAGCAGCATCAGATGTGTTGAAGACGTTAGTTTTTGTATTCAGTTAATGATATGTTTTGCTAAAAAAGTCACTTTTTCTTCAGTTTTCCTTGTTATGATATAATATCTTTGAATTTACTCTGAACTCATCTACATGATTAGTAAATTAATTTATGAAAATACCTGATTTTCACTAAAAAATGCACAGTGCAGAGGACAATATTATAATAAATAGTGATAAATCACTTTAGAACGGTTAAATATAGAGGACAATTAATTTACAAGTCACCAAAAAAATAGGTTTGTTTATGTGTTTTCAATAACACAAGCGTAAAACAGAGGGATTTATCAAATGTACATCTCTAAAATGGGTCATTCATCTGTTCAAGAACACACTGTAAGCCCTGTAATATCATAAAATGGCAGTTTAAATAACTTTTGGGAAAATTTAGAGCATTTATTTGCTGAAGATGACAGTTGGCCGAATTAACAAAAAGGCAGTGTTTTCAGAATTTGTTAAATAACGAAGAAAAACAAGTCTTTTTTTTTTTTTTAATTTCTAAACAGCACAAAACTCATTTTAACTTAGTTAGGGCTGCAAGTAATGATTATTTCTCAATTATTCAAAAGTTGTTTTTGATTTATAAAATATCAGAAAATGGTGAAAAATGACGATCAGCGGCTCAAATGTCACTGCGAACGTACACAACTAGATACTTTCATAGAGGAGAAAAGAAACCACAAAATATGAATTTGAATCACCGCAGGAACTGATTAAAACAGATCCTGGTGCAGAAAACAGAACATCTTCCTTATTATAAACAGTGTAAAATAGAAAACTCAGTGATCTATGGTGGAATCAGAATATTTGTAGATTAATTTAAGTTTTTAACTAATCAACTGATTAATAATCTTGATTTTCACTCATTACTTTCATGAGTTTTGTCAATGTTCAGTGTTCTACATTACTTTTGGCTGCTTTTGCAGAAATGCAAGCAGTTTCTTAGATAATTTATGATCACGTTCACAGGTTTTCAGTCTGGTTTTTCATAATGGTCTCTTAATTTTTTTCCCCCAGAGCTGTATATTAAGGCCATGCTATGGGGAAGCAGATGAGACAAGACAAACATAATAAAAAAGCTATGTATAAATAAGAAATTACAAAAAAACCCGAAAACAAAACATTGCCAAGATGCTAATGTGATAGTACAGGGCATTTAAATATCATACTGCCAGTGTAGATCTAAAATAACCACAATTAATGACAATCTGCCAGTTTTAGATATAATTTTAACTCAGTGTTTCTGGCACTTTGTGACAGTAAAAGGCATCACTGAACAAACAAACTCCAACTCCTGAAAAGCATCATCTTAAAACCTTCTAACCAGACACACACCATATAGACAAAAGTATTGGGACACGTTGAATTCAGGTATTTTTTTTCTAACAGGGGTCTGGGATAGAAAACAATAATGACAAATGTCATAATATAGTTTTATATTTGCATTGGTTAGTTTGGTTTAAACTGTTATCTTTGCTTCCACAATGCCTCAGAGATGGTTTTACTACATGTCTTGCAACACTAATTTTATTCTATCTTTTTTAACCATGACTATGATTTTAAATGTTCTACCTGTAAACTTCTGAAATATTTTTCATGCACTGACTGTACATATTAATTTTCCACCACAACTAACAATCTACTTTCTTCACATCTCATTTATGAAAAAAAATAATCACCCATTAAACTTTCAGTATTGATATTTATATCTCAATTCAGCATGGACAGGACATCGTACAGCTGTAGCCATGATGTGTCCCAGTAGTTTTGTCCATATAGTTTACAAACATCATTATTTCCCTAAAAATATTTTAGAAATTTAGAGGTAGAGCATTTATAATCATAGTCATGGATAAAAAAAACAACAACAAAAAAACAAAATCCATGTTGAGAGAAATCAAGTAAAATCATCTCTGAGGCATTTTGGAAGCAAAGATAACAATTCAAACCAAACTAACCTGTACAATTCAAGGATATTTTTCCCAATATAAAACTATATAATGACATTTGTGTCATTACTGTTTTGTATCCCAGACCTCTGTTAGAAAAGAAACACCTGAATTCAACATGTCCCTATACTTTTGTCCATATAGTGTATGTGTTCAGCTGTTTTTCCTACATTTCATGGGTGATGACAGCCACATAAAGATGAGAGCGTTGGTTTTTCATGCAGGTCAGCGTGTACTCACTCAGCGGGTAAACGGTGGAAGGCATTGGGAGAAACAACAGTTAGCATTACAAAGAAAAAAAAACAAAAAAATGCACTCGCTGGCCTGGTATTATTGGAGCAGGCATGCAGAGAGGCTATAGTCAACTAGTGGGAGAGATATAAAGTATTTGACAGTCACAAAAAAATAATAATCTATACAGAGAGTCTAGTTTGTGCGCTATGTACAGATATACAGACTCCTCCAATGACCACATGTCGCTCTTCTTCTTCTGCTGTTGTGCTCAGTTAATATGACTTCGAGCCTCTTGGTGCCTTTTTTTTTTTTTTTTCTTTTTTACATATTCAAGTACAGTATGTGCACATTTTACATCCATTAGAAATTTTACTGGAATTAATTAAAAAGCTAAATTAAGACTGAAAATTGAAAGATGTGATTTAAAAAATTGAAAGACAAAGTGTTTTCTTCAAGTAAACACATTTAACAATAGGCCTGAAACAACGCATTATGGAAAAGCATCATTTTGGGTAATAACTTGACAAAACGCAACATATATAATAATATACAGTCGCGGGAAAAAAAAGTCATCAAAAACAATGGTTATGCAATCAAGTACTAACTCCTGTGTGTATCATGTGACTAAAACAGACGGAAAAGAAAACGTGGAATGCCTAAAAGCACTGTTTTTGTCAGTACAATGCCATAGATACTGATGTAAGAACTGAAGTGATTTTGGTTATTATCAAGAAAACATGGAAATGAATAGATATCAGCTCTGAAATTAAACTAGTATGAGCTATTTTTGTTGTTATCATTATATTTGTCCAAAAAAATGTACCTTTAGTTGTACCAGGCATTAAAATGAACTAAAAAAAAAACTGGAATGACCTTTTTTTTCTACCAGTGTCAATATGCTGGTGAATTTACATGACCATTCCAAATAAAGATACAATTAAAAAATAAAAAGAACAATAAATTGAAGAAAACAAGGGGTGGGGTAATAATATTTTCCACGACGGTATAATAATACTCCCATTATTGAAAAACACTGAATATTTGCCATGTGCTCTACATGTTGTGGTAATAAACAGCCCGGACAATATGTAATCAATTGTTCTGCATTTTGTAATAAATGACTGAATATTGCGTTTTTTTTATTGTTATTATCAAATATAGGTGTTTTGGTAGCTACATTTTAAATAAACTGAAGCTCTCAGTGATCGTTTTGTGTTAAAAATCAAAAACTGCCTGAAATAAAAGCAGGAAATCCTTTTTTGTGGTCAGATTTTGTCATGAAGTCCCTGAGTTTTGACTGCGTTAGTGAGATAAATATGACACTTTTGCTGCTTTTATGTGTTGTTACCTTTTCCCATAGAGGTGGAATAAAATATTATTACCACTTCTCACGAAACAATTGTGTGTTTTATTCTTGATAAATTGGAAAGTATATAATCATTGCACTGCGTTAAAGATGATTACTGATGTGTATAAATAGGAATAAAAAGAGGAATGTGCCTGAAACCTAAATTATTCCAACTTTATGGGAAACAGTGTATTTAGAAGATGATTAGAGTAAACTGTAGCATTAGTTTGAGTCAGTATTTGGGGCGTTTAATTTAGCTGAACTGATGCAAATGCAATGTACAGATGATGTACAGATAATAAACTGAATTTTCATCACTCATTGGTGACAGGCTGACCCACCTACAGTGAACTGTTGGCTTAAAATTAATACAGATATTTATATGGTGCAAAGACTTATTTAATTTATATACTGTAAGATTTTCAAAATGTACAAATATGTTGGAATTTGAATTTTTGTAGCTTTAAATCCCCTTTATTTTCCTTCGGCAGTGTTCCGTTCTATGCCATGTTAAAAGCTGTGTTTTCTATGCAGATATAATATTTGTTTTATCGATGCTATAGACGTTGATTTTCTGCAAATACTTTTTTTTTCACATTAAAGCAGAACACACACTGGTGGAGTTAGTATCACAATAAATGACTGTGTCCCATTTCAGTTACGTCTCAGGCCTTGGGTGTGTTCATTTCTTTACTAACAACGAAACTAAATGGAACAGAGCTGTTGTTAATGTCCTCACTAACCTGCGCCTTGGCTTTGATTTAAAAATAAACATACTGTGTACTGTGAAAAATGTGTAATGCATTGCTGTTTTATTGCCATTATTAGGAGAAAACTGCTTAACCCATAAAGACCCAAACATCCATCACCAAAACCATTAACTGATCTAAACTGTTTAATACCTATTGACCCACGAATCCTATCAATACATGTAAATAATTGGTGTAAAATGTCGTTTGTCATCTTTTCATGGTCATCAGATATGACCCATTTGGACGTTCAGAGGCTCTGTAGTTACCGTGGAAACAGTCATCTTCTACAACATTGATTCACCGGTAAAACCCATGGAGTTGGATCAATGACAGTGGATGGAAATGATCGGTTTATGTTCAGTTATTGATATATTTTACTGAAAGTCACATTTTCTGCAGTTTTCTCTGTTTTTTTTTTTTTTTATATAAGTCTCAACTTTAATATGAGCTTTTATGAACATCTACATAATCAGTAAATTAAATATAGAAAAATACCCGATTTATACTGATAAAACGCAAAATACAGAGGATAATATTATAATAAACAGTGTTAAATCTCTTAAGAAAGCTTAGATATGGAGAAAATTTCATTTGGTTACTGACACAGAAGTAGCGCTGGGACTTTATGGGTTAATAAAAAAAAAATCAGATATGGCAAAAAAAAAAAAAAAATCACTATATGTAATAAAAAAAGACAAAGGAAAAAAGAAAAAAGAAATTCCAGAGGAAATTTAGTACATAAACAGTTCAAGCTGTGTAATACCACATTAAATTTACAACATTAATTAACCTTAATTAGGTCAGTAATACGCATTAAATAAGTTGTAGCGTATGTGTCTAGTCATCATTTACTAATAGTGATCATTCATTTATGCTGTATTTACATCAACTAACATTAACTAACAGTTAACTAATGGGTGAGTTACAAATAGACTGATATTAACCTTACATATATGATATAAAAACACTTTTCCCTTTTTCAAGACAAGAATTTCAAGACAAAGAGTTAATATTCATTCGTTACTTAATTAATATAAACCCTCAATAAATGTTAACATTTATTACATTTACTTAATATTTGTAATTGTATTAACTGTTAGTTAATGTTCATAACTACATTAAAAATACATTTTTTGAAACTAATGTATAAATTAATGCCATAGTTCACATGATCAGTAGTAAATGATCACTAGACCCATGAGTTATTAATGCTCATCATTATTATCATTATTATTATTAACTAATGTTTATGAATGCACCGTTACTGTGAAGTGTACTGCAAAGCGGACATTTTGTCAAGTTGTTACCCGAGCTGTTTTTATAGAAGGCGTTGTTGAAAATCTTGAATTTAAAAACTGTTTTAACTCAAACCGGTAACACATTGATGTCCTCTCTTCCTTCCAACAACAAAGAAATAAAAAAAAAAAAAAATAGACTGTGTATAGAATAGAAATAGAATGTAAGAGAATGTGTGAGGATTTTTTTTTTTTACTGCAAAATAAGGGATGCATACCTCAACACTTAAACTGATAAAATATGAAGTGTAGTTAAGACAGATGGGTAATAATGATAATAATGGTCATATGAACAGCATTGAGGTAGCTGTGTTCTGCCTAATGCAGAAAATAATGAACGGAGATGCATGGAGCTCAAAAAGGACGAAGACAGATTCACTCCAGGGCAAAGAAACTCAAGTGTTCGCCCAGTCTTAGTTCTGTACTGTACGCTCCTTGGAAGTACACCTCAGTCCACACATTCATGACCCCGCAGCCCCTCCCCAAATTACAAAATATTAATTATTATTATTATAAAATAGTGTAAATTCTCTGTACAGCTCAACACACAGCTCTGATACGGTGGGCCTCATCTAACTGCTCAAAAAAGGAATAAAAAGGGAGAAGCTTAATGGTTAAATAAAACACATGGACATAATGTCAGTCAAAGTCATTAAAATATGACTAAAGCCCCCCCCTCCCCAAAATATGTACTGGTGAAAATGTCCTAAATACAAAAGACCTGACAGCATACAGACCGGACTGTCAGAGCAGGTGCAGGTGTCGACTCTACGTTGTTCCGAGTTAAAGTAACTGTTAGAGGTGTGTGTTAATGTCCACGTCACACTGGTGCACAGGGAAGGGGGTGAACTGGAGTCAGTCAGGGCCAGAACATGGCGGATACGTTAGTGTCGGTGCTGTAGATCCACAACACCAGGGGCAGGGAGATGGCCACGAACGGCCACGAGATGCCGTCGGCGCATGCAGACAGAGAGCAGCCTTTTCTGGCCGGTTTCTCCAGCTGGTTACCGAACTCCAAGTAGTTCCTGGCCATAAACTTTAGCAGCTCGTCCAGCAGGATGACGGGCAGCGAGATCTTCAGCACCATCATCCACTGAGTCGTGTCCAGAGGCGTGATCTGGAAGATGACCTGAGAAAAAAAAGACAACACTGTTTTTTGAAAGGAATCAACATTTTGGAGCAGGAGCCACATTCAGCCCAATATGATCTCCAACGGGCTGGACCACTAAATTAATAAGATAAAAAACCTCTAAATACAGGGTTCATACACATTTTTCAAAGTTAAATTCTAACACTTTTCAAGCACTTTTAAGGGTCATTTTCAAATTTTTCCAGCACAGCACCTAATTGTTGGGGTAAAATACGTATCTACAGGAATACATACGCTCATGATAATTTATAATTTATAATTAATAATAATAATTTATTTCACTTTTTATCACAATGATGTAAATTGTATTATGCTATAAACATCGTAAAACTAGAAGCACTCCGCCAAGGCAGATCAGTGCCCCGGATTCGGATGAAAATTTCAGGAAATGTTGATACTGGCACACGGAACAAATGATTAAATTTTGGTGGTGATCGGGGGTGGGGGGGCACTGATCTACCTTGGCAGAGGTCTGTGCTGTCTTTTCTAGAAAAGCACTTGTAGAGCGCAGACCTCCACCAAGGCAGATCAGTGGGCCCCCCACCCCCACTCACCACCAAAATTTAATCATTTGTTCCTTGTGCCAGTATCAACATTTCCTGAAATTTTCATCCAAATCTGTCCATAACTTTTTGAGTTATCTTGCACACAGACAGACAGGCAGACAAACAGACAAACCAACGCTGACAAAAACATAACTTCCTTGGCGGAGGTAATGATGTTTCGTAACAGCAAAAAGTTTAGAAATTAAAAAAAACACACACAAAGTTTTATCAAAACAAGTGGAAGCCACTTGGAATTCTTCAGACACACTCCCACCAAAGACTAAGATAAAAATGAACCTGGAGTCGACCTGAGAGCACCTGGTCATTTACTTTTTTGGCACAGTTTTATTTTTCAAAATGTACCACCTCTCTGCAAGTAGCTTTGGCTTGGCATATTACCTGGCAGAGTTAATATTAAAAATAAACAAATATATCACATCACAGAGTTATTGTAGGCATTTTCAAGCACTTAAACTAAAATTCAAGCACTTTTCAGACCTTGAAAACACAACATTGAAATTCAAGTATTTTCAAGGATTTCAAGCACATGTATGAACCCTGTAAATATTGTCAACTCACAACTTTTCTCTATGTTTTAGAGTGAAAAAAGTAAAGATACAGTATGAAAATGTTTACATCTACAAACTATCCTTTAAAAAATGTGAACAACATGAACGTGAAATTTCTTAAGAAAATTAAGTGCAATTTTAACTATATTAATGCCTCAGCTGATCATTTACTCATGTTCATCACAACTTACAGATCCCAGTAGATCTACAAATACACAAAATATTTAGAATATTAATTAAATTGCCATTATTTCTCTGAAGACATTTCAAATTTGTATTTGTTCAGGTTATTCACATTTTTTGATAGTTTGTAAGCACACCTGAAAAGATATTATATAATATGAGAGGGAAGCGTGCATCCTTTGGAAAAATCTGGGGCCCCTTCATAGACATTCTGCCCTCTCTGGACCTGGTTGACCATGGTGATGTAAGCCTTCCTGGACTGGCTTCACATTAGCCCCTATAGGTTCTCCTTGTATAACTTCCTCATTGATGCATTTGTTGTGAGTAGTGTGTTGATTTATTTACATATGAATGTGTACAGATGGGTGCAAGTATGAACTATGTACATGGACTGTGTAGGTATATAAAGGAAAGGGGGGGTGGGGGTGGGAAAGGTTTATGTAATATTTTGGTTTTGTTTTGATTTTTATTATTATTCTCTTCTTTTCTCTTCTGATGTTCAAAAATCCTCCCTGTGTGGTGTATCTGTACGTTTATACATTTATGTATGTTCCCTCTGTAAAATGCTCACTGTAATGAACTGTAGATGTTTGCTAAACCATTTACATCCTGGAAGAGCTTCTGTTAATAAACACAAATCTTTATAAACATAGTTTGTAAAAGTAAATATTTTCATGTAATTTTACTTTTTTACACTAAAACAAAGAGAAAAAAATTGGAGTTGTCATTATATGTGGAACCTGGACTACAATGACATTTGACATTCTTGATTGTTAATATATTCAGTGTAATTTTTGCATTTCTGTGGGCTGGATTGGACACTTTAGTAGACTGATTTTGGTCCATGGGTCATTTGTGCTAGAGCAGGGGTGTCCAACTCCAGTCTTCAGGGACTAGTATCCTATATATTTTTGATATTCCCCTCCTCCATCACACCTGGAAGCCATTACATCATTATCAGGCTTCTGCAGAGCTTGATGATAAGCTGATTATTAATTGAATCAGGTGTGCTGGAAGAGGGAAACATCTAAAAAATGCAGGATACCGGCCCTCGAGGATCAGGACACCCCTGTTTTAGAGAGATGTTTATTCACTGACAGGGGTTTGTGTTACAGTAACTTACATTTATGATGTTTCAGGAATCAGAACAGTACCAGCTGATGGCAGGGGTTAACTGGCTTTATGGTTTTGATCCCTTTGTAACAAAATGAAGCAATTCAACTGTTTTATATTTCTGTAAGTGTCAACCAAACACTAAACTTGCTAAAAGATATTAATTTACTAAACAAAAAGGTGTTGGATTAGATAATTACTGCAGTGATTCATACGTCTCAGCTGGAAACAGGTCATTTAACTCTAACTGACGCAGTGAGTCGCTTCGGTTTGTTAAAGAGCATAAAGAATGGGCAACGTCTGGGTTGATGTGGCTCATTGGGCTCATGAAATAGTGGTTCAGGGAGCATGAGACATCATTTCCATTGGTTTTCAGAGTCCAGACCTGAAGCCCATTGATCTCAATCTTTGGGATGTGATGGAGATAACTTTCCACAGTGGTCCACCGCTCCTCTCATCAAAACCAGAACTCAAATAAGTTCATGTTGTAACATTTATTGTAGTATTTCGTGGCATAAAAGATGCTATAATAAATACGTAGCAAAACTAATGGGGTTCCATTAGCTACGTTCCATTGTTCCTTTTTCCAGGGTATCTGTAGGTTCGATGAAGCCAAATTTATGACTTTTCAAGGTGTCTTTGGTCAAATCTAAAACCTTACATTCACATCAATAACAGTACGATGGGCCTTATGGTTATTTCCTTGAACAGGTCTTAACTATGGTTCAGTCCATCTAACATTTCATTTCCATTTCTCCATGACTAATGTTTCTGTTACTGACGCTCAGGCTGCTAAAGCTCATACCTGAATCCCTCCACTCATGAATGATTGTCGGTATATTATATTCATTTACTTTAGGTCAGTAGCTGCTGTATGAAAAACACATCTACTTTTATACCACTGAGTTTCATTTGGTCCTCACAGTGTAATATAGAAGTGACATGGAGCTACAAGTAAAATAACTGGTCACTTAAATACATTATTATAATTTACAGGTTGTCAGTTTTCATTATCAGTGTGTTTGCTCTTTATCCAAATAAAAAATTCAGACATTTTCAAAACTGCTATTTGTTTCCCCAAGACCTTGACTTTATGTACTTTTATACTTGCGTTCCTACTTTTTTGGTTGAGATTGCACCTGTTGTGTGTAGAAGAAAAGTTAATCTTAATAAATGTAGGAATGAATGAAGGCATAAGTCGCAGTAAATTATGTTTTACTGACAGAAACATTTTCAAAACATATGAAAATCCCAAAGTGCATGGATATCACACAAACAAGATTCACTTAAATCATTCCAGTACCAACCGTTTAGTGCCTTCAAGTTTTTATAAATGTTATAAGTTATACCTCCTCCCACTTGTTTTCGAACATGCGAATGAAGTCACATTTTGTTTTCATATATATATATATATATATATATATATATATATATATATAAGTTTTTCATGTTTTCTCTTTCTAAGGACTACAGTAAGATTATTTTTTTTGTCACATATTGGAAATTAACTGAAACTAACTAATATACTTTCCTCATGAATTTTTATTTATCTTACAAGATTATGTGCCTTTGAGCATACTCTTTAACTCGACTACGAGAAAAAACTTTTTCCATACTTTGTTAAGACTTTCATACAAAATACTTTTCAAGGTCTGGAAAACAGCATTTCAAAATTCCATACTTTTTAAAACTTTCAAGACTTTACAAGCACCCTGATTATGTGTTTGTAATGAAACTATACAAACACTAGAGGGCTGAAAGTAATAGAGACTGTAAAAGCATTTAGCACCATCTAGTGAGAAAATAACTTGAAATGGATCTAACAGACAAAGAAAAGGAAACATGGACTGACCAAGTACGTGGATTGTGTTTAGAAACAAAGATATCAGAGCTGATGATTAATGATGTAAATTATGATATAAAGGTTTTAATGAGCAATAATAATAATAATAATAATAATAATAATAGTAATAATAATAATAATGGATTACATTTATATAGCGCTTTTCTATGAACGCATACTCAAAGTGTGTACAGTGGATCCATTATTCATTCACTCACACATTCACACTCTGGTGGTGGTAAACTACATTTGTATCCACAGCTGTCCTGGGGCAGACTGACAGAAGCACGGCTGCCAATTTGCACCTACGGCACCTCCGACCATCACCACCAAACATTCATACACCAGTGTGAGTAGCAGCACTGGAGGCAAGGAGGGTGAAGTGTCTTGCCCAAGGACACAACAGCACATGCCTGGGACAGAGCGAGATTCAAACTGCCAACCCTTCGGTTATTGGACAACCCACTCTACCGTCTGAGCCATGGCCGCAAACAGTATTTGGACTACTCACAGGCAGGGGTTCCACATAGAGGATGAGGAAGTGGAGGGACATGGAGAGGCAGATGGCCCCCAGAAGCCAAATGTTCTCCCAGGGGGGCATCCGCAGCAGCGACTGGTTCTCCGACAGACTGTGGACAGAACAGGACAGACGATCAGCAGATCAGACATGGTTTCTGCTCTTCAGAGGCTCCATGAGGCCGACATCATACTCGTACCTGTTGAGAGCGTTGCACATCTCAATAGTGACGAGCACCGACAGGGCCATGGTCATGGGGTAGGGGGATTCGAACACCTGGCAGTCCAGGCCGTCGAAGTCGGGGTTGTCTGGGGAACACTGGAGGAAGTGGCTCTGTGGGGGGGGGGGGGGCAGATGAGTGAGACTGGAGGCAAATCTAACACCGCCTGATGGATTTCATCTCAGACCCAAACACTCACCAGCTGGTACAGATTGAGCTGAGGTCCGTCTTCAGACAAAACGAACCACCAGGCAGCAGCTCCCACGGTGGCAGCGCCCACATAACCTGAGAGGATGGTAAATCGTCAACTATGATATCAATGAACTGACTCACTGATACTATAGACCAGGGGTGTCACAGGCATTTTAGCTCAGGGGTCACATACAGCCCAATATGAACTCCAGTGGGCCGGACCAGTAAAATAATAACATAATAACCTAGAAATAATGACAACTCCCAACTTTTCTTTATGTTTTAGACTGAAAAAGTAAAATTACACGATAAAAATGTTTACATCTACAAACTATCCTTTAAAAAATGTGAACAACATGAACAACCTGAAATTTCTTAAGAAAAGTAAGTGCAGTTTCAACAATATTATGCCTCAGTTAATCATTTACACATGTGCATTACTAAAGATCACAGTGGATCTACAAAGGAACAAAACCTTTAGTAACAGGCAGAATATTGTTAAAAATGCACATACTTAGTTCAGGGGTCACATACAGCCCATTTTGATCTGAAGTGGCCCGGACTAGTAAAATAATAACATATTACCCTATAAATAATGTCCGTGTAGGTTCTCATTTTCCCAGGTCATCATTCTTCTTGACAGTTCTTCTCGGTTCAACTGGACTGGTTTAGCTCTTTTAAAAATGTTTCATCTCTCATCCAAGAGACTTCTTCAGAACTCAGAATTGAACTGTGGAAGTCTCTTGGATGAGTGACGAAATGTTTTCAAAAGAGCTAAACCACACCCTATAGGCCTGATTTTGTTTTCACAAATCAGTGATTGTGTTGTATGGAAAAGATTACTCCTTACTTGTACATAGTTTTTCCTCTTTTACATGGTTATCTGACATAAAACAAAAATATCATTCAGGCATTCAGAGCAGACAACAGATGTATGATATATACATATGATGAACTGAATGAGAATGTCTGATACTGAATGTCAATATAAAATAAATTACAAAAAAAGGAGCTAAACCAGTTCAGTTAAAACCAGAATTACCTATAAATAATGGCAACTCCAAATTTTTATCTTGGTTTTAGTGCAAAAAGTAAAATTAAATGATCAGATTTTTGACATTTTCAAACTATTCTTTTCCAAAAAATGCGAATAATTTGAAATGTCCTAAGAAAAATAAGGGCAATTGCAATAGTAATGGGGCAGCCATGACCTAGAAGGTTGAAGAGTCTGTGGTTGTGACTGAAGGGTCACTGGTTTGATTTCTCGGACCGGATCCCCCATTTGCTCCCGGGTGCCTGATAAGGCGAGCCCACTGCTCGTAGTATGCAAAGTTTGATGCAAGCATGATCTAGTGACGGGTTAAATGCACAAGGCCAATTTCGGTGTGTGGTGCAAGTGCATGTCTACATGTGTGATTCCTACTGATAAATAAAATTTTTTAATTCTAATTATTATTAATATTGTCATGACGTTGGAATTTGAAACTAAAATGGGTTTGACGGCCTTGCCTGTTAATATCTTCAGTGTTATTTTTGCACTTCACAAATTCATCCCACAGGTCTGACTGGAACCTCTGGTGGGCCATGGGCCATATGTTTGACACCCCTGCTATAGACATAAAAACTGCTGTTAACGGACCTCCAATGGCCAAGTATCTGAAGAAGAGCCATCCGGAGATGAGCGGCTCCTTAGCGTTGCGAGGGGGCTTCTCCATAATGTCCAGATCTGGGGGGTTGAAGCCCAGAGCTGTGGCGGGGAGGCCGTCTGTGACCAGGTTGACCCAGAGCAGCTGGACTGGGATCAGAGCCTCAGGGAAGCCAAGAGCAGCAGTGAGGAAGATGCTGAGAGAAAGAAAATTCCAGTTAAATTCAGATGAAACAGCTTCAAGATCCAGAAGGAGATGAAACCGAACACTTGGACTTCCATCCATGTTTGGTCTGACATGGATTTACTTTGGCTGTAAATGACATTTTCTTTTATACACCACCATCTTTGCTGCTGCAGTTATTTCTGAAAACATAATAAGTAGCTGCAGTGGGTTCAGATAAACAGCCACTCACCAGACGACCTCCCCCACGTTGGAGGAGATAAGGTATCTGATGAACTGCTTCATGTTGTTGTATATTGCTCGGCCTTCTTCCACGGCAGCCACGATAGAGGAGAAGTTGTCATCAGCGAGGACCATCTCGGAGGCTGACTTGGCCACGGCGGTGCCAGAGCCCATGGCGATGCCAATCTCTGCCTTCTTCAAGGCCGGGGCGTCGTTCACTCCATCACCGGTCTGTAGAGAGATCTATTTACTCAGAGACCAGATACTGTATTTGTTCTAAAGCAGCAGTGACGAATATTAAAAACTGTTTCAAAGTTAATGACCCACAGCAGACTTGTTGTAATACTTCAAACTGTGCTCTTTTTTGTCTGTACATATTTATTGGTATTCATCCTATTAAGTGCAGCTTAAAATATTTTTGTATTTAGTTTTTGTATTTCTTATTTTAATCCTTACATTAAAGCCTGCTACACAGAATCAGAACTTTCTTCCCGCTCCCAGGGCTGTGAGAACAATACGACATCATTTTTGTTAATTGCACTGGTTGTTCTCTCGACACATCATTCAGGCAGAACTTTCCTCTCGTCTGGTGTGCGAGAACCATTGCACGATCGGTCAGGTGTTCGGAGCGTGGTGAATGGAAAATAGCAGAGGACCCCCCCATGAGTTCAACACTTGAATTTCTCGTTAAGTAAGAAATGTTTCGGCCACAAGGAACTTTGTTCTTGTTTTTGCCCTTGAGAAAATGAACATTTTTCTCTGTTCTTGCGGAGGATGTAGCATGCATTAATGTCACTATCTCTATGCTACTGTAACACTGCAAATGTCCACACTGAGGAGGAATAAGGATCATCTTATCTCATGTCATGGTGACTGCTGTATGCTATTCCAATCTATACTGCCCCCTTATGGGCAGAGTTGAAAAGGTGAACTTTCATGAGCATCAGTCGTCTTTAATGAAGTGTTGAGGCTCAGTATTATTCCAGTTTCTCAAATTTATCAAATAATGACTCACAAGATATCAAAGCCATTCCCACTTTGGTACTGATCAGATGGTTTTGTTTGGATATGAACAAGATTAAGCTTTAAATTAAATAACTCAGTGCATTGGTAAAATATTAATTTTTAAGTTAAGAAATGACTACAAAGCAGCAAAATTCAATTTTTTTTTAGATTTAAAAAAAAGTGCAGTGACTGATTTCCTATTGTGACTAATGGGGTTAAAGGTCAAACTTTAGATCCGTAGGTGGTGTAATCAATAAATGTGATGCACATGTATATCGTCACCATCCCCTATGTTTGATGTTCTTATCTAATGGACTCTGGATCCACAGCAAAGCTGAACTGCAGTGGGTTTTAGACTCTGTACCATTGCAGTGATCTCATCAAAGCCCTGCAGGAACTCGACGATCTTCGACTTGTGGGACGGTTCGACGCGGGCGAAGCAGCGTGCATGAGTCACAGCCTCGCGCTGGGTGTTGAGGGACAGTTCATCAAACTCTCGTCCGGTGAAGGCCATGCGCTCCACGTCGTCCTCCTCAGTCAGGATGCCGATTCGACGGCAGATGGCCACAGCTGTGCCCTTGTTGTCCCCGGTGATCATGATGACCCGGATGCCCGCCTGTCGACACAGCTTGATGGAGGCGGCCACCTCCTGCCTAGGGGGGTCCAACATCCCGACACAGCCCACGAAGGTCAGGTCAGACTGGACACACAAAGACAAAGACCAGAATGGGTGGTGTCAGTCTATCTTTTTTTATGTGTATTTATTTGTTTATGTGGCCCAGCCTCCATGGATTTAAGGCTCAGAAAGTGCAGCTGCAGACTGTCAAGCATTTGATTTATTACAAAATTACAGATTTCTTTAAGACACGATCACAAACTAATTATTCTGCTTATATAACATTCACTGTTGTGGTTCTTTTATCCTAGTTCAGAGATGATAGCTAATATTCTAAAACTACAGTATATGTTTTATTACCTCTGTTCATCAATTTTACTTTAAATAACTCTATCAAATCAGTGCTTACCTCATACTCTGAGAACTTGGCTGTGTCTGATAGTATCATCTCATCCATTTTGGGTGGGGTGTCTCGTGTGGCCAGAGCCAAACACCTCAGGGTGTCCCGACCGGTCCCATACTCCCGGATCACCGACAGGATCTTCTCTTTGATACCTTTGGTGAGTGGGACTTTATTGTTGCCCACTCTGACGTGAGTGCATCTCTCAATAACTCCCTCTGGAGCGCCCTGTGCAGAAAAGCAGAGAGTCCAGTTTTTATCAGTAACAAGAATTAACAGCATATTAAAAACCAGGCATGGGAAACATTTTCATAACTGAAATAATATAAAACCAAAATGAGGCTTTGAAAAAACTACCAACTTCCATTGTTTGAGATTGTAATCTCAATGAGGATTCACGTCATTAAATAATAATAATAATAATAATAATAATAATAATAATAATAATAATAATAAAAATAAAATAAAATAATAATAATAATAATAATAATAATAATAATAATAATAATAATAATAAGAGTAACAAATGCATCTTCATTGTATTTACAAAATACCTAATATAAATTGTTAGCAGGAAAATGTTTTAAGTTTTTAACTTAGTCAATGTATTTCATATAAAAGCCCAGTATTTTGGATGGGTATGAATTTTCTTTGCTGTCCCAGATTTACACCCACAAATAAACCATATACCCAAAGACAAAACCAAGACTGAAAGTGATAAAAACTAATTAAAACTCAGCATTTAAAAAATAAAATGAAAACTTAACCAGATGAGCAAATGTTAAACTCATTAAAACTGAAATGAAATTTAAAAAAAAAAGTCAAAATGAGATAAAAAGAAAAATTATTATTATTATTATTATTATTATTATTATTATTATTATTATTATTATTATTATTATTTCTTTTAGTTTTTTATATCATGTAAATGTTCTTCTTCCTTTTATCTTGTCTGGACCAGCCTTGTAACACTAGAAAAAAAATTAAATAAATAAAAATGCTAAACTATGATGACTATTGCATTCATTTGCAACTTGACAGACTAACACGGTGTTTAATGATGAGTCCACAGTGTTCCATTTAGTTTCACAGCTGTCGTTTCTGTACCTTCACAAACATTTTGCCCATGGAAGAGCGTGACTTGTTGGGGGTGCAGTAGACGGACATGGACTTCCTGTCTCGGGAGAACTCCAGCGTGAACTCCTTCTTCATCAACTGCTTGATCACCTGAAACAGCCGGATGGACAGAGTGACAAATCCTGCTGAGTGGGAGTTGGGAGAAATGTGCAGCGTGTGCAGGTGGAGGAGCCGCTGTCACTCACAGAGTTGCAGGCGTTTGCTCTGTCAATCTTAGACAAGTTGTGGATTTCAGTGTCGAAGACGTTCATCTTTTCCACCAGACAGGTCAGCGCCGTCTCAGTGGCCTCGCCGACCTTCTCGTACACACCTTTCACCTGATCGAACCGCAACACAACACACACCTGTTAGACACTTCTACACCTGACATGCGGCTGCTATGTCAGAGAAACAGGCTGGGTTTGAACCTCATTAAAGTCCAGAGAGGAGTCGTTGCACAGGGCGCAGATGGTGGCCAGTTCAACTAGTGCATCGTACTGGGAGCAGGTGACGAGTTTTCCATCATGGTACCTGAAGAAATGTATAATCCATGTTATTATAGTTAACATCATAAAGAGTAAAAGTAGAAGTGGAAACCCTCCTGTCAACAGAGCAACCAAATAAAAACTATCATTAATTATATATTTAATTATATGTGAACATTTGGTGTTCTGCTGCTAATCTAATCTAATCTAATCTAATCTAATCATAAATAAAACTGCATGTAATAGTAGATGCAGTATTAGTTTGGTATTTCTTAAATGGTTCAGGATGTAAAGCAATAAAATGGCTTTGCACAATATGAAATATTAAACAGTGGTTTTGTAAATCCTGTTTAATGTGTAATACTGATAAAAGCCAACACCAACCGCTCCTTTGTCATTATCAAAAATGTGTGAATGCATTTTGCTTTTACTTCTGTTACTATGCACTAGGGATGTAATGATTACCAGTATAACGATAAACCGCGCTAAAATTGCCAACAGCTGGTATTACCGTTTAAATTCTAATTATCATGATAACCATGTTTGATTACTGCACTTTTAGGGTAAAAAACCCCATGTAAAGCTATGCTTTTATGTCAAATATTTGAGTATAGTTTTAACCCTTTCATGTATACTGGTCACTACAGTGGACACTTATTCTACAGCTGTTCTCTTGTATATTCATGGATTTTGTTGTTTTGTTGTTTTTTTTTTAAACATATCTTTATTAAAGTTTTAAGACATTACATATCGTTTCTGACATGAATTGGTAACATTGTGTAGATCTCCCCTGAGTGTAATAGTTATAGTTTTCACGCAATTATCAGTAAATGCATGTTTCTTTGCTTCAAAAATTAAATGCATGGTGTCCAGCTGAGTGGACATTTTTGCAACTTCATGAAAAATAGGTTCCTAAGAATTTTTTTCATTATTATTATTACTATTTTTTTTAATGTATTTTTTTTTTACTTTTTAAAAATGTATTTATTTTCATAAGAAAATTTTCAATCACATTGTTTTTTTCATGCCTAAAGAGGAATAAAAACACTCAGGAAAAAAATCTTGATTAAGGTTCTCATAATTCGTGCATGAAAGGGTTAATTTGTTACAATTTTAATTTTATATACCTAATATTTGGAACCAATATTCACTTTTAAAGCCTTTGAAAAGGTTTGTTAAGCACCTTTGTGTTATCTATGCAATAAAGTATATACATTTTTCAAATCGGATTTTTTTTTTTTTTTGGTGTTTTTTGGCCTTTTATATTTTTATAGTTGGTTAAAGTGAAAAAATAATAGGCAGATGAGATAGATGAAGTTGTGCTGAAAAAAAAAAAAAGATACCAAACATGGGTATAGTAAACATTTCTGTATATAGTATATAAAGGCAAAATCAAAAGTACTGAAAAACGACCAAAATAGGCTCAGACCACTAAGGGTTAATACTTGAATGTTTCTGTCAAAAGAATGTGCATTGTGCCTATTATTTTATTTAGGTTTTTTTGTTGTTGGTGGTGGGGCTTTTTTTTTTCAAAATACAACTTGGTTAAATTATTTCAGTGTGTGTGTGTATAAGTACTTTTTGAATATTTTGAGCATAATTTCAACAATACTGTGATAATAATGATAACCGTGATAATTTTGGTCACAATAACCGTGATATGAAATTTTCATACCGTTACATCCCTACTATGCACGCATTTACTTCTTTGAGTGCAATATAAATGTATGATAAAAGAGAGAGGGGCAGATGTCAGCATCTTAGGAGATGCAGTGACGTCTGAGTTGAGGAGATCAACAAACAGAACATGTCACTAAGTTCAGTTTCTCTGATTGATTAATCAGTGCCAATATGACTAAAATTGGATTCGATAGTGAATATCAAACCTCTCAACTGTAAATACTGATTTCGATGGACAACAACGCATAGGTCAGATGATAAAAATTGCACCCACCTACATTTTTTACAGTTTGTTTCATGCATATTTCCACATTTATTGTTGAAATGCTGTGACTTGAGGGATTTTTACCATGATTTAATGTTTAGTTCAAGAGTCACTCTGTTTTTGATAAAGTCATAGTAGTCAGTTTCAGACGGGTATGATATCATTGTACTGTCACAATTTTTTGGGTTGGGTACAGGATGTTATTCAATCTAAAGAGTCACCAGCAACTAAAAGCATCTACGTACTGACCTAAAATGACTATTAACTTAACTAATTCTAGCAATACAATGAAATATTTCAGGTAAAATGTAGTTTCTCAGTTTTTCAGTGGCATTATATTTGTCTTATTTGGCTCCATAATGAATGTGGACACACTGTCATTCCCATATGGTTGTTGTAGGTCATTGTTTTCACATTGAGTTAATGTCAAATTTCGCTGCACGAGTCACTTTTTGTGCAGTTTTCTGTTTCGACATAATAACCTTTGATTTTACTCTGAGCTTTTATGAACATCTACATGATCTGTAAATTATATATGGGAAAATGTCTGTTTTCACTGCAAAATGAAGGGGAGAATATTTTAATCAATGGTGATCAATCTCTAAAGAAAGGTTAAATGTAGAAAAATAGTCTTAATTCTTTAAGTGTAAGTTGGTGAAGAAAAGATTAGGCAGTGGCAAAGATAGACAGAGCTGCAGGATATAAACAGCTTTTCAGTAAATTTTGTGAAAGTTCTGGCAACTAAATGTAAATAAATAATGCTTTGTCATTGTGTGATAAAACCTTTTTGTAACTGCAAGCACCTGAGCACTGTGCTCCAGGCACTGAATGTTTCTTAATACTTTTTCTTCTCCCCTGAAATAAATGCTCTCTGTGCTCTGGGATCTTGTGATTTGCCAATTAAATGGTGGATTAAACTCAATTCTCAAAATGAACACGAAATAAAAAGTACATATGCACTTGTAGAACTAACCAAAATCAAAGCTCAAGCTTCAAGACACTAGTGAAAACTGACTTAACCTCTTCAAATCTGGGTTTGCATGAGACAATTGAACTGTTGGAGTACTCACACTTCTCCCTCTGGTGCGTAGGTTGAACCTGTGACGGTAAATTCTGCCAGAGAACAGCTGTCGCCCTCTGCTTTGTTGAGGATGAACATCTGCGAAACAAAACAACACACATGAAAAAAAACAAACATTAGTTTCCCCAGAGCACAGAGCATTTAATGTGTGTTTGGAGATGAGATGCAGTTTCATGTCTGATCCAGCAGGGGGAAGCAGAAACCACACCAATCCCATCTATCCCATTGGAGTCAGGGGTCTTTTGAAGCAGTAAATTAGGCTGCAGTGCACAGTGCGTCTCTGTGAGAGCCAGGATGGGTGGCCTGATGCCTAATGCCAGAGAGGACTGTTTAGTTTGACGTTGAAAGTAAATAGAAAAGACTGCCAGCGAGTTGGAGTGAAAGGAGGAGGCTGTGCCCAAAAGGAAGAAGCTGCAGTGCCAGAGCCAGTCCCGCAGGAAGCTGTCATCATCACAAACGCACATAAAAACACACATAAACACACACTTAAAACACACAGCTGGTCAGTGATTGGTTCGACAGACTGTCATCGCTCTTCTGATGTCACCAAACATCAGGGCAAACAGGCCTCCCATGAGGGGGATTATGAAACCATGTTTTCATTCAGAATACGTTCACACTAATCTTAGCTTGAACAAAAATAAAATGTGGCGTTCACCGTGGAGAGGATAAGACACCACAGGCATATGGTGATGTTTTACACAGTATTTTACTTTTATACAATATTTATTATCATATATATCGTCCTAAAACCCATCTATTCTTTGGCATTTTTACGACTTTAATTACATTTTTAATTGGATTTTTATGATTGGCCTATGTTGTTTATATTGCCATTGAATTTTACGCTGTATTTATGTATGTTTTGAATTTTAAATCATAAAATCTACTCCTTGTTATTTATTTCATGCTGCATTCATGTGAACATTTCCTCTTCTTATGTGGTACTGCTTTATCTTGTTTTATCCTGTTTAAAAAAATCGCCAGATAAATAAAGTATCACTTAGTTACTCATTTACCTTCCAACCTACTGGATTAAATCAAGAAAACTCCAGCTGCACCAGTTTAAATTAGTTAGACTGAAGGTGCTATGAAAACCAGAAATGCAAAAAAGAGTAAATAAAGGGATCTATTCCAGTTAGGAGATCATATTATAAAAATAAATAAATAAATAAAAACTTCTACTACTAAACTATTTCTAAAACTAAACTTAACTGATAACTAAATTGAACAAAAAATAAAAATGTGAATATTTTCCAATTTCTTTATGCCTGTAATTGAAAACTTAATATATATATGGACCAAACAAAACATTAAATCTATAATCACCAAATCAAGAAAATAAATCGGCATATTAATTTAATGTGAACTTTATTGTAACTATAATTGTCTCTACAAATTATGGAGGAATGTGCAGAAGTGCAGCTATATGAAGGTACAAATGTGAGACTTTATCATAGGATTTGTCCATACTTCCATAATAAATTGTATTGTGAACTGAATGTATGTAGCCAAAGTTATCATGAAAACAGTTAAAAGATCATTCATGTGTGATGTTTAATAATAATAATAATAATAATAATAATCTCTTGATACCAGGACTGTGTGATGAATAAGTTAATTTATAAGAAGATTTAAAAGTGAGGTAGTAAGACTATGGGTCTGATTTACTAAGATCGCAAATAACGGGCGCAAATGTGCTTGCTCACGCTAAAAAATGCACGTGCTACTGATTTGCGTGTCACGGGCAATCAACTAAGATTCCCTGCGCAAATGACAACAGGCGCAAAGTCTTGGAGACCGTCCTAATTAAATGAGGATTTTGCGTGCGCTACCGGTTGTTGTCATGGAGACAGTTTGCTGTAAAAACTGCTCTGGGATATCCCAGCACTCATAAATATGAAGTTGTTCTTTTTCCACACAGAGGGGTGAAAAGGTTATTCTCTGTTGTTGTTTATCAGCGGTGAAGTGTGTTATTAGTGAAATAAATACCTTCTCTCTTTATGTCGCTCTGCATGATGAATGAAAACTTTTAAGTCCGTGGGCATGATTAAAAAACAAAAAAAAAAACAAAAACATACGGTTATACAGCCGGTTCAGGAGTCCAGTCACAACACCGTGGACAGCACTGTGTGTGTGTGTGTGTGTGTGTGTGTGTTGTGCAGCGCTAGAACCTGTCCAGTTCGGTCTCCCGCACAAGAGAGAGAGAGAGAGAGAGAGAGAGAGAGAGAGAGAGAGAGAGAGAGAGAAAGAGAGACGTCTCTCAGGAGTCGGTCCTGGGCTAATGGTGATGTGCCACCGGTGGAACCGGGCATGGGGGGCAGGCCCATAAAGTGGGGGGCCAAATGTATCAAATCATTATTATTTTTTTCTCCTGTCATTCCAAAAATGTTGCTGTGAAAAGAACAGATTGGTTCTGTGTGTTGCCTTTGGTTATGCCTATGCGCCTCCTCGCTATAACACCTGCAGCCAGTTTTGCGCGAAGCCGTGCCAGTTAAAACCTGCCTTTCAGACGCACGAAATATAGACGCAAAATCAGCCACCGCAATCAGTTTCAGGTTTGGTAAATCACATTGCATGCGCTAAATAATTATTTGCATTTACAACTCCCAATAATTTTGTCCGTTCTGTCAGAAACGCCCATATTGCATATTCATCAGGGCAAACACGCTAAATGGGTGGCGCGAGCTATTTTGCCCATTTGAGAGGCGCAAACCTCTTTACGCCCTGTTAGTAGATAAGATTCAACGTGTTTTTGCTTGCGCAGTCGAGTTTGCGCACGTTTTTACACACGCAAACCTTTAGTAAATCAGGCCCTATGACTTCCTCCTGAATGAATGATGTGGGTCTGTGCATTTGTTCCTTTTTCGGCATCACTCCTCATTGCCTTTATAACTAAACCAGGTAAGATAAGATAAAACAGACAGGAAATCATGGTCTGGATTGGGTCAGAGTTCCAGCAGTAGGTGATCACATTAATCATATCTACTAGACTGCTGCTCTAAATCTGGGCTCAATTCTTATAAAGCTTTTATTCAACTAATCAACGTGTTCAAAGAATTCACTGAAATTTCATCAAAATCTCACTTTGCCCAAGTGGAATATCCAAAATGCAGAAGGTGCAGTTTTTTGTTAAAGGTCAAATGTGTCACAATGCGCTGTTATACTGACATACAGAGATGCTCCAGTCTGTAAATCATGTTCCGTAGATTTAAGGGAACTAGAAACCAGCAAAAACCACCACAAAAATCCAAAAACTAGGATTCCTGTTAATAGTGACTCATATTGCAATATATGTCCAAATAATCCCAATAAGATTTTTTTAAGCATATCATTCAGTCCTAACCATTTCCATCCAGAGTGGTTATGAGCAAATAAATGTATACACTCCACATTTACTTAAGGACTTTCCATCTCTATAGGAGTATAAATCCAATTAGCCCACATCTTAAAAGGCTTTCAAGGAAAACACACTACTTTCAGTGGCTCCCTGTGAATGGCTCGCACAATAAATCACTGAAAGCAGCAGTAATTACAGAATCACAAGGCTATTTTATCATGGCCGGCACAACATTAGGACCAAACAATACTGTCTGAGACCCAAACAACTCGGGGAAAAACTGCAAATTAACGCCGCCAGTCGGATTCAGGCTGAGCCAAACTTCAGAGGGAGCACTGAAGAGGCAACAAAGAGGATTAAATTTTAATAAATGCTGAACTGTCTTCTTCATGTGGGGCCAAGTGACGCTGGAGTGCCACTCACACTTTCACATAAAGAGAGAAAAAGGAACTACAGACTGGCTGTTTTGCAGTTTGATGAAGCAAGGTCAGTTACACAACAGCAGCACTGCAAGTCATCTAACAGCTCATGTAGATTAGAACAGAGGAAACATGTCGCCTTCTAGTTAAATAACCTGAATACCTGATCAGACAAAAGCCTCACTCTCTCTATTTGCATACGCATTATTAGCATTTTAGCTGACGGATGAATTGAAAGCGACTTAAGCAGCTGAACCCTCCGTAGCTGCTGTCACTTTATTCAAACAGGCTGAGAAAACAAAGATGACAAAGCAGTGAAGCCCAAGCTGCTCAGCAATGCACCAAAAGTGTGAGTGTGTGTGTGTGTGTGTGTGTGTGTGTGTGTGTGTGTGTGGGTGTGTGTGTGTGGGACTAACTCTGCAGACGGACATCTGGTTGGTGGTCAGTGTTCCTGTCTTGTCAGAGCAGATGACAGAGGTGCAGCCCAAAGTCTCCACGGAGGGCAGGCTGCGGACGATGGCGTTCTTCTTGGCCATGCGGCGGGTGCCCAGGGCCAGGCAGGTGGTGATGACAGCAGGGAGCCCCTCGGGGATGGCGGCCACAGCCAGGGCCACGGCGATCTTGAAGTAGTAGACAGCCCCGCGGATCCAGGAGCCACCGTGGACGGGGTCGTTGAAGTGTCCGATGTTGATGATCCACACGGCGATGCAGATGATGGAGATGACCTTGGACAGCTGCTGGCCGAACTCATCCAACTTCTGCTGCAGAGGCGTCTTCTCCTGTTCAGTGGCCGCCATCTCGTCGCGGATCTTACCGATCTCCGTGTTGACCCCGGTGGCTACAACCACACCCACAGCTTTTCCAGCTGCGATGTTGGTACCCTGAAAAAAGATGCAGGCATTTTTGTCAGTTAAAGGTTCAGATGTTTGATATTTATAGTGACATCTAGTGGTGAGGTCACAGACTGACACAGGTGAACACCCCTTGCCTCACCCTGCTCTACAGTGGCCACCGGAATATGAAAAAAACTACAGCACCAAAGTGGTTTGGTCCATTCTGGGCTTTTTAGCAAAAAGGATAATCCTTTGGTGGTATTTCATGACAACAGCAGACAACACTTTCCATAAAAAGACTGGAAAAAACAAAGATTTGCGATAGTTTAGATACATGGTCCCTCTTTAGATATAACCAGGTCATTTAATGGTAATAGAAACACAGCTTTATTTACTTTTTATGCAGTAAAGAAATGTAATATATATCCTCCTGAGACCCAGTGAGTAAAAATTTTGTTGTTTTTTTTAGGGCTGTCAAAATTAACGCATTAACGCAGATTAATCCATCATCATGATTAATCTGATTAAAAATATTAACGCAATGAATTAACTAGGGATGTAACAGTGCACTCATTTGTACTGAACTGTTTCGGTTCAGGACCGTTGATACAACATGGAGGTGTACTGAACGAATACATGTAGCCTATGTGAAGAACGAAAACACTTGGGAAGCACAGTGGATGTAAGCAGTACCTATGTGCAGGGTTCTTTCTTGACTCTGTTTGCTCATGCAAAATAAAACGTGATTAATATAGATTAAAAATGAGTTATATTTTATTGTGATTATTTGAAATTAATCCGCAGCAACCCTGTGATTACTCTGATTAAAAATTTTAATCGTTTGACAGCACCATTTTTTTTACATTACATAATGCCTTGACTGGAACTTGTATGATGCCAGTTTTTCAGATATTTTATTTCATTTCTATCTCATGAAATGTCCTTTGCAGTGGACTTTTTTTTTTTTTTTTTTTTTAAATATACATATAAAGCTGTGAAACTCTTGTCAACTACAGAGGACAAAAATGCATTGCTGGGTCTCAGGAGGATATAAAAAATCCCTCTAAATAAATTATTACTACCCAACTCATAGAATCTCACCCACAATAGCAACAGACCCAAGTTTTTAGTAGACATAAAGTGAAGTAACATATAAAAAGGCAACAATAGGACAGGGTTGATATATTCAAGAAAAAAAACCTCTAAAACTAACAGCAGTGAATGAGCAAATCATAAAAACATATGATGGCTAAAAAGATCAAACTTTACATAGAACCTGAGGCAAAATTAGCTTCATTTTCATTTTAGACCATTTAAAGTTTCACTTTTAATTTAGGTTGATATTAATTATAACACTTAATGTTTCATAGTGTGCAGGAATAAAACAGAATAGAGTAGTTTTTACAAATCATACTCAATCTACTCAATACAGCTTCTATAAATCAAGGTCTTCCTAATAATATTTAAAAACTAAAACTATCAACAAGACCAAATAATAATACCCAAAAAGAAACTAGTCAATTCCTCAAAAATGCAGTTGAAAAATGAACTAAAACTGCACTGAAATAAAAAAAAAAAAAGGACTGGAAAGTGACAGTAACTTCTTAGCCGGACATGTTTCATTAAATCATTGCCTGTTATTTAATAGTTTATTCATTTTTATCACTGATCTTTTAACCTGTTTTTCATCATGGTGTGTGCTGCTGACCTCTTGTAAAACCTATCTCGATCTGAATGAGACTATATCTGGTTAAATAAAAACATGCGGTAAATTGTGGACAGTCAAACTCACAGAGAAGAGCATGTTCTTCTTGTCTTGATTGACAGCTCGTGGGTCAGGCACGGGGTCGGTGTGTTTGATCACGGAGACAGATTCACCTGCGAAACAGGCAAAACATTTCAGGTTCAATCCATCTGCGTTTGTGTCTGCAGATCCACAGACCGACGGCTCCACGGCGCTCATCTCCATTCAGGAGAAATGATGCTGTCATTATACACCTCTGAACTCATTTCTCAACCGGCTCATTGTCCCGGTCGGTGTCAACCCGCTAACCTGGTTCTATAAACACAGCTGGAGGATGAGGATGACATGTGATACCCATGTTCTTTATTTTATCAAAGATTAACCCTTCAAGTCCTAAACAGTTACAAGCAAACAAAAGCACCAAGTGATTGAAAATATTTAATAACTTTTGATCCACTAATTCTATCAATACACGTAAACAATTCAGGTTAAATGCAGTTTCTCAGCTTTTCTTCATCATCAGATTAGATATTTGGATGTTCAGAGGCTCCGTAGTGAACGTGGAAACACCGTCATCTTCCGCAACATTTATTCACCAATAAAAAGGAATGTAGTCTGACAAATGACAGTGGTTAAAGATGCTTGTTTCTATGCTCAGCTAATGATATATTTTGCAGAAAAAGTCACTTTTTCTTCAGTTTTCTCAGTTTTTTTGTTAGAACGTTTGGATTTTACTATGAGCTTTTACAAACATCTATGCTGTCAGTAAATTAAATAAAATAAAATAGTTGATTTTCATTGAAAAATGTAAAATGCAGAGGGTAATATGATAATAAATGGTGATAAATCACTTAGCAAAAGTTAAAATGCAGAGAAAAATTAAATTAGAATTAACCTAGGTGTTTGAGGGTTAAGAAAAACATACTAAAATCCCAATCTTATTATTTAAAGGGACGTCTGTATCCATATAAAAAGTGTTATCATACTCTAGATAAGAGTAAATTTATGGTATTTAGGACTTTATAAACACCACTGACAGAAACAGAAGAGTTTTAAGACATGTAAATCATTGTATGAAAGCATTAAATTTAACTTACAAGAAATACTGATGTTCTTATGAGAAAGTGCGAAACTAATTGATAAAAAAAATGATGCAGGAAATGAACTGATGGCTGTGATAAAGCTCAGCAGTGGCAGTGACGTCTTACCAGTTAAAATGGACTGGTCCACCCTCAGAGTTGTTGATTTGATTGAACAGATGCGGATGTCAGCAGGCACCTTGTCTCCGACTATGAGCAAACACAAAACAAACACACACATCAACAACATGAACGTGGAAGAAAAACCCAAAGGGACCGCAACAGGCAGAATAAACAGACACTCAACACAAACACCAGAACTCAAAGGCATTCTCATGGTCGCTTTAAATCCAGAAAACAAACTCTGACGCATTTTGGCACGGAGTCTTCATCAGGGAGACAAAATATGTTTGTTTAATACGATCGTTTTGTGATAATAAAGGCATTTCAACCATGTGCCAAGGAGGTTTGTTTTCATATATCCCATGTACAGCTGCAAAAATTAACCATTACATATGGCCTGTTCAACTACTCAGCCTCTTAAATGTGGAAGTTCTCTGCTTTCTTCACTCCTCTATGACTAAGACTGAACATCTTTAGGCTGTGGTCAGACAAGATATTTGAGGATGTTGTTTTGCGCAGGAAACACTGAACGACATTTCTGAAATAAAACAACTAATTAACTAAAAAGGGGCTAAATGTAGTAATTTGACTACATTAAATCATTATAGCAGGGGTGTCAAACTCATTTTAGTTCAGGGGCCACATTCAGACAAATTTGATCTGAAGTGGGCCGGACCAGTGAAATAATAACATAGTAATATATAAATAATGTCAACTCCAAACCGTCCTCTGTTTTAAAGTGAAAAAAGTAAAATTACATTATGAAAATGTTAACAGCTGCAAACTATCCTTTAAAACAATGTGAATAACAGGAACAAACTGAAATTTCTTAAGAAAAATCAGTGCAATTTTAACAATATTATGCTTCAGTTTATCATTTACACATTTGCATTACATTTTACAGACCAAAGCAGCTCTACAAATACACAAAATATTTAATAACAGGCAGAATATTGTTAAAATTGCACTTCTTTGGACATTTGTTCAGGTTATTCTTTTTTCTTTTTTTTTTTTTTTTGAGAAATGATCGTTTGTTTTGGTATAAATACAGTAAAATTACATGAAAATATTTACATTTAAAAAGAGAAAAATTTGCAGTTGCCATTATTTATAGGTTATGATGATAGTAATTTACAGGTCCGACCCGGTTGAGATTGAATTGGTCTGAATGTGGAACCTGAACTCAAGTGATTTTTAATATCTTAGTGTAATTTTTGCATTTCATGGGCCAGACTGGACCCTTTGGCGGGCCGGATTTGGCCCCTGGGCCGCATGTTTGACATTTCTGTATTATAGTGTTTAGAATAAAGAGCTATTAAATTCTGCCGAAGACACCAATATGATGGATTGTTGAGATACAGGTGTGAACTGAAGCTGTTCATACCCATGGTTCAAAGGATCTATGTGACCACTAGAGGGAGTAGCAAGTCACTCTGCTGGTCTCCCCTGGTGAGGAAAACTAACACCACCGAGCCTTTGACCAAAGCATCAGAAAGTGATCAGATGTGATGAGAACTTTCAGAGTCAAAGAAAGTGATAAAAGTAGAAACACTGTTGTTGTTTTCTCCACTGGGCACAGCTCTAAATGAAAAGAAAGAAGTTTGATGCTGAAATGTCAGTTTTTCTTCTGAATGGCTGAGTTTGATTCTGAAGCTTATGAAGGTATAAAGTTATTATGGGATGTTATTATCTTTGCTAAGTTGCAGTTTGTTGATCCAAGTTCAGACCAAGGTAATTATCGTTAACGAAAACTAACAAAATGACAAAAACTAGAATTGAAAAAACATTTTCATTAACTGAAATAAATAAAAACTATAATTAAAAGAAAAAAACGATAACTAACTGAAACTGTATTGTGTGTTTACAAAAATAACTAAAACAGATAAAAATTACGGATAAAATTCCCCTAGTTTTCGTCTCTGTCAACGTCGGATTGATACGAAATTGATTTATTTTGCTTTAGCAATTTTATCTAGCGGCACCATACGACACTTGTGGTTTCCAGTCGTCTTCTGGTCCCCACTCTACCTGGAAACATGGAGACTAAAGTTGGGAGAAAGTCCTGTCTGGGATTTATTTGAATATGACGGAGAAGAAGAGAAAAGATACGACAAAACTAAAATTAATACTAAAACTAAACTAAAACAAAGTCTTTAGAAGAAAATGAAAACTAATAAAAACTTGTAAACCTGCTCTAAAAACGAATTAAAATGAACTGAATTACCGAAAAAAAAGTCAAAATTAAATAAAACTAAACTAGAATGAAAAATCCAAAACTATTAGAACCTTGGTTCAGACTAGACTATAACAATTCTGACCTTGTCTGTTCGATTCCAAACAGATCTTTAGTTCAGCTGCTGACAACTACAGCTGCACAATATATCATTTGAGTATTGTCATCGCAATGTATGTGTGCGCAATAGTCACATCGCAGGTCCTGGAGTGTAGGAGGTAAATGAACTCAAAGTGTTCTCATCTAAGTTCAACCTGGGTACCTGACACACACTGCACACAGCGATCCACCAATCACAATCGTTCTTAATCAGTTTGCCGAAGCAGACCACGCCCCTACACATGGAGTGAGTCGCTGGTAACAACATTGAAAAATGAGCAACGAACAAGAGAAATTCACTGAAAACAAAGACTTGGCGCCAAAAAGAAAAGTAACATCAGTTATCTGGAATTATTTCAGCTACAGGAAGGATGATATTAAAACATGTGTTCTGTGTCGACAGTGTCTTCCACCTGCTGGTACAATGAGAGGTAACACAACTAATTAGTTTGACCATTTACGTCGGTGCCACACAGCTATTATATCCTCCTGAGTATTGTTTCATATCGCAATATATATCGCAGGGTTAAAAAAATTGCAATGTCAGTTTTTTCCAATCTCGTGCAGCCCTACTGACAACACAAACTGTACAGAAAACAGAGGTGATTTGTGGTTTTACTGTGGCTGTTTTCTGTCTAAAAATAGAGCTAAGCTAACAGAGCTATAATGTAAACTATCAGCTGATGCAACACTTGAAGATTATTAAACCCTGTTATTTTGACCTAGTCTGGCCAGCCATCTGTCTTTGTCAATGAGAAATCCATCTGGAATCGTGGGGCTTGAATCCAAATATGAAGGCGGGACTAACAGGCACTGCATAAACCAATCACAGATAAGACGGATGTGACGCTTTTGTCAGAGAAACTTAAGAATACATGGTGTAATCTGTAATTCAACCCTTATTTTTTAATCAAGTAAACAACCAGGTAACAGTATAACTTGTCGGTTGTAGTCTGGAGGTTGTTTTAGGCAAATAAGAAAATTGGTAGGTCTCATGTGAAAGGTCTGTTCACATATGGGTACTAAAACAAGTGATCAGTACATGTATATTTACACCAGGAGTCTCAAACATGCGGCCCGGAGGCTAAATGCAGGCCACCAAAGGTTCCAATCCGGCCCATGGGATGAATTTGCAAAGTGCAAAACTTCCACAGATTAATTTTAGTTCAGGTTCCACATACAGACCAATATGATCTGAAGTAAAATATCCTACAAAATAACAATGACTCCATATTTTTTTCTGTTTGATGTGAAGAAAATATTACATTATCTCTATAAATAATGACAACTTAAATTTTTTGTCTTTGTTTTAGTACAAAAAATAACATTAAATTATGAAAGTATTTAAATTTACAAATTATCCTTTAACAATAAGATGTGAATAAACTGAACAAATATGAACAACCTGAAATTTCTGAAGAAAATTAAACACAGTTTTAACAATTTTCTGCCTGTTTCTAAGTATTTAGTGTCTTTGTAGATCCGATTTATAATGCACATGTAGAAATGATAAGTTGAGGAATAATATTGTTGGAGTTGTCATTATTTATAGGTTAATATGCTATTATTTGACTGGTCCCTTGACTGTGGCCCCTGACAGAAAATTAGTTTGAGACCTCTGATTTACACTTTTCAGTTTTTAAGTTGCTTTTTTAACCCCTTATTTTCCAAAAATGTCCCTAGTAACAAATCTGAGAATTAAGAATCTTTATTCGTCAGTATATTGTACATTAGCCTGGCCAGCTATCTGTCTTTCTCAATGAGAAATCCGTCTGGAATTGCGGGACTTGAATCCAAATATGAAGGCGGGACTAACAGGCGCCGAGTAAACCAATCACAGATGAGACAGACGTGACGCTTTTGTCAGAGAAATTTAAGAATACAGGGTGTAATCTGTAATCCAATCCTTATTTTTGAATCAAACAACTGACAACAGTTGTAAAGAGCTTTGTGGACTTGGAACTGACTTTGACTTGCGACAAAAAACAAAAACGATGTATTGCAACACACCCGCCCCCCCCAGACTCGTGACTGGTTCGGTATAGAATAAATCGTGCCTATTTCACATCCATCGGCCCCAATTCCAGACAGTTTTCTCAGTACTTAATACACTGAGAAAATCAGTTGGCTGGCCAGGCTAATTTTGATCAGCTGTCAAAATAAATGTCTGAGTTTTAGTTTGAAGAAGAAAACTTGATGATACTGTAATACAGATGTGTGTAAACAATGAGCTTATACTATTTTCAGTGAGTGATACAGTCTGTGGCGCTGACAGGGTTGATTTGTTGGTGGTTTTCATCATAAGTGTGTTCTGGTACCGGCTTCCCCCTGGTGTCGAGAGTTTGGAATATTAATACTACATAAAACCCTTTAAATCAAGTGAAAAATTAGGAATTAATGCAGTTATTAATAGCAGCCCTGATCCGTTTATGTATATATGTATGTAGCTGATGCAAAGGGAACCTCAAATGACCTCCTACACAAGTATATTTTAAACAATACATAATAACATGACAAATCGCTGTTGAACATTACATGGAGATGCTGTACTCCTGGCTCTCCACGGTGTTGTATGTAATAAGAGAAGCTAAATGAGGATTTACCAGACGAGATGTCGTGTATTTTCCGCAGCCACCAGCACAGTATTAGTGTAAACTCAACTGATGAAGTACAGCTCATTACTGTGGTGCACAACAGCAGAGCAGCGCTGCCATGGCTGTAGGGGAAGAGAAGGAGAACCAAAGAAAAGAGGAGGAAATGAAGTCCTTGTGAGCCATAAAAGGCCCGTCTCAAAGGAAAAGGCCAATTTGGGTACAGTGGAATTGCAGTGACCCAATTCAGCTTCCTAATGGTACATAAAGGCTACGAGAACTGGGGAAATGGCTCAGGCTATGGCACAGATCCGCGAGCGTAGTCTACATATAGGCCTACTTAGATAAAAATGTAAATTGTGTCAAATGGATTTAAAAACCCTCAGCCAAGAATAAAGTGTGTGTGTGTGTGTGTGTGTAACAGCAGATAATTTTCACTGTTACCGTTATGAAACATGACTGACTCTCCGTGATGAAATATAATGCTTTTAAAGAATAAGATATTTAAGATATTTAAGATATTTTTTTACTTCAATTTTATCTTATGCAGGCTTTGTATAAAAATAAACACAGCTTTTCTTAGAGGCAGTTTCCCAGATATGGATTAAGCTGAAGACTAAAAGAATTTTTTTATTTATTTATTTATTCATTCCAATCTAAATGATTGGAAAGGAGCAGGATGAAGAAAACTTCTAATACCTGCCCCTTTCTTGAAACACCTGCTTACATCAGATAGGTTGCCGTTACAGCTATTTTACAGTTTACATGATAGTCAATGCAAATAAAACAAATCCAACATCCATAAGTGAAATTATTTCATTACACACTTTTATAAAGCTTCTCTACTCTTTCCTTACACAACCTTTTAAACTGAAAAATATTTGCACAGCTTTTCTCTTCCATTGCCAAAGAATTCCACATTCTGACACCAACAACAGAAATACACATTTGCTTTACCATTAGTCCTTACCCTTGGCTGTTTAAAATTAAACCTCCTTCTATGTTCTTCATCCTCTGATACTAAAACAAATAATCTCTGCAAATTTGCAGGCAAAAGTCCGTTTCTCGCTCTAAACGCAATCAGCAATGTCCTTAATTCAGCTAACTCTTTAAACTTAAACAATCCTGATTTAATAAACAACTCATTTGTATGTTCCCTGAAATTAACATTATACATTATTCTTATTGCTCTTTTTTGTAACAATACAATGACGATCTCTGCTGTGGAAGGTTTTTTCCCCCTTCCACTTTAATCCCCGTCTGAGCCTCAATGTTGAAATAATTTCACTAATCTTAGCAAATCTCACCTGAAAAGCAAGTTTTATGACAATTCACTACTATCATTGTCATTTTATGCAACTTTTTCATTCTATTACATCTCAGAGGTAAATACTGAATGTCTTACTGCTCTACATTTGTCTGACAGCTTTAATTATTTACAGATTACAGATTTTCATCAACAGGTTTGTAATTAACTGAAGGGTTAAGTGTTCCTGGGCTGAGAAAAATCTGTTTAAACTTGGATTTGGTTGAAGTTTGCTGATTTGGGTGTCCCATAAGTCTCCATACATAGGAAAAATAAACGTTTCTTGACATAAACCATTTTTATTTATATAATATGCTCTATATGACTGCCATTTTGTCGGGAACACATTTCAATGCGTGTCCTCCACTGCTGAAGAACTATAAAGAAGAAATATAAAGAAATACATGTTAAAATCATATGTATTATGTCTCCTATGTATGGAGACTTATGGGACACCCTGTAGATACACAAAAGCAACACCACTGACATGCGATGATCTTATGAGGTTTTTCTGTAGATTTAACTATAAATAACGTAAAAACTGGTTAAAATGAGCTCGACCTCAAACAAATACAGCAGTAAAATGTAACATATGGTAAAACGATCCCAATATCATTGTATATATTTGAAAGAGACCATTTTACTTGGACTTTTCATACTTTAAATACATTTTGCTGATAACACCTACATAAGTTTACTTGAGCAATTCATTACTTCAGCCCTTTACATGCAAGTGAGTACATGTACAGTGTGGTATTAGTATTTTTAATTACATAAAGGATCTGAATACTAGTCCCACTACTTCTGACTTTGTTCCATTTTTCTGCCTCAACAAGTCAAAAGGTCTACTGGTAAAATCTCTGCAAAACCATGTGGAACGTACAGTATCAGTTTATTACAACATCTAGCATCGAGTTGATAAATGCATCAATGTGGAGTTTTCCATTTTGGGGGAAATGTTTGGTCATTTTACCTCTTGTGCCCTTTGAGAGAAGGGAGGGAAAACGGCAAACACACCAACGACATGCAGCCAAAAAAGGGAAAACTATTCCAATATGTTCACCCACTGATTAAATTTAACAGTCGAAGCACGACGGCAGCTGCGGCCTTTCACCGCCGTGGGTCTACGCGCTCGTAATACAAGTCATCATAAAGCTGTCACATTAACAAGGGGATGCCAACATCTTCACCTCACACAGTTCCAACGTAACACGAGGCCTTTCTTCTGACTAAAGAGGCACGACCCTGCGAGAAACTGGACGATTGTCAACGTATTCGATGTCCTGACAGCTGTGTCAGAACAGCGATCTGTCAACAGGCAGCGGCCAATCAAGACAGACCGTGTCAGCCTTTCTGAGAAGGACTAATGTTGAGCTCAGATGCAGCTTTAAACCATCTGAACCTGGAACAATTGGCGCAATGGAAGCTCCACTTCTGAAAAGGTCACACAACTTGGTTCACAGATGAAAAGACACAGGAGAGGGATCAGTTTAACCTTTTCATGGAACTTTCATGTAGGTTTAGGCTTAGAATGGAAGACCAAACTGTAATAGGCATCATTTGAAAGAGAATATCTTCTTGAGAGCCTGGGCAACATATATCTATATATCTATATAATTGTCATTATTTAAGTTTTACTCTATGAAAATTGTAAAATTGCAAAATTAGTGCTTCCCGAGGACCATTCTCACAAAAAAAGCAACATGTTTCATGTTAAAATAAAATAAAGCAGCAACTAAAGTAACACGTATTCACAAATACTGAAGTGGGACATCTTTGGAAGTGCAGCTTTGGCTCCAACACCAATGGTACGATGGCTTACAGGATATGTCTCTACTGCTAAACAAGCATCTTTTCCCAATATGAACAAAAATTGTAAGCATCCTTTTTTGTTCATTCTGTCATACGATCAAAGTTTATGTTAAAAAAGTAATTATAAATTGATCATATGAAATAAGCCAATAAAATAGGATCTTATGATGCAATTTTGAGTGTAACCAGTATTCTGTATCCCATTACATTTCAACAGTAATCATCCAAACATGGCACCATCTCATCCTTGTAAATGAGTAAACCCAATTAGCTTTAGCTGCTGTACACAAACAAAAGGTTTTACTGTTACATCCTTGATGCATATGTAACATTTCTTGTGCTAAATAATTTCTTTTTTGAAGAATCCCTGAGCGAGCGCTGAGCCAAGAATCCCATCTAAGAGGATGGTTTGCTAAGAGCTGCACTTGCTGATGTTTTCAAAGACACCAGCTGAGTGTTGTGGTACCAGGACTGTCCTGGGGCTACTTTTAACCGCAGACCAGCTCTGATGAAGTGTGTATATATCATCTGTCCTTTTGTGTCAACATCCTACTTGGCCACAGTCCAAGCATCTCTTCAACCATGGCTACTTTTTCACCCCTGTGCTTGCCAACACGTCATACAGTCCACACATTTCACAGTGACAATAGCCAAGACCTGTTGAGACATCGCACCCAATATGACTCCCAGAGGTGCCTTTTAAGCAAACCTTTCAACACCGATCAAGGCAGCAATGGCATCGGAGCTGCCGGCTTTGACTGGCACCTGCCCCTGCCGTGTGTTAGCGGATAGTTCGGGTTTCGACAGGCCGGGCCTCCTCAGGGCCAGCCAGGAGGCTCCATGTGCTGATGGCAGCCAAACAAAAGGCTGACCTCCTGTCATGAAGAGTGGGCCAATTCAGAGCGGCAACAGGGGAGGTGTCCTGCCGGTTTCCAACACTGCTTCTTCTAAGAGCAGTACTGATACAAGACTATCCTGAAAAGTTTGTTGACTGTGATGTTCTAGGGCACAGGTGTCAAACATGTGGCCTGGGGGCCAAATCCGGCCCGCCAAAGGATCCAGTCCAGCCCTTGGGATGAATTTGTGAAAAATAAAAATTACACTAAGATATTAACAATCCTTTTAGTTCAGGTTCCACATTCAGACCAATTCAATCTCAAGTGGGCAGGACCAGTAACATAAAAATAATGACAATTCCAAATTTTTCTCTTTTTACACACGTATTTACACTAAAACAAAGAATTATTTCGCAAAAAATGTGAATAACCTGAACAAATATGAACAACCTGAAATGTTTTAAGAGAAGTACATACAATTTTAACAATTTTCTGTCTGTTATTAAATGTTCTGTGTGTTTGTAGATCCACAGTGATCTGTACGTTATAATGTACAATATGTAAATGATAAACTGAGGCAGAATATTGTTAAAATTACACTTCTGTTTTCAGTTTGTTCATGTTATTCACATCTTTTGAAAGGATTGTTTGTAGATGTAAACCTTTTCATAATGTAAATTTACTTTTTTCACTCTAAAACAGAGAAAAGTTTGGAGTTGACATTATTTATATATTATTATGTTATTATTTTACTGGTTCGGCCCACTGCAGATCAAATTTAGCTGAATGTGGCCCCTGAACTAAAATGAGTTTGACAACCCTGTTCTAGGGTATGAAGATGATGTGATGCCTTAATCAGGGTTCCTACAGGTTTCTAAAAGTTAAATTTAAGACTTTTTAAGACCTTTTTAAAACTACTTAGAACAGAACTTAATGACTATTTTATGGCCATATTGGCAAAAATGTGTGACTCCTACAATTTAGGAAAATTTATTTACTCCAGTGCCTTGATTCCCACCATTCCAACTAATTTCTCACCAGGGTCTGCAAAGTTAGCAATAATTGGTCCCTAATTTCAATATAAATTGTCGGGTTGAAACGGGTGGAACTGAGGCGACTAATGTTATTTTCTTTGCAGTTTGGATATTTCCCAGATACATTTAAACACATTGATGGCAACATAACTTAAGACCTACCATATCAAATTTCATACCTTTTAAACTAAGGTATTTGTAAATTCAAGACTTTTAAGACTTTTTAAGACTCCGAGGGAACCCTGTTTATTGTCTTAGAATGGGGAAATTTGCAAATGGCACTGCTGGGATTTGAACCCAGGATCTTCCATGTTCTAGACAGGTGCTTTAACTAACCTACAGCAGCATATGAAGGCATTTATGTTTCAATATGGGAACTCTTGGGGTCCCACATCCATTTTTCCGACAGTGCTACTTTTACCTTGAATGGTACACTACTGTACATTTGCTAGTTAACTTGCATCTATGTCCTCTTAACACTCGCAATGTTTTCTTGTCATTTAAGTGATTTGCGTTCTTCTACACACATGAAGGCAGGAAATTCGTATAAAAGCAACAAGTAAATTATGAAAAGAAACTGCAAATAAAGAAGGAAACAATTATTGCATTGTGATACATATTATCATAGAGGAATCTGGCTATATCAGGCAGCCTTAATGAAAAGTATTAAGCGTGTGTTTTGGCAAAAACCCACTCTGTCACCGTATAGATTTGTATGTTTTCGGGGGAATCTTTTCAGGTGAGAAATATACAGTCTTGAAGGAGTATGGTTTAGAATAAAAGGTCAGAAAAGTTTTTTTCACAACATCATGTACAATGTAAATGATGACTGATCTAAACATCATTTTATCTTATTACTCATGCAAAGTTTGGGGCTATGAATTCTTGAGTTATGGCCAAAAACATGTTGAGGAAAGTCTCAGTGACCTTCAAAGTCTGCTTCTAAATTCTAATCAGTTCATCATTGAGTTCAGATGAACCTTCGTGACAAATGCGAAGAAATTTCCTCCAAGCATTCCTGGGTTATGACAATCACAAGTCTAAGATGGAGGTACGGGCAAAGTGACAACCCCAACAGAAGATATGACTTTGTAATCACTTCTGTCATCAGGATTTCTTCAAGGCTAAATATTTTTTAAAGCAGGGACATCCAGCCCAAATGTGGACACCATATCAGATTGCGTCTCCTTGAGAGATAAAGGCCTTCCTCAGCAAAGCAGGTACTCAGTATTGCCACATGCCCAAATTTTTACCTGCAACAGCCAACACTTGAACATTTTGTAGAATTAAGAGTTATCAACAGTATAAGTTTCATCTGCCATTTATCATTAATTGTCAAACTTTGAACTTTTCAGCCTACCCTTACAGACATATTTTGTTAAATTTAGTTGTAATATCGGAATACAAATCTGTATCTTTTTTATCACTTGTTGCTTTCTTTTGTCTAATCTGGTGAAATAAAGATGCTACGTGACCTTGACTTTGCACAATCATGGAGGAAATAAAACCTGATGTCTTAATATCATGAGAATGTGCCAATACATGGGTGCTATGTTACACTCTTAAGAAAAATACTGGTACATTTTTGCTGGTTAAATGCACAATAGGTGGAAAATGTGCACTTTGGACAGAGCTGGAAACTTTCTGGTTCAGAAAGATGATAATGACCTCTTCATAGTTATGATAGCTTAAGTTAATAGGTTTTGGTAATGGTTTCAACAGTTCTCAGCAAAAAAAAGAGTCTGTCTAAATGAAAATTTGCTGTGAGTCTTTATGTGTAGTTTGACGTCCTGCTGTGGCGTAGTCATGTCCAGACATGTGGCTGTTAACTTCAGAGCCGATCGCCTGTGACCCCGGTTGTGTAAGTACTATCTCAGCTCTGTCTTTGTCTCATATGAATCTGAAGCAGCAGAGCAGGCCTCCACATAGCACTAAACTGTTTCTGTTGCCACAGTAACAAAACTGGTCCCAGTACTCTGACTGTTAATGTTCCCATCAAAATAAGTCGAGAGAAAGCAGTAAAATGACATCAGCATGCATCAACTCAGAAATAAAACTTAGCAAATTACATTTTATCCAACACAGCAACATTCTGAGATAAACACAGCCCACACAGCAATCCTGTGAGAGAATAACGGCTGGAGGGATTTGGCCTTTGGACTTTTGACTTTTAATGTTGTGGCTGCATAGAAAAACATCCTGGGAAAGAACAAACTTACAGAAAGAAACTGGCAAACTCAGTGCTGTAATTCGACTATAAAACATGTAATCCAACGTGTACTCTCAACAATGCAAGATTTAACTATTTACAGCATGAAAATAAAAGTTTTTTCAAAATAAATTATAATTGCAAAGTTAAATAACTTCATAACATGTCAGATCCTTTTAACAAATATTTTTCACCCTTGGCATAATGCTTAAAGAAAAGAACCATGGAAATACACAGTACTGTGTAAAAGTCTTAGACCACCAATTGAGCATATAACATTTATTACCTTGCCCCCCTAAGGGGAGGCAAGGGGTATTATTTTTGGTTTGGTTTGTTTCTTTGTTTGTTGACACTTCAGCAGCAAAACATACATACCAGTTTGGGTTTATAGATTGCTAGTGACCCAGAATGGATCTGATTACATTTTAGGAAAGGCAGGTCAAAGTTCAAACTTTTTATAAACCCCCCCCCCATTTACTCATACTGGCTAAAATTTTTCTATGCTGTCTATGTCTATGTTGACATCAACACACACACATACACATGATGACATCTGCTGGATCGATGCCAAAATAAGTTACAATACATTCGAGGGGCGGGGTTTGTTGTGCCTGGCACCACTTGTTTTTTCTCTTTCTCTTTTCCTCACGTACAACAAGAAAATACATGCACAGCCTTAAAAGACATGCAAAAAACTCAGCTAAATGGGCTCTAAAGGTTAAAGTAAGTATTTAGTATGTGACCCCTGACCCCATGACAAGAATCAGCACAAACAATTCGAAACATCTGATATGTCTTAAATGAAACCTAAAACATCAGAAAATGAATGCAATAAATCTCATATTGTTTGAAGAAAGAGTTAAAGACACGTTAAGTGCAAAGGGAGGTCACACTAAATACGAGCACTTTGGTTTATAGAACCTGTTTCTTTCCTGAAATTTTGGTTTTACTGCTACACATACGTCACATAGTTCTTCCCCACGGCAGTCACTTTAATGAACAGTTAACATTCTCCCTTGAGATCCACCATTGCACAATGACTAATAATTCTAACTATAACTTTTTTTCTTATTTTTGCTTTTCTTACATTTTCTGTTACATCTTGAACTTATAATTTACTAAAGAGACAATATCTACTTGGTCTGCATTTACATAAAGATGATTCCGATTCAGATATATCCACATTGCATCTTAATACAGAGACATGAGAAATGCAGATGTGTGGTCACTATGACTTAACTAAACCAACAAACCCAATGTTGGCCTAAGACAGTGGTTGCCCTACTTTTTTGGCTCGTGACCCCATTTTAACATCACAAAATTCTGGCGACCCCAGACATTCAAAACGGAGACTTTTTTTTTTTTGCCAAAATTTATTTGTTTTTCATCATATAATAGTTTGCTATACTGTGTTGTAAATAAACATTAATTTTAGATGACATTTAGTCTACATAATGTATATTATTATAGACAGAGGCAGAAAAACCAGATGTAGATTACTGCACAAAGTGAGAATTTGATTTTCCTTGGTCAGTCCAGCTTGGATTTACAAGGCTGACAATTAATACTGAACAAACAATAACTCAAACTATGAATTATGAAAGAGCTGCAGCATCTGAAACCGACCACAATGAACATTTGACAAATAAACAGTACCAAAGTGCTTCAGTTTCAGATTCACAGTTTGTCATGTCTTTTATGGATTGGGATTGTCTCTCTCAACTCACCATATATTTTTACTGGCACGTTTTTTTTTTTTTTTTATCAATTACTAGAAATTTCAGGTGGCCCCATTTGAATTCCAAGTGACCCCACGTGGGGTCCTGACCCCAAGGTTGAAAAACACTGGCCTAAGACTTTTGCACAATACTGTATATTAAAAACTGTTAAAGCTATCTGTTTGCGTAATAAAAAAAATTGTTAAAGTACTTAATGCAACACAGCAGCATAGCTTCATTTCTTTCTATATTGTGTCTGTAAATGTCTGAAATACGTCAAAAATGGGCACATGAATTATGCAACTGCCTTTAATTTTGGTACAACTTGTAACATCTTCACAAGAATCACCCAAACAGATCAGAAATACGCATTATGTCTCGCCTTAGTGTGAGACTTTCATTGCTGCCCCCTATTAAAGTGTGACCTCTAACCATCCCATGTATGAGCAGACAGCATAGTGTGGATTCCCAGCAGTCAGTGTGGTATATATCTTAGGATTAACAAGAGTGTGTGTTGGTGCTGGCAGCTCAACTCACTGGTCAGCACTGCCGACCCCCAGCATGTGGTCGGAATTAAAACCTCTGTGCACCGTTTCTACCGCCTGTCTCCACGGTCAGCAAGTCAACACAGTTTCTCCTGATCTTGCTGACAAGTCTGGAAATTTGCCAAAAGACAGTCCGTCACTGACAACGGACGCTTGCCAGGCCACAGTAAATGCCACATACTATCCGTGGTGTCTGGAATCTGGGTGCAGGGTGCGGGTGCTGATGGGCAGGGTCGCTGTGCATTGAGCATGGCGCGGTGGAATGGATATCCACAAAGCGCTTCCCTATAAGGTCATCTCTCTCCCACACAATAGGAGCAGATGAGAGATCCTCCCATATACTAAACCCCCCGCATGCGGCCCCGTCACTACCAGACTTCTCATCTTCACAAGCAGCAGAGAACAAACCCGCTGAGCTCTGAGCTACAAAGTCCAGTCCAAATGTGCAGGCTCTCAACACCAAACTGTAAACTGGCAGCAAATACTGTGTAACGCTGTGACACAGACAAGATGCAGACTTTTACCACTGGTTTAGATGCATACTGAGCTCCTGCAGCTTTCAACAAGTACATTTAAGCCTCTCTTAAAAGGTATAATATGAAGGATTTTCCTAAAAATAAAGTAATGCAAACACAGTAACAATCACCGTAAGTCACCACTTCTGTCCCACTAGAAATGTGTGGTTGTGTATTTGCATTAGGACGCACAGATACTGTATGTCAGCTGAACATGAGTATCAACTACAGATCACACAAATAAGATGTCATTTCACCGTAGTGGGTGATAGTGATGTAGTGGCTGAGCTGTTCTGTGTTACTGAACATTCTTTCATAGGGCTGGGTACGATGGTCAATTTCCTTAATCGATTCAATTTAGATTCATAAAGTTCTGAATCGATTAATCACCATTCAATTTGATCAGATTTGATTCAGTATCAATTGACTAATTCAGATTAATTTAGTGATACCAAAGTACAATTTTGAGCTATAACCTGATTATTTGACTACCGCAGCCATGCAACACATTAGAAAGGAAATAAATGTGAAATTTCAGCAGTAAAAAGATGAATCTGCTCTTAAATAATGAACTGGACAGAAACATTGCCATGTTTCTACAGTGGCTCAGAACAGAGTTGTCCGTCATCTTTATTATATTTTATGGCTGGAGGCTTCTAGCGTTAAGGTGCATTACTATCACCCTGGGGCGGCGCTACCAATTTTGGCCCCGCTGAAACAAAATCATGTTGGGCCCTTGGTACAAGAAAGTCACTGGAAACAATCTGTCAGAGCTGGGGGGGGCAGCGGTCCATGATTGTCTGTCAGAGCAGGAGGACAGCAGTCCATAATTGTCACTTTATTGTTTCTCTAACTCCACAGTAACCATACTATCACCTATGGCTGAGTGTGGATCCAAGTTAATATTCCCAGGACGATCGGCTTCTGACACCCGCCTCAGAGGTCCTCCGCCGACCTGTCGGTCTGGGTGGCCAGTTCCTCCACACTGCGGGTTCGAGTTTGAGGCCGGTAGGACCTCCCATGGAGGTGTTTTCCCCACCCTTCCTCCGTGCCCCTCCCGTGCCAGAACCGTTGTGAGTGAGGTTGAGACACCTCGTCACCCCCAGGGGCCCGTGAGATAAATCCAGCCGTGCCTCAGCAGTCAGGTCACTCACAGTCCTGCTCTGAAAAGTGAATCTCATCCATTATTAATCGATTACGCAAAATTAAAATAAAATCAATCTAAAATCAATCAAATCGATTTTTCCCCCCAGCCCTATTCTTTCATATAGTTGTGATGTAAACCTTGTCAGATTGTTTAATAAAACTCAAACTAAGACTGATATTGAAGAAAGATTTAGTTATATTTCGAAGAATTTATTAGTTTTACATAAAATTGAGACAAAAACCAAAGCATCATCTAAATAATAGTAAAAAGAGGAGTAAAACTGAGATTTATGAGATCTATTAAAAATTTGGACAAGTTTTAGATTAAAGTAAAGCACAGATATGTCAGCTGAACATGAGTATTCACTACAAATCACACAAATAAGATACCATTTCACCGTGGTGGGCGATAACAATGTAGTGCCTGATCTGTTCTGTATTACTGAACATTCTTTCCTATATTTGTACTCATTCAAAGGTAGTGATAAAGGCCTGAAAAACGTTTTTAATAATGGAGATTTCCTTATTTCTGTAGCACAGAAGGGGGAAAAATGACAAAAACAAAATAAAGTGAAATAACACCAGTACTGACACTAATCAAATTATTATGTTAAACACTGGCAGTCCATCCCTCATTAACTTGCAGAGTCTCTATTTTGCTCAGTGTTCAGGATGTGTTAAATAGTGTGGATCTGTGGGTTGTAAGTGCAGCTCCCAGCAACTTTTACTGATCTAAAAACATGGCTGCATTCACTCAGAACCTTCCCACAGTGTTGTGCGAAGGTGTGGACAATTCATTTGTAATTTAGAGAGAACCAAAATCATAATAATGTTTAAATTCAATGATTTACAGCTTTGTTCTCACTAATACTGCTTCTGTTTTTCATTCTTCTCTATCTTGCTTGACCACTGTCCTCCACTGAGAGTATGGACAAACATTAACCATTAAACTTCCACTCTTAAAAGGTTTAAGCTATCAAGAAAAGCAGCTCATCTTTGTCTTTACTTACACATAATCAATACAATTCAATTCACAGATACAAGTGAGACTTAATGTAACTTAATGTTTACATCATAATCCAATCAGTGTTTAAGGTCTTGTTGTAATGTCTTGTTAAAATATCTGATTTTTGATCCTGTGTTAACTCGAAATATTACCCACTAACATCATTTCATCATTGAGGTGACTGATTTAATATTTTACAAAAATTTGGTTGAGCACTCTCATCTATGAATAACTACGAGGAATTAGATCTCTCTGCGTAAAATGAATTAACCCAAATGTCAGAGATGTATTCTTTCTCAAGTCCGAAGTTTTGATTTACAACTGCAACCCAAGAATACCATACACCTGAAAGCATCATATGACACCTCAATTAGTAGGATCATCCATGAAAAATTTACCCAAAACAACAGCACTAGGGATGGAAATTGGTGAGAATTTAACGATTCCTGTTCCATTATTGATTCTCATTGGATTAGGGAATAACCTATAGAACAAATGCCTTTGCTCGTATTAACTTTTTAATGCCAAACATGCTCTAAAAATATGCATTCAATTTGCACACATCTCCTAAAGGGTTATACTGGGGTAGTTAAAGGAGTGTGAGAGCTACCCGCTGTAACCTCTGAGCCTCATCATCATCTAAATGTAATTATAAGACATGGAGATTACTCATAAACAATAATGAAAGCAGGCTGACACAGTGAAATGGAGCCAACATTAACAGTATCAACGGAACCCAAAGGAGTTTAATGTTACTGGCTGCTGTATGCTCCACTTCCAGAGTCACCACCACCTCCACTAAGCAGCCAATCAAACAAATCAGACACTACATTGGTGCAGTTTAATTAGATGCTGTGTGGCTAAATATTCTTGCATGTTGGAGGTATTTCCCCCTTTTGTTTTAATGGAAGTTCTGCAGCTGTTGAAAATTGGCCTTAGTGTTGTCTTTACTGGTGAAATACAACCATACTTTAAAGCATTTCTGCCTCGATACCATGTGCAACACGTTCTGAACTAAAATATGGAAATGACATGATGACCAGTGTTGGGAGTAATACATTACAAAAGTAATGCATAACAGTAAAGGATTACTTTTTGCTGTAATGCAGTAGTGTAAGGCATTACTAATCAATTTTCAGTAATATTTTACTCAGAACATGTTCAATAGCACGTGCATTACAACACACTTTTCAACCATAATTTAATTGCTCAAATGAAAAAAAAAAAAAACCAAACCTAAAAAACACAGCCAGACTGCAAAGCCTTTAGTAATCAAAAATGTAAAGTTCTATTTCCTGTTGGTGTTCAGCCAATGGGTGAAGACAGCAGAAGACAGTCCATTGTCCATGTGGACGTATGTTCATTACTAACCCTAACCCTGCTTTAAGAAGCTAGTTAGCATGATCCCTGTGATCAGCAATGACAAGGTAAGGTAATGTCTCTATGGCTAGTTAGAATTCTTTATCAATAGGCCCTTTTCCACCGCAGGAACTTTGCAGGAACTTTGTGCATTACCCTGAACTTTCAAAGTTCCTGGTGCATTTCTACCGAAAATTACCCAGGTAAATGACTTTCCCCCGGCCCCGAATTTACCCGAAGAAGTTCCTGGTAGGGAGGTAGTACTTTCCAGATTACGAGGAACTTTAAGGGATGGGGCTGTGTGCTGCAGAATACTGAGTGGTGGACTAGACTCGCAGCATTTCCACATTCTGTTCACCACCAATATGTAATTCATGTAATTTCCACAAGCTTTGTATTTTGATAATTCGGAAAATGGACCAAAAGAGAAGCTACAACAAGTGGACGGACAACGAGGAAATTCAGACAGACTTTGAATCGCTGACACAAAACGAGCGAGTAAAAGCTGTCGGAGCCAAATATAAGACACAAGCCTAAAGAAATACCATGCATTTTTTTTCCAGCGTCCTTGGTGCCACACCCCGTTTGAACATGTAAAATGTTGAAAAAAATGCAAATGTTTCTCCTGGGATACAAACATTGTAGACCGTAGTGTTATTTATTGAGCTATCCATCTATATGTACTTTAGGGCGCAAAATTTATATGTCCCAAGGCTCTCCTATATCTTATTTTGAGGGGGGTGTCTCTATGTAACTCAAATATAATACAGGAGTCATGTAGTGCATTACAATTCTGAGACAGTAATATTGTAAGGTAAGGGATTACTTTTAAATAACAGTAACAAATAATCTCTCATGAATTACAGTTTGGAGGTAACTTGGACAACTTGTATAACTGTTGACGCATTTGACGTTGTAGAACCGATGAGTGGAAACGTTAAGCAATTAGAGTAATGATTCCAAGTGACTGAGCAAGTGCTGGTTCTTGATTCCCATCATTAGATAGAACCAAAAAAAAAAGATCTTGTTAAGATAAAAGTCTGAGGAATGAACACCTACTCTACACTTTAATTCAGAGACATTAAGCAGGTTTCAGCGAGCATGTTTGTGTGCGGCTGATGAGCGATGAGTGGGAGGCAGCGTTGGACCCACATCAGCCCCCTGACAGCGAGCTGCAGATTGGCTACAGGCGATTCTTCTCACAGCTGAAGTAGCCACAGAGGGCTCGTCTCTGTGTCCTCGGCCTCGGCTCAGCAACGAGCTGGCCGGCATCTGCGTCATCACACTCCTCCTCCTCTGCATGGCAGGGGTCACTTTGGAGCTTTAGGAAAATATTATTCAGAAAAAAAATGCGTCGCCATTGTCAAAGATATTCGATGGATTTGGGGAAGTGACTGTAAGCAGGTTTCACTCCCTGCTGGGCTGCATTTCTAAGCCTCAAACTGCTGACAGTAAAGCCTTCTGTTAGTTTTATCAAAGCTTTTTAAATAACCAGGCCTATAATATGCATGGAGAAAATGGGCTTTCACTCACAAGTTTCCTTTTAAACCCGATCCACATATTCAAGCTTAGCGCACTCTGCCTTATTCATGAAGCATAGTCAGTGTCACGACAGGCAAAGACACAATATTCTGTATTAATGAGGCAGTGATGTGATCAAACAGCATTAAATTAACTAAATAGATGCTCTCCTACCTTTATTCCATTGTGTCTTAAATCACATTTCTACAGCAGCACCCTTTGTCATTGAGCCTGTGCTTTGCATTCTCCTACACAGCACAGATGCAGGCATGTTTGTTTACTTGCTATATTTTTTAGTCATTCTGTGCCTTATTCTGCTTCTGAACTTTAAACTTGAAAGTGTTCCAAATTTACATTTGGAATTTTATATACCAGTACTATTTATGTTTGGCCTATATTCACTTTTGCAGTTTTGTTTGTTACTACAATTCAGTTGGAGCAGTTCTAGTTGGAATTTCATCTCTTTTCAATAAGATTCACATCATACTTTAGGCTTTTTGGTGAAAATATCATTGTCAAGACAATACTGCAGTATGTGACGGGGATAAACAGAACCATGAGTCTACCTGCTTGGTTATTAAGGTCAATGTGGCTGAATCTATAGTAACTCTATATAGAGGTCATTTTTATTTTCATCCATTTCTCTAGGTCATGTGAGCATATGCTGCACAACGCTTCGCTGCATAAACACAGACTGATAAGTCATTGTTTTGTTAGAGATGTAGATAATATGCAGAATGTAAACAAACAGATGAGCTGTCATGGTCATGTATTTTATTTAAACAAACTGAAGCCCTTTGCAGTTACATAACTGCAGCTCCATTTTAGGCATATACATTTTGTTTGCTGCAGTAGTTGAATTATGTCTTCTATTTTATGTTTCTTTTTACATTTTAGAATTTCACTTGTATGAAAGTAATGCAAGAACCTGTAAATTATGCTGCAGACATACCTACATGAAACTTAAAACACTTTTTTTCCTAAGACAGAATCATACAGACCAATCCAATTTTGCATTTTATAGTATTTTACATTCAGTTTAATGTTTAACTGAAAATGTACATACATGTTCTAAATAAAAAGAGTCCGATCTGAATCAGTGTCTGTTATTTCTTGAGGATGTATGTGTATTACATAAGCATTTTTTGCACTGAATGTAAAAAAAAATGTGCTGGATTGTGATATGTGTCACTATCCGCACATGAGATGACTCATATCGGGATACTTTGGTTATATCGCACTGCTCTGTGTAGAAAAAAGGCATTTGTGCTGCATTTGCCCTTGTCAAGGTTATACAGGAGTCCTGCTGAACACTGTCCTGTAGCAATGTTCCCCAGATCAGGATGGGAGGGGCGCACATGGGCTGGGACCAGACACCTGTCATCTTCACGACTGTCACTGGTGGCTATAAATACAGCATTCCATAATCTAAACAGCCTATGACAGCTAAAAATAAAAGCTACCACTATGCACAGAAAAAGTATGCATCACTTCAGTGGCTCGGGGGTTAAACGAAGTATCATGATAACGATAGTGGTTCAAGAACTACGGCATTCCACCATACATCTCTGCACGTCTCTGCAAAAAAACTGTGTGTGTGTTTGTGTGTGTGTGTTGGGCGCAAAGAGTTGCTTGAAATCAAAGCTTTACATTCAGGATTTCAGCTGCTGAAATATGCTGACTGGACCTCAGCAGCATGAATCACTCCATCCACAAGCTGCACAGGAGGAAAACTGTTGAGCTGGGACGAGCGAGCTTAAACCTGACAAGTCGGGACAAATACACACCCCGAGCCAAGAAAAGTAAAGCAAAGTGAGCCTTAACACCATTTGCACCCAGCCCCCTGAGACAATGGGTTAATAAGAACGTCTGAAAATATATCTCTCTTACAGGGTGAGTCACCTCTGCAGTGGCACATGGGAAAGGGGGAGGTTTCAACTTGAGCTAAATGTAATGCATGACCAAAACAGGACCGGTATCATCTGTCCAAAGTAGGCTTTACCTGAGCCGGAGCCAAGCAGCAGTGATAAACCATCACATGAAAACTCCTATTGGCTTCCTTGATTATAAATACACTCATGAACAAATAAGCTCTTTCACACATCAACAAGAAAAAAAATTTAAGCCGCTCTGGTGTTAAATTTCCAATTTTCTGTGTATTTCAAGGTTACTCCTTTTTAGTGCATGTGATAGCCTGCACCACACCAACTGGAATTGGGTCAGTCGCTATGAAATACGCTTGATCTATTCTATACCAAACCAATCACAAGTCTTGGTGGGGCGGGTGTTCGCAATGCGTCATACTTTTTTTTTGTCACGAGTCAAAGTCAGTTCCAAAAAATGGTTAAGAGAAGGCAGAGTTGTAAACTATCTTCAGTAGAAAGTCTGCTCTAAAAATACATGATGGTTATTTTAATTATTTCTTTGTTGAATTTACAAAACAATTACTGCAGGGATTGAGGATTCTGATTATATCACCCACTGATTTAGAACAAAACCAAAGGGACAGTTCTCTGGTAAACAAAAGGCTTCAGTGATTGGCTGTTAGGTGCATCTACTCACATTTTGTCCATGTGTCTATTTGGCTGCTTATTGGTTCATTAAATCAGCTGTTACTTTCCACCAGCCAGTAGTCACAGTGGCAAAGAGACGTCGATAATGTTGTTGTTTTTATCTGGCCAAAACCACAATGACCGAATGATTGACGGTTCGATTCCCAGGAACAGCAGAGCAATTGGGCAAGGCACTTAACCCCAGTTAAAACCCCTATGCTCCAACTAGGGATGTAACGATATGAAAATTTCATATCACGGTTATTGTGACCAAAACTATCACGGTTATCATTATTATCGCGGTATTGTAGAAACTGGGCTCAAAATGTTCAAAAAGTACTTATAATTTAACCAAGTTGTATTTTGAAAAAAAAAAAAAATCCCAAAAAACAAATACAATTACAGGCGCAACGTACCTTCTGTTGGCAGAAACATTCAAATTTTAACCCTTAGTGATCTGAGCCTATTTTGGCCGTTTTTCAGTACTTTTGATTTTGCCTTTATATACTATATAAACAAATGTTTACTATATCCATGTTTGGTATCTTTTTTTTTTCAGCACAACTTCATCTATCTCATCTGCCTATTAATTTTTTCACTTTAACCTACTATATCAACATAAAAGGCCAGAAAACACTCACACACAAAAAAAAAAAAAATCCGATTTTAAAAATGTATATAATTTATAGCACAAATAACACAAAGATGCTTAACAAACCTTTTCAAAGACTTTAAAAGTGAATATTGGTTCCAAATATTAGGTATATTAAATAAATATTGTAATAAATCAAAACTATACTTAAATATTTGACATAAAAGCATAGCTTTACATATGTTTTTTTTCCCCTAAAAGTGCAGTAATCAAACACGGTTATTATGATACTTAGAATTTAAAAGGTAATACTTACCGTCTGCAATTTTACCGCAGTTTATCGTTATACCGGTAATCGTTACATCCCTAGCTCCAACCAATAAACACTAGACTATAAGACTATGTACAACCCCCCAAAATAAATATATAAATAAAGCTGATTCTACTGTGAAAATAAAAAACAAAACAAAAACAAAAACACTGCTACTAGTCTGCAGTGTGTTCCTGGATGTTCACCTAGTGATGAGTTAAATGCAAAGGTTCAATTTCGGTCTGTGTCCACATGTCCAGTTAGCATGGCCAGACATCAAGTTTTCTCAGGGTATTCAAAACTGAGAAATCAGTCTGGAATTGGGTCAATCGCTATGAAATATACTTGATCTATTCTATACCAAACCAATCACAAGTCTTGGTGGGACGGGTGCTCGCAATGCGTCATACTTTTTTTTTTTTTTGTCACGAGTCAAAGTCAGTTCCAAGTCTGCAAATCTCTGTACAACTCTTGTCAGTTGTTTGATTTCAAAATAAGGATTGAATTACAGATTACACCCTGTAATCTTAAATTTCTCTGACAAAAGCATCACGTCTGTCTCATCTGTGATTGGTTTACTCGGCGCCTCTTAGTCCCGCCTTCATATTTTGATTCAAGCCCCATGATTCCAGACTGATTTCTCATTGAGAAAGACAGATAGCTGGCCAGGCTAATGTACAATATACTGACGAATAAAGATTCTTAATTCTCAGGTTTATCACTAGGGACATTTTTTGAAAATAAGGGGTTAAAAAAGCAACTTAAAAGCTGAAAAGTGTAGATGTACATGTACTGATCACTTGTTTTATTACCCATATGTGAACAGACCTTTCACATGAGACCTACCAATTTATTTGCCTAAAACAACCTCCAGACTGATTTGTATGTAAACGACTGAGAGGAAGAAAATCTATCAATGTGACGTGATGCTCCCTCTAAGTGCCAGAATGCCTTTCCTCTGCTACTCTGCAACGGTGCACAACACTAGCTACTGTTAAATTAGAAATGGAGTCGGTTAATGTCAACAAAAGACCGGCTCCGAGCACGACAGAATCCAACTTAAACTCCATGTAAGTACAGATGCAAGAAAAAGCAACTGGAGGCTGAGTGCAGTTCAGGTAACAGCCACCAGAGTTTTCTGAATGTTGCACAAAGAACCTTTAAATGTTGCAAGATAGTGTCAAAGATGGCCACACTAAGAGCAGGCTGACCTACCTGCAACCTCCACAATGTCCCCTGGCACAATGTCTCTGGCCTTGATCCTCTGGACAGTTTTCCTGTCCTGTCGGTACACTTTCCCCATCTCCGGCTCATACTCCTTAAGCGCCTCAATGGCATCCTCAGCGTTGCGTTCCTGGTGAGAAGAAAATAGGTTTAAGTGCCAACATTTCTGAGTGATGAGCTGATAATATCACCTCAACTAATACATGCATGCTGCTGGCTCTGCTGGACATAACGGAATGAGTCGACTCCCCTTTGAGGGGGGAGCTGGAGGTTTATTATATCACAGTTTGGCCTGTGAAATAAAAAAAAAAAAAAAACAACCCAAAAACGCAACACAAGAAGTCATGTTATTTTCTGCCTCTTGACTTTCTCCAGGGTAATTTTTCACCAGCAAAGAAAAACACATCACTCTGACTGGACTGCCCACACATTTTTAATAAATAAATCATACAAGAGAAAATGTCTAGTACGGACTTTAACATGATACTGCACTACACAGCACATAGTGGCGCTGGGAGGAATAATTCAACAGTAACTTTAGGGTATGTATTCATTTCAGACGGTATCAACATGTATTTTACATTTGCTTATGTTGCTTTAAGGTGTTAACCCTTTAAACCCTGAGACATTATTCCAGGTAAACGTGCTGCTGTGAATTTGCATCTGTTTCAGTGTCATAAAATCTGCTGTATGTATGTGTTTGTGTTCATTTTCTTCAGTGGTTTTCTTTTACTGTGTGTTCTAGGTTGAAACAGGTGAAATAACAGGAAAAACTAAGGGAGGAATTAAAGGTTTACAGGTTTATACTAAATAAGGCACTCAGAATGTATATCAATAACAGATTTAGGATGTTGGACAAGAACTGTGGAATGGAACACACTAAACAACAACAAGGATTTGAATTTGGGCCCTGTAGTTTTTGTTCTGGGGCTCTTTTTTTTACTAAGGCAGTCCAGCTCCTTCTTGGTTGAACTCCAAAAAGCAGTTACACAGTCAAAGCTCGGTAAAAACACAGTTAAAAATCAAAAATTAAAAAAAAAAAAAAAAGAAAAAAAGAAAGAAAATCAAAAGAGCACTGTAAACAGCAGTGAAAACAAAAAAAATGACAAGGAAAATGGTGTAAAAAATAGAAGCCCAAACCATCTGTTTTTATATTGAGTTGGTCTCACTCACTACCCTGTGTTTTGCCCCCCATTCCACAGGCAGCGGGGGGTGCACTGAGCATGCTCATGCTTGATACACTACAAAAATCTAAATCTTACAAACTGTACTTTACTTTTTAACTTGTGAGTGAGATATAAGAACTTATTTTTAGACAACAGATCTTGAAAATTTTATTTCAAGAAATCTTACCAAGATTTTCACTTGTTCCATTGGTAGCTTTTTTGCTTGAATTAAGCAAAAAACAAAATCCTGAATTAAGCAAAAAAAAAAAAAAAACATTGAATTAAGCAAAAAAAAAAAAAAATCTGTCAATAGAAAAAGGGAAAATTATCTTGGTAAGATTTCTTGAAATAAGTATTTCAAGATCTGGTGAGTGAGTGAGATATAAGAACTTATTTTTAAACAATAGATTTTGAAAATGTTGTTTCAAGAAATCTGACCAAGATAATTTTCACTTGTTCCACTGACATATTTTTATGCTTAATTCAAGTTTGTTTGTTTGTTTTTTTTGCTTAATTCAAGATATTTTTTTTTTGCTTAATTCAAGATTTTTTTTTTGCTTAATTCAAGCAAAAAAATCTGCCAATGGAACAAGTGAAAATTATCTTGGTAAGATTTCTTGAAATAAAATTTTCCAGATCTATTGCCTAAAAATAAGTACTTATATCTCACTGACAAGTTACTCTTTAGGTGATTATGTCTTATTTTAAGTGTGATGAGATATTTTGACAAGAAATGAGAAAAATTCACTTGATAAGATTTAGATTTTTGCAGTGTATTTTCCTATTGAGCAAACGGTTGAATTTTTATGAATATTTAAAGTAAATCATACATTGAGAATGCTCACCACAGACACGTCAGGGTTTAAAGAGTTAAAGTTTTTATACTGCTGAGTCGGACGGAACTAAAGTGGTATGAATCTGTTTAGTGGAGATATTTCAGACAGAAAGTAGTTGCTCTGCTGCATAATGAAATACACTTTCAAAACAGGTGCAAATACAGTGACTGAAGCTCTGATCCGTTCCTTACCTGCCATACTCCAACAATGGCGTTAGCTATAAGAATGAGTAAGATTACAAAAGGCTCCACAAAGGCTGTGATAGTTTCCTCTCCTTCCTCAAACCAGGCTAGGACCTGAAAGCCACACAGAAAAGCAAACATGTCATTATGACATTTCACAAAGTAAAAACAATGATACTTAGGAGCTTATCAGCTAACAGTGTAGAACGGTGTGGATATGAGGTCGAACTTAATACAACACAAACAGGAAATATCTCACAAGTTATACATTTAAAAGAACTGGGCAGGTTACCACGTCTTACATAAAGAGCTTTTGATAACACTGATATTTAATCTGAGCCAGAAATTGTTATTGACAGAAGATCATCCCACTCTTTTCTTATGTAAAAGTTCATGTGCGATGGAAAGAAATCAAAAGATACAACTGCACCGAAACCGTAGACTTTAGGTCGACACTTCCACGTCTTGAAGTTAAAGTTACACATTCTGGAAGAACAAGCTACATTTTGCTGCTGCTGCCTTTTCTGTACTGACTAGTCCAGACACTGCTGATATTCTTCAGCGGAAATGAGTAATTATTCATCTCTAATCAACACTTTGAATTGTGTGCGAATGAAGTGTCTTATTAAACGCTCAGTCTCTGAAGCATTTTTTGGGTTTCTATTGAGTGAAACCGCTTTCCATTTCAGACCGTGATACAAGAAAAAAAAAACAAAAAACATTCACATTTTATTGCTGTAATCTCCTGCTTCCAGAAGGAATTAAACTATCCTGACCCACAGTCTAATTTGGATCGCTGTGACTGAGAAAACTGCATAAAAATTATCCCATGTGTCACAAGCAATTAGTTAATGTCTCATAATATAATAAAACAATCAACCTCAGTGAGACTTAAGTATGTGGCTGTGTTAGACGCTGACAACGCTGTACATACATACATAGAAAGATGGACTTTATTTCAAACATAAGTAGGCAAATGAAGTTAACTATTTAAACAGGACATTCCAATATATTTGAAGGAAATAAGTTAATCAAAAAAAAAAAAAAGAAAAACAAATGTCACACAATCTTTAACTATTTCATTGTAGCTCTTTTACAATACTTTATGTCCGAAAAGGAGTAGGAAGAAGCCGAGCTTATATTGTCCTACTGCAATGTTACATGACTTGGCTAATCAGCTAATGTGTACAGTCCATAACAAAGAATAGGTCAGTTATTAACCCTTTCATGCATAGTGGTCACTACAGTGGACAGTTATTCTACAGTGGTTCTCTTGAATATTGATGGGTTATGTTGTTTTAGTTTTATATCAGCCAACACAGTGAACGCTTATTCCTCATCCCATACATTGCAATTCATACCATTACTGTAACTTTGCTGTTCTTGATAAACCTGTTCTGCAGTGACATGTTTGAGTGTAAATTAATTGCTAATTTTTAATATTAGACTGTAATCAACAGTTTAGGTTTTTTTTGTTTAAACAAAAAGGGTTTTTGTCATATATTATCTCCATGAAGTGAGTAATAAGTATTAGCTCAGTGTTTTTCAACCTTGGGGTCGGGACCCTTTGTGGAGTCACCTGGAATTCAAATGGGGTTGCCTGAAATTTCTAGTAATTGTTAAAAATAAAAATAAAAACTTACTAATACAAAATATATGGTGAGTTGAGAGAGACAATCCCAATACATGAAAGACATGACAAACTGTGAAGCTGAAACTGAAGCACTGTGGTACTATTTAACTGTCAAATGTTCATTGTGGTCAGTTTCAGATGCTGCAGCCCTTTCATAATTAATAGTTTGAGTTCTTGTTTGTTCAGTATTAATTGTCAGCCTTGTAAAGCCAAGCTGGACTGACTGTACATATCCTGACCAAGGAAAATAAAATTCTCACTTTGTGCAGTAATCTACACCTGGCTTTTCTGCCTCCATCCATAATAATATACATTATATAGACTAAATGTCGTCTAAAATTAACATTTATTTACAACATAGTATAGCAAACTATTACATGATCAAAAACAAATTAATTTTAGCAAAAAAAAAAAAAAAAAAAAGTCTCCATTTTGAATGTCTGGGGTTGGCAGAAATTTGTGATGTTAAAATGGGGTCACTAGCCAAAAAAGGTTGGGAACCACTGTATTAGAGTATGAAAAATGTGAGAAAACATCAGATTAGCAGCATTAAAATGTTTTTATTTCATAGTTTTTACACAGTTTATTAGTAAATACATGTTTCTTGGCTTCAAAAATTAAACGGATCATGTCCATCTGAGTGGACATTTTTGTAACACCATGAAAAATAGGTTCATAAAAAAAAAAAAAAAATCAATTGCATTGTTTTTTTCATGCCTAAAGAGGAATAAAATAAAAACACTCTTCTTGAATCTTGATACACGTTCTCATAATTCATGCATGAAAGGGTTAAATTACAAAAAAGCAGAACAAATTATTAGATACCATCAGTAACTATCACTGCTGTACTCCTGTTTATTGTTAACATATCTCTGGAAAATAAGGTTTTTAGACATCTTCTTACATTTTATGATGTTTTCATAGTTTGATATTTGGTTCCATTCTATTACATAAAACCACTCCACTATATGAAATGCACATCTTTAAGATTCGTTCTAGTGAAATGTTTCATAAATGACGATCATAACTCTGAAACACCACCGTTTGTGCCATAGTCAAAGCGATAACTCCACAACACCCATTGCATTTTTAATATACGTGTTCCACTGAAGACAGTTGATTTTAGGTCCTTAAAGTTTCCTCAGAAGGTGACTTACAACTTCCCAAAACATGCAGCCATCTGTTGTTTTTATTCCTGTTTGCTGGATTCAATGGATGCTGCTTGATGCGAATATTCATTTAGTTCGTCCACCAGCTGTATATAGAGGTGTTAAAAGCTGCAGCACTACAGGACAGATTAAAGTGTGACGTGAAATAAATGTATGTTGAGATGGGTGTGGGCATTCGTCTGATGAGAGCCCTCCCACAGTGGGGTATGGGTCCAAATTTGGTCTTGAGTGGTGCTCTGCTCTACTGTCAGACAGCAGCCACTGACACCTCTGTATCACCTGACTGGGCGATGCAATGCACACGACATACCAGCTCACACACATGCACACAGGGGCCTCTCTTATCAAAATGTTTTCCTGCCATGTTACCGTGGCAGGAAAACATGAACGGAAATACGGTAACGGCACATTCTGATGAATACATGAAGGCACGTGACTGGATCAACATGACAAAAACATGACATCAATATTAAAATCTGTGTAAAGAAGTGATACATTTGAACTGAGTTTGTCACAGCATGAAAAATATGTATTAATTGAATAGAAAATAATAGAATAGAATAGAATAGAATAGAATAGAATAGAATAGAATAGAATAGAATAGAATCAGTTTAGCAGCTTTGTTCTATTTAGTAGCAAAAGGGACTGTATAAAAAAAAAAAATCATACAAAACACTAAAGAAAAATGTAGATATGTGCAAAAACTCCAGAATAAAATATTAAATAAACATAAGCAACTAAAGTCCTACTAGAACCACTGAAATATACTGAAATATGGACAACAAACAAGGATATATACAGGTAATAAAGGATATGTGTGAGGTAGATTAAGAAAAAAACAAGGCGCATGTGTGATGAGCAGAAAATCGCATAAGTGTATAACATTAGGAGGTAAAATCTTGAAAAAATAAGCATCACTCTCCGCTCTGAAATACTGGGGGCGTCTCAGCTGAAGGCTTTTGCAACCACGCACAATCGCTGGGAAGATGTAGCCTCCCTCAAGTGTCAAATACCACCACGGTCTGGAAAATAGATGCATTTTTACTGGACTTGCATGGATAGAGGACATTGACCTCCTCTTCTTAGACGATCATTTCTTCCTCCTATTTTTCCAAGTTGCAATATGTAATATAAGCTGATCGTTTGGTCATTTTAATTGTTGTTTTTATATCCTTGTATACGCAGTAACTTCTCAACAGGGCGGGAAAATCAGCGCTGCTAAAGCGGGGTACACACATAAGGATTTTCTACATCTGAAGAGATTTTTTATCAGTTCCAGACCTCAGACATGAAGATAAAAAATCAGGCATTGAACAGTTTTGATCGTACTGTGTGTGGTGTGCAGGGGTGTGTATTGGCAAGAATCTGGCAAGACGATACAAATCACAATGCTAGGATCATGATGCGATATATCACGATATATGACCATACAAAAAGTTAAAAACACAATTTTTTATAGGCTAGGTTTCTTTTGTAAAAGATTATTTCCTGGAAGAATGGAATTACACCAGAAATATGCAAAAATACTAACACACAACAGGATCTAATGTTACATCACAAAATTTTCCTTTGTTAAAACTTAAATTATGTTTTATAGACGTCACAGTTTAAGATCTTGTTTAAATGTTCATATTCTAATAGTTCATAACTAACACCATAACATTATTTTTGTGCAATCCCAACAAAGGAACTACCATTAATCAACAAAAGAGTGTTAAATAATAATAAATAAAATATAAAAAAAACAAAAACAAAAATGAACCTCAACAATATCTCCATTTGAATAAATACCTAAAAATATCGATACAGTACTTTTTAATATCAATACAGTATTGTGAAACGAAATATTGAGAGATATTGCAGAACTGATATTTTCTTACACCCCAAGTGGTGTGCTCTGATAATCTCAACACAGCACACCACACACATAACGATTCTGTCCTACCGCCGATCTAGAATCTAGTCCTCTGAGCCAGAAACCTCACTTGATCAAACGTGATCTAACAAAAACGAAGAAGAAACATAGCAACAACCAAAAACACAACACACAACATGGAAGAGGACACACAATAGAAGGGAATGATGGTGTTCTTGGGACTATTTTTGACCGAAAAATCCTGAATTTCTGAGGTCCTCCGAACTTTATGTTTCAGGTCGGCCATGCTTGTTGATTGGCTACATTCCGTTCCACGTCACGCCATGTCTCGGGGGTCGTTGACTTTCCCCACGCACATGAAGATTTTTGGTCGTAAATATTGAACAAGTTTAATATTTACGATTGTCGGCCCCGATGTGTTTCAGAGCTGATTATCAGGACAAATTCACTTTAGACCACAGGATAATCTAATAGGATAATCTTATAAAACATAAAATAATCAGGCGTTTGCTGTCCTTAGTTGGGAAGGGGGAAAATCAGGACAAAAACAGCCCGATTATCTTCATGTGCGCTTAATGTGCTCCAAGTATTCGGGGAGGGGTCACACTAATATGGCTCGAGTGCGTCCTGCTGAATTTCTGAATAAAAAACAGCTCGATGGTCTGACTCTGCAATTTAATAAAAGAGCTGAATGATTTATGTGTGAGAAGGGAAAAAACCTCTCATGTTAGGAGTATTTGGAGGCTGTGCACAGACTTTAACACGACACTATATGGACATTTCCATCTGCTGTTGCTTTGAATGCTCCGTAAATGCAGTTACATAATGCAGCAAACATTTAACTGTCTCACTGGTGCTAATATAAAAATCACAGGAGCGATCAAGAGCAGAGTAAGTCATTACCCAGCAGCCATGCTCGACAACTTAAATGTCTTACTTGGCACATGGTGATAGCAACTCGATGCTGCTCCTGCTGTTGTCACCATTCCCCAGATCGGTCGCTCGCCTTCTCAGCTGTTTAGCCCCACTGATATATGAGCGTAACCCCAGGCGGGTTATACAAACTGAAGACGTTCACACTTGTATGCTATGCATCATGTAAACTGTCCCCTGCCATTCTGGGCTTAATAATAATCCCATCTGCAATTGTGACTTGACATAAACACTCTGTCAGTCAGAGGTGGAAAGAGAAAACTATTTATAGGGTGCAACTGCTTGTCCTCAGGTTGCCCTCAATGTTTAGTTTGATTCGTTTAGTTCTGTTATAGTCAATGGACTGTCCTGCCTCATCTCCTCCTTAACCTCTGCTTATAGAGGGTATGCACGTGATGTCACCGCTGGCAGAAGCTACCGTGGTACCGCCCACTGAGTGGCAGAAAGAGGGAGATGAGTAGCAGCGTTGGCTTCAATACCATCTAAACTTAAGAACAATATTAAATAAAAAATGGGAAAGAGCTGTTGTGCGATTGATTGTATGAACAGGTTTGAAAAGCAGTCGGAGCTATCGTTTTACAGACACCGAAAGACAAAGAAAAGAGAAGTAGATGGATCCACAAATCCAGGAAACCAAACCTAGATTTGTGGATCCCGTTTCGTGTCAGGTAACATTAATTTATGCTGTATTTTTGGGTAAAATCAGACCTTAAATGACGCATTGTTTTGGCTAACGTTACTTCTTAGTAAAGCTCTTGGTTTCATGATCAGATCTTTCATGGTTTTTGTCTTCATTTTGTGATTATGAACCTTGTGCTCCTACATGATTTGTAAACTAGCTTAAACTAAGGCTAACCCAGTTTTTCAAATATGGGGGTACTTGAGCATAAAGCTACGATGGAGTATTAGGACCACATGAGAAAATAAAAAAACCTGTCACTATGAGGATAAAGTAATAAAATATCAATATAAAACCTGTAATTTTGTGATAATAAAGTCGAATACAAAAATAATCACAATGTTACGAGAATAAAGTCGTAGTTATAAAAAAACTCATAATTTAACAAAAATGTCATTCTTTTATGAGATTAAAGTCGTCATATTCCAACAATAAAGCCATAATATTACAAGAATAATGTTGCAATTTAAAAACAGGTGGGAAAAATATTATAATTTACAAGAATACAGTCATACCCTGCTCGTACAAAGCAGTAGTATCTGTGTTGTATAAAGTACTTGATATGAACTAGACGTAAATCTCCTCAGTTCCAGTAGATCATGCATATATTCACTGGGGTCAGTCCACGGTCTGCTGTAAATGCACTTTGGATCAGCTGGTTCTGGGCCCTAGTTTTAGCTCCTGGTTGTCAGTAATGATGAAACCATGTATATTAGTTTCAGGTAAAAATAGTGATGATCCCCTACACCCTGGATGTCAGGATACACGATTTCTGTCCACATGTCAATGTTCGTGGACCACTTGTTCTTTGGTAGCTCATACGGATCCATGTCGAGTCCAATTGTCCTTAATTTAATTTCATATTTCACATTTTCCCGGTCTCGCTGTGTTTACTGCTATACTCCGTCATGTTGAGCTGGTTGGTTTTTGCCACTCAGTCTGACTTCGAGGGGCGTGGCCCAGGGGGAAGTGATGTATGTGCATACCCTCTATATTGTGAAAGGCTGGGTCTGGTCCTCCAAACTTCCTTCCTCCCTCCTCTGTTCCTCTGATGTGGAGAAAGCCAATTGGAAGATGCCAGCACCCACCTGAGTCCCGCCCACCAGCTAATCATATTTAACCACCTCCAGCTGACTGTTCTGGGCAGCTGTAGCATGTTCATGGCTCAGTTCGCCTCGGAAGCCTTCACATGTGACCGTTCAGTGTGTGTCTTGTTGTGAACTCTGACCGCTTGATTTGTAGATGTATTGCTAAAGGTGGGGTATGAGATTTTGTAAAAACGATTTGAGCAAGCTACATTTTAAAAATACTCAATTCAAAAGTCCAAACCCCTTTCTTCAGACATCCCCCCGAAGCCACACCTCCAGAGTACTGGCACGTGCAATGCTTGTTCTCGAGGGTTCACGAGCGCTGCACAGCAACAATTCGCCCCAGTCTCCTCCAACCCCCCCGCTCTTACACAACAGCCCCAGTTCATACCTATCTGACTAACGTTACATTTCCTAGTGATTTATGTTAGTGACAAAACAGTTTGCCGGTGAACTTTCCATCCTAATATAACTAATATAGTCAAGCTCTGACTCTGGCTTCATTTCCTGTACAAGTGCTCCAAGGCTCTGAGAACGCACGATTCATGCATGAAGAGGGGTACGCACAGAGCGGGGAGGGGGGAGGGACAAATGGCAGTTGAGTTTGATAGACATATCACCGTTCAATCATTTCGATTGGGCGCTTAAATGATCAGATGGTGTTTTTTCAGTCCTGTCCGTTCCACAGCTGACTACATTTTTTAATTTTTGTGTTAGACAATTTAATTAAGTGGTTGTAATCAGGGTGTGAAGGGGATTTTAAGCAATATAAACATCTCACACCCCACCTTTAAGTAGGGATGCACCAATACCACTTTTTTCCTGACCGAGTATGAGTACTTACATTTGAGTACTTGCCGATACCGAGCACCGATACGAGTACTTAATAATCCCATTCCAGTTCTTAGTTCCTTTTGTAAATGTGCTTTATTATCGTTGTCATTAGTCTGACTGGAAAAAAGTGCTGCTACTGACATTTAATGTGTTGGAATGAGCGTTTCTCAATTAATCCACCAGGGGGCACCACTCTGAATTAACCATACTGGACAAATACCACAAAGAAGAGGAAAGTTTAATGAGAAGAAGAAGAAGAGTCTAATAACAAACATGGAGACGACAGAGGCAACATTAATGTGATACTAATATTGCAGCGTTTTCGCTGGTAAGGTTTAACAGCTTAACTTCAGCAGGTAGAGAAAAGAGAAATGAGTGATAAGTTTCGTTTTCACTTCCGCTGGCAGGGGTCCGCACCGCTCCGTACTCCCGCTGGTATTCTCATTCTGGGTACGCATCCGCCAGCACCTGGAAAACGGATGGAATGTACGCAGAGGACGGACAGAACGCTGCGTCCGTATCTGTCTGTGTCTTTAACGTTACTTGCAGTCAGCGTTACTTTTATCACCGTCATTTATTTTGAAAAATCTCCACACTCTTCACACCCCACACACATTATTCCACCGCCGCGTACCTGCTGCACTGAACTGTGAATGTCACATGGCCGTAAGTGGTATCGGTGCATTTGTATCAGATATCTTTTACGAGTACGAGTACACACACTGAGTATCGGAGCCGATGCCGATACTCGTATCGCTATCGGTGTATCCCTACCTTTAAGACTAGTTTCTTTAATTGTCTGTTCTAGTGAATTTGTTTTGTTCCAGCTCCTGAGTGTTTTTTACCAGCTGCTGTGAGTTTTGGCTACTTAGCTTTCTGTTTGTTTGTTTGTCGATTCTACCCACTGGTACACAGTGTGAGCATAGAGTTTTGTTCTGCCCTTTTGGCTTGTGTTATATTAGTCGTAAACCTTTGTAAATTTGTAAGGTTAAGAAGAGTGGCCTTCTAAAGAAGAAGTAGCTGTTTTATTTTGTGTTCGGTTCTCTTTTGTGTAGTATAGCTTAGCCACCAGGTACTGCCCCCTCTTTGTTATGGTTCTTTATTTGGTTAGTTAGAAGGGGTTCTCTTTTTGTTATTGACTATTTCTTTTGGGCTCACCACTAGCCCAAGTAATGATAGCTTCGTTTTGGTTTAATTCGGCAGTACCTGTTCGGCCCTCTTTCTGTTCTGTGTTTAGTTTTTTTGATTATTCAAGCTGAGTGCTACAAAATAAAAGAAATTGCACTTTCCATCTGCTACCTCCTGGTTTCTTTTGTTACTGCCTCTACTCGCTTTAACCCCTAGTGGAGCTGGGTTGTAACAAGATCATTTTAGTCTAAAAGGAGATGAAAATTCCTAGACTAGATGTAAAGATGGAGAGAATTTTAACCTTTCAGCCTTATGAATTGAATTGAAATGAAAAATCTTTAACATCCCCGAAGGGCAATTTGATTTGCAACAGAAGTGTACATATCTCACATATCACCAAAACAATCAATCTCACGTAGAACAATAAATACAGTAAATAAATAAGTCATCATAGTTAACGGTGCAATGTTCCCAGCAATTTTTGCATGAAATATGGTGACATCAGATGAAGAAAACCAAAACATTTGGCTTCATTTGTAAGAAAATATCCAATAGTGGCTGCAAACCAAGGTTATAATAGTTTTGGATTTTTCATTGTAGTTTAGTTTTAGTTAGTTTTGACTTTTTTTTCTGTAATTCAGTTAGTTTTAATTAGTTTTTAGAGCAGGTTTGCTAGTTTTTATTAGTTTCCGGTTTTTTGTAAATGCTTAGTTTTAGTTTAGTTCTAGTATTAGTTTTAGTTTTTTCATAACTTTTCTCTTCTTCTCCATCGTATTCACATAAATCCCAGACAGGACTCTGCTGCTTTCTATCAACTTTAGTCTTCATGTTTCCAGGTAGAGTGGGGACCAGAAGATGACTGTAAACCACAAGTGACGGACCATCATTTTTATCTGTTTTAGTTAGTTTTATAAGCACACAATACCGTTTCAGTTATTTATCATTTTTTCTTTTAATTGTAGTTTTTATTTATTTCAGTTAACGAAAATGTTTTTTCAATTCTAGTTTTCGTCATTTCGTTAGTTTTCGTTAACGATAATAACCTTGCTGTAAACACAACCCAAGCTAAATGAGCTCAGTCATGGTTCATATATCAGCCTAACCCTGTGATGCCAGATGTTGAGAGAACTGACAGAATTGCTCCTATAGATGGACTGAAATCATTTCTTTCTTGGTCTTTTGGATGTTGCATTCAAGGCTTCAACATTATACAGTGTGTGGATGTTGTATTTGTACTTTCCCTTGGTTATATAAAGCTGAAGAAAAGCCTCCATACAGTAACAGGGCACAATAAACACAGCATCCACAGCAGCATGTGCAAGAATATATACTTACAAAAGATATACAGGCAGCCAGTAGAAGGATTCGTACAAGTAGATCTTCAAACTGTTCAAGGACAAGCTCCCATAAAGATTTCCCTGCAGAGACAAGAGTGAGTTAAAAACAATGCACCAGCGAGACATGGTTTTATGCAGTGACAACAGTGTGACTGACTGCAGTGATTACCTTCTTCTGCCGGTAACTCTGTTTGTGCCCAGGCAGAGGGACAGATTCAGGGATGACACCGGAAAGAAAAAGAAAACAGAAGAAAACAAAAAGGTCAGTGGTGTATTTTAGCCAGACGGGAACTCTCACTTCCCATTTCTTTATTAAAAACGAAAGTGTGTTACCGTGAGAAAAAAAAAAAATCAAGTGGGTGTTAAAAGCCAAACCCTCAATATCTACTATATTCTTATTTTAGTGATTATTTGCACAGAGGGGTGAGATAATGGGGATTGGAGTCACTTACTCTGACCTTTAAACTTTACCCAGAACCAATCACATAGCGATAAAGTTGAGTCACAATCGGAACCAAATAGGAAAACTCCAATCAGTGTAAAGGTCAGAGTGGTTTAAACAGGAGAAGATATACCCTCCATGACCTCCCAGGTGATATTAATATAAAACAGCTGTTAAAGCCCGGGACAAGAGAGATTAACTTTGAGGGATAGCGTTACTCCAGTGATCCTTGCGGCCTCTGTTCAGTGTCAAATGCCTGCTGGATCTCCACACACATGGGCTGATGTGTTGCAGTTTTGCTTTGAGGAAAAGCCAGCCAGCATATACAGCCAACCATATTTTACCGCCACTGTCAACAATACGACTGCGAGGTTATGTTTGACAATGTTATCACAGTCAACAGTGTTGTTCTGTGTAACACTGGTGCAACGTTAAGCAATGTTCAGTGGAGGAATGTAAGTATTTTACGGTTGTACTTTTTGTCCTGCTACATTTACCCGACAGCTTTAGTCACTTTTCAAACTATGTCTTTCCTTTCCCTTTCCTGTCTAGTGACAAGTAAATGTTTTGATTTAGATATCTGTGATAAACTGAAGGATGAAACTTTCATTTGCAGCTTGAGAAAATTTTCCTCCTTAACCCATAAAGACCCAAATATCCACCAGTGACCAAAATCATTTACTGATATAAAAATATAAATCACCGTTGATCCATTAATCCTATCAATACATGTAAATAACTGGTGTAAAATACAGTTTGTCATCCTTTCATGGTCATCACATATGACCCATTTGGATGCTCAGAGGCTCCGTAGTTACCGTGGACACACCGTCATCTTCTACAACACTGATTCCCCAGTAAAACCTACGGAGTTCGAGTAATGACAGTGGTTTGAAACACTTTGTTTATGTTCAGTTAATGATAGATTTTGTTGAAAAAGTCTGTTTTTCTTAAGTTTTCTTTGTTTTTGGTATAATAATCATCAAATGTAATCTTAGCACAATGATTAAAATACATGATCAGTAAATTAAATATCGGAAACTAGAAAAGCACTCAGACTGCAGATATCCGCCAAGGCAGATCAGCCACCCCCCACCAAAATGTAATCATTTTTGTTCTTTGTGCCAGTATCAACATTTCCTGAAAATTTCATCCAAATCCATCCATAACTTTTTGAGTTATCTTGCTAACAAACAAATAAACAAACAGACAGACAAATCCCGATGAAAACATAACCTCCGCCATTCCTTGGCGGCGGTAAATATATGATTTTCACTGGAGAAATGCAACATGGAGTGGATAATATTATGATAAATGGAGATAAATCACTTAAAAAAGGTTAAATCTAGGGAAAAATCGGTTGGAAACTGTCACAAAAGTGGCATTGGGTCTTTCTGGGTTAAGATAAATAAACTCTAGTAAAATCCTCCTGAATTGCATGAAAAAATGCATCATCACAAAGCTTAAAACTGCTTTTCTGAGCTCATGGAAAACTAATTTTTTAGAGATAAGACACTTCTCACAGGACACCGACACTACCAACACAAGATGAACATGATGCACTGCTGTTGATCTACGGCTGTTAAATGCAACATACACATACATGCTGCAGTAATATTACACAAAAATATCATATAGTCTTGTCTACTTTCACTTACGTAAGGTGTTGATTGTAGTGGAGTAACTATGGGATCACATAGAGAAGCAGTGGATCCATTTACATGACAAATAAACCAACTTTAAAAAAGATTTTTGCCACTATTTCAATTAAAAAAGATGGCAGATTTACAGTTCTGCACCAGCAAAATGTAATATACACACAAATATAGCAGCAATATTAATCTAAAATATCATATACAAGAGTAAAACACTTACAGAGAACATTATTTTACTGATATCACTTAAATATGGTTTTTGCTGCAACTTTCACCTTGCAGTGGAATATTAGTTCTTTATCCTAAAGGATCTGAATACTGCTTATATGAGAAACAGAGGGAAATAGAGACAAATGAATCCACTAAGAGAATTTTTTCACAATTTCAATAAAAAAGATGAGAGATTTACAATTCTGCAGCAGTAAAATGTGATACACATGAGATAAGTAGAAATATTCATCAAAAAGGGGATATTTTCCTGCAAAATGACTTCTTCAAGTACATTTGGCTGAGTATTTCTCTTGAGTAATGTTTTAATTTTAGGACTTTCACATTGCAGAGCCTGAAAGTAAGGGATCTGAACACTGACAAGAGCATCCAATCAATCCATTTAAATGATATATTAAGTCACTTTTACTAGAGATTTCACAATTTCATTAAAAAAAGATCTACATTTCTGCAGCAGTAAAACGTGATGCACACATGAATGCAGGAATACTCATCTAAAACATCATATAACAGTAAAACCCAACGTTTACTGCAGCACGCTTTACTGCAAAATGACTATTGAAAGTACATTTTTACTGATGAGGTTTTAACTGCACAACTTTCACGTTGCAGAGTCTTACTGAAAGGATCTGAACACTGCTGTAAAGGGCATGGAGAAGCAGCAAATCCATTTAAAAGATAAATTAAGCCACTTCCAATTAAGGTATTTTCACAATTTTCATTAAAAAGATAGGTGATCTACAGTTCTGCAGCAGTAAAATGTGATGTACAAATGAGAGTAGCAGTAACGTTGATCTAAAACACTGACAAGGAACATTTTACTCACTTGGCAGTATTAATGTACTTTACTTAACTAGGAAAGAAATGAAGTAATTTAAAATGGATTTTTTTTTTTTTTTTTTCAAAATTTCATTAAAAAAGATAGATGACCAGTTCTGCAGCAGTAAAATGAGAAATAATCATGGATGCATCAGTAATATTAATCTAAAACATCACATGTAATAGTAAAATGGTGACATGGAACACTGCTGCATATATTTTACTGATAAGGCTCTAATTGCAGAACTTTTACTTTGGAATGGAGTATTAGTACTTTTACGTCACTAAGGGATCTGAACAAAGCTGTACAGGACTTTAGAGAAGCAGTAAAGTCAGTTTAAATAGATTTTTTTACATATATGTTTCAATAAAAATAGATAAGAGGCATACAGTTCTGCAGCAGTAAAATTAGATATGCACTCGAATGCAACAGTGATATTAATCCAAAACATCAGACTTAATAGTAAAAAACTGAAAAGCAATAATTTACCTGTAACACTTTGACCTGGAGGCTCTGAAGGCAGTACTTCCACTTGTAGGTAAGTATTTTCACTGCAGTATTAGTACTTTGGCTTGACTAAGGAATGTGAATACCGCTACTGATGACAGTGAATCCATTAAAATGACACATTAAGCCACTTTCAATTCAGATTTTTTTTCACAACTTCAGTAAAAAAAAAAGGCAGGTGAGCTACAGTTCTGCAGCAATAAAATGAAATATACACATGATTCCATCTGTAATATTAATCTAAAACACTGAGAAGGAATATTTTACTCTTAATGCAGTACTTTCACTTGTAGAGGAGTATTTTCACTGTGGTGTTAGTACTTTTACTTAACTACAGGATGTGAATGCTGCAGCAGGAGGAGCAGTGAATCTATTTAAAGGACATATTGAGCCACTTTTAAGAGATTTTTTCATCACTTTCATTAAAAACATGTGATCTACAGTTCTGCAGCAGTAAAATGTGATGTACGAATATTGATCTAAAATCATATTAGTATTATTAAGCTCTAAAATGATGAAAAGGAACATTCTACTGATAGTACTTTCACTCAGTTCTGAATGCAGTACTTTCACATAAAGGAGTATTTTCACTGTGGTATTAGTACTTCTACCTTACTAAGGAATCTGAATACTGCTGTACAAGTCACAGGGAAGCAGTAAAGTCACGTAAAAGACAAACTGAGTTTGAATTCAATAGAGATTTGTTTCAGTTTCAATAAAAACCGTTCTGTAGCAGTTAACTGTGCTATGCATGAGTGCATCAGTAATATTAATCTAAAATATCATATTTAATGATAAAACACAGGGAAGGAGCATTTTAGTAGTTCACTTGGAGGCTCTGAGTGCAGTATTCACTTGCATTTTCACTGTGGTATTAGTATTTGTACTAAACTAAGGTATCTGAATAATGCTGTGCAGGACATAAATAACCAATAAAGTCATTTTAATTACAGTTTTTCACTATTTCAATACAAAGGATGCAGTAAAATGTGACGGACATTAATGCATCAGTAATATTAATCTAAAACATTTTACTGTTATCTCTTTAACTTGTAGAGTATTTTCACTGTGGTGTTAGTACTTTTACTTAACGAATCTGAAAGCTGCAGCTGGAGAAGAAGTGAATCCACTAATATGACATTGAGCCACTTTCAATAGAGATTATTTCACAATGTCAATAAAAATAAATAGAAAAAGGTAAGAGACCTACAGCTCTGCAGCAGTAAAATGTGATAAACATGTGAATACATGTGTAATATTAATCTAATAAACAGAAAAAGAACATTTTACTGTAACACTTTCACTTGGAGGCTCTGAGTGCAGTATTCACTTGCATTTTCACTGTGGTATTAGTATTTGTACTAAACTAAGGAATCTGAATAATGCTGTGCAGGACATAAATAACCAATAAAGTCATTTTAATTACATTTTTTTTACTATTTCAATAAAAAGGATGCAGTAAAATGTTATTGACATTAATGCATCAGTCATATGAATCTAAAAAACACTGAAAAGGAATATTTTACTGTTATCACTTTAACTTGTGGAGGAGTATTTTCACTGTGGTATTAGTACTTTTACTTTAGGATTCTGAAAGCTGCAGCTAGAGAAGAAGTGAATCCATTTATATGACGCTGAGACACTTTCAAGAGATGTTTTCACAATGTCAATAACATATAGAAAAAGGTAAGAGACCTACAGCTCTGCTGCAGTAAAATGTGATAAACATGTGAATACATCTGTAATATTAATCTAATGAACTGAAAAGGAACATTTCACTGTAATGCTTTCACTTGCAGGCTCTGAGTGCAGTATTCACTTGCATTTTCACTGTGGTATTAGTATTTGAACTAAACTAAGGAATCTGAATAATGCTGTGCAGGACATAAATAACCAATAAAGTCATTTTAATTACTTTTTTTTCAAAATTTCAATAAAAAGAATGCAGTAAAATGTGATTGACATTAATGCATCAGTAATATGAATCTAAAAAACACTGAAAATGAATATTTTACTGTTATCACTTTAACTTGTAGAGTATTTTCTCTGTGTTGTTAGTACTTTTACTGAAAGCTGCAACTGGAGAAGAAGTGAATGCACTTACATGACATTGAGCCACTTTCAATAGAGATTATGTCACAATAGGTAAGAGAGCTACAGCTCTGCAGCAGTAAAATGTGATAAACATGTGAATTCATCTGTAATATTAATCTAATAAACAGAAAAGGAACATTTCACAGTAATGCTTTCACTTGGAGGCTCTGAGTGCAGTATTCACTTCCATTTTCACTGTGGTATTAGTATTTGAACTAAACTAAGGAATCTGAATAATGCTGTGCAGGACATAAATAACTAATAAAGTCATTTTAATAACATTTTTTCACAATTTCAATAAAAAGGACGCAGTAAAATGTGACAAACCTGTGAATTCATCTGTAATATGAATCTAATCAACAGAAAAGGTACATTTACAGTAACACTTTCACTTGGAGGCTGTGAATGCAGTACTTTGACTTGTAGAGCAGTATTTTCCCTGTGGTATTAGTACTTTTCCTTCAGGGTGTGCATGCTCCTGCAGCTCTTGCAGCAGTGCACAGTGTTGTCCTGACGCTGCGTGGGTTTACCGGTGTGTGCCGTGGGTAATGATTAACGCGTTACCGGGTAAAACATGGGAAACCCTGGAGGTCAGGAGCGGTGACGTCAGCCAAGCGGGTGCCACCGGCCGGTCCTGCTCCCCGGGTTGACGCTGACTTTGAGCCCGTTTTCCCTACACACTCTGCGCACACTCAACACATGAGCGCACATTTACGCGCCGCGGCTCGCGGACGGCGGCTGCGCCTGCGGGTGAAAGACTTGAAAATATTCGTACCGTTCAGGCCCCATTTCTCCCGCTGCCGCTTCACCTCGTCCAGGGGAAGTCCTGTGCTTTCATTGACGCAGAAATAACTGTAAACTTCTTCCACACTCTTCGTATGTGCGTTCTCCATGGCGGACGGACGGACGGACGGATCCTTCACCAAAAACGCACCTTCTGCTTGTGGAGGATGAGGATGGTCAGTTCTGTCAGGGGGGGGGATGAAGAGTTTGCCAACTGGGGGGGCTGTGCATTCACACTCGGGCTGCTTTGGGAGGCTGTTCACCGGTGACTAACGCCTTTTCCCCGTGGCTGTTCCGCCGTTCGGCCGCTCCGTGCGTCCTCGTATGTCCGAAAGCGTGTGCGGCAGAGTCCGGTGTGCGGGACTGCATTCACCCGGTCCGGTCCGGTCCTCGGTGGTTGACGGTGCCGTGCCCTGCCTCACCGTGGCGCAGCTCAGTGTGGCTCGGCTCGGCTCTGACAGTCTGGTTTTATGAAAGCGCCTCTCTGCTGCCCCTCTTCCCTGCGCTGCATGTGGACTCATACCATTGGATGAGCCCAGGCAGTGCGTTCAAAGCAGGGAGACACCAAGAAATACAGGAAGGAAGCAGGAAATAACAGCAATACACTCCAACATCCCATTCACAACACTGTGCGTAAACACCAGCGGTTACATAGTTTGGTATGGATGGAGAATATTCAGTGGTTTGTGTTTTTTATTGGTTCAATCTCCTTCTTATCACATATTATCAAACCACTAATCCAGACCCGTGTTTTGGTGCATTACTTTATGTCCATCAATCAAAACACACAGGAAAGACAGTCAAAATAAGTCATTCTGCGCAGAATTTTCCGCCTACTGTCAGTTTAGACTCAAGCTGCATTCACCAAACGTAGGGTCGAGGCCCAAAAATGGCCGCGGAGATCCTTTAATTCGGTCGCCAAAATATAATGTGAATTTGTTTTTGTTTTTTTAACCCTTTCATGCATGAATTATGAGAACCTTAGTCAATATTTTATTCTTGAGTGATTTTATTCCTCTTTAGGCATGAAAAAAACAATGCCATTGAAATTTTTTTATGAACCTGTTTTTCATGGAGTTACAAAAATGTCCACTCAGCTGGACACCATGCATTTAATTTTTGAAGCAAAGAAACATTTATTTATAGCCCATCTTTAGAAAGTGATATTCTGTATGAAAACTATGAAATAAAAACATTTTTAATGCCATTTTCTCACATTTTAGCATACTGTAATACTAGTTGTTACTCACTTCATGGAGATTATATGCCCAAAAAAAAAAAAAAAAGCCTTTTTGCATGAGAAAACTGTTAATTACAGTCTAATAACAATCAGCAACTGATTTAGTGCAGATCAGGTTTATCAAGAACAGCAAAGTTAGTGTAATGGTATGAACTGCAGTGTTTGGGATGATGCATAAGCGTCCACTGTATTGGCTGATATGGAAACTAAAACAACAAAACCCATGAATATGCAACAGAACAGCTGTCCACGGTAGTGACCACTATGCATGAAAGGGTTAATAGAGAAAGAAAAAAATGTCAAAAATGATGTAAGGGATGGAATATTAAATCAACATATAAAACAGAAATGTCTTATGTCAAATCGCATTTTTACACAAATGTCTTAAACCCATTAAGACCCAGTGCTACTTTTGTGTCAGTTCCCAAATGAATTTTTCTCACTATGTAACGTTTCTTAAGTTATTTATCACCCTTTATTTTAACATTATCCTCTGTATTTTGTGTTTTTTCAGTCTAAATCATCTGTTTTCCTATATTTAATTCACTGATCATGCAGATCAGTGAATCTTTTTTTTTTTTTTAAGTCATTTTCATCTCAGTGCATCTTTTACATCTTATTTGCCTTTTGTCTTGTTGCATCTTTTAAATAATGAAATCATTTTTATCTTTTACATTGTATTGGTGTTGTTGCAGCTTTTACATTCTTGTCATCGTTCACGTATCTTAACCCATAAAGACCCAAACAGCCACTGGCGACCAAAAGCATCTATTCATCTATAATGTTGAATACCTGTTGATCAACTAATCCTATCAATACATGTAAATAATTGGTGTAAAATGCAGTTTGTCATCTTTTCATGGTCATCACATATGACCCATTTGGATGTTCAGAGGCTCTGTAGTTACCGTGGAAACACCGTCATCTCCTACAACATTGATTCACCAGTAAAACCATGGAGTTGGATCAATGACAGTGGATGGACTCATTTGGTTAATGTTCAGTTAATGATATATTTTGCTGAAAAAATTACTTTTTCGTAACTTGTCTCTGTTTCTGATATTATACTACTCAACTTGAGCTTTTACGAACATCTACAGGGTCAGTTGAAACATGGCTGAAACAAGGCTGAAACGCGTTGGGGCTCAGTGAGGTCCATTGAGACATATCATAATTAATAAAATTATAAGAGTGCCTTGGTTTTTGTATTTTTACCTCCGCCAAGGAGGTTATGCTTTTGCCAGGGTTTGTTTGTCTGTTTGTCTGTCCGTTAGTGTGCAACATAACTCAAAAAGTTATGGACAGATTTTGATGAAATTTTCAGGGTTTGTTGGAAATGGGATAAGGAAGAAATGATTAACTTTTGGGGGTGATCGGGGGTGGGGGGGCCCACGGGGGGGCCCACTGATCAGCCTTGGCGGAGGTCTGCGCTCTCCGAGTGCTTCTAGTTTGTGCACTGATAAACCCTTCACCAAAGAGCACCTCTTTTACTATTTTTCATTACTGCCTGGAGGTCCATAAAGTGTTCGTCTTTACCATTTGTTCAAGATTAATGATATATTTTGTTGAAAAAGATCCTTTCTGATACTATACCAGTCAACTTTAATGTGAGCTTTAACGAACATCTACATGGTCAGCAAATTAAATATCAGAAAATATCAGATTTTTACTGAAAAAAAACACAAAATACACAGGATAATATTATAATAAATGGTGATAAAAAGATCTCAATAAAGATTAAATAAAGAAAAATTCATTTGGGAAATGCTACTTCTGGGTCTTTATGGGTTAAAATGGATTTCTGTGTTAAGTCCTTGTTTTCACGGGTTTATTCTGTGTTTGCTTTGGTCACATAAAACTGGCACTTTATACCCAGCTTCCATCCCAAAATATTTGACTAAACAACGTTAACACAACACAGTATGGACAGTGTTTCCTGTGTTTTCATTGTGTCTTTTCATGCAGTTTATCCATTCACGGCCTCCTTCCGTTGTCTGACAGATGGCTGAAGCACATACAGCACACTGGACATAAACCTCCTTTCACACATGGACACATAACACATTTCTCTCAGACTGCAGGCATCCCATTACAAAAGCCCCACGTCTTATTGTATTACTACCTCATTTACACTTGACTGGGGCCCCGAGTTTTATTGGGCAGGAGTGAGCTCATGCATTGAGTGGAGAACAAAAAAGATGGGCCATAAATCACCGTTCTAGAATGAAGAGTTGCACTAGTAAGAATCAAACCTTAAATAATATATGAGAATAGACACTCACTTGCAGTGGTGGAACATAACTAAATACTTACAGTCATGGAAAAAATTATTAGACCATCAAACGGTTATGCAATCAAGTACTAACTTCTGTCTGTATCATGTGACTCAGACAGAAAAGAAAACATGGAATGTCTAAAAGCACTATTTTTGTCAGTACAATCATAGCTATTGATGTAAGAACTGAAGTGCTTTTGGTTATTGTCAAGAAAACCATGGAAAATAGATAGATATGAGCTCTGAAATTAAACTCTTATTAGCTGTTTTTGTTGTTATCATTATATTTGTCCAAATAAATGTACCTTTAGTTGGACCAGGCATTAAAATGAACAAGAAATTGAAGAAAACAAAGGTGGTCTAATAATTTTTTCCACGACTGTATAATGAACTGTACTTAGGTACAAATTTGAGATACTTGTACATAAGTATTTGCATTTTATGCAACTTTACGCTTATTGTATGCTCCACTGCATTTCAACGGTAACTACTATATAACCACTATATTTTTTTGACAACTTTAGTTAATTTTAAGATTTAGCTTTTACACATTGGATAAAACCCTCCGGTGGACTCACCACCCACCGAGGGAATCGTAGGGGCTGGGTGCAATGTGGATTGGGTGGCAGTCAACGGCAGGGAGCCCGACAGCCCGATCCCCGGACGCAGAGTCTAGTTCTTGGGACATGGAATGTCACCTCGCTGGGAGGGAAGGAGCCGGAGATTGTGAGGGAGGTTGAGAGATACCGACTAGATATAGTCGGGCTCATCTCCACACACAGCTTGGGCTCTGGAACCCAACCCCTCGAGAGGGGCTGGACTCTCCATTTCTCTGGCGTTGCCCGCGGTGAGAGGCGGCGGGCTGGCGTGGGCTTGCTCATAGCCCCTCAGCTCAGCCGTCAGGTGTTGGAGTTCACCCCGGTGAACGAGAGGGTTGCGTCCCTGCGCCTTCGGGTCGGGGACAGGTGCCTCACTGTTGTCTCAGCCTACGGGCTGAACAGCAGTGCAGAGTACCCGGCCTTCTTGGAGTCCTTGGGAGGGGTGCTGGATGGTGCTCCGACTGGAGACTCCATTGTTCTCCTGGGTGACTTCAATGCCCACATGGGCAATGACAGTGAGACCTGGAGGGGGGTGATGGGGAGGAACAGCCTCCCTGATCTGAACCCGAGTGGTGTTTTGTTATTGGACTTCTGTGCTAGTCACAGTTTGTCCATAACAAACACCATGTTCGAACACAAGGATGTCCATAAGTGCACTTGGCACCAGGACACCCTAGGCCGGAGGTCGATGATCGACTTCATTGTCATATCATCAGACCTCCGACCGCGTGTTTTGGACACTCGGGTGAAGAGAGGGGCAGAGCTGTCAACCAATCACCACCTGGTGGTGAGTTGGATCCGCTGGCGAAGGAGGAAACCGGACCGACTCAGCAGGCCCAAACGTGTTGTGAGGGTCTGTTGGGAACGTCTGGCAGAGCCCGATGTCAGTGCGGTCTTCAACTCCCACCTCCGGGAGAGCTTCTCCCAGATCCCGGGGGAGGCTGGGGACATTGAGTCCGAGTGGACTATGTTCTCCACCTCCATTGTCGAAGCGGCTGCTCGGAGCTGTGGTCGCAAGGTCTCCGGTGCCTGTCGTGGCGGCAATCCCCGAACCCGGTGGTGGACCCCGGAAGTAAGGGATACCGTCAAGCTGAAGAAGGAGTCTTATCGAGCCTTGTTGGCCCGTGGGACTCCCGAAGCAGCTGATGGGTACCGGAAGGCCAAGCGAGCTGCAGCCCGAGCAGTTGTGGAGGCGAAAACTTGGGTCTGGGTGGAGTTTGGGGAGGCCATGGAGGAGGACTATCGGTCGGCCTCGAGGAAATTCTGGCAAACCATCCGGCGCCTCAGAAGGGGAAAGCAGTGCGCCACCAACACTGTTTACAGTGGAAGTGGGGAGCTGCTGACCTCGACTGGGGATGTTGTTGGACGGTGGAAGGAATACTTCGAGGATCTCCTCAATCCCACTGTCACATCTTCCATGGAGGAAGCAGAGGCTGAGGTCTCAGAGGTGGACTCGTCCATCACCCAAGCTGAAGTCACCGAGGTGGTTGGCAAGCTCCTCGGTGGCAGGGCACCGGGGGTGGATGAGATTCGCCCTGAGTACCTTAAGTCTCTGGATGTGCAGGGACTGTCTTGGTTGACACGTCTCTGTAACATCGCGTGGCAGTCGGGGACAGTACCTCTGGATTGGCAGACCGGGGTGGTGGTCCCCCTTTTTAAGAAGGGGGACCGGAGGATGTGCTCCAACTATAGGGGGATCACACTCCTCAGCCTCCCGGGGAAAGTCTATTCCAAGGTACTGGAGAGGAGGATCCGACCGATAGTCGAACCTCGGATCCAGGAGGAACAATGCGGTTTTCGTCCCGGCCGCGGAACACTGGACCAGCTCTATACCCTCCATCGGGTGCTCGAGGGTTCATGGGAGTTCGCCCAACCAGTCCACATGTGTTTTGTGGATCTGGAGAAGGCATTCGACCGTGTCCCTCGTGGTATCCTGTGGGGGGTGCTTCGGGAGTATGGGGTCCGGGGCCCTTTGCTAAGGGCAGTTCGGTCCTTGTATGACCGTAGCAGGAGCCTGATTTGCATTGCCGGCAGTAAGTCAGACCTGTTCCAGGTGCACATTGGACTCCGGCAGGGCTGCCCTTTGTCACCGGTTCTGTTCATAATTTTTATGGACAGAATTTCTAGGCGCAGCCAGGGGCCGGAGGGGGTCCGGTTTGGGGACCACAGGATTTCATCTCTACTTTTTGCAGACGACGTTGTCCTGTTGGCCTCATCGAACCTGGACCTTCAGCGTGCCCTGGGGCGGTTTGCAGCTGAGTGTGAAGTGAGTGGGATGAGGATCAGCACCTCCAAATCCGAGGCCATGGTTCTCGACCGGAAAAAGGTGGTTTGCCCTCTCCGGGTCGGTGGGGAGTCTTTGCCCCAAGTGGAGGAGTTTAAGTATCTTTGGGTCTTGTTCACGAGTGAGGGAAGGATGGAGCGTGAGATTGACAGACGGATCGGTGCAGCGTCTGCAGTGATGCCAGGCCTGTCGCCTCAAACGCTGCATCGACATTGGCAGGATGAAAGAATTTAAAACACTGCCTGGTGAACAAAAAATGTCCCAAACTCATATAATAATATGAGTTATTATTATTATTATTATTATTATTATTATTATTATATTAATAATACAATAACTAATATTTCATTGAACTGCATTCACTAAGGCAATGTTACTGTAAAATTTTGCAATGCCATAACAATTATTTCCATAATTTTTTGGATACATAATGTTACTAAACTTCAACCTGACCAACTAAACAACCCCAAATTACTACTGTAGGCACTAGGAAAGATTGGGTAATCATGTCATGTTGCATTGTGACAGATTAAACTATCAACAGTTTATAAAGCTTTACATTTAAACTTTCCTTAGTGATTTTTCACCATTTATTATTGTATCCTGTGCACTTCTTAGTGAAAATCAAGTATTTTTACCTCTGCCAAGGAGGTTATGTTTTTGCCAGGGTTTGTTTGTTTGTTTGTTTGTTTGTCTGTCTGTTTGTTTGTCTGTCCGTTAGTGTGCAACATAACTCAAAAAGTTATGGACAGATTTGGATGAAATTTTCAGGGTTTGTTGGAAATGGGATAAGGAAGAAATGATTAAATTTTGGTGGTGATCAGGGGTGGGGGGGCCCACAGGGGGGGCCACTGATCGTTAGTGTGCAACATAACTCAAAAAGTTATGGACAGATTTGGATGAAATTTTCAGGGTTTGTTGAAAATGGGATAAGGAAGAAATGATTAAATTTTGGTGGTGATCGGGGGTGGGGGGGCCCACGGGGGGGGGGCACTGATCGTTAGTGTGCAACATAACTCAAAAAGTTATGGACAGATTTGGATGAAATTTTCAGGGTTTGTTGGAAATGGGATAAGGAAGAAATGATTAAATTTTGGTGGTATTCGGGGGCGGGGGGGCCCACGGGGGGGCCCAGTGATCAGCCTTGGCGGAGGTCTGCGCTCTCCAAGTGCTTCTAGTTCCACATGTAATTTATTGATCATGCAGATGTTTATAAAAAACAGAGAAAATTCAAAGATTATTATATCAGAACAAAGAAAACTGATTACAAACTGAATGTGAATGAATGTGACTGAATGTGCAATAACCTGTTCTACCTCCCAGTACTTTAATCAAATGTGCAATAACTTGTTTTTACCTCCCAGCACTTTTATTACTTTTTTTTTCCCTGATACAGTACTCTATTTTACAAGAGTATATTTGTGTCTGTCTGTGCAATAACTGTTTTTATATGTTTTAGCTGTGTTTATGTTTTGTTTCTGTTTTTGTTCATATCTGTTTTTGGATTCCATGATTCAGCGAAACGCACAAGATTTCCACTGTACCTATACTGCAATGAATCTGTGCAAATGGCAAATAAAGTCTATTCTATTCTATTCTATTCTATTCTATTCTATTCTATTCTATTCTATTCTATTCTATTCTATTCTATTCTATTCTAAACTAGGAGTTTTACCAGTGAATCAATATTGCAGAAGATGACCATGTTTTCATGTTTACTAAGGAGACACTGAACATCCAAATGGGTCATATCTGATGACCATGAAAAGGTAAGAAACTGAATTTTACCTGAATTATTTCAACACATTGATAGGATTAGTGGATCAGAGGATATGAAACATTTTAGATCAGTAGATGCTTTTTGTCAACAGCAGCTGTTTACGTCAGTTCAGCTTTAAACATCTACAGCAGTAAATAATCTTCCATTTTTACAACATTTTTCTACCTTGATTTCACTCAGAGCGTTTAATAAGAGATTACATTTATCCATTCAAACACAAGCTCAGCCTCTTGGAGTTGGAGTGTCTTGCTCAAGGGCACTTACACTTCCTCTTGAACCATGTCTACCTCATCAGCAGCAGTAAAAGGTAACATACATATAAATTCAACTGTAACATCAGATGGGGTAAAATTATTGTCTTTGTCTGAAGAGGAGCAATTCAACAGCTCCAGTTCAAAAACATCATACATACTGGTACATTTTCCTGATAACTTACAGTCGTTAACTTCAACTACAGATGAACTTCAGTTTATTTAAACAGCTCAATACAAATAAAAGAAAGAATGAATCATTATAGCGAGGTGTTGTGGACTTGGATGGTAATGGACCTGAAGGATCTTCTAAACCTCTCTGTCCTGAATCTTAATGAGGTTCGACATCGACTGCAGATGTTCCTCTGATTTATCAAAATGAGACGTATAAAGGATGATCTGGATTTTTCAAGATGTCCTCCTTCTTCCTCAGTGTACATCTGTCCATCACAGTCTCCAGCATGTCCAGTTTACCTCCAAAAACAGAACCAGCTTTTTTCACCAGTTCCTCCAGCGGATTCGTGTCTTTCTGTCTTGTATCTTACATGGAATACGTTCACAGTGTGGTACTAATACTTTTACCTATTCTGATGAACTGATGAAGTAATAAAGCCACTTTTTCTTTGATTAATCCACTACATCAGCAAAGACAGCCAAATAATTATGGGTGTTCGAGGCCACTGTTTCAGCCCCCCACCCTGTATTGTGTTCTTCCGGGGGTATCGTTGTCAGATGTTTGACAGGACTGGCATGCATCATCTGTTAGCACATCTTAATAAGGGCCCAAGAAACACAAGGTGGTGTAACAACAACAACATAGCGCCACTCAGTTGGACATCAAGCTGCCTTTTTACAATGCACACTTGATCCTTTTGGCTTGACAGTCACTAACACTGGCTGTCAACAACAGATTAAGTTTCTGTTTCGAGGGTGGTGGGTTATATCGAAGCATCCAAGAAGACATTTGGTGAAAACAACATGAGGCTTTCAGGCCAATACGCTATGTTCGCAGGCGTTAGTGCCAAGTTCCTCTGCTTCTAAAAGGTAATCAAACTCATATTCCATATAAGAGCTGAACTTAGCAGGCCTGCATGACTTAAACAGTGTGGGGAAGGTTATGGTTGTAAATGTAAGTAATAAACTACTCTACAGTCACCTCATCGAAATAATGTCATTTCTAATAAAGCTGAAGAAAACCATAACGCTGAAAACATTCATCTAAACTACGATTACACAGTCACATTAGAGCCTGTGACTGATTTTAGGATGTTGCTGAATTTCCACTACCGAAGGGCATTTTAATCCAACGATATAGTCAGCTGTTATATTTTACTGTATTAGATACATGATTTTTACTGAAAGGAATATATTTGAATGTAACCAACACAGACATTCTATTATTAAATACATGCTCTACTCAGTAACTGACTACAGTGACATCTTTTTTTTTTTACAATTAACCCACAAAGATCCAGTGTTACTTTTGTGGCAGTTCCCATATGAATTTTCCTCTATATTTAACCTTTCTTAATATTGAATTCAGATGGTAGATGTGTTTTCGTTGTTGATTTTTTTAAATTTTTTTTATTTGTTATTATTATGGTGTAAATGCTCGATGCTGTACACATTTAAGTTGATGTAAGCAGTGTATTAGTTGAAAAGGATAGGCAAAAAAATAAGCTTTTGCTTCTAGCCTATTCCTTTTTTGGTTTTAATGTTTATTACGATTGATGTACTGAGTACACTGATTGATGTAAAACCAAAAATAAATTCGTTCATTCATTCATGAGTGATTTATCACAATTGATTACAATCTTATCCTCCTCATTTTGTGCAAATTTTTGTGTAAATCATGCATTTTCCCACATTTGATTCACTGATCATGTAGATGAAAAAAAAAGTGACTTTTTCAGCAAAAGATATCAATAACTGAATGTAAAAAAAAAAAAGTCTCCATCCACTGTCATCTATCAAACTACATGAATTTTACTGGTGAACCAATGTTGTAGAAGTTTCCACGTTCCCTACGGAGCCTCTGAACATCCAAATGGGTCATATCTGATGACTATGAAAAGATGACAAACTGCATTTTACATCAATTATTATTGATTGACTGGATTAATGGATCAGTAGGTATTAAACAGATTAGATCAGTAGATGAATTTGGTCAACAATGGCTGTTTGGGTCTTTTTGGATTATCTATAACTAATCAACATTTTTATAAGTAACTAATTACTCCTAAATTCTGGATTCTGAATATAGTGCTGCATTTAAAAGCCTGTGGTAAAGAAACACACGTCACAAAATAAAGGAAGAATATATTTAATAGAAATACAGACAAAAATATTAAGCTATCTGTTCTCAGTCGAAAATATCTCCGATACATAAATATCATGTAGAAATGCCAACAATCAGTATATTTCGACTCCTTCATGTGCATCTCACAGAGGAGGTCCCAGTGAATTCCAAAATTGGCAAGACGCTCTGTCCAAGGTCACTGTGGCTACTGCCATAAATAGTTGACCGCGGTCACATCCCAAGTGCAGCACTTTGTACACTGTTATCTTTGAACACTTTGATCGAAAGTGTATCCTTAAAGATGTGTCAAAATGGAGTGTGGAGTGGGCCAGAGAAAGTAAAACCCTTGTCCTGCAACACCTCCTGTTACATGTGTTACTTTAAGTTCTGGATTCATAAAACATTTTAAACAGTGTCATCCTCAAACTCAACAGTATTTTGGATGAAGAGTGAAGGTAATACAATAACAGCTCACATACAATATTTCTTTAGTGTTTACAGATATGAAACAAAGGTGTAAAGCATTAAACATAGAACATGTGAATGGCTGTTGACCCCACCTGGGCGTGTCCTCACAGCACCAGCCGGTCCCCCTCCCCCTCCTGGATGACCTGGCCGATGGACGCCTGGTTCTGGGCCTTGATGAAACACTGTTTCTTACACTCCATCAGCTGCTGCAGGTCACGCCACATCTTCACCTGCTCCAAGTTACTGCTGTGGCTCTCCTTCACCATCTTCTGCTTTTCACGTAACTTCTGTCAAGTCAGCACACAATGGTATATAACTCAGCTGAGATTTTGACCTTTTTAAGACCTTCTGGGGGGGGGGGGGGTCAAAGTTTTTGAGGTGGGGTTGCATGAGGGATAGGAGGTAGTCTAAGTAAGGTGCTGCTGTGGACAGAGGCAGCAGAAAAAGTTATTCTTTTTTTAAATTTATTTTTTATAATTTATTTGTATTGACATTTAATCTCAGACAATCGCATCCGGTACACCATATGTACACATACCTTACATCTATTGTCTAATCTAAATACCAAAATAACATTTTTGTTTTATGTCCAAACACTGAAAAGAAGGCAGATTACCAAATAAAAGAAAAAAGAAGAAAACTATGTACAAGTAGGGAGTGATCTTTTCCATACAACACACTCACTGATTTGGGAATGATATTGCATTTTCCGTCCTACTTGTAATACTATGGGGGTACGGAACGGTGCAGACTGTGCCGCCTGCCGAAGTGAAAATGGAACTTAATGCTCATTTATCTTTTCCCTACCTCCTGAAGCTTCGCAAACTTTCATTTGAGGGGGCAGAGCTTTGTCCTGGCCTATTATATATTATACACATGTATAATAAGTCTAATGCGTTGGTGATGAAGGGTTTTGCCATGGCGCTGCACCACGGCGAAACCTTGCCAGCAGAAACGCTGCAAAAGACAAATTGACTCTTTTAGCATGATTTTAAAACCTGCATTTTTAGGAATGAAATATGATGAAATTGCCTTTTTTAATAAACCACATGAAATTTCTGACATTGAAAAAAATATATAAATTTTTTACTATTGTAATTATGAGCTAAGGTTAGATTTGTATTGCATGTAATGTAAATGTTCTATATTGTGTGTGCACCTGCCTGGGGACAGCAGATGGAAAGTAGCTTGTAGCTAACTCTGGTGCAAAGCATCTCTTCTCTTTGAGATAAATATATTTGTACATTGTCCCTGACAAATAAACAATAAACTAAACCAAACTAAGAAATGATTTTTAGTGGAGTTACAGAGTGTTAACAACAAGAAATCAGACATTTACACATAAACAGAGGGTGAATTCAGGCTGTTAGCTCGGATAAATGCTGCATTTTCATTACTGTCTACCTACATGTGAATACAGGAACAATTTTACAGCCAATCCTGGTAAGAATTTCACACTCATATCTATCAGCCTCACACTATCACCTTAAATGAGCAAGAATCAAACTGGATGAGGAGGTGATGAGTGTACCTCTAGAGGCCAAGGAACCAAATGAAATGTTCTACCGCATCTTCAGAACAGATAAAAAGCAGAAATTATTTGAATAACCTTAAAGATTCAGGGCTTTTAGGAGAACATTCTGGTCTTTAGCGTCACCCCCTAATGCTGCCTATGTAAAGCAATAAAAACCAAAAGACTAGTGTCATTTTTAGCTGAGCTGAGTTTATATAGCTAAAACATGTCCATATATCTTTGGAATAAGTATTAGGCCACTGTGTGTAGTGAAAGCTGAGACTGACTGAACTGTAAAGTCATCAGGGTTTTCTTGTTTGGAAAAAGTCTGGTTAAACACTCATGAAATACTTCCTTTATAAACTTAATAAACAAATACACTGTACGTAACTGAGTATAGGAAAATTTGAGTTTTCTTAGTAATAAGTAATATGTGACTTGTTAATCAGTCTAGAAATAAAATGTCATACAGAAGGTCATGTTGAGGGGCTGTTTCTGTAAAACACAGCAGGTGGTCTAATAAGTATTTCTAAATCTGTATTTTTCTGCTGCCCTTGTCCATAACAGGACAATGTTGAGTATTCATGACTCTTTTTCACACCAGGGCTGTGCTGACCTTCATCTACGGCAGGTAACACACAGATTACATATAAGTACCTCATACAACCCCACTTCAACTAATCCCAAGTAACCCTTTCATATAAATGTAACACATGAAAAGAAGTCAATCCGGTACAGCTCCCTTGTCTCACTCGTCTGTCCTCAGGCTTCTCCTTGACATATCTCTGAAGTATACTTTACCTTGCCAAGTAACTCCTGCTCTGCAATGTTTTTCATGTACACTTCCCTGCAAAAAAAAAAAAAAAACAAAAACACCACAGGGTTAGGTTACAGATGCAAGCTGTGGCAAGTTGAAGTGGTTCTGTCACCTAACATTAAATAAAGGTGTGGTACATCAGCAGATCTCCATTTCATGAGGCGTTACCGGTGACACGTTTCTGACAACTCCGTTTTGTAAGGAAGAATGAAGTCACAGCCGTATAATTGACTGTTGCTGTAACAGGAGCCTCCTGGGGCCAAAAAGGTTATTTGTTTTCTGGGAGGCAGCTGGTTGGCCTGGCTCAGCATGCTCACCTGATGGCCTTCTTCCTCTCTTGCGGATCAGAGGACACGTAGGCCTTCATCTCATCAGCCGCCCGCTGTATTTGCATCTCAATGATCTGTGGAGGACACAGATGTAAGGGACTGAGTTTTGCCACAGTGGGTGGTTGGGGGAAGGACTCTAACAAGTGACATTTCATCCACTGCTGCAGCAAGTCCTCGTTCAGTTCTAACTTTACTGTGTGGATTACAATATAATGATAATGACATGTTATAAGTAGGGTTATATCAGTATACTGTGGTATGAAAATATTACCTTCATCACTTCGGATGACTTTTATTTATGAGTTGACACTGTGCATTAGTACAAGATACATATAACTTACATCAGGGGTGTTCAAATCTGGTCCGCGAGGGCTGGTATCCTGCATGTTTTAGATGTTTCCCTTGTCCAGCATACCTAGTTCAATTAATGACCACTCATCATCAAGCTCTGCAGAAGCCTGATAATGATGTTATGGCGTCCAGGTGTGATGGAAAAGGGAAATATCTAAAACATGCAGGATACCGGCCCTCGAGGACCGGATTTGAATACCCCCTGACTTACATTGTTAACTGTCTGTATGGGCAACATATCAGAGCATTTATATGTTTATTTAAAGGTAAAAGAAAAGATGTATAAAAATGAGGATTGAATGTATTTTATCATGGTCAAAATACAAAATGAATCAAGAAAATGAACAAAAAATAAACAAAATAATCAAGGAAACGAACAAAAAAAAGACCAAACTAACTTGGAAAATGAACCAAAATTAACAAAAACATAAAGTAAATAAAAACAAGATGCACAAAACAGTGGGTGTTTGGGGGAAGGACTAACAAGTGACATTTCATCCGCTACTGCAGCAAGACCTTGTTCAGTTCTAACTTTACTGTGTGGATTATAATATAATGATAATGACATGTTATAAGTAGGGTTATATCATATACTGTGGTATGAAAATATTACCTTCATCACTTCAGATGATTTAGTTGACATGATGTGAATTAATATTTTGTATTTGTTCACTAACATACAATTTTTAGTAGTGATTTATAATATATACATATTACTTACATTGTTGTAATCTGTCTGTATGAGCAACAAATCGGAGCATTCATAGGTTTATTTAAAGGTAAAAGAAAAGATGTATAAAAATGAGGATTGAATTTATTTTTATCATGATCAAAAAAGCAATGAATCAAGAAAATGAACAAAATAATCAAGAAAACAAACAAAAAGGACCAAACTAACCTAGAAAATGAACCAAAATTAACAAAAAGAACCTTAATCTTTATTACTTCAGACTACTTTTACTTATGGGTCAACATCATGAGTAATATTTCTTCAAAAATGTGCAACATTTAGTGGTACTAGTTCACCTGTTCTGGAGTTATATGTTTATTACTTACTGTTAAATTCGTATTTGTTGTATTTTCTAATTTTGTTTACTTTGTTTTCTTCCTTATATTATTGTAAACTGTCTCTGTGAGTAACATACGTATGTATGTCTGTATGTATTTGGACAGTGATGAGGGGTTTTAGCAAAAATACTGCACTGACAGCATCAAAATAATAGCTGCAAGTCCATACTTCAATCACATCTTAATTGCTTCATTTCAATCCACTGTGGCAGAACACAGAGGTAAAGTGAACATTTGTGTCACTGTCCAAATATATATGAACCTGACTGAATGGCACAATCATTTCCCTTCTGACTAATAAAGTTTAGTTATGTCTTAAAGTGATGGTTATTGTACCACATACTTTTGCTTCTGAAAAAAGAAGCCAGAGTGAGAATCTTTCTTGTATATACACTTTTTCTTACTGTTTGAAGGGAAGTACTTTGATTTATTTATTTCTAAAGACAGATGTTTTTTCTTACCAGTTCTATTTTTCCAAATGGGAGGTTTACGGATTTCTTTCTCCAGACACTTCTATTAAAAGGGGTTTCAAGGTTCAGTTATATTGAGGTGTTTTCATCCCTTAAATAGTCATTAATACCCTGTACTGATACACTTATGTATCAAGAATATCAACCCAGTGGATTTCTTCAGCAAGCTTGGTTTTCATGTTATTCATTTAATGTTTTGAGGTGTTGCTTATTATCTGCTCTTACTTTCTATGTTATTTTCAAATGATAGTAAAATAGTGCAGGGGTATTAAACATAAGGCCCGCGGGCAAAAACTGGCCCACCAAATGGTCCATTTCAGCCCGCAGGATAAATTTCAGAAGTGCAAAAATTGCACTGAAAATATTAACATTCAGGGGTGTTTTAGCTCAGGGGCCACATACAGCTTGATATGATATCTATTAAAAGAACAGTAAAGTAACCTCTAAATAATGACAACTCCAAATGTTGTCCTTGATCTAATGTGAAAAAAGTAAAATAACATTATTTAAATATTTACATTTACAAATCATGTCACAATAAACTGACTACCATGAACAAATATGAGAAAGTTGAAAATTCAGGTAAGTGCAATTTGAACAATATTCTATCTGTTACAAGTGTTTCCTGCATTTATTGATCAACTGTGGTCTGTAAATTGTGTTAATAATAAGCTGCGATGTAATATTGGTGAAATCACACTTATTTTTTAAAAAGATATTTCTGGGTGTACATGGTTGTTCAGATTTTCATAAAGTAATTCAACTTTCACACTAAAAAAGAAAAACATGTAGATTCCCATTTATAGGTTATCATGCCCATTATTGGACTGATCTGAGCCACTTGAGCCACACATTGGGATGAATGAGGCCCCTGAACTAAAATGAGTTTGACATCTCTGAAATAATGTAACTATAACATTTTATTGAAAAATGTAAAATTTTCCTGCAGGATGGACACAGTGAAGTCTCATATTATGTTTGTTAAAGGTGACCGATCTAAATTGTAATTATTCTTGCCTCGGACATGCAGTTGATATAATGGTATTGGTTTTCATCCTGCGCCGTCGCATCTCGCAGCACTTTAACGTCCTGTAAATGAACGATGAGAACACAAACCGCTCAGATATAGGTCAGACATGTCAATATTTTTCTGATGTAGAGGAATAAATATATATGAACCTGTTCTAATTTGGATCGATTGCTCTCCAGACCAGCAGCACAACTTTCATATTGTGCCTTCTTCTCCTCGTACTCCTGGCTGAGCTCCTGTCAAACACAAACACAGAGGAAAAAAAAACATTTACTGCACAGTATGGCTATAAGAAATATAAGACAGGAACACTATTTTCAGCAGTCTTGTCATGCTTTCGCAGCAGCAAAGGAACACAGCTGGCGTTTGAACTGTTTAACTCTTGCAAAGTCTATTTATGTCTTCCTGCTGCAGCTCTTCATTAACAGACATTGCACCAGTGAGATGGAAGAGCGATTCTGGGAACACGTGTAGGAAAATGTAATCCTCTGCTCTAGTTCACTGATGTGAGGGGCTTTCCCATCATGCACTTATTTATGGACTATGTAAATTATTCTTAATGGACCATAAATACACATAAATACAATGCAACTGGAGGAGGGGCACAGTAAATCACAGCGGACCTTATTTGTTCAGAAACTTTATCTCACAAATTCATATTTATCATGTCCCTCCCACATGCACATTTTATTTATTTTTGTTTTGTTTGGTAAGTCTGAAAATCATGGACAAGCTATGAGAGTTCTATTCTTCAGAGGCCTGAGGCTTTTTTCATCCCATATACACTGTGCATAATTGAATTTTGGAGTAATCACTCACTTTTGCCTTTTGTTAGATCTAACAGGGTTACGAATCTGTGAAAGATCACATTTTGCTCTCTTATCTAGATTTTACTGAGAGAAAGGCCGATGATAATCATTTATTCGGTCCTTTTGAAGATCTGTATGTAAATGTGTTCAGGTGGAAAATTCAGGAAGAAACAGTCATTGATGTGTGAGGATTCTTTGAAGTGGAGGTTTTGTGATGTGCGCTCACCTGACACCGCTGTCTCAGTGATCTCAGTTCTTTTATGATCGGAGCTAAAGCGGACTTCTTCTCCACTATCATAGAGTTTAATTTCTTCACCTGTCAAAAACAAATATCATAGAATATATTAAAACAGTGGTTAACAAACTTTTACAGCTCAAAACCCAAAACAGAAATGTGGCATCTCTTTGGACCCAAATATGGACCAAAATTAATCATGAAACACCATAGCATCTCCATTTTTAACCTTAAAATAGGAAAAGAATGAACTTATTTTGTTCATGAATAATTCTGACTCAAGAAAATTACGACAAATGAACCAAAACAAGCAACAAAATGAACAAAAAAAGAACAAAATAATAAAAAAAAATGAACAAAGGGACAAAATAATCCAAAACAATGACAAGAGAAATAAAAAAAAATATGGTCAAAAATGAACAAAAAAGAGCAGTATAATCAGATAATAAACAATGAAATCAAGCAAATTAAAAAAGAACAAAATAATCAAGAAAATTAACAAACATCAAAATAAACAGGAAATTAACATAATCACTAATACACACAAATATTTGACATATTCTTTCTGTTTTCCATATTTGGAAATAACTAACTCCTGTCAAATCTGACAAACATCTCTTAGTTGTATTGTGTGGAGAAAACAGAAAATCTGCAGTTAATATAAAGACGCTGCTCATTTATTTCACTCTGACCTTCAATGAATGCTTGCATATTCAGGAACAACACAGTAAACATTCAATCACAGAATAACGGTTGCTCTTAAACACTAATCAACAAATGGACGACAGCTCAGAGTACGGACTGTTCAGCTGGGACCGTCTCCCTTTGGACTCAAAACGATGACAGCATGATGAATAATTTTGTGAAGCTGCAAAGGGATAACATTAAGTATTTACCTTGTGTTTGTCATTTAAAAATAACGCTACAGATCAGCACTGACAGGCAGAGGACAGAAACACTACCCATCAAATCTAAGGAAGACATTCAGGCCCACATTCGTGTTGTCAGTTTCTCTGACCGATTAGACCTTTGTACACGGTTCGTTCACACCCAGACAGTTCTGATAGGAGGTCTAATTATTCACATTATGTGAAAGTGTTTGTGCGTGGGAACCATGCAGAGGCACAAGAAATATTTATATCCTCGACTTGAGTGAAAGTACAGAAGTTTAAGCAGCAAAATGCACCTAAAATATGAGGGCAAAAGTACTGGTCTGCTTCATCAGGATGGAATGTTATTATATAAATATATATGACATTATATTATTATTATTAGTGAATCATCAGTGTTTCAACATGTTACTGTTGATTCTCTTAAAGGTGGAGCTGTTTTTTTTTTTAACTTATATTTTATTGTTTCATTTTTTAAATTTTACAACGCAAACATTTAGAGCATAGTGTCAGTTATCGTCCTGTATGTAGTTCACTTTTCTCATCGATCTTCACATGTTGCTTGCTGTAGTCTTATAAGTAAGTCTCTCCATGTTGTGAATTTCTTCCACAATGTCTCTCCAATTATTATCCTCTTTACGCCATATTTGTGTGATGGCTTTTTTAGATGCTACCAAGAGGATTTTAATCAAATATTTATCCTTACTTGGTATGTCTTTTCCTGTTAAATGATCCAAATGTAGCCCAGAACACGTCCTTGGTAGTTCGTGTCCCAATATTTTTACAAATTCTTTGTTGATATTATTCCAATATTGGGATCATTTTGTGCACTGCCAAAAAACATGCGCATGACCCACATCCTGCTCACTGTAATGACAGTGAAGCCTTTTTGATCTTTGATTGGAGCTGTTTTTAACTGCTTTACATCTACAGGGACACCAGATAAACCCGAAGACTCATCACGTTATTGATGGGAGAGGAAATAACTTTCTGATAAACAAATCTATTTTTGGACTTTTTCTTGTAATCTTTGAATTGCTGTAAGATATTGAATGATTTATTGAAACTAAACTATGTGACAAATTTAGAGGTGAAAAAAAATCCCTACTTGGTGGAGCTGTTAACAACTCCCAGACACCTGAAATGTGAAGGGATAACACACTACTTGTTGGATGATGTCAGCATCCAAAACCGTTAGAAATGGTTTAATCTATAACAATGCGTTGTATTATAGAAGATGGTTATACATTCACTGTGTAAAATCTCCATCTTAAAGGTAACTGAAGGTGTCAGACTAATGTAGATGAGAAAAAAGTACCATATCTGCCTCAGAGATCTAATTCAAAGTTGTTGTTTTTTTATTGTCAGTTCACTAGAAGCAGAGGACATACAGAGAGCTGAGAAACTGTTTCTCTCTCACCTTGTTATTGAAAACCATGCAATTAAAAAAAAAAGAGGTAAAAATGCAGTAAGAATAAATATATGGTTTAGAGAATAAACAATGGTAGAATATAAAGTGTATACATTACAGCAGAAGATTAAAGTAACATAAAACAGAAAGACTCATGTGAAATACAAGTACTTCAAATTTGTACTTAAAGCTGCAGCGTGTGATTGTTTTCAGTATTATTGGACATAAGACTGAGAGGACATGACATCGCTCCTTCGCCTCCTTGGCTGCATTTCCAGACTGTAGAACTCTACGCAGTGACGCCCAGATTTGATCTAATCACAGGCATTTTCAGACAGGTAGGAGGGTTCAATACATGAGTGACAGCTATATTTACCATTCACTGATCAGAACCCATCAGATACAGCGTGAGTGTGATCCTACAGTTCTACTCAATGTCTCAACATGGAGTAAGGTAAAGATTCATCTGTATTTATATGAAGTATTTTAATTTGGGCTGAGAGGAGAGAGGGATAGTGTGTAGTTGCAGTTTCTGTTGTTTTTTCCTCCTGGTTTTGCTTTAATACTTGAAGAAATACACTTTGTTACTTTTCAGCACTTTGACGATCCCTAACTAAAGACAAAAAAAAGGTTTTGTATCTTAAATATAATCTTAAATATTCTTTCAATGTCTGAATTGGTGTTTGTGTAATATATATGTGTAAAAAAAAAGTCAAATCTGTATCATCAGTGACAGAGATGTGTGGATTGTGAAGTGAGTGACACATTCTTGAACTTAATAAATACTTACCATTTCAGACATGTCATCCAGTGCCCGGCCTTTCTTCTCATCTAGTTCACTTTTAATGGCTGACACCCTTTCCAGTTCCTCCTGAGTGTCACTGTAGCCAGAGATGCCCTTCTCAGCTTCCACACTTTGCTTAAAAAACATAAAAGATAGACACATTATGAGTCATACACAGATTTAGCAAAAATAGCATCTGAATACTGCTGAAAATGCACCTGTGTAATAGTGTTCTGTAGCTTTCAGTGTCCTGCTGTTCTTAGAATTAGCCCTAATTTTCCTAATACTGTGAATGATCGGTATGAGTTCATTGCTTTTAATAGTAAATGGTGTGACGTGAAACCTTTAAAAGACAAAAGTCAGAGACGTCAGTGACTCACTGTAAGTACGCCATCAGGAGCATGCTCAGTTTTACAAATCAGTCTAACAAATATGGACAGGAGGAGAGACAATGCCAGATAACCATGTGACCGGCAGGAAAACTTTCACTGCTTTTACAAATCCTGGTGTGTGATGCAGATAGAGGAGGAGCGGCAGATGCAGCCATCAGAAATAGCAGCCCGTCCTGGCCTGCGTCACACCGCCTATCAACGTGTCAGGTGCTGGTACCACAGAAAAGTGTGAAGCCATTTCCAGGAAGCTTTTACCACTTGACTGTTAACACAACCTGCTTGAATGAGGAGGTCAAGTGAAATCTCACTTTTGGAAAAAACGGTAGATGAGATTCAGTGCAGCGAGGAGAGCTTTAAAATCCACGTTGAATAAGCTGACCATTTGACAATCACTAACTATGTGATGGGGTCTTTACTCTTTATCCAAATAAAAACTCCAGACTTTTTCAAAACTGCTATTTCTTTCCCTAAGATCTTGACTTTATGTACTTTTATACTTGCGTTCCTACTTTTGTGGTCGAGATTGTACCTGTTGTGTGTAGTAGAAAAGTTCATTTTAATAAATGTACGAATGAATGAAGGGATAATTCACAGTAAATTATGTTTTACTCACAGAAACATTTTAAAAACATATGAAAAATTACAAAAATGCACAGATATCACACAAACAAGTTAAACTAGAATCATTCCAGTACCGAACAAATAGTGAAATCAGATGTAGTTTTTTTATATGCTTTCCTACTATACTATACATTTTTACATACTTAAGACTTACACACAAAATTCCAGACTTTTTAAGACTTTCAAATACTGCGCAAGCACCCTGTGTGATATTCTACACAGAACTGGTCAAATGCAGCTGGTCACTGGCAAAAAGTAACAAACACATGTGACCAATGTGATCTTGCTTGAAAAAGGAGAGGGTGTTACCAGCTTCTGTTGGACAGTCTCATGTCTCTGCTTGAGAATCTCCTCCGTTCTTTGTAGAACTCCATATTCTGCTTTCATCTCAGTTATTTCTTGACGTTTCTTCTTGTAAACCGTTCCCTTGCTGCGCAGTTTCCCCACCAAACGTTTCAGCTGTGAGAAACACAAACAGAACTCAATGTCACTGAACACTTGTCAAGTTACTAAAGTCTATTTGATGCAAACTGTGATGACTTTCTCCACAGGTTTTCTTTCTACATTTACATACCAAAAAAAAGATGTTTAAAAAAAAATTCCTCTCTGCTGAAAACTTAACTTAAATGTTTTTCATTGTCATTTATGCTCTTTTCACACATCTCTACTTACAAGCAGGATTTGAGACATAGAAGTGCATCACTGGTCAGAGTGAAAATAGTCCTTCAGGAGAGTGTGTTCAACAATTAAATGAAGATTTACATATTCACAGATCTAAGAGGAGATGCTGTTCCAACACTTTTTAATGAGGTCACTGAACTTATTTGTATAAAAAAAAACCCACATCAGAATCAACACAGTATTCGTCTGTTGTCTTATAACATGACTCGATGGAGGCCTTTAAAGATAAGCATCTTCAACCCAAAATCTGTGCACAGATCGAGGACTGTTGATTTTGTCCTCTATCTCTTACATCTGACAGATCTTTTCTCTGCCAGTAAGAAAAACAGACACAGCTGAGTGATCAGTGAGTCAGCAGTACTTGGAGGAAACACTTAAATACATCTTCTGGTAGGGATTCAGAGACACTTTATTATACACAGATCAGCCATAACATTCTGACCACTGACAGGAGAAGTGGTGATAATATTGATTATTTCATAACAGTGGTTCCTTTCACTGGGTTGGATTTATTAGGCAGCAAGTGAACATTTAGTTCTAGAAGCTGATGTGTTGAAAGCAGCAAAATGAGCGACATAAGAAACTGAGTGACTTTGACCAGGGCCATATTGTAACGGTGATGACTGGATCAGAACATCTCCACAACTGCAGGTCTTGTTGAGTGTTCCTGGTACCAACCAAAAATGGACAAAGGAAGGACCTCCCAAACTCAGGACAAATTGATCATCTGTAGAATGTACTGGATAAACAAGTTCAATCCCTCCCATTTTAGAACTTCAGAAACTTCAGGGATCTGTGAACGTCTTGGTCCAGATACTACAGCACACCTTCAGAGGTCTGGTGGAGTCTAAACCTTGGGTCAGAGCTGTTTTTGTGGGAAAAGGGGAACCTACACAGTATTAGACAGGTGGTGATAATGTTCTGTTCCCATAGATGCTGGATTGGTTGCGATCCGGTTGTTGCTCTTTAGATACTTGTGGTGGGTACTAACCAGTTTATATTAGGAATGAAGAAAAAGATCTGGAGATGGTCTGACCATCACAGTTTCTCCCTTGTCAGACTTGCTCAGATCTTTACTCTTGCCATTTTGCTGTTTCTAATACATCACCTTTGAGGGCTAAATGTTCACTTGCTGCCTAATATATCCCACCCACTGACAAATCCCATTATTATGAGTTAATCAACATAATACTTCTTTACCCGTCATTGATCAGAATGCTATGACTGATTGGTGTATCTTAACTGTCTTATTTTCTGTTTAACATTTTTTATAGCTTTATCTCCTGAGTTTTTTGCTTTTGCTTTGTCTGTCAGGGCACTTTGTAAACTATTGCAAGAAAAAGCGAATGTTTGCATAAAATGCATTAAAGGAAGCACAAAGACGATTTATCTTTGACGACAGTGTGTCCAGAACAGCTGAGATACTATATAAGGCCACAGGAGAAGACAATGGATTGAACCTGGGGAGGGATTACAGAGCAGCGGCTGCAGCAGAGAAGCCCAGGGGCCGAGCCATGATCTGAAAGCGGTCACTCGATCCTTTCAGGTCCGTAGCCAGCTATGTACATCAAACAGCTTCCTGTGGCAGAATAACTTTAAGTGGATGTTCACACACTCCCCACCCTGACTCGTCTGTTGGGACACAATGAAACTCCTCCACAATGAAGAGCAGCTATAAATGAACATGGACACGGGAGAACAGGCCCAGAAATCATAGAATGTGCTTCACGTCCTTTGGGGGGGGGGGCTCTCAAGCTTGATGTGTATGTGTGTGTGTGTGTGTGTGTGTGTGTGTGAGTGTGTGTACATCTATTCTTTGTGTATTTTGGGACATCAAGGGCAGACGTGACTGAGAGAGGAATTAGCACAGCGGAGTAATACTGCATAGCGTTCCCAGCAGTACGTCCCCAAAACAACTGTTGTCTAACTGGCCAGCAGCTCAGTCATGACTCCCTTGTCTCAGAAATACAGTACATACAGACAAATCAACAGCTGTATTTGATGAGAGAATCATACATGATGCATCACTTATGTCATGTAACTACATACAGGCGCAGTGGTCCAATGTAACCTAGTACTTTTACTCAAGAATGTTCGAATTTGAGTGATTCACCACCACCACCCCCCATGTTCTGCTACTTCCTCTACATCTGTGTCCCTACATATTGTAGTTTTAACTCCATTACATTTGGCTGACAGTTGCCGTTAATTTGCCTGTTGAGTGAAAACCACGGGATGAAAAAAAAACAACCTTCTTTAGCTAAATAAACTCTCGGAAACTCTGGAAAATGCGCTGTTACAAAGATGAAAACAAGGCTATTGTTCTTACACAGTCCATGAAAAAAATGACCTTTTGAGTTAAACAAGTAACAATCTTAAAGAATACCATGGTTCGCTGTAGATAAAACTACCAATATTCTGTAGAGTAATTAAAATGAAGTAAAATTAATCCAGAAAAAACATATAATAGTACATTTTGCAGATAAACCTAAATCCTAAATGTGGAATTTTACTGTAGAGCAGCATTTTTACATTATGATATTAGTACTTTTACTGAATTACAGGATGTGAATTCTTCGTACAGGTCAAGCACAAGCAGTGAATCCATTTAAAGGCTAAATCAAGCTACTTCTGATCAGATTTTTATGATATTTTTCAAGAAAAGAAGATGGGTTGTGCCTGAAATGAACCACAACTAAATATAACCGGTGTGATGAAGCTGGTTGACAAAGTGGTTTCGTGTTTCTGGCCAACCAGTGACGAGCAGATGCAGTCATCCTTCTTAGAGAGACGCTGCAGTTGGTGGGTGGCATGTGATGACACATAACCGGCAGAATGGAAAATACCTCTGATAAAGTGATCATCTCCTCAGTGGCTGATGGCCCAAAACTACGGAGGAGTCTGATAAGCCATGTTCGACAAAACATTTTCCATTTAACTTCAAACAAGTGCTCCCTTTGTCTTTACAAACTACTTCCTGTCATTATTTTAGTCTGGCTGAAGAAGTACGTCACACTCAAATTAATTGCAGTATAATGTACTGGTGTAGTAAAATACTGCTACACCAAAAGTGCTGTTTGGTACCAGCAGTGTTTTAATACTAAGATACGACGTACACTATCTTCAACTCAAAGAGAAAAGGATTCTAAAGCTCCACCACATAACTCAGATGATTATTTCTTCTTTCCTGTCTTAAAAAAAGAAACACCTTTGATATTTCATTGACTCTCTCATTCATCACTGTCAGAAACAAAGCTATGACAGTTTGAAATATGCTTTTCATTATTTTCTGTTAGGTAAATAATGTGAATTAAGGAAGTTGAGTGTCAAAACATGAATGATTATGTAAATCATCTGTAGATGTATTCCTTATGAGTCAAAGGCTCAGGTTTTCAGCTACTGTGAAAGCAACACTTTTCTACTTGCATAATAAATGTAGCTCATCCAAATGTTCACAAATGGTCAAGTGTTCCAGGTACAAAATACACGATCACACCTACGTAAAATGTAAAATGTATCGACTTCTGGCAGCATCTTAGAATATTTTCCACATACTGTAAATACCTGATAAAAGAGTAGATCTATAGCTACATGTGCCGTTATCTTATTACCATTACAGAATATATATCAGTGACCTGTAATCTGTTGTAACCTCTGCGTCTGAGGTTGTTAGTGGTGTCATTTCTCATACTTTGGATCAGACCCAAGCTCTACATGTGAGGATGGCATGTAAAAGTTTGTATTTTGAACAAAGAATGTGAAAAAGAAGAAAAAACTTTTTCTGCTAGTGATTGTACATGGTGCCGACAAGAACTGAACAATATCCTATTATTTGCATTATTTGTATACATTATTTGCACTACCAGCTGCAGTAGTCGTATATCCACTGTTAATACTTGTATTTGTAGAAGTAGTATTATCAGTTACGGACTTTTGTGCTAGCTATTGGTAATTATACTAGCATCAGCTGTTCTAGTTTTTAACAGTTCTAGTTCAGTTTGTTGTACATCCATGTGTCTCCCCGTTTCCCCTCTTCTCCCCCCCCTCCCCCAATCTCTTTCTTTTCCTTTACCCTCTCTCTTTAACCCCAACTGGTCGAGGCAGACGACCATCCTCTAGAGCAGGGGTCTCAAACTCCGGTCCTCGAGGGCCACTATCCTGCATGTTTTAGATGTATCCCTCTTCCAACACACCTGATTCAAATGATAAGCCTATCATCAAGCTCTGCAGAAGCCTGATAACGACCGGCAGGTGTGCTGGAAGAGGGAAACAACTAAAACATGCAGGATACCGGCCCTCGAGGATCTGAGTTTGAGACCCCTGCTCTAGAGTCAGCGTCTGCTCCAGGTTTCTGCCTGTTAAAAGGACATTTTTCCTTCCACTGTCACCAAGTGTTTGCTTCTGGGTGATTCCATTGGTTTCTGTAAACTGGCTTCAGAGTCTGGCTTCAACCCGCTCTTTATGTAAAGTGTCAAGAGATAACTTTTGTTACGATTTGGCGCTATATAAATACAATTTGATTGATTGATCCTGGTGGGTGCTGAGCTGCTGTAAACCAGCAAATGAGAGCATTGCTGACATTTTGGGAAAGAGGTGGTTCAGTTAGAACAGAGGGGCTGCATAACAGAACAATATGAGATAAATAGTGTTTAATGATTTGCACTTCAAAACAGGACTAGGAACTTCACATATTTTACCATTTTAAATGTTTTTTTGGTGCGGTAACATCATCTTTTGTTTTGAGCTTTTGAGTGAATGCTATTTTGTTGGTATCTTGTTGCATTCAGTTTGATTTAGCTCTGTTGTATATTTATTACCTCTGACAGGAGGAATTGTGATCACTTTGGGCTGTGTGTTTGCGTGCGTGTTTGCGTGTTTGTTTGCGTGTTTGTTTGTTAGCAAGATAATTCAAAAAGTTATGGATGGATTTTCACAAAATTTTCAGGAAATGTTGATACTGGCACAAAGAAGAAATGATTAAATTTTGGTGGTGATGGGGGGGGGGGGGGGGTGTCTGTCTTGGCAGAGGTCTGCGCTCTCCGAATGCTTTTCTTGTTCTATACTTTGTTTGCTTCTTACCACTGTAAGTACATTTACATGCACAAAAATCTGACAATATTCTGAATGCAACATCATATAAACCGAATATTATGTTTGGATATTCTACTTTAGGCCTGAATAAAGCATTTTTCAATATGTGGGATATGTTGATATTATTCCGGTTTTATGAGGATTCTTTGGACATATACACAGCATATTTGGAAAACTAATCTAATCTGCATGTTTTGCTATGGGTCACAACTCACAGCTTCTGTTTATGGGCAAGTAGAATAAAGACAAAGGTTGCTGCTGGTAGAGGTGGATGATCTAAAGAGAAGTCGGATGGAGGAAAGCACCTACTATAAAAGATTATGAGAGATGATATTAACAGGTTTATGGAGGTGGTAGAAGGAACGAAAAGAAGGAGGCTGAGTTCACAAAGTGGAACATTTGCCACCAATAGAAAACTGGAGAAAACCCTATTGTAATTATTGTAATTAGTCATGTGAACAGTTTATTAGATACTTCGTCCTCTTCAAAAAACAGAACATTATGTGCATATAAATACAGTCACTGTTTTAACTTTTTTCCTACAAACACAATGTACTTGTATTGGCCAGCTGTTTTCAGTTTATGTGTCCCTATCACCATAAACCATAAAATAAAAAATCTTCTTGGGAACTTCACTTTTTTCTTTACTTTCACACAGAAAAGTCAGAGGTCAGGGTCAGCATCAGGACAAACCCTCAAGCAAACCACACATGTTGCACCATCCACAGGGATTGACAGCGACAGGACAGATGGGGGAGTGGAGAGAAAGCTGTCACAATTTCATACATGCTGTGCTTCTCACTGCTGTGCCTCTGCAGCGAGCCCAGCTCTCACCTCGTGGATGTGGATGTGCGTCAAACACCACGCTATAAAAATTCTCATCCACACAGTGCATAGGGTCACAGCACAGCCCCCATCTATCAGCGTCTCTCTGTTAATACAGAGCTGTCTTTAAGCTTAATGTACAGTAAAAGAAGCAGCACTTCCTCAACACTTTCTGACTCAAGTGCATCAATATTGTTAAGCTGTCATCCCTCGCTCTTTCAGCTCAGTACAATTCTTCATTGTGACAGTTAAGAGTAGACAATGCCATGCCTGAAATGTGGGAGTACATCTTCATCATGAGATATAAATAAAGACAAAGGTTGTATGCTCAGTCTGCGCAGTATGTTCAGATGACTTGAATTCAGACACTGATTACACTAAAGATTAGAGGAAAGGCCAACTTTCAAGGCAGTTTCTCCAGTACGTTTCCTTGTTCTGGATATTCTCTGTTGTGATCTATTTATAGATCTGCATGGGAATGTTGGAGAGAGCAGGGAAAAGGGATAAGTAACATTAGACAGTGAGCCTGTCTGTGTTTGAATAAGAACAAAAATAGCCTCTTGTGTTTTCTGGAGTTTGAAAATTTGCGATATGTGCACTTAGATAAAGATAAAGACTCTGGAGATGATGTAGTAGATGTTACGTCAAATCAAAAGAGGAAAGTCGGACTGAAGACGCTTGTTTTCACCGGAAACAGCTAAATATCATGTATGGTGCATATTCTTAGAACCAGCGGTGTACCTCATCACCTCTGATGACCTCCTCTCCATCTCCACCTCGGCCCTGGCTGGTCCTCTGTCTCAGCTCCCGCTCAGCTGTCGCCAGCTCCTCCCTTGCTTCCTGAAGCTCCTCTGCTTTTGCCTCCTTCCTTCGAATGATGATGGAGGCCTGAAAGAATCGCATTATATTAGACATAAAAACACAGGATAGGAGATGTCGATGACTATAACTGTAAACCTGAGGGAATGTATATGACTGAAAAATGAATTGGCTGTCAAAAAGGAGACACAGGGAAATATCTGTTCTTAATGGGATTATCACTCATTTGTGAAAGAATGGGATGAGGGATTAATTATCTCTTACTATTATACACTAGAGGTTGTCTGATTGTTGGCTTAAAGGATTTTCAGCAGAGTTTTGTGTGGGAGTTCCCATTTTACTAAAAAATTATATTATATGCTTCTCGGATTACTAATGTTCCTGGTCAATAATTATTTTGCAATAAGGAGAAAAATACCAGATTTTCTCTAAAAAGTCAAGTCAATATACATAATCAATAGGAGCCTGCTGCTATAATTTTAGTTCTATAAATTCTGTGATCAAAATTCAGATGTTTTCAATTCCGAAAAGAAAAATTTAGTGCAGGTAAAGGTAATATTTTCCCTGGACACCAGGTTGTAGAGCTCATTGGTGATCCCATATTCCCCTCAAAGCTCCACTCACACTTTCCTTTCAACCCAAAAATTATTGCAATTACTCTTGATTGTTACAGTGGGAAACAAGCACAGGAGAAAACATTTGTAACACTTTGGAACCATTCAGGTTCAAGCTGATGGGCTCTGCTACTTGGGTTTATTCATCATTGGCTTAAAGTTCACATCTATAAGTAAATTTGACCAGTTTTGCATATATTATGTTCAGACTGTGAATATGTGCTGTAGAAATTCTGATCATAGATTGGGAATCAGCATACCTAATTTAGTCAAAATAAGATGTTTCACTCATGTCTGTAACATATTGTCTGTACAGTCTCTGCATAAATACCAATAAAAAGACTTTGAGCAAAAAAAAAAAGATGTTTCCTCCAGTATTAGACAAAGAGTTTTTTGTTTCCCAGTCTAATCAGTACCAGCCCTGGAAAAGCCAAATAAATGTTAATTCCAAAATGTCTAGACAGTGATATTCTCTGGCATAAATAAATATTCTGATAACCCTTTGTGAGATGCCTCAAAACAAACATGACACAAATCAAACAAAATCAAAGTGGAGACCTGCTGCCTGTACAGAGTCAGTTTGTCATCCATCGGGTCGTTTCTCATCATCCTCTTCTCAATCAGTTGATTTATCTGTGAATCAACTTCTCTGATCTGTGAAAAAAAGGCAAATTACAGAACAGTCAGAGATGAGTAGAAACAAAATATGAATACAAATAAAACGTGTAGTTAACACAGCATCCTAATGGTGACCTTGTCCTCCAGTTCCTGCAGGTCGGCCTGGCCCATGGCAGGCTCAGACGCCACCTTCTGAAGGTACTGCACTGTTCGCCTCATGCTGTCCAGCTCCTTGGGGAGCTTCTCAGAGACCATGTAGGAGTTGATCTTGATCTCCTCTTCAAGTCGTTTCATTAAGCCTGAGAGAGGGAGATCTCAAACTAAAGATCACATACAGTGTATATGCACAGACCCACAGAATATCAAAGACAGCCCATATCCAGATATATACAGCAGATGCACCAATGGACCTTGTGAGATATATCTGTTCTGCTGCCACTTTTCAAAGGTGTTTTGACCCATTCAAATACTGGAAAAGGTTAGACTTTGATACTGCTTTTGGATATTCTAACAAAAGAAATGCCAAAACCAAGCAACAGGGAATAACATTTCACAGGTATTGTTATTTTAGAATATTTTAGTTATGAAGAAATTTTGTTGCAAATGCAGCATCTAAATGTTGACATGCCATCCTCGACAGTCAGAGTACAAGAAATTACAACAAAATTAGGATCCATGCTCTACAGGATGATTGTTTTTCCTCTGCAGCTATCATGTTTTCCCTGTGATGTTCATGCTTGTATCTCCAATAATACACATAGTGGCTGTAAATAGGGAAAAATAAATAAATCATGACCCCTAGGTTTGGGCCAAGCTCAATGTTTACAGTGTGTGGCTCCGCCCTGGTCTTTCTGCACTCACATAACAGTAATTGAGATAATTCACTTTAATTGTGCAGCTCCGCCTTAGTCTACATTGGGTGAGTCATTTTAGAAACTGCAAATGTGTAAATCTCTTCTCTAGCTGAAGGGCCTGACACCGGATGAGAACAAAAGAAGACAATTTCACATTGGATAAGCTCTATTATAGCACTTCAAAGATGCGTATAACTGGAGGGTTTGAACAGATGAAACTTTATTAACTGGGGGACCCTTGTGTCGCTCTGCTGTGTCCTTGAACATCCCTCCAGCTGTGTGGTGCAAAGAAAATAGCATGGTGTGGTGACTCACTCTCTGGACTGGCATCTGCTGCTGCCTGCCGCAAATCCTTCAACTGCTGCTGCGATCTCTGTAGTCTCTGCTCTGCTTGAAACAGCTGAACAAAAAATTGTAACTTTAATGAGCTTCCATTCTCCAGTCCACAGAAAACACAAGGGATCACACATAATTTGACTGCATGTTGATGTCTGAATGAAAAATACTATGAAATGCACTAATGAACCACAAGCATCATTTACTTGGTTTTTCTGTTCTTGCATCTGGTGAGCCAGTGCCTCCTCTCTCTCCTTCTCCACTCGCAGCTGCCTGGCCTGCTCCAGCATCCGTTGATGATTGGGCACTGACTCCACCTAGTGGAGATTAAAATGATGACATCCGCTGACAGGCTGTCGCATGCTCAACTGAAATAACTAAGCACCTCAAACAGAGTCAGGTTTCACCTTTTGGCAGAGTCTAAAAGTAAGTCAGACCCATTAAGTCAACACCTCATTATTTCACAGCCTTTTTACTACAGCCTCACGGCATGTCAGACTCTTGTCTGGTCTATTAGAGAACCTAATAATTTATGTCTAGGGTCATGTTTTCATTCCTTAGTGAATCCTAAAGCCTTCCAAGCATTACAAGACTAGAATGCCCCCCTGGGACAGTCTGCCTTACCCTCTTCTTTAACCTCTCCACACGTTTGATTAGTTGGTCTTTCTCTTCCTCCATTGCACCGATGTCCTATTATTGAAGAAAAATAAGGAATTAATATGGTGAATTATGCCTACAAGCACATAAAAGTTAGTTATTTTACCATAAAAGAGACATCAGTTATGGCGCAAAAATACATTTATTATTACTGAAAGGCATTTAGTTGTCTCTTACCCTTCTTATCTCTGCTGTGGAGAAGCCAGAAGTCCTCAGCTGCTCACACTCCTTATGGTATGTCTTAAAACCTTCCACCAGTTCCTCATACTGAACACACATAACAAAAAACACATTTTGACATTTTGTCTTCTAAAAGATCACAGAGTTAAGATATTAAATATATTTAAGGTATAAATTATTTCCCCTGCAGGCTACAGTGCTAGATACAGCTGCAGTAACAGAGACAATACACACAAATGTAACACCAAGAAACCAGACTGTTCAGTGGTAAATCATTTGAAATAGGACTATACACTACCTAAGAAAGCCTGGAGTTGGCTAACTGTGGAGGAGAAAAGAAAACCTGTTCACTCTCTAACATCTACATAACAACTCAGGCTCTTAAAGCAGTGTGAGAAAGAGCGTGTCACGGGTCCTTCAGGACTTTTTGTAAATGTGGGATGGCTTCGGTTTATTGACAAACCTGGTGATAGGTATCATTGATGACATCATCCTGCAGGAACTCTGCAGGTACCTCCAGTTTCACAAGAAATCGAGCCAAGTACGCTCTTTTCTTCAACTCAGGGACTCTCTGCAGCAGCCAGTAAAGGATTGGGTGGACCACGGGTTTGCTGCCAGTAACCAGACCCTGTCTAAAACCACTCCTATATGAAATGAGGGGAAGCACAATTTCATTTACATGCACCAACACGTACCAGTAAGTTGTACTCGTTCACAAGTTTTATTTTTTGAAAAATGTTTTATGTTTGTTATTTCGTGAGTGTAATGTCTCATGTGGACACTGATGCGTAATGAGTGTTTTGTTAATATCAAGATTTTCCTCAATGTTATGAGATTCAGGTGCATCACTGAAGCCATTTGGGGATCACATAAGCAGGATTAGTATAATATCAAAAAAACATCAAAATGAACTAAAATGAGTGCAGCCAGATCTAATGATTGCAGATGGTTCCTGATGAACTTAAGCAAGCTTTGTTTTTAGGCTTTTTGGATGCTTTTGCAAACTTTAGTGCATATGTGGTGTAAGCATAAAAACAGCCCAAAATGAGATGAGAAATGAGAAAAATATCACTTATGCACAATGGGAGGACACACAAATACACACAGGGACACAGTCACACAAGAATCAAAATGTTCTTGGGATAAGACCTCCACTTCACAACCAGGCATGTAAGTCTTCTATAAAATTAGCAAAGAGCCTTGTGTGAAGCATAATTTAAACAGAAAACACTAAAGTCTATAGTGCTGTTTATTTTTTAAGGTCTACAAGGATGTTGGGCAGAATTTTTTTTTTTTAATCAAATGTTCACCAATTATGTGGATTTCTTTGGCTTAATGACAATGGTAATGAAAAGCTGTGCTTAAGGAAGGGAACATATTGTAGTAGACATTATTTATATCCACAAACTATTTATATTCCACAAAGGTGGAATATTTTGGGTGAATGACACAAAATACTGAATCAAGAATCACATGTGCTTGTATGTATGTATGTATGTATGTATGTCTGCAATAATGACATCTTCTCTTCTCGCTGCCTGCAGAAGTCCCATAACATCCTCAAAGACCCTTTCGACCCTGCCCACCACCTCTTTGAACTCTTGCCATCTGGCAAGAGATACAGATCCATAAAAAACACGCACCACACGATTCTGGAGCAGTTTTTATCCCACAGCCATAACTACGCTGAACAATGAACTCAACCACTAAAGCATAGACATTTCTTAATTGCACTATTTTATACAGAGCACTGTATACACTGGCACTGACGTGATGTGTGTGTGACATATTGCTGTGTGATAAAGAAGGAGGTGGATGTGTGAGGGAATGAATGCATTGATGTTGATACGTGAGTGATGCATATTTTGTTTTTATATTTTGTTTTTATTATATATTTATATTTCATAATTATTATTACTATTTATTACTATTGCTATTTTATGAGTCTGTATCCTGATAGTTCACCTGAATTTCATTGTACATTCTGTATAATTACAATAAAGTATCTTATCTTATCTTAATATCAACGAGGACTTGAGGGCCTTAAATGGTAACAGCTATTAAGAATTCTAATAAATAAACAAAACTCTGTGTATAAAGTACAATCATAGTACAAATAAGACAATAAACACCAACAAGTGTTAAATTAATGAGGGGACGGTGTTATTTTAATTGTGTACAGCTACTTACACATCAGACTGGTTTCCTGGAGGTTTATATTTCAGCATCCCCAGGAGAGCACACATCCTCTTCACAGTCTGCTCGGGCATTTCTTCACGGATATCTATAGCTTGCTGAAAACAAAAGCACAGATTTGACTAAACTGGAACTACACTGACACGCATCACACACACAGGTGAACGAAACACATATTCAAGTCTGCACTGACACAATACTACTAGCATTTTTTTCCTAAGTATTTTTTGTTGAATCTCATCACCTACCTTTGGATCTATTTCAGCCAGAACATCGTTTAAAATCTGCAGGAGCTGCATCGGTTCGAGGGAGTCAAACGTGATGAGGTTAAAGTTTTTCTTGAACGGGTCCTTGTTGAGTTGTTCAACGATGAATTTGAGCTGTTCACTCATGTTGAGAGATGGAAGAGTCGCTCTCTGTTCGTCCGCTACTTTTACAGATTAGCCTCTAAGCTAATAAACGCTCGACTAACCTAACCTATTTAAGAAACCCCCCAAATACCGATTGAATTGAGCATCTACAGTTTGTATATACACATCTGGAGTACAGTGTACATCAGGGCCTGTCGGGTTCTTCGATTAACAGAGCTACTAGTTAGCTCACACAGGTACTGTTGTCATGTCAACGGCTGCAAAAGCGTCAAAAATCGACGTCAACAGGAAGTAACTCGATTTCTTCTTCGTTGGTTTTCTGGTGGATTGCAAAGAGCTTGAAGTGCACAGCGCCACCCCAAATTACGACATTCCTCAGCCTAATTCACCATAACGATACAATAAATAAATAAATAAATAAATAAATAAATAAATAAATAAATAAATAAATAAATAATCATATTTCAAGAGGATCCATTCCTGTCCATTCTTCTGTATTAAAAGCAAACAAATTAAAACTGCAGGAATACAGTCGAACAGCTAGTATTTATGGCATTGTTTTTACTTTTAATTACATTTTCAGATTGCTTTTCAGACAGTCAAGTATAATGTTGTGTAGCCTACTTTTAATCAGGCAAATACTTGTTGGGTGATCATTCACAGCACATACAGTGTTTACATTTACATTGTTTTAATTAATCTGTCAGTCTTGGTGGTATTAATCTCTGTCAGCGATTTTTAACTTTGGTTTCAAATGAATCACTGAATTTATACAGGTCTGTTTTACAGCATCAGTGATTTTGTTCTTCAGATGGGTATGCTGTCAAAGTAATGACTTTCCTTCATTAAACATATTAAAACAGACATCTGACTGACCCAGAGACTCAAAATCCTGCAATCATTTACAAATTAAAGGACTTGTTAACATGAGTCAAGTCTTATCTATTTCAAACTAGATTTTTTTCCCCCCCTGTTGAGTTAAATGCAATTAAATATGAGTTACAATCATGACCAAAAATTTTGGCAGTGATACAATTTTTTATGATAGCAAAGTCTACAATTTTATCCATGTTTTTCAGTGGGCTGAATCAGGGCCAGATTAACACTTCATTGTACCCTGGGCAACAATATTCAAGGGCCCCATCATCACAACCCCAGGATCCCTATAATCTGACAAAATACAGAATAAATTCCAGGAATATATGTAAATATACCCCATACTTCAATATCTAACTATCATCAAATGCATTTTGATGTACAAATGTGTAAATGCTCGTAGAACTACAAGTGCACCACTATAGCCTCTTGTCAAGGCCACTCACTTGCATATGATGATATGAAAACAAAACACATTAGCATCAGTATAATCTAAAATTGATCCACCACATTAGAAAGAGAGGGAAGTGTCCTCCATTTTCACAAAAAATAAATAAGAAACCATTTCCAAAGTATCCAGTATATATTTAAGAGCACTTTTTGCCAACACAAATGTATTGAATCGTCAGAAAAAGCCCACAGACAAAACACAAACATAATCTGATAGACTCAGATATGAATTTTAACTCTTTCCCCGCCAGACCATTTTCCAGTGAGTTGGTAGCCAGCGCCAGCCTTTTTGGTCATTTTCACTCATCTTTGGAGGCTCACTGAAAATGTTGTCTTAGGAGTATGTGAACACTGAATACATCAAAAGAAAGAACAGAACTTCAACTTTTAAACACAAAAAACGATTTTATTCTATCTTCATTCGTTCGTGAGATATGAATATTTGAATATTGGTCATTTTCAGGAAAAAAATGAATTTAGAGCAAAAAACTGAGAAAATTGAATTTTTTCGAAGACATTGATTTTCAAGATAAAACTGATTTCCTATTTACTTTTTTGACTCTTTCTTCTTTACCAACAGTAACACTGTATTCAAAATCACAAAATAAAATAATTATAACAACAATAATAATAACAAACAGCTCTAAGATATCCCATCATTCCACAAAATGTTAGTGGAATCCACACCAAACTTTAGACCAAACACCTTCTAAAGCACCAGGTTCCTTCTAAACTTTACACTTTGACATACATCAGTTATAAGTAACAACATATTAGTTTAGTTTTTTGATATAAACACTTCAATATTCCTCATTTTCAAGAAAAAAAGAAACAAATTCACTAAATACTGCAGATTTCTGGCCTTTGCTTGGCTGCACCACATCCTCCTGTTGGACCACCTGCTGTGTTTGATCTGTAAATAATTATATGGACATGTAGTTATTTAACTTTGGATGAATATATGTATTTATTTATTTATTTCATACAAAAGCTAAATCCAACAGTGTCTTACCTCTGTCCCTGCTGACATTCTACAGCTGAATCTGTTCTGTGTCCTCAGTCTGAATCTGAACTCACTCTAACAGATGAACACTAGCTGTCCTTTGTCTTGTCCCACGTCTGGTTGTCTGTCTTCTCCTTGAATGTCCCCTAGAAATGTCTCTTTTCTCTTCCTCCTGTCTGTCATTTTCTCCGTGTCGCTCCGTGCCCCCCCCCACCCCCCCATCCCATCTCTGTGTCGGACCTGAGCCGCTCCGTGTTTCCCGTGTTCCGTGTCCGTCTCCCTCACCTTCTGTTTCTCCGTTTCTGTCTCTAAATGGTTCTTCTGTAGCTCCATCACATATTGAACTGTCAGACTCTGTCTCCATAATCATCTTTAAGGCTTTTGAAACTGCGCGCGGTACCTGCACAGTCTGCACTTCCTCATTCAGTGACTGCCGCTGGATGCGTTGCCATGGGATACGGAGACTCCAGTGCGAGAACGTTTAACCCGGTCCTTCATTTTTCCGAAAAAACTGCTTAATTGTTTGTTTTTGGACTAAGGAAAGTATTTCACATGATCCGCAACACCTCCAACTATAGCATAACAGTGAAAACACGGATTGACGGAAAATCTCGTCATTGGCGAAGAAAGAGTTAAACAGAAATCCACTTGTCACCTCAGAATTCAACAAGAGAGTTAAAGTAAGTGCAATGTAAACATCGTTTTGATTCGCGTACGTATGTCGCATAGTTCTTGACGTCTCACATCCCGCTCAGTGCACGCACGTTGATTTGCGTCACAGCTGATTTGCTTTTTGGACTGACCAATGAGGAGAGGGTCTCAGCTCACGGTCACAGACAGCAGGAGCAGGGTTTCTGTGCAGTGCAATAGCTCCGGACAGCGGACAGTTTCATTTATAAGCAAAAGATAACCAGATATTTTCGTTATGCCCGAGCTACCCAGGGCCCTTCAGACATCGCGGGCCCCTGGGCAATTGCCCAGTTGCCCAAATGGTTAATCCGGGCTTGGGCTGAATATAAACATTTTAAAGGACTTTATTTGTAAATAAATCACATTATACAACGAGACGGCCAAAACATTCGGCCACCACTGTAAGGTTTAAAGAGGTACAGGAGGTTTTTAGATTAATTTCATTGTTGCAGGAATGCATATGTTGCATTTTACTGCTGTGGAGCTACGTAGACCTCTGGTTGTTTAATCTACAGCAATGCATCATATTCAGTAAGGTTTACACATGTTAATGGTGTCTCTGATAAAGTTTTATCACATTTGCCAACCCATATAATAACATCTTATCCTTTAGGTGTTGGTAAAATGAATATATATGGAGATATGTGTTTTTCACTGTCCAGGAGGAAAATGAAAATTGAAGCTGTCAGAAAGCATATAGTGGAGTAAAATGTACAATATCAATGAATCAACAGGGACACACTGAGGTGTAAATGAGCCAGAGTTTGCAAACATCCTGATGTTCATCTGAGATGTAGCGGAGTAGAAGTACAGTACTGCATAAAGTCTCAGGTCACCATTAGGGCTGTTGTTTTAGTAAAGTTAAAATGACCATATGCATTTGTCAGTCTCTCTATCAAGTTACAACTGGAATATACAGGAAATATGTGAGCAACAAAAAACAATTCACAACAGAAATATGAGTATTATAGAAACTGTACTGGTTCAACTGAACACAGAACACATAAAAAAAGCCCAAATCAGGAGAGAAAGAAGGTTGGTGTGATAAACCATAAGATTAAGGTTAGGGGTAGGTCTGTAAAAACTTTCAAAAATAGTGGACTCAAGAGTTCAATATGTACTAAATTACTGTCATAAACTTTTGTCTGTAGAACTCATTTGGTTCAGTTTTCTTCCCTTCTTAATAATGAGTACATGTATTTTTTTCCCTTGCATATTTTTGTTGTATCTTTATGAAGACTCTCAGTAAATATCAAAAATTTGCCTGCGATTATTTGACTTAGATAAAGTAAATATGTCACCTTGCAGAAAAACTCTTAGATTTCTCTGCAACTCTGGAGAGAAAAGATGTCATTTTAGCCATAAGAGATAGTATTTTTAATTTTCTTTCTTTCTTTCTTTCTTTCTTTCTTTCTTTCTTTCTTTCTTTCTTTCTTTCTTTCTTTCTTTTTTGGCACAACACTGTATAAAGTTGAAATAAATATAAATTAATAATAATAATAATAATAATAATAATAATAATAATAATAATAATAATAATAATAATAATAATAATAATTTTCTACTACATCATGTTTACAGTATTTGAATAAAGGTACTGATTTACGTTGCACCATGCATTTACGGCTCTGCACCTGAACGCACCACGCTAAACCGTCAGGTGGCGACACATTCACGGGATGCGGCTCAACGTTGCAACACAATGAACTTTGGTAGATCCGAGAGGATTATACGGAGTTTTCAGAGCGTAACAGCAGGAGTGTTGGGTGAAAAACAAACACACAGAGCTGCAGCAGGAGAAAGGAAGGAGAAGCGTGTTTTAAGAGGTAAAAACGACGCGGAAAGTAAAACGTAAAATGTTTGTAAATCTGGGACGTCGGGGTGAGGTTGTCCAGTCCACATCCACCTGAACTGGATCTGAAGACAACAACTTCCTCAGTCCTAATTTTCATCGTTGGACGTTTTCTGCCTTTAAAATGCGAAAAAACCCACTTTATCATTAGATTGTCTGTTTAGTATTTGTGTTTACATTTTAGTGGGAATATATATAAGTGCTGCGTTCACTGTAATCTGCTCTTCCTGGACAGTCTGCTGAGAAACAGGGCTCTGGTGGATAATCTTTGTATTTTTTCGCAGATTTAGTGTTATCTTAACTCTCATCCATGTGGCCCCTCCTCCTTGTGCTGCGACTGTAAAGGCTGACGAGGAGCCAAAACACCAGAGGACTGTGAGTCAGTCTGACACCAAACCCCGAGGAAGACACAGAACCTCCAGAGAATACAGGAGCACAGGCATTTACCTCACTGTTTGACGACTTTATATAAAGGACTGGAGAGTTTTCACCCTGATTTTTTCCCTTTTAAGGATTATTTTTCTCCTGTTTGTGAGTAGAGAGTTCTTTTTTCTTGCAGGATTCTCTGCTCTGATTTCCTTTCTTTATTGTTGCACCATGGAAGTTGTAATTTATAGACACATAAGCTTAGTTTTAGGATTGTCCATGTTTATGTTCTTGGTTGATTGATTGTTTTATGTCAGAGTAGTAAGAATGGTTGAACCGGTGGGGTTTGTGGAGGCATGGAGAGCCCAGTTCCCTGAGTCAGATCCCCCCAGCATGGAGCTCAACTCACAGGGAGACATTGAACAGGAATTGGACAAATGCAAGCAATCCATCAGGCACCTGGAGAAGGAGGTGAACAAAGAGCGCTTCCGGATGATCTACCTGCAGACTTTGCTTGCAAAAGAGAGGAAGTCGTACGATGGGCAGAGGTGGGGGTTTAACAGGACACCACAGGCAAGTGATGGGGATCAGGACAGCCAGATGTCCCATACAGATGAGGGGTCGGTGCAGGAGCAGCAGAGAGGGGTTATCAGCAAGCCGGTGAGGTGTAAACCACATCCAGAAGCAGAGGTGGATGGTGCATCCCCAGCTAAACAGAAAGATGGGATGTCTCCAGTCCGTCAAGACTCAGAGCTGCCGGATTTCCCAGTTGGCTCCGTGGCAGCGCTGAGATCCAACTTTGAGCGCATCAGGAGAGCCAACTCTCACACAGCTGGGGATGGCAGAGGGTTGTCAGTGATGGGTGGTCCAGACAAACCCTTCTATGTAAATATGGAGTACCATCACGAGCGAGGGCTGGTCAAGGTCAACGACAGAGAAGTCTCAGACAAGATTAGCACCCTGGGGTGTCAGGCCATGCAAATGGAGCGTAAGAGGTCCCTGCACTCGCTTCCAGGGAACCTGTCTGCTGCCACAGGGGACATAAATAAGTCTGTTCATAGAGGGAGGTCCGCTGAGGGGAACTGCAGCTTCAATGGGTCATATGACGAACCAGAGGTCAACAGCACAAACTTCCAGAAAGACAATGTGGGCCGATCAAATGGTGGGAAATCCACAGAGTGTCAGCCCTACACTACTGTATACGTTGGGGGGATGATGACTGAAGGGGACACCCGGGTCATCCACATCCGGGACCACGGTATAGACGAGGACGCCCACCTCACCTGGCCGAGGCGCTCATACTCTCCCGGCAGCTTCGATGACGTAGGAGGAGGCTACACTCCAGACTGCAGCTCAAACGAGAACTTGACATCCAGCGAGGAGGACTTCTCCTCAGGCCAGTCCAGCCATGTGTCTCCCAGTCCCACCACTTACCCAATGTACAGGGACAAAAGCCGCTCACCTTCCCAGCATTCCCAGCAGTCCTTTGAGAGCAGCAGCCCACCCACGCCTCTGTCTCAGAAACGTCTGAAGCAGCAGGTGATGGTGTCCGAGGCTTCCATCATTGGAGTCCGTAAAACGGGTCAGATCTGGCCCAGTGATGGGGACTCCACCACGTCCAGCAGGACCTCTCATGACAACAGTGTTCAAGGAGATCTGGGTAGGTCTGAAAAACACACTGCACCACACAGATGTCCCACAAGCCTGTAATTAGAAGGATTAGACCAGAAAATGGATGGATAAATGTATGAAAAAGCACTAAAAGACACATTAAAGACCCCTCTAATCACAAATGATAGATGTCTGAACTTGTACATCTAGCTTTGATCCAAAATAAGTCACTGATGTGTAAAAATGCACCTGCAACCTCTTTAATGAACACTTTGACCTTAAACACTAAATCTATACTTAAAGGCATTTTATTTTTGACACGTTTTTGTCTGTTTGTGGTTTTCTTAAGTAGAAACGAACTTCCACATGATGGATGTGGCCTACAAAAAAGGAGGCCAGGTTTGATTAAATCCATCTTTTAGTCTCATTAATGAGAATTTATTCCATCCGCTCAGCCTTCATCCATAATGATTGTGTTGGGGGAGTTAACTCTTCCTTGTTTTAGATCAGTCCAGGATGGAGGTGATGCAACAGATATGTGTGGTGGAGGAAATATTCAGATCCTTTTCTGAAGTAAAAGTGCTAATACCAGTAAAATAATCACTGTTAATATGAAATTTTTGGATTTATTTAACTCCTGCATTAGTGTCTATGCTGCTTTTTACTGCTCTTTATCTTTAGTTGAGCTCAGATTTGAACAAATTTATAATGCTGTTGGTAGTTGAGACTAATATGGTATGTTTTTTATGATCATGTGTCTGTAGCGTTGCTGTCCTGTGAGAACAGTGTACAATATTTCTCTCTGAAATTTAGTGGAGCTAGAAGTATAAATAACTACAGCTGAGCCTAAAACATCTCCATTAATGTTCTGGAGAGACATTTTTTAGATGCATCAATGTATCTCCATAAGAACATTGGTCTGTCAGTTGCTCGGTCCCCATTACATTAGAAAATGTGATGCTTCAGGAACAGTTTAAGAGATTGTCTTAAAATTTGGTACAAACATTCACTTGGACTTGAGAGTTAACTGATTAGGTTTGTTAGAGTTGAGGGGCAAGGTTGCCATGAACTTACAAAACAAGAATTAAGATTATGATGCAAGAATATTAGGATGCAATAGATTGAACTTGCTAATTTTTTTAGGATTTTTTTTTAGAGGCTTTTTTAATTTCTTTAAGAACTATGTTTGGGGACAGGAAAAAGCCTATTAATGGCCTATTAATCAGCTCATATCTTGCTTCACCCTTAGAAGATTTTGACACTGAAAATGCATTATTCCTGTCTGAAATTGACTACTTTCCTTTTATTAAAAAAATACTGTGAACATTTTGTCTAAGTAATAAGAAGATAAATCAATCTGAATCACACATCAAAGTTAAAGCAATTAATAAATAAATGTAAAAATCAACATCAAACTAATTGTAAAACAATGTAGGCAAGAGCAATTTTAGTATCTTTTGAGCTAGATTTTATTTCTCCTCAAAGTCAGCATTTCCTGTTGAGAAAGCTAATAGCTGCTATCAGCTCCAACTTCAGCTGATACCAATAGTGGGGGAAATGTTGCTTCAGCGTTTTTCACCTCAATCTTTTAACGGGTTATGAACAAGTGTTAAATGAAGCGACATCTCTACAAGTTCTGTCATGTTGAAGCAGTGAAGACATTAGTCCCTTTTACACAGCACTTCTGTTATGCGAATGTTTAACTTTTATTCTGGAATGATATCTGTGTAAACAAAATGGTGGGATCATTTGGTCTCACCTCTATCGCGGCTTTGTAACGCCTCTGGAGGTAGCAGCAGAGCCGTGATGAAGGTGGACTCATGATTCTGGAACTAAAAGGAACATCTCTGGTTCAGCAACCAAGGTGTGACGTTTGATGACGTATTGCGTGTGTGACCCTTGCACCGGGTGGATTTAAAAATGAGTGCAGGCCATGTACAGTAAACAAACGTATCAACGCAACCAGAAAGATGTGAAACTGGGGAGATGCCGAGATCTGCAAGCTGTTTTCTCTTTGGGCGGAGGACTCTATCCATGCTAACATTTCTGGAATGGTGAAAGATGGGCCGACTCTGGAGAGGTTAGCTAAGAAGCTATGCTTGGAGTGTTTTCGATACACAAGTTATATGACACGCTGTATGCTGTGTCACCGTCCCTTTGATTCTGGAACGCAGGTCTGCCGTGTAAAAGTCCAGGCTGTCTCACCTCTGGTACTCTTTTGGGCTTGGCTGTGGAAATCAGTCAGTGGTGGAAAAAAGGAGGGATCACCATCTGGCCCTTTTTCCGGGATCTCTGTGTAAAAGTGGCTGTTGTCATTGATTCTGGAGGAAGTTATGGCGATGTCACTTCTGCAACTTTTTAATTATGTTATGCCCCGGCCTAGGGGTTCACCAGGGCGAACATAAAATAGTCAATCTTGTCCCCTCTCAGCTCCCAAGCACACACGTCAATCACAACTAAAGTTCACAGTATTTATTTTTTTTAAAGCAACTAAAGAAGGGTTAGGGGAGGGAGCGGCTAAAACAACAAACAAAATATCTTCTTTACAGTTCAAACTAACTTACCTAATCAAAAATAAATGCACGAAATCAAATACAGAAAAACGTACCTAACTTCCTAACCAAAAAACAGGAGAAAATGGGAAAACAAAAGAGCCGACCTCCCCTACCAGAAAAAGGATCGAGTTTCCAAAAACATCAATTTACAACTATATACAATCGAATTTAACACAGCAACGCACGAAGACTGACGGTCACACACACAGCACACAGGGTTGAGAGCTGGGAGGAGGCAAGAGAGAGGACGAATGGAAGCTTCAGGGCCATTTTTAAAGGGGCCGGGCAATCTTGTTCCACCAGTCAGCAAACTGCAACACAAACCAGACACAAAAGGGCGCAGCACACCTACAGGATGGGGGAGAACACACACACTAAATAGAACACACATACATATACATATAAATAGACAAATTATGACCTAGGGTCATGACAATGTGTAGTCTTTCTGTTTACATACTTTCAGTCTGATAAACATCACGTGTAAATGGTGGCAAAATTAAAATGGCATCAAAAGTTACTTGCTCATCACCATTGACTATAATAAATCTTTTTCTGAAGTCAAGTAGGACAAAACTACAAAGGGCAGGGCTTCACCTCTTTATGATTTAGGTGCAGCACCCAAGCTACCTGAACCAAATTTATATGAAAATAATGTTCACACAAACAACAAAACATAACTTTTCCTAGCTCTAATGGTTGCCTTTTGATTATTGTATAATGTTAAAGGTAAATTCACTTTATTTTTTGCATCAACAAGTTCAGTCTCTGCATTTTACCCATGCTAATGCACACAGCACCTAGCATTAGCATTAGCATTTAGTGTATTTGGATCAGTGAGCTGCCATTAAAGACACTCAGATACCAACTCCATCTTCATCTGTGCCCAGTCAAAGGCACTAACGGGAGAATTAACCTATGTTCACCTGTTTTCTGATGGGGGGGGGGTGTTGGAGGATGCTGAGGAAATGTCTGGTGCCATGTCATGTTGCCATCTTTAGTAAGGATAATGATTGGAAACAATGTGATAAAATATAGGAAGTTAAAAGTTAAAATGACCAGACCCAGACTGTAACTAATCCCAGTGAAAACCCAGGACACATCCTATAATGCTGGAGTAAAAGTAGTTACATTCCCCACTGTGTACATCTACTGTAACAGTAAGCCAGCGGTTCTTTGAGGAGGGCTTTCTTTAGCCTTTGTGAACGGGTCTGCGCTCTCTTTCTTGGCCCCTTCTGCTCTTTGCCCACTGAGTGCTGTAGCTCAGAGATGCCCTGACTCAGACAGCGGTTGCCCTCAGGCTTCCCAGTCGCTCGGCCTTGTCCACCCTGAGTGTTTTTGTGTCAGCGCACATCAGCGTTGTTGTCCTTGGTGCAGAGTAATTAACTTAAAGGGGTTTGTCTAGCGTGATAAATTTAGGGAGGCTCTTTGTTATGGTAGGCGGCTAGGAAAAAGCCCTGACAACTCACTCAAAAAAGAGGATCGAGGGGGCTTAAAGTGTGTCACGCGGCTTCCAATCAAAAGGCTTTTCCTGTTGTTATGTGTGAACACAATAGGAGAATCGCTCATCGAGAATGAGTATTGACACAGTAACAATATAACAATGTTAAGTGGGATAAGTGGGAGAGTGGTCTGGGCAACGTGGTAGTGCCAAGGACAGAGGCAGAACTGCAAGAACATTTGTCAAAGAGAATGACACGAGAAAACATGCATTGTTGCCGATTTGTAAAACAGCAGATTTGAGGCCAAATGTTCAGCAAAGACGGATTGGGACACAGAGCACGCATTAGGATTGGAGCATGAAGGTTTTCTACCACTGCCCTCCCAAAAAAGTGTTATCCAGTGTTGGTCAGATTAAGCAGATGAGCAGAATAGTGTGTTGTTATATAAGGTGATCGAGTCCAAAGCTCTTTGACACAAAGCATGTGACAAACAAGCAGATAGTCTGTGATATAATCAGCATGAAGTGTAAGCTAGCACGCTGCTCGTATGACTGAAATGTCCAAATCCATTCGATCTGGGTCTGTGTCACATTACTGTGCCATTTGTCACTCGCAGTAATGCAAAGGATGTATTGTCAGGATGTTTTGGGTATCTTCTTTCACACTGAAACTGCCTCTTCCAGTCATTGCTGAGAAAAATAACCAAGAGTGAATACATAGGAGACTATTCAATGAATAAATGGCTTTAGGGCAGACGTTGCTAACATACCGCAAACACAGACAGTCTGAATTTGGTTAAATGAAATAAGGTTTTTTTCTTTAGCAATTTAGTGTTAGACATTAAATTTATGGGTTGTTTGGATAGAGAACTAGAAAAGGGAGATATTTTGACTTTTATAGCTATTCCATATGGCGTTTTAAAAAGTTGCAAGTCTAAAATCCAATAATCTGAATTGTAAGCCTTCAAATTTCAGTGCAGCAGGTCTCAAAAATTAACTGGATTATAAATGGCACATTTATAACAGTGTAAAGATGAAGTCTGGTTATAGGGCAAATTTTGTATTTATTGCATAGCTGTGTGATATGGACAAAAAATAATTCTTTGTTTCCCAGTGTTTTGGAGGATTTACAGTTTTAACCTTTTATTTACAGGCTACATGAATTGAAGACAAAACTTCTGTCAGAAATACTAAAACTATATGCTGTATATGACTGGAAAAGCATATTCACACTTGATATATTACAAAAAAGCAAACAGGTTGCATTTAGATTTTTTCTTCAGTGGCAAAGGTCCCTACAGAAACAATCTTGATTTTGTAATTTAGGCATTTTTGATGATTTTTGGAAATTAAAATCTTGATAAGTCAAATTAGATCAATGTATTACCTCGTGTTAATTGAAAGTTGTTGAAAATAAGGCTGCACAAACTGTTTAAAGTCATGCTGCAGTTATTGTGGACAATGTAGGCTAGTTATTACAATTTGGGACCATTTGCTTGATTATTGAGCAAAATGCATATAGTGATGCACTGATCAGTTTGGGAAATGTATAGTTCCAATTCAAACACACAAACTTAAACTACTTAAACTGTAGTCAGTTTTATTTTGCATTTTTACATAGTATCTTTCTGTATTCAATACATATATTACACCTTTTTATCTCAATTTTTTGCTCATCATGTCTATGCTATACCTGTGCAATGACTTGAATGCATGCATGCCATACATAGCACAAGCTGACTTTGTGATTGCACCTTGATGAATTTTGCAGCTCTAGTTGAAAATAACAAAACTTTATGGGAGAAAAGGCTCAAATAATTTCAAGCATAAAGGTGTTGGAGCCATGTGACGTTAGAACACCATAAAACTGCTATAAAAAGCCACCAGCAAGCTTCAGATTTCATGTAATGTGCAAGTAGTTCTGTGACTCTGATTCTGTTTTATATCCTTGGTGCTGATTGTGCCATGATGAATCTGAAATAGGGCTTAAATTTTATTCATCAGTTTTAAAAATGCAACTTGTTGAAACCTGGAGAAACTGTTTTTCCATATTGGCTCCATCTATGATGAATCCTACATCTTTTATAATGCAGTAAATATAATCTTTCTGTCAAACCCTACCTGACTGTAATATCTCTCACACCTCAGTTTGTAATAAGAACTTCCTGCGTGGTGTTATTTCTAGCTTTCTGCTGAAAAACATCACAGGTGTGATTTTCTCAGACCTGACAGTCATCCTGGAGATTTTTCCGAGCCTGACAAAAATGGGAACCTATTTGCATTTTCATAGATTTTACAGCATCACAACAGTTTGCTGCGTTGCTATGGAAATGAGGTCTGAGGATGAAAACTGACACATGTGGCTGAATAAATGGAAAGTAAATGGGTATAGTGGGTTTATTACAATCGCCTGTTTTCACAGATTTAGCACAACACATCCATGGACTGACCTCAGTGGAGATCCCCGATTTAATGAACCTTGTCCTGTTTTACACCAACTGTTCAGAAGCCTGAGGTGTAGTTTTTGTCCAGGCGAGACTTGTTGCTGACATAATGGTGCAGCTGCTTCATGTGGACCTTGCTTTGTGGATTACCAGAAGTCTGGATTTATCTCTGATGTTGTAATAACATTACCCTGTGTGCTTCTGGATTAGGGCCTCTGGCGGGGAGCTGGTTTGTGAGGCAAGTTTTTGTAATAAACTCCTCTTTGTTGTGGTCGGTGACTTTTAGGGAGCAGTTTTTTTTTCGGTCGTGTTTGTCATAAAGCAGTGTGGCAGTCCCTGAAATCTATTAAAGTCTAGTAAAGCAAACACAGTCACAGTCGTGTTAAAGAAGCTTTGTGCCGTTGTGTCACTATTTGAGCTTCATAAACTGTACAATACAAGACACATTTAGTCTAAATTAGGGTTTCTGGACTGAAAAAAATTAGTGTGTATGTTTATGTATCATGTCATGGAATATGTGAGTGATGCAGAGGGTGAGCGTTGATGCTGCTGGTGAGTTTCTTCTTTTTTTTTGTTTCTGGCGTGGTGACAGACTGCTTCTACTCGGGATAAATGACTAACCGACCATCAGAGACACCTACTAACTGCCACAAACAACCCCATACTTGCTCTGCCACCACTCAGCTGCATTGCTCCGTGTAATCTTTGTGAAATGGCTGGTCTAAAACTGACACATCTCTAGGGACTTTTTTTTTCTATGAATAGAAGAATAAGTGTTGTCTCCTTGTTTCTGGTTTCTAGGCCAATTGTCAAGCATAGCGGCGAATGGAGCCGCTGATTAGCTGTGGGCCTTTAAGGAGGCCAGCTCTCTGATGGGTCTATTTTGTCATAATTAATTATCATCATGACACTGACATGCCTGTGGCCACAGTTTCCTGCTGTGCATGAAAAGGGTTTGAATGTATGGAGCTGTGCCTTATGAACATATATATTGTCTGATGACAGAAAAACATTGTCTAATAATGCATTCTACTATTTATGTCACTGCTGCAAATCACCGAGCAGAGAAGGAAATACAAATATATACCGTAGATTGTCATGGGGTTGTGCTTAAGAGTGTGATATTTCAAGCACAAGGCTCCTCCTAAGACTTCTGATAAACACCATCTACATACCCACAATCTATAAAACAAAACCCATATGTTATATCACTTGTTGTTTATTGGTGTTGGGGCTCCTGTAGACTGTGAATTTTCTGCAGTTTGATAGGTTCAGTGCAGCTGCAGTGTGCAACTTGGGTCTAATAAACTAAAATATGACGTGTATGCAGACTGTGCAATGGTAACTTTGAATCTCAGTACTGAAACTGAGTCTATGATGCGGGTAAATGTCCAAGAACAAAACATCATCAGTGCATGTCGTCTACCTTTGCTGCTATAGTTGTGAATAATGAAGCTAAGCTAATGATTGTGCTATTTATATATACATCTGTTACTGTGTTTTTTACCCACAATCAAAGATATTATTGTATTTTGTCATCTTTGGCATGGGATGGCCCAAAATTGCATATTTGATATCAATCTTTAGTCAAATAGTATCAGAAATACACAAAAATACACAGTCTGGACAGAAAAAGTCTCCACCTGGATTTAACTTAGCAAATAGGTAATAACTGATGCAATGAGTAGCTTCCCAATTCTTAAACAACCATCAGCTTGATAGGGAGCATAAAGATTGAACTGTGTTTCAATGGAAAAAGGTCATGTGGTCTGATGAGTCCAGACTGATACTGGTCCAGTACAGTACAAGCCTGTAGGGGCAGTGTTATGATCTGAGGTTGCTTCAGTTGGTCAGATCTAGGTTCAGCAATATCATTTGTCTAAAAAATGGTGGAAATCCATGCCAACAAAATATTAGACTGTTGGACTTTTTTGTTTAGTCAGGCTGCGTAGAAAGCCATCACCAAGCACACAGACTCCACCCAGGCAGCTAAATTCCCCACATATCATATCATCAACATATCGTCCCCAGCATCAGCTTCAGCGTCATGGAGATAATGATTCAGAGCAGTTTCCTGTTGTGCTCAGTCTCCATCAGCCCAAACCTGCCCTCTGAGCACAGGCACATATTAATCTAAATTATGCAAATGCACACAAATATGATCAAAATTATTATTTCAAAAATTAAATATGACAGAAAAGTGAACACTACCTTTCAGGCTCTAAATCTTGTCACTGTAAACGTATTTGGTTAATCAGAATAAAATCAGATCAGTTTTGACCAGGATATGATTTTTTTTTATTTTTTGTAAATTCATCCTACAGTAGCAAAGAGGATTTTTTTAGACCTTGACATTTGACCTAGAGCAGCTAAAATGGGATCATCAGGTTGACCGGCTAGACTGCTAAACAAAATAACAATGATAATAGTGAAGTAAAGTCCTTTCATCCACTGTTGCCCATTAAGTTGTAATAAAATATATTTGCCACTTCTCATGAAATGTTTGTCGACAGTCTGATTTATCTTTGATGGATAAGGTGTAACTGGGACTCGGATGTGTATAAATTGGATTAAAAAGAGGAATGTGTCTGAAATGAAATTATTCCAACTTTATGGTCAACAAATAAGACCTGTAATAGTTCATCCTCCATATTATATGCTTTATGTGAAATATACTTTCTTATACTTTCTTCTTGGTCAGCGCTGTTTAAGTAACTTGAAGATGAAGATGAAAAGCGTCAAGTGCAGCTAATCACATTCGTTCTGTCATTCGTTTGATGCCTCATGTTCTTTTACACGGCACAGATTCAAGCAGGAAATTTGCATGAAAGCAATACAAACAAACATAGAAGAGAGTGAATGTGACAGAAAACAGAGTAATTCTGAATTTGAGAAGGAGACATAACAAGTTGCTCCCTCATAAAAAATAGAAAACTGCTATCACATGGATGTGGTTTGGGTCTTAAAAGTCTGACACGGACCAGCAACCACAAATGGTGCGTCAGACCAGTTTCCCACAATAGAATCAAATGCCTACGTAATAGTCTTATCAAATAAGATAGAGAGAGGCATATTTGTTTTGTACTTTATCCGTATCTGTAACTTCAGATACTGACTTAGAGGGACGGTAGTAGCTCAAAAAATGAAAATCACTCAGTCATCTTTATTTTCTAGGTTTAGTTTGACATTTGGTTACATTTTAATTGAGTAATTGCTTTGAAGTGATTCATATTTACTTGATGTTTTTATTCATTATTTAACATAAATGTTCAGTTTAACAGTAATCTGATTACCAAAAATGTTGTCATCGATTAGGTTTTTCCTGCTCAGAACTTATTTTATTTTCCTAATATTTTCTAGGGGTGTAATGGTACAGAAAAATTTAGGTTTGGTATGTTTTTAGCTTATTAGCTTACCACCCGACAGGCATCCAGCGTCGTCATCGTCTGTCGTCGTCCGTTACAAAATTTTCAATCATCTTCTTCTCCGCAACTACTATTTTGATTAACTTCAAACTTGGTATACAGCTTCTTTATGATGATATCAACAAAATCTAGTGAAATTATTTGGATCCAAATCTGATTCTGGATTTGGTGCGACTTTTAAAAAATTCCCCCAGTATAAGAGATAGGAAGTGGATCGATGCAACAACTCCGTAAATATAAATGATATCAAGTTGCAATTTCTACAGTACAGCCCTGATGGGTAGATGAGCAAAACATAATGTCCACGTGCTGATCAGGATCTTCTTCTGGATCCGGGAACTGATGGAAAATTTAACATGGGCTCTTACGGGGAAAATATTTCAATCGTCTTTTTCTCCAAAACTAGTTCTGATTGACTTCAAACTTGGTATACAGCTTCTTTATGATGATATAAACACAATGTACTGAAATTATTTCCATCCGAATCTAATTCAGGATTTGGTGTGACTTTGAAAAATTTTTCCATTATATCAGATAGGAAGTGGATTGACACAATAAATCAGTAAGTATCAATGATATCAAGTTGGAATTAGAATTTTTTACAGATCTGATTGGAATATGAGCAAAACATGGGCTATTTCTGTAATATAATAAATACACAGAACTGGGTGATAATAAATGGCATCTGGATGCATTTCCCAAAGCTTTTAATTGGGCCAGTAAGCTACAGGGCCATTGGTCCTATTTTTGTTAAAGGGGTCTTCAGTTCGATGCATTTTCGATATGTTTTCGGTACAGTGAAGGAGACCAATTTCATTAAAAAAAAAAAAAAACTTTATTGAAGTAAAAAAGCAACATATTCTGAACAATTAAGTGTCACTCTACAGCTTAAGTTTTTATACTACTGTGTGGGTCTTAAATGTGTTTTGAAATTTGACGTGTTACCAGAAATATAACCAGTCCTCACGAAAACAATATCAGCACACTGCTCTTGTTTTGTCGACTTATCTCTCTCCATTGACGTAACTGACAGGGAATCCAAATCTGAAATGCTCTCAAATCAAAGACCTTACAGAAACTGGAGGGTCTTCCAACTCTGGCTTTGTACCTGTGATGCTGCCATGCTGGTTCACCTTCAGCATGTGTATGGTGCGTGGACCGTTTAAAGGTCCGTCTAGGATATCAAATATTGCACATTGGTTCTGCTTGTGGCCACCCTGCTCATACTGTGTGTGTTCTGCTTCAAGGTTCATGTGGAAACTTAAGGCGAGTGTTTGCGTTCTTCACATAGGCTTCATGTATTTGTTCAGTACACCTCTGTGTTGTACTGAATGCCCCTGAACTGAAAATGTTCGATACAAACGAGTGCACCGGTACACCCCTAATATTCTTCTTAATTTGCTAAGTGTTTAATTGAAAATTTGCACAAAAGTAAAAGAAGAAACAGTCAAATCAAATTATATATCATTGTCTTTTTAATACAACACAAACCTTCCCAATGTATTAACTTTATTTATGCTAATTATCATTGAATGTAAAGAAAATCTCTCATTATCTGTGTGTGAAATAACCTATAAATAACCCTTTTAACACTAATCTACTTTATAAGAGGTATTTCCAAAAACAGTGAATGTTTTTCAGCTCCCTCAAAGCTATTGCTATTATGTCAGTTTTTAATTATAATGGCCTGACTTAATTTTCTATTTATGTTTCTATATTTTTGTCATTACTATTTTTATAATTTGATGAATGCTGAAGTGACAGTTTACAAATATAAATAACCAGATGTGATTATGCACATTTTATTTGTGATTTAAACTTTACCATATCTTCACTTTATATAAGCTATTTATTCATTGAATGCACAGAAAATGTGTTATCTGTGCATACTGTGTGCTTCATAGTTAGTGTAGCACAGTGAAACAGGTCAGCCAAAAGGGAAATAATAAATCTTCCATTAGTCAAATTATAATCCCTCTGGAAAAATCAGGAGATTGTTTTTTTTTTTAGGATGCATTATCTGATCCGGCCTCAGATGGGACATGGCACAGTTTGTGTAGGTAGACGGGTCTGTCTGGGACCTGACATTAATAGAAAGTGTCTGTGTGAAAAGGTGATGAGGTCTGTCTGAGCGTCCTGGCCTCGGTCCAGAGGTTGGCACGACTTGCCGCCTCAGCAGGACTCAGAGCGGTGCCTGTCCACACTCACCGTTTAATTGCAGACTCATGAATATTTGAGGTCTCTCAAAGGAAGCCCAGACAGGCCTATCATTGTACCTGGATATCAACATCTGAGGTTTGGTGGTTAGCATGGCTCAAGAATTCAGCCTCTCCCTTTCCTAGAGTAAATGTAGGGCTACAAGAGGAAGTGCAGGCAGCTCTCATGGGCTTTGCCTCTGTATGTGTGTGTGTGTTAGTGGAGTACATGTATTTGCACTATTTCAGATACAATATATGAGTAACTCTGATTTATTACAGTCACAGGTGCGTAGTTACAGATTTCTTTTTTTTTTTCTGTGTAAGTCTGCATTATTTACACTGAACTCTTCATAGGACACTCACTGAAATACTCTGAAATTCAAAATTTCAACCTAAGTGTGTTATTTGAGGACATAACAAGATTTTATTGCTTTTGTGAAAATTTTCTTCTTTTTTTTTTATTATGTGGAAAATCAAGGTTAGTGAAATTACCATATTTGGTTCCTGACCCATAAATGGTGAAAAAAAAATCCAAGAAGTAAATATGAAAAATACAAGAAAAACACATGTAAGGTGGAAGGAAAATGTATTTTAGAACATTAGAACATCACTTTTAGAACATTAGACCAACATAAGTGCTGATCCAAACACCTGTCCACATCCACATTATCCCTTTGAACATCATTCCTTACATTAGTACCATTACTTCATGGTACCTAACAAAACAGGTACACTCACTGTTCATGCAGAGGTGGACCTTACAGACCCTGTAGACCACACTGGACCTGAGATTGTTGACTCACTGTAACTGTTGCTATCACTGTCTTGTAATGTATGCAGAAAGTACCAAAAATAGTCACTTGCCCGATAAAAGGTTAAACAAAAACCCCATTATTTGCAACAAAAGCTTATCTTTACCATGTGTATGAAATGTAAAGTAGTATTGGACGTGTAATCAAATCACCAGTGGATATCCGTAACTCTTTTTAATGCATTACAAATGGAAGTACATTTTGTTTATGTTGTACACAGGTCAGCCATAACATTATGACCACCAACAGAAGTGGTAATAATGTTATGTTAGTACATTGGCACATGTCAGTGGAATACATTAGGCAACAAGTGAATATTTAGCTCTCAAATTTGGCATGTTGGGAGTAGCAAAATAAGCAACATTTAGATCTGAGTAACTTTGACAAAATCCAAATCATGATCGTCAAATGACTGGGTCAGAGGATCTCCAAAACTGAAGATTTATTTGGATGATTCTGCCAGAAGTGGTGTAAAGAAAAACAATGAGATCGCAAACCAATCACACATCTGTAGGATGTACTAGACAGCTAATCTGTAGAGTTCCCATGTCACAACATCCAGGACTTCAGGGATCTGCTGATAATGCCTAAGTCTGGTGGAGTCCATGCCTCGAGTCAGGGCTGTTTTTGTGGAAAAAGGGGGACCTACATAATGTTAGGAGCGTGGCAATAATGATATGTTCCCACCAAGGTTCTAATAGTTTTGGATTTTTCATTATAGTTTAGTTTTATTTAGTTTTGACTTTTTTTTTTTCCTCTAATTCAGTTCATTTTAATTAGTTTTTAGAGCAGGTTTGCTAGTTTTTCTTAGTTTTTGTTATTTTCTAAATGCTTAGTTTTAGTTTAGTTTTAGTTTTGTCGTCTCTTTTCTCTTCTTCTCCGTCGTATTCAAATAAATCCCAGACAGGACTCTGCTGCTTTCTCCCAACTTTAGTCTTCATGTTTCCAGGTAGAGTGGGGACCAGAAGATGACTGGAAACCACAAGTGAACACAAGTGACGGACCGTCAAGTGTCTTATGGTGACAGCAGAGAACATTGCTTGAGGGAAATAAATCGATTTTATATCAATCTGACATTGACAAAGACGAAAACTAAGGAAATTTTATCCATAATTTTTATCCGTTTTAGTTTTGTAAACACACAATACAGTTTCAGTTATGTTTTTTTTTCTTTTAATTATAATTTTTATTCATTTCAGTTAACGAATATGTGTTTACAATTCTAGTTTTTGTCATTTTGTTAGTTTTCGTTAACGATAATTACCTTGGTTCCCACATATTCTCTACTTGATTGAGATCTGGTTATCTATCTCTTAGGTATAGTCTAACCACTGCAGACCAGGAACACGAAACAAGACCTGCAGTGTTGGAGATGCTCTGACCCAGTATTTAGAGATCACCATTTGGTCCTTGTCAAAGTTGCTCAGATCATTGCATTTACCCATTTTGCTGCTTCAAATACATCAGCTCCAAGGGCTAAATATTCACTTGTAATAAAACGATTTACATTATTACCACTTCATCTGTCAGTGGTCACAATGTCATGGCTGATCAAAGTGTATTTAATGCTCTGCTGCTGTTTAAATAATTAAAACACAATTGTTAAAAATATATCCATGAGCTGTTAAAATGAGGACGTAGTACATTTAGATACATCTCAAATCACTGAATCATTAACAGGTGAATTGTCGTCAAATCTTGAGGCCAGTGATGACCCGTGTCTACTATCAACACATGACACAATACAGTTACAATGGGAAACACATGACATGTTCACTATTATTTGTATTTTATCTTTTCTTTTTCACCGGTTTCATAAGAAAGAAGGTGAAAGCAGCCTTTTCTGGTGGTATTTCATCACACTGCATTTGTGTTTACTTACATAAATGCTAATATACATTGACACTGACTCCTGGTTCAGTTTACTTTAGGTTATTGTGTGATTTCTTCATTCATAAACACTGTTGAAATAATCCAAAGCAGTTACAATACAATACTCATGACAAAGGACCACAATGTTATTATGCAAAGCAGCCTCTGTTTGCCAGGATGAAAATCTGCTTTCCTCACCCAGGCAGCAGATCTAATTAACAAACAAACCAGAGATCAGCCCATTGACAACTGATGTGCAGTGGATTTTCCATGAATTAGCCTATTTCTTTCCAGTATACCTACATGAATGTTTCTCAAAAACTGTCAATCGTATGACACCCTTAGATTCATTCCACCTTAGGAATAGAATGAATTCTACATTCATTAAGGGTTTTTTCTACAGACATAAGATACAGAACCAGAGATGAGAAAACAGAAAAAATCTACTATGATATCTCAGCCACTTTGGAGAGAAAAGATATTTAAGAATCATGACCAAAAGTTTTGACACAGAAATGTTATTTTAACAAGTTTTTTTTGGATGTTTTTTCACATTGTTGTGGACTTTCATTGGCAAATAAATTACATTTAAGCAAAGAGTTCCTTTGTTTTGCTGCCCAAACTTCTGGCCACGACTATAGTTCTGGTTTTGACTTTGGTCTACTCATTGGCCTCATGTGTTTAAAATGTGTTATTGGTTTAACGGAATATCGCACAATTTGGCACAAAATTTCACTTGGGCTCAATGATGAACTGAAGTTATTTTGGTAGCCAAAGCTCAAAGGTCACTTTGACATAAAGTCTGTCAATTGTTATGAATTTAATATCTCACAAAGGAATTTAGGGAATTTCTTTGATCTAAGACTTAAGTTGGACTCAGGGTTGAACCACTTTTAATTGCTAGTAAATGAACAGATAGTGCTGCATCCGATTAAACTTATAGTTGTCTTCTGGAAATTATCCTTTTAAAAGGGGATCTTTATTGCGTATTATTCTAATCTTTTAAATGGTTGTTTTCTAATTTGGCATTATGTGTTGAGGTCATCTTTGAGCAGATTGGTTTAGTGTTGAGGCTGTTAAAGACCCAGTGCTACTTTTGTGGTCATTCCCAAAGGGTTTTTTCTCTCAAATGAACCTTTGTTAAGTGGTTTATCATCATTTATTATAATATTATCCTTTGTATTTTATGTTTTTTTTTCAGTGAAAATTATGTATTTTCCCATATTTAATTTACTGATCATGTCAGTTTTCATAAAAAGCTCAGATTAAAGTTGACTGTTATTATATCAGAAACAGAGAAAACTGAAGAAAAAGTTACTTTTACAGCAAAGATGTCAGTAACTGATAGAGGTATAATGGTGCACTGGTCTGTACCGAATCATTTTGGTTTGGGGCCTTTGATACAATATGGAGGTGTACCAAACAAATACATGTAGCCTATGTGAAGAACGCAAACACTCTGGAAGCAGGGTGGACACAAGCAGAACCCACGTGCAGGGTTTCCTCTATTTATGTTCAGCAGCAATGAATTTTCAGCAACGCTGCAAAATAAACCAAAACATGACAACAGACAGTATGACAGAAGCAGTGTTGGACATTCGAAGCATGTTGTTTCACTTTCGGTTTTCGGTATGTTGCAGCTTTGTGGCACAAAAGAGTCCACAGGTTCCTTTATAGAAAAAAAGTTTTTATTTTTTTAACTCAAGTTGGCAAAATCAAGTGAACCTGCTCCCCTTCTCCTTCACTGTGTTTCTGCTGTGGTGTTACTGTGAGGTCACATTCACAGCCCTCCGGGAATAGTGTGAGGCCTTCAAAAACACTCAGTAAATTACAGTGTTTGCCATAAACAAACATTGAACATTCAAAAATACAAAAATACATAATGTGGGGTGCCTGTTAAGGCACAAATGACAGGTAGTTACAGAGTGCCCCCCCCTTCACTGGTCTCCTTCACTGTACCAAAAATGTATCGAACTGAAAACCCTTGTACTGAAAACTTACCAAACCTAAATTTTTCTGTACCATTACACCCCTAGTAACTGAATATAAAAACAAGTGTCTCCATCCACTGTCATTGATCCAACTCCATGGGTTTTACTAGTGAATCAATGTTGTAGTAGATGACAGTGTTTCCATGTTCACTACAGAGCCTCTTAAAATCCAAATGGGTCATATCTGATGAGCATGAAAAGATGACAAACTTTATTTTACACCAATTATTTACATGTATTGATAGGATTTAGTGGATCAACAGATATTAAACAGTTTAGTTCAGTAGATGCTTTTGGTTGATGGTGGATGTTTTGGTCTTTGTGGGTTAAAGTGGTGATCATATAGATCCAACATGATGCATAAATGCACACTTGTCAGTTACACAACAACAAAAAACACCAGCAAACTGTACAGACCTATGGAAGACACCTCCTCATGCAATAAGAATGTAAGACAAGTAATCTTAAGTATGTAGACCACATTGGACATTACGTTTAAGTGGATGTACCCTGAAGTCTGCAGTGAAATACATTTTTAATCCCACCCTCCCACCACTGTGTGTAAGACACCTGTTCCTCTGTGCAGTGTACTGGGTAAAGTGGTCCAAAGCTGGCAGGCCATCAGTACACCAGGCCAGCTGCTCTCACAGTAAAAACCATGAATAGCCTTTTTGTTCCTGTCTATCTGAAAACAGAACAAAACCACTTGTGAAGAAACTGCACAGGACCGCTCACACTACGTTTCCCTGTTATCCGCCCCTCTCTATTGACACACTAACACTCACACTCCCATAGATAAACCTTAATAGAAAAAATCTGTGGTATGTTTATGAGCCTACAGGCCTCCCCGGGCTCGGTGATCCTCCCTCGTGCTCGGCCTCAGCCCTCCGGTCCTGCAGTCTCAGCTCCCCTCCCTGGTCCCACTCAAAGGGCCCTCTGTGCTGCTGGCTGGCAGGCCAAGTGTTTATGGAATGTCTCAGCTGCTTGATGGGTGTGGGGGGAAACGGCTAATGAAACGTAAAGTGTTGTATGAGTTCACCTCCCTCACCCATGGAGCTTGTTGTGTCACTGGCCGGCAGAGTTTGTTTTAGACGTGTTCTCTCCGGAAAGTGAGTGTCTGAGGTATGTAATGTACCAGACGAGAGGAGGTGAAAAGGAAAACCCTACATTTACCTGTTTTCAGTCCGTAAAGTCGCAAGTTTGAAATAACAAAGCAGGATGAACAAAACTGGAAGCCAAGGCATTCTAATTCCAGTGCCTTGTACAGGTCAGACCCCAAAAAACCCTGCACTTCTATAATCCAGCTCATTAGTGTTTCTTTATTAAACCCTTTTCTCACTTCACTTTTTTGTTTTTCATTACTCTTCTCTCTCTCTCCTCTTATTTCCTGTGTATTTTATTCCACCTTTAATGTGTAAATTGGTTTAACTCCTTATTTGAGCTCGTTTCCTTGTTATATGAAGGCGTGATTGACACTATCAGGAAGGAAGCACCTCTGCCACCTTCTGAACCAGGAAGAAAACCCTGAAAATACCTTGAATGCAATAATATTATAACCTGTGTTGCCGGGCAGATTATATCTGAGTGAGTCACATTAACGCCCATCAGGTGAGGTCTGTTCAGTAATATTTAATTTATCCAGACATGCAGATGAATAATTGATCTTACCTGGGTGTCTGGGATAATTCATGTCACATTAAGGTGTTCATCTGCCTTTAGTAAAACATGTCAGCAGTTATCAGAGTGTAACATGGAACAGAAATCAGTTATTGAAAACAGAATAATGCATTTGCTTTGACCAAATTAAGCGAAATGAATGCTTTGCTGTTTAGACATGCTGCACTTCAGTGAATCCAAAGTGTGCCTAAACTTATTGTGTTTATTTTCACATGCTGAAATGCTTACTGGGCTTTGATTCTTTCTGTTATGCAGCATTATAAGCAGTAGCCCGTCTGACCACCCTAAGCTATTTTGACACACTCTGATTAGTAGGTGTGTTTGGTTGAGCGGCCCAATTCTGACCTCCGCTGCTCAATGACTGGCACTAATTTTAGGCTGCCCTACAGCAGATCAGACGTGAGTGCTGGTGGGCCTCTGTGCCTGCAGTGGCCCTGTGGTTTGAAGGGCCTCCTCCTCCAACAGACACTTCAGATGGCCCAGGATGTGATGATGACGTGTTGGATAGTGTGTTTAGGGTTTGTAAAAACACACAGCTCATGTTGCTAAACTTGCCGTAGTTACACTGTGAGGTTAAAGGAGCTTTTCACCAAATCTGACATGTCAAAATCAATTCACAAACCACTGGGAAGACTGTGCAGACCGTGAAAACAAGTGCATTTCCTGTGATTCTGGACAGCAGTTTTCAGGTCTTAAAAATAGCCAGTTTGAGGGCCGTCGCTCAAACCAGAGCTTAGCTTTTCAATGGTCAAGGAACCGACTCTCAGCCAGGAAAACTGGACCAAGGCACTAGCACTTTGTTGGTCTAGAACCAAGAACCACTGACATCAGGGATGGTGTGGATGTGACCAGTGAGAAAAAAACAGAGCTAATGTAGTGTCCAATTGGCTTAATTCAAAGAAGACGTTTGGATGTTAAGTTAAAACAGCAGTGGTGGAAAACAGAGACATATAAAGACATATACGATGATGTAATATCATGACTCCAGAGTTAATGGAAAATGTTCATAGAAGGTTTGAACGTTTGAATGGTAACTATAGCCCCAGCCCAGAACTAGCAGTGAGTTCACATGGGTGGAAAGGGGATTATTAGTGATGATCTGAGGGTTATCCTGAGCTTGAGAGACAGTTTTTGCCCTAAAAAGCCCAAATCTGTGCTTCAGTCTTCGTATTATCACAGTGTAATTTTCACAATACAACTATTCAGCTTTATTTGAGGAACTGCAAGACAATCATCTACGATACTTTATGATTTCTGTGTGACAAAATGAGATAAAATACCCCATGAAAAGACAAAAAGCATCATGTTTGTATTTATTCAATGCAATGTGGTGTCAGTTTCACAGAATTTGGCAACTAATGCCGCATTTCCGCTATGTGGAACCGGCTCAACTTGACTCAGCTTGACTCGACTCGGGTACCAGGCACTATTCCTGGAGACCGTTTCCATTGCAGGATACTACTGACTTTAGAGTACCAGGACGTCACAGCAATGCGGCGCGTTATTTCTAAGTCATCTGCTCAGAGAGTTGCTGATAAACTCGCTCGTTGCATGTTGTCTCGTCAAGCTCATGCTGAATTTTTATGTCGGCCACAAAGACTGAATCTCCTTGACCGACCATGGTGTAGTTTTCGGGCTGTCATCATGTGGATTAACCTACCGCTATATTTACTGTAAACTTCCACATCTGTTTTCGGAAAACACCGGGTCACAGAGACAACTCTCTGACCAATCAGTGGCCTGCAGTGCTAACACGTCACGTTTTAGTATCTGTTCTCCAGTCTTGGAACCTTGGCTGAGGTGATACCAAAAAACTAGTACCGGGTACCAGACTCCAGGTCTTTTTTTGTGATGGAAACGCAAAAAAGGTTGAGTCGAGTTGAGTCGAGCTGGTACCATGTAGTGGAAACGCGGCATAAGATTGGACCCTGGAACTTCTGTATCAATGCCTGCCATGAGATTTTAATTAAAATATCGATACTTGGCACTAGTGTATTGATAACTTATCACAAGAGAAAGTCCTATAATATATTCCTGTATCAGTGTTTTTGCTCCACCCCTGATGTACAACCTGATTGAAGTGTAATGTTTGGAGTATATAATTGCAGAAGAGATGTGTGCTAGCTTACTTTGAGTTTTCTGGCTTCCTCTGACATGATGGTTGATCCTCAGTCATGGAGTTAAAACAAACCATGTGCTGCTGTCAGGATAAGAGCTGATCAACTTAACATGATCAGCTGTGACGGTCAGAAAGCCCCTCGTCAGATGTGGTGTGATTCATGTCGACTCTTTGTAGTCTGAAACATTAAACGCCTAATCTAAATCTCCATGAAGCGAGTGAAGCGATGTACAGCGGCCTCAGTCCAGAGTCTCCCTACATTCAACTCCCCCACGTTTGCCTTCACTGTTTCCCCGGCGACCACACAGTCCAGAGGAGAATCTATTTACTGGAGCCATGAAGTGCTGCTAAGCTTTTAACAACATCTCACATTGGATTCCTCTGCTGTTTTCTTCCCTCAGAGGTGCAACTTCTCACTTCAGATCTATACAAGCATTACAGAGGCGACAGGAAAGCTGTCCTTCATTGCACCTTTCTCTCTCCGGTAAATTATAGATGTTTCAATCTCATTTCCGAGCCTTTCTGCATTGGGTCGATCAACACATTTGCTATGCTGGTGCTTATTTTTGGCAGCGTGTGATCTAAATTCTGTCCATCAGCTGAGTGGTCTTTGAGTATCAATATAGTCACAGTGGGAGGCAATAAGTTCACTCTGATTCTCTCTTTGTCAGACACTCAGAGTGGGAGTCAGAGCCCACTGGGTTATATAAACACACTGATCAGTGATCAGACACTGCCCCGGACTGGGCAGCATTTAGCCTACCCCTAATGGTGAAATGGGGAATTATGGATGTCACTATTCTAGATCCATCTGTTTTAGGTCTAAATCAATAAACCTTTCTTATTTTTGGGAGGTTTTCCCATCAGTTGATAGATATACCTGCCCATCTTTTGCTATTTTTAAATGTCCTGCTGTGAATTGAAATGATTCTGGTGCCAAGGTCATGTGGTGTAATTTACAAATAAGGCAAAAACAGGATCAATAGTCAACATCCAGAATAGATAAAACCCATAAACACATTACAAAAGACTAAAATGCAGAGTACCAAAAATCCTCTTGTTTACATGCACCATATTCACATTGAACATTTTTCTGTGTGTTGTTTGTGGTTTTGTCTCATTTTTTGACATAGACTCGTCTAAATAAATATAGGCACATCTAAAAATGTGTATTTCATTCTGGGCATTGAATAAAATGTCAGGTGAATGAAAGTCCTCATGGTAATGTGTGTAGTATAGACACACTGCCAACTTTGTGCTATATCTCCATTGTATGAAAAGTGCTATATAAATAAAGACTGACTGATTGATAGATGTTAAGGAACTTGCAGTGGGTACTGAGACACACAGAATGGAAGAAATTGAGTCATTTATCCTTTTTTAAAGCAAGGAGGAACCTTGCATTGTCTGAATGGTCCAAAAAAAATCCACTATATGGATAAAAATATTCACATATAACATCACACAGAGGTAAAATGCAACAAACACATTAAAGCAGTTGTAAAATTAATCCATATCGTGTACTATATGGATGAAAATATACAGCTTGTAGGACTTCCCATTTCCATTGGTTTGAAATATTATCATGATAAAAATGTTCATGTCAGATGTTGTCAATTATTAGCACAATAAATTTCAAATCAATATTTCTTTTTAAGTTTAAAGTCTAATTTTTTTCTCCTGGCTGAGAACTAAAGAAATAAGATTGTTACTTGTGGCCTAAAATGTTTATGATCAGAACATGACAAATATTTAGGAAAACTATAAAGAATATAAACAAAATTAATCCCAAAGACGAGTTAAGATGAAGGTATTTATCACAATATAAATTTGTATTATGACATTTGTCATGCCCCTATTAGAAATGAAACACCTGAATTCAATGTATCCCAATACTTAAGTCCATATATTGTAGTTAAATCAACACAATATCATTCTGACTCTGTTGGGCCTTCTGTGTATGTCCATGTACAAAAAAAAATTTCATCCCGATGTCATGTCAAAACGTATACAAGCATTTTAACAATCAGATGAAGCCTTGGAGTAACTGATGATGATTTCGTGTTGATTTTTGAGCCTTGTTTGCTGAAATGTTAACACACATCTTTCACATTTTTCACATATTCCTTTTTCAAGATCCAGAGGAAGTTCCTGTTTTTCTTGTTTGTGTTCATACTCGATGAATTTACAACAGAAAAAAAGCTGTATGTTTATTTCTGATCGTGCATGTCTGAGTCTGTGCACATCTGTCGCTCTGTCTCTGCCTGTTTATCGCTCAGCGGTTCATCTCTATGGATTAGGATTAGGGCTGTGAGTGTGTCTTTGCATTGTCATCAATAGGACATCCTGCATGTATTAAACAGCTGTAATGGCCTGCTGAGCATGGGTTTGTTTGCATGTTGAAGGAAGGAAGAGTGTCTCATGATGACTGATTACCCTCCAGAAAAGGGACTGGAGAGTTTGGAACTGGCTGTTTGGCCGACTCCTTATATATCCTTGAGTCCTATTTTTAGTTTGTGTGCTCAGTTTGGTTGTGTGGGAAAGAAAAAAAACGCCTCACATCCTGTATTAAAAGGTGATTCCAGTCAAATCTTTTTTTATGATCTGAAGTAATCTGACATCTATAAGACCTTATGGCTTGTGGGAATAAACTCAGATGAAAATTCTTGAAAAACATTGACTTACAGAGTTCAGATTCAGTCCAAAGCAGAATCTGCTTCCCTCTGATCCGACACCGCAGCTGTTGGCAGCAGCAATCTTATGTAATGTCATTACAATGTATTTATTACAGCTTCATTGCACAGTTGAAACCATTTTAAGCTGCAGCTCATCGGTTGCGGGACAGGGATGACAGCCAAGACTGTAATATTGTGTATTTAGTAAATTAACAGTTATTCATTACAGCAGAGGAGAAACATGGATGAATGTAATCTGTCAGCTACAGGCTTTAATGGGACGACAGTATCATCACTAGTGAATATATAATAAAACCTGACTCATTAGCCAGACTGATTCTGATTCATTAATACAATGAATAGAAGGGGATTTGTTTGATTAGATTGTTAACAGGCTACAATGGCAACACCAAGACTGTCACCATGTTAATACTCTATAAATATATAGAGTTTAACCCGTAAAGACTCAGTACTGCTTTTATGGCAGTTCCCAAATGAATTTTTCCTCAATATTTAACTTTTCTTAAGTCATTTAACACCATGTTATATTATCATATTTATGTCATATTGTCATATTATCTTATTTATTTTGCATTTTTTCACTGAAAATCTGGTATTTTCCTGTTTTTAATTTCCTGATGATGTAGATGTTCATAAAAGCTCAGATTAAAGTTGAGGGTTATTATATCAAAAACAGAGAAAACTGAAGAAAAAGTGACTTTTTCAGTCAAATCTATCATGAACTGAACATAAAACTTAGTGTCTCCATCCACTGTCCTTGATCCAACTCCATGGGTTTTACTGGTGAATCAATGTTGTAGAAAATGACAGTGTTTCTATGTTCACTATGGAGCCTCTGAACATCCAAATGGGTCATGTCCGATGACCATGAAAAGATGACAAACTGCATTTTACACCAATCATTGACATGTACTGATAGGATTAGTGCAGGGATGTCCACATCTGGTCTTTGAGGGTCAGTATCCTGCATGTGTTATTGTGATATTTCCCTCCTCTAGCACACCTGAAAGCCATTACATCATTATCAGGCTTCTGCAAAGCTTGATGATGAGCTGATCATTAATTGATCCAGGTGTGCTGGAAGAGGGAAATATCTAAAACATGCAGGATACCGGCTCTCGAGGACTGGATTTGGGCACCCCTGGGTTAGTGGATCAACCGGTATTAAACATTTTATATCAGTAGATGCTTTTGGTCGCCAGTCGCTGTTTGGGTCTTTATGGGTTAATGGAATTAAAATGATGCAGAACTTATCAGACAGCGCTAATCATGTTGTGACTTTTTTTGGCAAAGATAAAGTATAAGTAATGTGTGTTTGGATTTATTATAATATCATGATGCATATGCAATTGCAATTAATTTATTTCTGAGTAAAAGATACAAGACATTTCATTAGTGATTTATGTTAAAAGTGGAGTTAAAATAAGCAATAGTGAATGTTAAGATTATTTGCATTAAGATAACTACGTTTCCCATGAGGCTTAGCATTACCCATGAAGCTTAGGAATTTCCACGGAAGTAAGTTAATGTATGGCATGAGTTGTGAAAGTTGTATGTGTGTTTTTTAAGTTGCTGCAGAAAAAAGGAATGCGTCTTTTTAAACCCAGAGTGTCTCTTCCTTATTTTTGGACGTAATTTGGATAATTACAACAAATCACTGCAATACTTCCTCCTACACTGTTAACTTTATGCCCTCACTATATTGTCTAATAGTCTAATTGTGCGTTCACCTTATTAAGAAGAAAACACATTTATTGGCACAGGATTTTTGGAATATATATACTGCCTTATTATTGCCACGGGAGCGAAAATCAAGGGGGGAAATACCAAAATTTAGTAAGTACCTCTTCAGTGTTTTCCTCTCAATCCAAATAAATAGAATATTACAATAGTGATACTATAGAATAAACACTGTATAAAGATGGATGAACCTGATACTGTTTCATGTTATTGAAAAATGAAGCCACTTCAAGCTCCTGCATTGAGACACAGAGTTGAGCTTTAACATCATGTCCAGGATGTGTCTGATGGATTTTGACTAGACATTGGTAATTCCAGCAGTCAATCATATATTTAACCTTCCTATCTGTCTGAAAATGCCTGTTATTAGCCACAGTATGGATCAGGGGGCAGATTTACTACTGAAAACACAGGTAAAGACTAGATGCAGAAGTCTCATGTCCTCTAAGTCGACCTAAATTACATTACGCTCAAGGTATTGATAGAATTTTGGCCCATTGATGCTAGAAAGCTAACAGGTGCTGCAGGTTTGATCAACATTGAACAGGGCAAATGTGACATTATGTATTAACATAACTTCTTTTATACAAATGAATGGAGACAATTAGCATAATTGTGATTTTCTCAAATAATTCCTATACAGCCATTGGATACTGCCAAAGATTGTGGCAGTGACACTGCAAAAATCTAATTCATTTGTCAAGTCTGTCATTCTTCTGCTATGAAAATAATAGGGTCAAAACACAGTAATGTCCCGTCAGAGAGGGAACTTTAATTGACTACCATTCCAACATTTATTTCAGTATAAAGTAGTTACTTGTTTTGGATAATCCCCTATGGTCCAACTAAAACAAAAATGAAGTTAAAAGTAAAAATGTGGGTCATTTAGCAACACTAATCTGTCAGATTGTCTCTAAAATGTCCCGTCAGAGAGATTTTGAATACCGTGTTTTGACCCAGTAACAGACCCCATAGTCAGGACATTGCACTACCCACTTTACTTAAAAAGACTTAACATAATAGTCATCACTGTCACCTGTATATTCTGCATGTTTGACACTGGACTCACTTTTGTGTGTGTATACGTGTATGCTGTTTTTTTTTTTTTTTTTACTTGACTGTTTTTATACCTACATTGTCTTTTTACTGCTGTTTATTGTTTTATTTTTATTCTTGACTGGTTGCAATTGATGTGTGTATTTTACTTGAGCACCTTACAGAACGTAAATCTAAATTTTGTTGCACTGTACAATGGTATTTTGCAATGACAACCAAGCTTATTCTATTCTATTCTATTCTATTCTATTCTATTCTATTCCTCATAAAAATGTGGAAATCAATCTAAAGAAACAGAAGCAGCAAAACTTGCAGAAACTGAATTTACATCACCGACAGAACCTTTGGCCATGAAAGGCCTACGCATGTTTATTTATTTATTTATTTATTTATTTATTGAAAGCCTCATACAGATGTGCTTTATTCAAAATTTCTCGAAGCAGTACTGTTCTTCTACAAAAGCCAAACCAACTAAGGGCACTTTCACACCTACCTCCTTTGGCTCAGACTTTCAGAATTTTCAAGTTTGATTTGGACAAAACACGTGTAAAACACTACCCACACAATAATATTCGGTCCAACTCATAGAGATCTCTCACTTCAGATCAAACCAAACCATGTTGTGGTAATACAATGAACTTTCAGCCAGTTTTATTATATTTGAGTTATGACAGTTTAATGAGACAAAAGGTTTCTGCGTTACTGCACAGTGAAGTGGTGAGGCTCTGTAAAACCCTAAACTGCTGGAATGTAAATATGATAGCCGTGACCGTTGTAAAAGTGGGAGCTGTTTGTGAAAAGATGACCTTGTGCAGAAAGCCTGTTTCCGCTCCGAAGCAGATGAATTGCTGAATTTTCCGGACAGACCTGCCCGGACACTTCCTTAGCCGTGGTCCGTGTGATCCCTACATCAGCGTCGCTCACTGAGGCTCTATTGTGATGTCCACTTTCTCACAAGTCTGCACCAGAATGAGCCCTTGTATGTGTGATAGTCAGCCTGTTAAACTCACAAAACTGCCTGGTATTAACAGAGCAGAATGCAAGTTACATCCTCAGTATTGCAGAATAGAATAGAATAGAATAGAATAGAATAGAATGGGCTTTATTGTCATTACACCAGTTGTGCAACGAAATTGCAGGTGGTCTCTGCCAGCGACAATGCACTTACATCTAAATGGTCATAAACATATCTCTCCACTATGCACTTTTCTGATATGTATCCACCTCCATGTTAGAGAAAAATTACATGTTACTTTGCACATTACAATTTATTTTTGCACCTTACTGTTTGATCCTGTTTGTCCACATTTTCTGCAGTTCTTTTTTATTCTTTGATTTATTTTGTATAGTGTTTATTCTTGTATTCTATTTTTATGTTCTATTTATACCCTTGGCCCTCGCTGCAGAGTATTGTCATCATTTTGTCGTCTGTCTGTCTATCTGTATGGATAAAAACTTTGGTGTAGACTGAAGGCAGAGGGTTTTCAAGTGCAGACACGTTATGTTTACTGTTTTTAATGCTGCTGCACTACAATTTCCCTTTTTGCGATCTATCTATCTATCTATCTATCTATCTATCTATCTATCTATCTATCTATCTATCTATCTATCTATCTATCTATCTATCTATCTATCTATCTATCTATCTATCTATCTATCTATCTATCTATCTATCTATCTATCTATCTATCTATCTATCTATCTATCTGTCTATCCATCTATCTATCTATCTAATCGAAATATGTACAAATTAGAGGTATCTGCATGAAAAGGTAAAATAAAAAATATATAAAAGTAGTATAAAATGTGCAATTGTAACAGTGTACATACATGTAATGGTGTAATCCTGTGTTTTCTAAGATGTGACTGTTTGGTTTTTGCTGTGGAAGGAGGTAGGTTGTGCATTGTGGGCTGATGCCTGAGAGAGAGAGAGAGAGAGAGAGAGAGAGAGAGAGGATCTGTTATTCATCCAGTGTCTATAATCTGACTGGAACACAGAGTGGCCTTTCACATGGACTTCCCCTGTGCTCTGAAGCTGTTTGGCCTGTGGTTGCCTCTTCCTCTGCCAGTCAATACAGCTCCCTGCGCCTCAGTGTTTGTTTGAGTCTTTTGTCGCAGCCTCTGTGGATGTCACTCCGCCCGTCGTCCAGGCCTCTCCAGGGTGACTCCGCACTCTCCTCCCCCAGTTTCCGGAATCCTCTCTTTCCTGTTTTGCAGCCTCTTATGAACATACCTCTCTCCACACTGCTAGACATGTTTTTTTTTTTGTTTTTATATTCTTGGTGTTAAAGATCCTCTGCCGGCTGCCACATCTGTGACGATGATAATGATGATAATGACGATGACGGGTGCCAGTGAGTCAGGGGTGGCTGACGGTAATTACAGGATGCAGAGCTTGTTGATTCTCATCCTCCGGGTGTCCAAAATGTTTGAAATCACAGGGATGAGCGCATGTAACATATACTTCTGAGTTGTTACACTTGTTTTTCTGGCACATGTTTGCTGTTAGTGTGTTGTAAAATGTCTCATAATGAGCATTTGTGTTGTTTAGTCAGAGGAGTCTTTCATACACACATTCTTTACTCAAGTCCTTATACGTATACAAAAATAGTTTAGTAATGTTAGAAGTATTCATATATGTTTAAAGGGGTCATATTTTACAAAACCCACTTTTATGAGTCTTTGGTACATTTATTTGTGTATTTGGACCCTAGTAGTTCATAAAGTTTGAATTTGAACCCTCCAGGTGCTGCAAAGCTATCTTTATATTCATTTTGGCAAAAATCAAGTGGATTTCTACAACCTGTTTTAATTTCTTCTTAATTTGTTACATCTATCACTAGTTATGTCACAACATTTGCACATATAAGGTCAAGACTTCCGACAAACATTTCTCCAAGTACGACATAATTGTTTGTCACCAGCAGCGGTTGTAGTCCATACTGAAAATATGTCCAAACTTTGAGCGGATGACCTAAAATGTTCAGTTGTTGGTTGAATGGAACAGAGCAGCACAGGCAACAACCTGGAGGGAGTGGGGTATGAAGTGGCTTATTTGCATTTAAAGGGCCAGCGCTCAAAACAACCTGTCTTGTGTCATTACTCAGAAATAGGGTTGAAGATGGACCTGTGGAGTTGAATTAATGAAGAATTCAGACCCAAGCATAGCATTTACAGTTTATGTAGACCACAGGGACATGTTTTAAAATGCATAATTCCATTAAAAAAGCAAAATATTACTCCTTTAAAGTAAGAAGTCCAGGATCTGAAATGTACTATAAAAAAGTATACCTTATAGGAGCTGTATGTAGTATTTAAAATATTCAAACATGACTTAAAAGTATCATTAGAGTGTTTATGATAGAGAGTCCTGAAGTTCTGCCAAAGATGTCAGTGTATTGGATTGTAGAGAATATATTTACACCGATGGACTGGGTGATTTATGTGACCACTAGAGGGAGTAGTGAGTCACTCTGTTGGTCTCCCGCAGTGAGCTAAACGAACACCACTTGGCGTTTGACTAAAACATTAGAAAGTGACCAGATTGGATGAGAACTGCAAAGAAACAACTTTTACAGTTAAAGAAAGAGATAACGTGATAAAAGTTAGAAGCACTGTTGTTGTTTTCTCCACTGGACACAGCTGTAAATGAAAAGAATGGAGTTTGATACTGAAATGGCAGCTTTTCTTCTACACGGATGAGTTCTATTATAACGCTTACAAAGGTATACAGTTATGATGTGATGTTATTATCTTTGCTAAATTGCTGTTTGTTGATTCATCGTTCAGAGTTCTGACCTTGTTTGTTCAATTTCAAACAGATCTTTAGTTCAGCTACTGACAACAAACCGTACAGAAAACAGAGGTGATTTGTGGTTTTACTGTGGCTGTTTTCAGTCTAAAAACAGAGCTAAGCTAACAGAGCTATAATGTAAACTATCAGCAACACAGCATGTAAAGATTACACTGGTCAACAACAAATTTATTGTTTAAGTTTTTTGAGCTGATTTAGGATAATTTTGGTGTGCTGAATCCAAAAATCATATTAATTTTGCTCAATCAGGTCAACTTTCTGAACTATGCTACATATTGGCTTTTTAACATTTTTGCTTACATTTATGGGCATTTTCACATCATATGATACAAAATTCTTTCATATTTCTTGCAATAAACGAGTTCTGAAGATTTTACTTTTGCCAATTTATGATTAATGTTTTTTTTAATATTACAGGTGAATGAAATGGCTTCGACTAGAAGATCTTGCAAAAATAAGCCTGATGTATTCTGCTACATCTGTGGTGAATACACCATTGTACCTAACAGGAATCAAGTCACAAGTTTCATAAAGTGTGCTTACCAATCTTATTTGGTATTAATTATTATATTTTGTGAGAAGATCAAATTTTTCAAAATCAAATTAGCAAGAAAACCTGACCTGATTGAGAAAAACAGATGTCATTTTTGGATTTAGCGGTGCAAAATGGTCCTAATTCAATTGAAAAAGCCTAGACAACTTGCAAAAAACATTTTTTTGGAACCCAGTGTTATTTATTATTTTGACCAACTGTCAAACTAATCAGCTCTGAGTGTTAGTCTGAAAAAGAAAACTTGATGATCCCATATTACAGATGTGTGTAAATAATGAGCTTTATACTTTGTTTAGTGAGTGATACAGTCTGTGGATACATATCATTAGTTTGTTGGTGGTTGTGGTTGTTCTAAGTGTGTTCTGTATGAGACTTCTCCATGCTGCTCAGTGTGTGGAATATCAGTACCACACAGAACCACTTTAAATGACATTTCTACACACAAGTACTTGCTCTTAGTAGCTTTCCCCTCTGTGTGTACTGATGTAATGCTTTTCTTGTCCCATTCTTTGTTGTGTTGAAAACACGTCATTCCTGCTGTAAAGGAGATGTTCAGTGCCACAGGGCTGACATGAGCTGAGCACGTGAGTTGTCCATGCACTTCCCCAGGCTTATCCACTCGGCTGGCACGATTGCCCACTGGCTGGCGCAGACGGAGTAGTAGATTTGTGTAGGTCACAGTTTCATGAAGGTTAAAAGAGGATTTGATATAAAGACAAATAACAGCGAGGGGTGACTGCTGAGTGTTTTTAGCTGTTGTGCTGTTGATATGACGGCTCAGTGCATTCGCTGTGTGTTTGGAGGGTCCATTAGGTGCAGTTATACATAGGCACAAGGGTTTTCAACGTGATGATTTTTCTACAATTTTTACATGTTAACATTTAAGATCTCCAGATTTTTTTTCTTTCATTTGATCTACCGGCTGCAGCCTTAAAAATGTCATCTGATACAACTGTGATTTATATTATATAGTAATGTAAAGTAGTTATAGTAACTATTAGCCTGTATTTTGAGTTTTTGTAAATATGGTGTTATATTCTATAGCCTCAGATCTCGGCTGAGGTTCCTGTATCAATGCAGAAATTGTTGGTTTTTTCATCCCTGACACACAAACATAGACCACACTGAACTACAGATGTCATCCGTTAGATTTCACTTGGTTTACATTTGCAAAATCCTGATTCACACACAGTCATTAGTGGTAACAGTAGTCTGCACAGCATCATTCAGGAGAAAAAAAATACTAGTATTATGTTACTGTTACCTTAAACTAACATTTGACTGTTTTCGGTCACTTGAGTGAAGCATAAGAAAGTGTAATTTAAAAATTTCCTAATATAAAATCTATAAAGCTAGCCAACTTATTACATGACTATCCTGAATTCTGAATTTTGGTCAGTGATGTCCTTCTACGGTCTATTATTTCTATGAAGTCTTCTGGTTGTTTAAACAAGTAAAATCACTAAAATCCTTTTTTTTTTTTTTGTCAGGTTACTCATTTGTTTAGTAATTAGCAGTGTAATATGAGATAACGTGCATCAAATCAGTCATTATTGTTAAATAAACCTTCAGGGTCACAGTACTAAAGTCACCCAGCCTGGTTTTATTTATTTATTGATGTACATTATGCTTTTCATTTTACCAAATAGAATTTATCAGGAATTATGGCTGAACAAAAAAAAAAAAAAAAAAAATTGCACTCTGCTTAAGTGCAATATCATAAAGGTGAAATATTTCACAAAATACCATTAAGAATGAGTCATTGTGGTGCTAAACAGGCAAACAAATCATATTCTGCTTTAATTTCCTGTAAAATTATAAATCTTATCAATATTTGTCAAAAATAATGAAAAAAATATTTATTTTGTTTATGTCACTAAGATTAAGTTGAAATTAACTCTTGAAATTAAATCTGTAAAAACATTGAAACTAGATGTAAACATGCCTTTTGTGTCACTACAGCACAATAAAAAGTTGACGGTTCAACCCTCAGCTACTGGCTGTATGTCAAAGTGTTGAGCGACACATCAGAGTCCATTTACCATTTACATGTTGGTCAATACCATGATATAAATTTCCTTCCAACTAAATGCTGCTGAAGGGAAATATAATGTATTTAGGGTTTTATCAGTTGACCTACTACTGGATTTTGATCGAGTAGCGACAGGAAATAATGTGTCAGTGTGCTGCTTTTCTCATGACGTTTCTCAGTTTTACTACATGCAACAGTTTAATGAGCACCATGTGACCGTTGTCTTTTGTTTGACCATTTCCCACAGAGGCTCCATACAATGAGACCCCTCCGTCCTATGGATACGACCTGGAGCCCTCGGAGGAGCACCAGCCCTTCACCGGATCTCCTTCCTCCTCACCGCGACTTCGCTCCAAGAGCCGGAGCAGCCGGGACACCCAGTCTTCAGGCTCTCTGGAGTCCACGCTGTCGGTAATGTTACTGGGTCAACTCCCTTCGCCGCCGTCTGACACGTTAATGTGTCTTCAGTTGACAGTGCTGCTGCTGTCTTCTCTCTGCTGCTGCATTGTCCTGTGTTGTCCTCTCCATATTCATTCAACACTGTCAGAAGCTGCAAATTTATGGCCTGACGTTGTTTCTTCTTTTAGTTTTTTGTTTGTTGAAGCAGAAATAAAAAGTCACTCCTTAGAGCAGGGGTGACAAGCTCATTTTAGTTCAGGGGTCACATACTCCCCATTTTCATCTCAAGTGGGCCAGACCAGTAAAGTAATAACATTATAACTTATAAATAATGAGAACTGTAGTGCAAAAAAGTAAAACTGAACAGCAATGTTTACATTTACAAACAATCCTTTTGCAAAAAACTGTGAACAAGCTGAAATATCTTAAGAAAAATAAGTGCAATTTTAGCAAATATTATGCCTCAACTTATGATTTCTACATGTGCATTAAAGATCACAGTGGATCTACAAATGCACAAAATATTTAGTAACAGGCATAATATTGTAAAAATTTTGGAGATTGGAGTTTGGAACTGGAATGAGTTTGACATCCTTGACTGTTAAAGTCTTCAGTGTAATTTTTGCCGGACTGGAACCATTGGTGGCCGTTTTTGGCCCACAGGCCATATATTTGACACCCCGGCCTTAGATCCTTCAGATTTAGACAGATCGGTCCTGAATTATCTCTCATTCCAAAAAGTATATTGGGAAGATATGTCGAATCTGTCCCATGTAGTTGTGGAACAAATATCTTTTATGAAGTAAAATTACTAATACCTCATTGGAAAAATACTCTTCAAGTAAAAGCTATGCATTAAAAAATCAGTTACAGTATGAAAAGTAGTAGATACTGTTATGTACTGATACTGTTCAGGTGTTTTATTGCTTACAGAGGGCTGAGCGAAACAACAATAATGATAAATGTCACAATACTAATTTTATACTGTGATATAATCATTTCAATAAACATTTTTACTTTGTCTTTAGGATTGATTTTTTTCTGTATTATCATCTAAAACACCTACAAAATACTTCAGTTTGTTTTTACTTAATTTTACTCAGCATAGATTTTTAAAAAATCAGTATAATTGTTCATTATAGATGTTCTAATTCTAGATTTCTGAAATATTGAAGCAACCATCTGGTTTCTTCAACTCTCACTCAGGAAGATAAATCAGCCTTTAACCTTAAACAAAACATTTATTTGACATTTATGTTGATAATTATTGACAGTAACTGACATCAACATTTTTATCATGATAATATTTGAATTTAAGTATAAAGGGAAGTCCTATAAGCTGTAGGTATGATGTGTCTGAGTATTTTTGTTCATATAGGGACATATTTATTCATTTTGCTGATGCATTAATGTGTATGCTGGATTTTACCACAGTGTATTTTTAGTGTGAACTCATTTGAACTGTTTTAATCTGCATAATGCATCATACTCTGTAAGATCATCATATGTTTGTAGCGCCGCTGTCCTGGGAGACACATTTATCTCTGAAAAGTCAACAAACAAGGCCCATTTTCATGTTCGTGACGATGCATTTCCTCACAAATCCAAGAAGGTTTTTATAGAGTTCACTTGGCTTAACAGGGAGAATTCCCTAATCCATGTAGAAACAGTGAATCCTTTATGTTTATCTCAAACATTCCAAATCAACACATTTGGAGAAACAGGGTTTTTATTGGAGTGGAAGGGGATTAAAAAGTGTAATCTGAGGTCATGGAGAAAAGTGCATTTGCCTCTGAAATGTCATGGAGGCGTAGTAGGGTAAAGTACAAGTACATCACGCTCATGTTCACGTCGTCTCATATGAGTCAAAGTGAAAATTAGTACAAAATTGCACCAACATTTCCTTAAGCCTTCTGTTTTTTTTGCTCAATAGATAATGCTGCAATTACCAGTGCTTCATAAACATGGTGAAACATCTACAATCTGTGTATTTAATCATATATTTTTAAAAGATTACATTTCACTAATGTTTTGTAATATTAAATAAACTCAAATGCAGGGGTGAGGCTGCTGTACCTCTCAGTAGCCATCTTTTTATGTTCTATTATGTGAATATTTAAGACACTATCTATATTGGCTTAAAAATGCCAATCCAGACAAAGATCATGGTGAAAAATGCATTTGCCTCTGAGATGTAGTGGGTGTAAAGTATAACACTACATTCTAAAATTCAGTACATGAACATCATTCTTCCAGTCATGTACATAAATTCTCTTACACAAGTCAAAATGAAAGGAAGAACAAAATTGCCCCAACATTTCCTCAAGCCTTCTGTTTTCTACTGCGCAATAAATAATCCTGCTGTCTTTAGTGCTCCATAAACCAGGTGGAACATCTACAATCTGTGTATTTTCTCATATATTTTTAAAAACAGCATTTCATTAATGTTTTCTAACATTAAATCAACCTATATATTCTGTATTTAAGGTGTCAAAAGCAGGGTTGAGGCTGCTGTACCTCTCAGTAGTCATGTTTTCTTTGCTTTATTATGTGAATATTTAAGAAACTCTATATTTGCTTAAAAATGCAAAAGTGCATTTGCCTCTGAGATGTAGTTGGAGCAAAGTATGATGTTACATTTTTAAAAAAGTACGTTGCATCGTCCCATATGAGTCAAAGTGAAAGTTAGTGCAAAATTGCCTCAACATTTCCTCAAGCCTTTTGCTGTCTGTTGCACAATAGTTGATGCTGCATTTGCTCTTGCTCCATAAACATGGAGAAACATCTACAATCTGTACGTTTTCTGATGTATTTTTAAAAGACTGGTTTTCACTAATGTTGTGCAGTATTAACCTCCTAAAACCCAGCTATGGGTTTTCTGTCCACATTTGTGGACAAGAGTTTCACAACTTTATACAAAAAAAAGAAAAGGAAACTGTCCACCACAAAGGACATTCCATAAAAATTTTAAAAACTTCATCTGAAAAAACTGTTGCATCATGATGCTTCCAATATGTGCACTTATTTAATAAAAAACAAAAAAAGTTTGTACTTTGCTGACATTTCCAGGGTCTTAGGAGGTTAAATAAACTCAAATGCAGGGTTGAGGCTGCTGTACCTCTCAGTAGTCATGTTTTTTTTGCTCGATTATATGAATATTTAAGAAACTCTATCTATATTTGCTTAAAAATGCAAAAGTACATTTGCCTCTAAGATGTAGTTGGAGCAAAGTATGACATTGCATTCTAAAAAAAAGTACGTCACACCATCCCATATGAGTTAAAGTGAAAGTTAGTGCAAAATTGCGTCAACATTTCCTCAGGCCTTTTGCTGTCTATTGCACAATAGATAATGCTGCTATTGCTATTGCTCCATAAACCTGGCGAAACATCTATAATCTGTACATTTTCTGATATATTTTTAAAAGGCTGCATTCCACTAAGGTTTTCTCACATTAAATAAACCTATAAGCCTGTGTTATATGAGGTTGAGGCAGCTGTACCTCTCAGTAGTCATCTTTGTTTTGTTCTACCATACAAATATTTAAGAAACTCTTTCTATATTTGCTTAAAAATGCTGCCACTTATTAAGATGCTCAAATGTGAGTGTGTGTTGCAGCTGGTTTAATCCATCTGGCCTGACAAATCTCTCAAAAAACTGCCTTTCAGCAAAGCATCTAAATCATCTGAGTGGGTTTAATGTCCAACTATAAAAAATGACAAATGAAAAAATGATAAGTTTTCAGCCGTCAGCTCTATGTGGGACTGGTTTTCAGTCTGAAACAGGGCGTTGCTGTAAAACACTGTACATGCTCAGCAAACACACTGTGGGCAAACAGATGTAAAAGCACCCCTCCCCCTCTCTATTCTTGTCCTATCTGTGGTATTCTTATCCTCTGATGTGTATACTTGGTGATCTTCAAAGCCTGCATCATATATGAGGGTGGGGGCAGCTTTTTAACTATGGTTCTATTATAATAGCAGAGTTCAATGCTGCCATGCTGGTGATCCTCTTCTTGACATGATTGATGCGTCGAATAGCGACTCCAGACTTGAAGGAATCTGAAACTCCCACAGTTTTAATCAAATTTAATCCAGCAGCAGCAGTATATGTAGACAGGGCTGAGCCAGTGTTCGTGGGGGGTTTATTAAAAATCACCGCTTGTTTGTCTGCTGTTAATGTGTTTGTTTTCTCTCCAGGTCGAGTTGGATCAGGAGAAGGGGCTGGAAATGAGGAAGTGGGTTCTATCAGGAATCCTGGCCAGTGAGGAGACATACCTGAGCCAACTGGAGGCCCTTTTGATAGTATGTGTAACTGGAAGCACACAGCACTGCTTTAACCCATAAAGACCCAAACAGCCACCGGCGACCAAAAGCATCTACTGATCTAAACTGTTTAATACCTGTTGATCCACTAATCCTATCAGTACATGTAAATAATTGGCGTAAAATACAGTTTGTCATCTTTTCATGGTCATCAGATATGACTCATATGGATGTTCAGAGGCTCCGTAGTAAATGTGGAAACACCGTCATCTTGTACAACATTGATTCACCAGTAAAACCCATGGAGTTGGATCAATAACAGTGGATGGAGACGCTTGGTTTATGTTCAGTTATTGATATATTTGCTGAAAAATTTACTTTTTCTTCAGGTTTCTCTGTTTCTGTTATAACAGGGTTTATGCAGGTCATTAAAAAGTATTAAAAGTCATTAAATAGATTTTGTGAAACTTAAGGCCTTAAATGGCATTAAAAAGCATTAAATTCGATGTCCAGAGGCATTAAAAAATTAAATACACTTGATGGAAAAAAAACATTGTTATTTATGATTTATTTTGATTATATCAACATTTATTAATTTTGATCAGAAGTATAGTGTGGTGATTGACAGGCGGAACCCTTTAATTGGCTATTGTTTATGGCCAATACACGAAGTCACAACACCAGATGCTTGGAATGCAATGTGCTGTGAGTGTGCTCATGCCGTGGCAAAAGGGCGAAGGGAATATTAGCAAATGTTGTCAAAATGGGAAAATACAAGTTTCAGCAGAAGTGATTGGAGGAGGAACTATTCAGAACCTGGTTAAAGCCTGTTGACAGTAAACCATCATGTATGTATAAAACTATATATACAACTGTGTCTGCAGTTGGACATGGGCATTAAATTTCTTTAAAGTGACATCAAAAAGCATTTTATTAAATTTGCTGATACCTCCAAAAACCCTGTATAATAACCTTCTCCTTTTATTCTGAGGTTTTGTGAATATCTACATGATCAGTAAATTAAATATAAGAAAAATGCCTTATTTTCACTGAAAAACATAGAGGATAAAATTATAATAAATTGTGATAAATCACTTAAGAAAAGGCAAATATAGACAAAGAAAATCATTTTGGAACTGCCAGATACGTAGCACTGGGTCTTTATGGGTTAATACCACTAATGATACCAAAACAAAGTACGCTTTAATATAATGACGGCAGTTCAGATCAGTTTAGATCAACCACAAGATACGCTGCCTTCAGGTCTGCAGTGGATGTTCATTGTGTGTTTCATTAAACCCTTCCTGCCTCTCTGTGATGATATTATCTCAAGGTATTTTCTCAGACTTTATAAAGCTCATCCAGATCCACAGAAGACACAATAAAGCTGTTTTCACAGGTAGTAGTTCTCCTGCTGGTGATTGAAATTAGCCTCCTTTGGGTTTTGGTCCAATTTTGGAGTTAAACAGCAAAACCCTGTTTTCCAGCTTCTTTTGACCTGAACAACCACAACAGAGAAGTTGGAAAACAAAAAAAGAACAGAAAAAAACAAACAACCTTGTTACACCACAATGACATTTTCACTCTGGTTTCGTAAATATTCTCCCGAAATTCCTAAACCAGATACTTAAATGAAGTCCTAAAAAAAGTTATTTTAAAGGTAATTGTCAATTTTTAGTCAATTTTATTTAGTTAAACCATAGCAACAGAAAAATATTGGTCTCTAAAACCCATTTCTTGTTTTGTAAATGCTGTTAAAATCGTCCCCTCTATGGTAATATTGGTCAAATTTGACCCAGTTGTAAATATGGGTTATTTACGCAGAGAAATAAATATTAAATGCTGCCGCAACATCATGAAAACAAACCTTAATGAGTAAATAGAGCAGAATGTGCTGGTTTTAAACCATAAACCATTTGCTTTTCGTACATATTAATTCAACTGAGTCTAATCTATTTTCTAGATATATATGTTATGGTTGTGAATGAATAATAAAATAGTTAGCAGATAAAGATTTTATGATAATTGACAATTTTTTTGCAGATCTTTTTTAATTAGCACAATAATATTTTAAACCCTCTTCCAATAAAATCAAAGGGTTAAATGTAGGTCATTGCCCCTTTAAATTAGTTTTACTTTGTGGTTCAGTACATCAAAGTCAACGCCTTTATTAAACAACACTCTTCTGTAACTGGAAATTCACGGTTCTTTGCCTTAGTTAACAGTTTGTCTATCTGATTATTTTTCAGCCCATGAAGCCTCTTCGAGCCGCAGCCACCACCTCCCAGCCGATGCTGACCATCCAGCAGATCGAGACCATCTTCTTCAAAGTGCCGGAGCTTCACGAGATCCACAAAGACTTTTACGACGCGCTGCTTCCTCGAGTCCAGGACTGGAGCCACCAGCAGTGTGTGGGCGACCTCTTCCAGAAACTGGTACTATGTTCAAAGCTGTTAAAGCTGTGCAACCAAACCAGCAGAACAAGAAGCACCTTATGTTAAGAATGTGTGGAATTATTTCATGTAAACCTCATTTTAAACTTCCTGTTTGTAATATAGGTCATACATAAACCAGAAGGACAGCAACCGTGGCTCAGTAAAGTCACAAATATGACAGGAAATGACTTGGTTCTATGCATGTTGTAACAGTGATTTGGAGTAAAACAGCAACAACCTGTTTTCCGACTCATTTTGACATGAACAAACATGACAGAGAAGTTGGGAAGCAAAAAAAAACCCCCAAAAAACCCAACAACCTTTGAGCTAATGTGGGTGAAATGTCTTTTCATAGTTTCTCTTTGCTTTTAACAGTGTTGAAGGGGCACATTTTAATTTAGTTTCATTTAGTTGTAGCTTTAGTTTTAGCTTTTCATTGATTTATAGAAGCTGGAAAGCATAGGGAAAATAGTTCACAAGGTCAAATATTTGTAGAACAGCTATGTCTAAATGTACTATAGAGTGTAAAGATATTTATATATGAATCAGTAATGTTTGACACAAATGAAGCACATTTTATCTGTAGTTTTGCTTCATTCTAATTTGTTTGGCATTGTTTTTAAAAAAAAATTTCCATGTCTTTATTTGTATCTGTACTGTCAGTTTCAATAATCACCTTTAACCAGGTGCAGTGATTACATACTGAGTCAGTTCCACTTTATCTATCAAGAATAAATCACATTGTCACAATCATTTATTTCATGAGAGGAGGTAAAAATATTTTACTCCAACTTTACTGGCAACAGTGCATTCAAGATTCCACCAGTCAGCACTTAAAAAGAAATATATATGAATAAATAATGAATAGGACTTAAATAAATAACATATTGAATACAATTTATTTTATCAATTCATTTGACCCTTATTTAACCAGGTAGATCAAAAGAGAACCCATCCATGAAAAACTAAAAACAAGAATAAATAAGTAAATAAATTACATGTGTACATTTTACTACAGACTGTGCAGGGTGGTAAATGCAGCACGGACAAAACTGTTTTCTAACCCCTTTTCCTGCAGGAAAGGCACCTAAAATCACTGTGCAAAGGATGGAATTAATTATTTAACTATTATTTAGCTATCTATTGCAACTGTGTAGTGTGCAGGGATGTTAAATATTATTTAATTTGGTGTTTTTATTTTTATTTCAGACACTAAACTTGTTTTTTTACTGCTGGTTTTAGTTTTACTCAGTTTTGTTTAACTATAATGCAGCTGATTTAATCTAAAACAACTTCTTTAACTGTAGAGTTTTGCTGACATGTTAATTTCTGTTTCTGTTACATCAGTCAAATGAATCAGTCAAATCCTCCTTTGGAAAGTGGATGAGGGATCCGATATCATACGACTTCATCAGATTGCATGTTGGTTTGTCATCAAACAGACCACCACTCGTCAGGTCGCTGGCTTTTAGACACTGATTATAGCCCTTCTTAAATGCGAGGCCTTGATCGTTAATGGTAGTTTAAAGTAGTGAGACTTTCAGGGTAGAAAGGTGGGAGTTTGTGGCTGTTAGTAATGCTCCCTGGATCTTGTAGGGCACATGTGAGTAGACTGCCTGGAGTCATCTCCCGGCCAGATAAAAGCCTCGCTTCACCACATGACAGCCAGTAAAGGAGAACAAAACGCTCTATAGGAGGCTGCTGAATAAGAGCAAACTCAGTGTTAGCTATTGAAAGATGAAAAGCACACACGTGTACATAGATTTATACATACATATATATATGTATATATACACAGACACGTGAGCGAACCTTGAATTGAATTGAAGTCTTTAATTCCACCAGTGTGACTGTTCTGACAGATCATGCCTGAACACAACTTTCACTGAAACTGGAGCTGAGCCAGTTTCGTAATACACCAGTAAAATCTACCTACTTTATTTATTTATGTATCAGTGCTGGAATATAACAAAGTGCTTTTAATCCAGCACTGTTATTAACTACAATTTTAAGTCACTTTAGTTGAGTATTTCCATTTATACTAATATTTCACTACATTTTAGAGGCAAACATTGCACTTTTTACTCCTCTGAAATAATTTTAAAACTATTTTATAGAGATTTTTGGATTTATTATATCAATATCCACCACCAGTACTGAAACTAGGTCTTGATCGTACCAATTTTTTTAAATTTTCACGAAAGAAAATTACATCACACATTATCCTATTGAGCCTGGATGCACATAATCTTGTGTCAAAAGTCAAAATGCTGTAGATTTTTTTGTTACAGGCACAAACAGACAGACCAGCCCTTATTTGAGTGAGGGTAAAATGACAATATAAAACATAATTTACAGTTGTGGAAAAAGTTTTGGGAATGACTTCATTTATTTGTCATTAAGTTTAATGCTTCTAATTATTCTTCAATAATATATAATAATAATCCATTTTGCAAAAACAAAACTTTTCCCCACAAGTCAAGTGTAAAAAACATAAGGTAGTTTAACTTCAGTTCTGTGTTTCAGCTCTTCAGTTTTATTTTCTGGCAATTTTCTCCTCAAAACAGTTTTACAACATAAAAAATAAGACCTTTTACCATAACTTGAAATTGTCTTTTAACATAATACCACAACTAATAATAATAATAATAATAATAATAATAATAATAATAATAAATATATAATAATAATAATAATAATAATAATAATAATAATTATTATTATTATTATTATTATTATTATTATTATTATTATTATTATTATTATTATAGAAAACTATTAGCATATAATAAAACATGATAAAAGTGCATTGTTACCCATTGGTATAATTATATTTTTTAGACACATTCCTCTTTTTATTTTTATTTGTACACATCAGTAATCATACATACTGAGTCCCAGTAAAATAAATCACATTGTCACAATCATTTAAGAAGAGGTAAAAATATTTTATTCCAGCTTTACTGATAGCAGTATATTCAAGATAATTCCCCTTGAAACACATCCAGAGCTTGGGGTCAATCCTAATCTGTTCTCTCCTCGTACCCTGTAGGCCAGCCAGCTCGGTGTGTACCGTGCCTTTGTGGATAACTACAAGGTTGCCGTGGAGACGGCAGACAAGTGCTGCCAGGCCAACTTGCAGTTTGCAGAGATATCTGAGGTATGTAATCACACTGGATGCGGTGGGACTGCAGCGGGCCAGTGTTTGATGCTGTAAAGCTGCAGTGGGACAAGTGATGACAGGGCAGTTTCAGCCAGTCCTCACGGTGCAAAGAGCCGTGCAGCTCTTTACAGCAGTGCTGATAGGTTTAATTGCGCTGTGGGGCATTTGCTCTGAATTAATGAGGGTAGTCAAACTCTACTGTTCTTTTTTCTGCCAGAATCTGAAGGTCAAAAGCACAAAGGACTGCAAAGATCAGTCGGCTAAAAATTCACTTGAAAGTAAGTACTGAGTGAAATAAATGTCCAGCCTCCACATTAGTCAATACTGCTATAAGTAGTTGAGCAGCGACGAGGTTTGTTGAACTGTTTCCTCCTCCTCCTCCTCCTCCTCCTCCGCAGACCTTCTCTACAAACCTGTCGACAGAGTGACGCGCAGCACTCTCGTTCTACATGTAAGTCAGTCTGTCTGCTGATAATATCCAGCCTCGTTCTGAGCTCCTCCATGTTTTCTGAGTTGATTTTGTCTCTTTTTTTTTCACATTTTAGGACCTTCTGAAGCACACGCCCTCCAGCCACCCAGACTACCCTCTGCTCCAGGACGCCCTGCGTATTTCCCAGAATTTCCTGTCCAGTATTAATGAGGAGATCACCCCACGCAGACAGTCCATGACCGTTAAGAAGGGAGAGGTCAGTGTGGACGCCCTAGTTACTGCATTGTCTCGGCTTTAAAGATTAATTTTGGGGCATTTTTGAAAATATATTTTGTAGGGCATTTTACCTTTATCAGAGACAGGAAAGGTGGGGAGAGGTGACATGTAGTAACGTGGCTGTAATAAGGCCGTGGACCATGTGGTAAAAACTATCAGGTGAGAGAAGGGGAAGAGGTTCACCTCTATTGTATCAGATCTAATGTCTGCAAAGCCAGGCTAATGAATCCTCCTCTGTAGAGAGATGCAATAGAATAGAATAGAATCATTACACCAGTTGTACAATGAAATTGCAGGTGCTCTCGATATCAGCGACAGTGCACTTACATCTAAAGAACAACACAATAAGATACAGACATATATTAAAAAATATAAAATAGTGAGCAATTGAAATATGTGCAAATTAGAGACATACTGTATGAAAGGGTAAAATGTAAAAAATATAAAAAGTATAAAAATGTACAAATGTAACAGAGTAAACATACATGTAAACAGGCAAATGTTTGCACTATCACTTTCTATGATGTTGAAGTGTGATCTTCTGATTTCAGTCGATTCTTTTCGATTCATTTCTTACTATAATCGATGGCATACACCAAATGTATAACTTTTTAAATGTCAAATTTCATAGCTTTAAGACTTTTAATGTAAAACTGTACGAGGTGACAGGACTTTCTTCAAACATTGCACTTTTTGCTACTCCACTTTTATTTTACAGCCTTTTTTACAGCACATTTTAAAGAGATTTTAAAGTTTTACACAATAGATCTATCATATCATTTATCGATATTCAATACCAATGTTGATATTGGTTATTGAGTGATAATTTTTTTCACTAAATGTAAAAATAAATTGATTTCCTACTAAAGCTGATGGCATACACAATATTTTTATAACTTATCCTAAATGTAAAATTCCATAGCTTTAACTACCTTGTAGTATAAAATTGCACTAGATGACCTTCTCTCACTCAAACAAGTATCAAAATTAAATGCTTCAGGTCACTGGGCAGAGTTCTTTTTGTTCAAGTAAAATCCAACTCCAGTATATCCCACTTTATCTAACATGCTTCATAAACACCGTATCAGTGACTGAGTGTTTGCTTATGGTTCAACCTGTTGTCGCTACAGCTCAGACGTATGACATTAATTTCACAAACAACCTTTAAAAATTCATTTCTTTACGTCTGTATTAGTGAAGATCTTCCTACACACTGATAACATGTTTGCGTGTGTTTGACTGTGATGTTAGTGCGTGCATCACATGAGCTGTGATGCAACTCATGCGTTTAAATTTGACTGACACAAAATCAGATATATGTGAGTCTGTGCAGCTGGTCACCCGTCACGCCTGATCAACTGGAAAGCGGTCAGTCAATTGGTGCTTCTCTGGTTTTAATTATATTCACAATACAACGACAACAACCAGCCTGGATTTTTTGAGGGGTTTTCACAGAATTGCTAGAGTTTTCATAAAATATTTGGTTTCAGTAGAGGACGAGAAGAAAAATTAACCCTTAAAGACCCAAAAGCATCTACTGATCTAAAATATTTAAAACGTCCTTTGTTTTGTATTGCACTGAAAATTCAATATTTATATGATGATATTCATGCAACAAACATTCACAATTATCTTTTTTTTTTCTTTCTTTCTGTGAGCAATATTGATACCCTTTTTTTCTTTCTTCAAAAAAGAACAGTGTACATTGTATCAATGATGTTCTGTGTAATATGTTGTGAGACTGTTTTGAATAAGAATTGGAATTTAAAAAAAAAACAACAAAAACCTGTTGATCCACTAATCCTATCAATACATGTAAATAATTGAGGTAAAATGCAGTTTGTCATCTTTTCAGTGGCATCAGATGTATTGTTCAGATTCATCCATGGTCTCCTTAGTGAACATGGGAATGCCGTCATCTTCTACAACATTGAGCCTGTTTACATAACCATAAAATTCCAATATCTGGGAGTAATCGGATAATTGTAATAATCAGATCTAAGACATGCACTTAAGAAATGCGATAATTAAAAAACCCTGGTTTAGATGCTCCAGTCCATTGTCTGATTTCTCTTGGAGTTCGTACCTACGTAGTGATGGTAGATTTTTAAACTTCCTGTTGTCTTCCGCTCATGTTTGGCGACATAACTTTCGTTCTCTACTATTTTTAATTGTGTTTACACATGGACAGACGTAAAAGAATGAAATAAATCAGATTAACTTGTATACATGTGTGAGTTAGTCTGATTTCTCATAATCAGATAGCTGCTGTTATCAGATAAAGCCTATCAGATTATCCTGTTTACATGATCACTTGAATAATCGAATAACTCCAGAAATCGGATAATGATACCCCAGTACTCCGGTATTGGGGTGCATGTAAATGGCTCATTGATTCACTAATAAAACCCCTTTAGTTTGACAAATTACAGTGGTTGTAGATGCTTTTTTTTAGTCATGATTTCTTCAGTTTTTTTCTATTTTGATGTAATAACCTTTGAATTTACTCAAAGCTTTTATGGATAACCACATTATCAATGAATTAAATGTAGGAAAATACCTGTATTTCACTGAAAAAATGCTAAATGCAGTTGATAATATTGTAATAATTCTTGATAAATTACTTGATATGGGTTAAATTTAGACAGAAATTAAAAATAGTTCTGGGTGTTTATGGGTTAAAACACACAGAAGTTTCCTCTGGCCAGTATAAAAACAGCAGCAGCTCCGATGGTTTGATGATGCAGACTGTGATGCCTCTTCATACCATCTTTGGCTGCACTTTCACTTTCCTTCTGAGCCATCCTTTCAGTTTTATAAACCTTGGGAACAGTTCTCTTTTCTTATACAGACATTTTTAAGTACCCACCATCAAAGAAAAATGCCAAAATGACAACGAATGAATAAATTTTTCGTTCATCACATATGATAGTGAATATAAACACTACAGACAGTATAAACATTGTGAGCGTTCTATGCATTAAGTGCTGACTGAAAAAGCTCAGGCAGGAGCGAAATGCTTATATGTGCCTGCCAACATTCTTATCATGTTCACAATTTACCCTTGAGAAATAAGATAAACAGAAAAGAAAAATGATCCACACTTATAACGCTCATAAGTAGATTTATAGACCTTGCTTTTGAGGAACAAAGATGTGTGTTGGCATTGTTTTGTAATTTAATTTCACTTATTCACAGTCGCTTATTGAATTCTCTCAATCAGACTCTTCATTGTTGAGATTCAGGACTTTATCTGCCCCCTTAGTTTCCATCATAACTTGACTACTGACAGTAAAAGGCTCCGAGCACAAGGTGTCTGGAATCTGTAATAAAACAGTGGTGTGAGTCAGGTTGGTGCTGACTCATCTCAGCCTGTCTGCTTTAGTCGTGAAGGAAGTGGAGCGTAGAGGAAGCTCGTGACAAAGCCGTGTAAACACTGGAGGCAGTGGGGGTCCGTGGCGCAAACCAGGAAAACACTTCGATTACCTCTGCGATCCCTCCCATCCTTCCCTACCCGGGGTCTCAATTCCTCTTCCCAGAAATGACCTGCAGACCGGCTTATCCAGTAACCACCTCACCGGGGTTGTGTGGTGGGTGTGCACTGGTTCACCCATGGTCACTGACCCCACTGCCCCCCCCCCCCCCCCCCCCCCCAAATCGGATCTCACAGCTCTGATTCAGATGACCCAATGGAGAACTTCCTCTTTTTTCTGGGAAATGGCCCAGCCTACCAGCGTGGGATATTACATCAAAGAAACTTCTTGGGAAAACTGTTTTGTATATTGTCTAGAAAGTTTAAACTCCCACACAAAGATTGACAGATACCAAGCCAACATATGACAGTCACTTTAAAATATGAGTTTGTTGTCATATGTGATTATCTCTTGCTAAATTAGCACTTATTGTTAAAGTTTTTGCACTGCAGCAGTCTGTAATTACAAAACCATTTAAAGTTAACAGAGTGTGTAGCTTCATATTGGGTACATGCCTCTGTGCTCAACATGTCATTACAGTAAAAAAAAAAGAAAAAAAAAAAAGCAGATTCCAGTGTCGGGAGGGTGTGAGCGATGTTGATTTTTCCATTGGATTATTGAGCCTCTGTGGCCACATTTGTGTCACAAAACAATAAGCGGATGTAACCCTGCTGCATCTTTTTGAAACCAGGACAGTATAGATAGGTTTGAGAGCCTCACCACTGCAGAAAACAGCTTATGAAGCCACACTGCAGTGATTTCCTTGTTTTTGTCCAAGTGTGGTTTATGTGGGAGTGCAAAGTCCCACATGGGCACTGTCAATATAAACAGCTTCAGCCCTGAGGTCAAAAGGCAGAGGGGAAACTGAGACGCTGCAGGAAGAGTGTGTCATAGCATCCGCCTTTAAACACAGGGTGGACACGCTCTGAGGATCCATTAAGAAAAACATATGTGTCAAGTACATGTCAACTTGTATCACAGCTTACAGATAGAAACCGCAACTGATTCAATATTCACTTTTCCTCAGTGCTCCCCATTTCCCTCTTCATGGTTTTCTTTAAACTCTTCAGATGTGTCTAATTGATGTTAAGTTTAAGGTTAACTCACTTTATTATCCCTGTGGGGGATGTTCAGTCTCAGCATTTTACCTGCAGCAACTAGCGTTAGCATTAGCACTTAAGTTATGTCTGATACTCAGGTAAACCGCATGGATTTTCTCTTTTTGTGCTTTAATATGGTTTTACTCTGTCATGCCCGTTAATGTCCTGATCACTTCTGCAGCTTCACTCAAACCTAATGCAGTTGGATCTTAACATTTGCTCTAAGGCTGCACAATTAAACACGAGTCTTGGCAATAATATAGAGCACAGGTGTCAAACATGCGGCCCGGGGGCCAAGTCTGGCCCACCAAAGGGTCCAAAATGAATTTGTGAAATGCAAAAATTACACTGAAGATATTAACAATCCATGGTGTCAAAATCATTTTAATTCAGGTTCCGCGTGCAGACACATACAGTCCAATTAGATTTCAAGTGGTGAGAACCAGTAAAATATTTCTCATAATAACCTATAAATAGTGATAACCCCAAACTTACTTTGTTTTTTTGGTTTAAAAAGTAAAATATATATGAAAATGTTTACATTACCAAACTATACTTGGATAAAAAATATGAATAACCTAAACAAATATGAACAAACGGAAATGTCTTAAGAAAAGTAAATGCAATTTTACCAATATTCTGCCTGTTACTAAATCTTTTGTGTGATTGTGACACACGTGTAAATGATAAACTGACAAACTGAGGCAGAATATTGTTAAAATTGTTTTTCTTAAGACATTTCAAGTTATTCATGTTATTCAGATTTTTAAGGAAACTTTGTAGATGTAAACCTGATCATAGTATAATTTTACTTTTTTGACTTATTATTTTACTGGTCCGGCCCTCTGGAGATCAAATTGGACTGAATGTGGCCACTGAACTAAAAGGAGTTTGACACCCCTGCTCTAAAATATAGAGAAAAGTTTGGAGTTGACATTATTTATATATTATTAGGTTATTATTTTTCTGATCCGGCCCACTTCAGATCAAATTTAGCTGAATGTGGTCCCTGACCTAAAATGAGTTGACACCCCTGATATAGAGCCTCGACATAAAACCTCATGTTTCATTGGACCACCTTTAGCCTTGAATACAACATGCATTTGCACGAGCATCTTTTCTGTAAGCTTATGTCACAACATTTATGTCTGTCATTTTTTAGACACATAACATTGCTGAACCTAGACCTGACCAACGTAAGCAACCCCAGATCAAAACACTGGCCCCACGGGCTTGCACTGTAGGCACAAGGCATGATGGGTAATCACTTCATCTGCCTCTCTTCTCACCCTGATGCACCCATCACTCTGGAAAAAGGTCAATCTGGACTCATTAGACCACATAACCTTTTTTCTATTGAAATACAGTCCAGTCTTTATTCTCTGTAGCAAACATGTTTAAGAAATGTGAAGCTACTCACTGCATCAGTCAGGGTTAAACATATTAATCACTTTAATAATTATCCACTGGAAGGATCTCATGTATTTGCTTTGTTAAATCTGTGCCATCTGTGTGTTGTCACAAAAGCCTACAATTTAAACATCCAGATTTAGAAGGATTTAGAGAGTGATTCAAATACATAAACTGGAACAAAATTAACACAATCTCTGATGTATTGTTGTATTTTAAATTAATTAACATTGACTATAGAGAGGTACTATTGCAAAACATGCAAAATGAAAGTCACACCATTTTTTTCTTGTTATTTATGCTACTTTAATTTTGTATGTTTGATTTGACATTTTTTTTGCCCACAATAATCACAATATAACTTACTCACCAAACTGTGCAGCTCTAATTGGCGGCATCAACCACAAAGCTTGAATCTCCTCTTTACAAACACTGACGTCTGTGGTTTTGGACTAAACAACTTCTTGGGTTTCCCAGCCTTTACTCCACAAACTTCTGCTGAAGAAGTGATTTTTTTCTTCTTCATGTTTGCAGCTCTAGTCTGAGGAGCTAAAGGGTCCATCAGGCTGTTGGTTGTGTGTATTTCTACTGTGGTGTGGAGAACCACAGATATTCAGCAAATTAGTCAGCTGACATGTGAAAAAGTACCCGTGGATTGAACACGTCAGTTTTGCATGTGATTGCACATCCAGCTGGATTTTATCCTATTAATAAATGCTCTATAAGGCCTGGACATCGTCATCGGTCCATCTGTTGCATACTTTCTTCTGTTACTCCATGGTTATGTGTTGTGGCACGATGAAAGACTGTATATAGAGCTACAACTCTCAGAGAGAACACTCTATGAGTATGTGAAATGAGAAATTACATGAATGAACACAAGATATTAACCAATGTACAGGGACTTTCTGGGTGAAATAAAGTCCCCTAAAAGAACTAATTATAGACCCTGGTTCCTCTAAATGTTCTTGTGGAAAATTCCTGTGGTGGACTTAGTCTACAGTCCAGCATTTATAGTACATGATCCGCTTTGGTTGCCACTTACATGATTTATTGTGTCAGTAGTTTTGTTTTCTTCTGGATAGATTGCATTCATTCCCAGCAGCAGCAACAACAGAGGCTCCACAATAATAACAAACAGCAGCGCAGTCATTGTCTGAAAACCCCGTATTGTGTTCTGACTGAAGTGTTGGTTCTGTTTTCTTCTTTCCCGGCAGAACCGGCAGCTACTTAGGGATCGCTTCATGGTGGAGCTGGTTGAAGGCTCCAGGAAACTTCGTCACGTCTTCCTCTTCACAGACCTGCTGCTCTGTGCGAAGCTGAAGAAACAGGCTGCGGGGTGAGTCTAGTCCTTAACCTGGAGGTCAATGGAGTTCAAATTACTGGAGAAGAAGCATTGAATGAAGGAATGTCATAGAGAAAAGAGGAAAAAACTCAACAGACAAATCCTACAACTGTTAATTCTCCAAAGAAGAACATTGTCACTTATATTCTAATAAGCAGAGATTTGATCTGCTTTCATGATGCAGTGATTCACATTTACAAAGTAGGACAGGTTTCTTCTCTATTTCAGACTTTTTGCTTTGTATTATTTTTCTATTTTTATTCCACTGTCTTGATTTATTCCTCTTTTCTGTTCACATGGCATCCATACACCTTAAAGAACTTAAATGTCTGCTTTTATATGCAAACAAAATATTAAGGATGAACAGCACATACATATTAAACATATTTATGTATCTATGCAGCTTCATGTTAATTTGGCTCTAATGCAAATATTTATTAATGTATTTGCATGCACATCTGCCTCTTACAATAGGAAAGGACAGCAGTATGACTGTAAGTGGTACATACCCCTGGCAGACCTGACCTTCCAGACCATCGAGGACTCTGAGTCCACTCCGATCCCTCTGGTTCAGGATGAGGAGATCGATGCCATGAAGATCAAAATCTCTCAGATCAAGAATGAGATCCAAAGAGAAAAGGTGGAAACTTAAAAGCGCTGCTAGTTTTTAATAGTGGACCTTTATTTAGATCTCAAACCTAAAGGGAAATTATAGACAGTGGCAGCTTATATTCACGACTTAATGTCATTTTATTTAACCTTTATTTAACCAGGAAAAGTGACACATTGAGATTAAAAATAAGTTTTGCAGGAGTGTTCTGGCCAAAAGAGCATCAGCAGAAGGTTATAGAACATAGAAATTAGACATCCATCTACACTAAAACATAAAATAAAACACAGTACTAAAGCATACTTATAAAACACCACCAATAATTAATTTGCAACTGAATTGTGTAAGAAAGAAAGATAGAAAGAAATGTATCATGGTTTGGAATTAATGAAATAATGTAAAAAATGTGTAGAATTTTCCTCACAATCAATGCATGACAGGATGACAAAGTGATTATTTATAGAGAATATGTGATGATTCAGCTAAAAACAAAGAATAACTTTGACTTAATAACCCATACTTCAGTAGCCCATGTGTATTAATATATTCTATTCTGAAGCCTTTGCACAGTCCTACTTTTTCTTTAATACTCTGTGATATTTTTATTTTATTTTATTTTTTTCTCATACAGTCCCTTTTGCACTAAGTGTTTTGCTGCTAAATTGAACTGAGCTGCTAAACTGATTTTCATTGTTCCTGTGACAGTGACAATAAAGATCTATTCTATTCTATTCTATTCTATTCTATTCTATTCCGTTAAAATGTTACAAATGCTGTCTTAACACCCAGTAACTGGACTTTTTAAGCTTTTTTTTTTTTAATTAGTCCAATTATTCCAAAGTAAATAGTAATAAACAGGTAACTTACAGAATGTATTTGCACTGCTATAGTAAAAAAAAATTGCACACAATCTGCCAACACAAACAAAAACAGCAGTGACACAAAATACCATAAGCACAGGATCCATGATACTATTTGAAACATTGGTTAAAACTAAAATAAAAAAAGAGGAACTTCTCAGTTAGCATGTGAATGGAGCAAAGTGCAGAGCAGAAGTTTGTCTAGACTTCAGGCCTTGTGTGATTATATTAACCCTGATAATGTTCATCTGCAGAGAACGACCAAAGGGCCCAAAGTTATCGAACGACTGAGGAAGAAGTTGTCAGAACAGGAGTCGCTGCTGCTTCTCATGTCGCCCAACATGGCGTTCAGAGTGGCCAACAGAAATGGAAAGGTGAGGCTCTACACCCTTAAACAGGTTCAAGAATGAAGGGATTTTAATTTATAAAGGATTCACCAGTAAAGATTAGATGGAAAAGGTTCTTGTATCACACTATAGCTTGTGAAATAATCAGATTACAGACATGTTGACTTATACTGCCCTCTGCTGGTGACAAATATGAACTGCAGCATGAAACTTCAATAATTTAAATCTGTTTCAGGGTTTTACATTCCTGATTTCCTCTGACTACGAACGAGCAGAGTGGAGGGAGATCATACGAGAACAGCAGAAGAAATGTGAGTTTCCTGTACGGTTTATGTAAATAACTGCACTGAAGAAACAAGGTCAGAACAGTCACAGTTTAGTCTGAACCGTGGATCAATAAATAGAAACAACATAATCACATAACATTGTGACCTCCAGTGACTACGGAAAGGTCGACTTAAGAAAAACCATTTCTGTCAGCATAGATGGACATAACATCGGACTTTTACAACATGGACAAAATAACTGCGTTGGTACGTCATAGACTGGAACCTTTTGCTTCATGTTGGGAGAAATGGGTTCAATATATGATAATCCAGAGGCCTGAATCACACAGCTACATGGTCACATCTCCTAAATATTTATTGTTTAAGATCTGTTCTGTTTTTTATCTTCTTTCTATTGCTTTATTTCAATTATCCTTTCTATTGGCAGTTGAGAAACAGGATATATTAGAGATTTAGGCGTGAGAAAATGAGCCTACAGTACACATGTAAAGATGAACAAATGTACAGTATGTGTGTGAATATCTGTATGCACCTAAGATGTACATGTCAGTGAAAGATTATAAAAGGCAATAAATAAAAAAAACAAATAAAAAAAACAAAACATAGTGATCCTTTACCTTCTTAACCATCATAATCATACTCACAAGTGTAGATTCCTCAAATGTGTTGACAATTTAATGCAGTGTTTTTCAACTATGGGGCCGCCTGGAATTCAAATAGGGTCGCCTAAAATTTCTAGTAAGTGATTTTAAAAAACACAAACAACTTACTAATAAAAAATCTATGGTGAGTTGAGAGAGACAATCCCAATCCATAAAAGACACGACAAACCGTGAAGCTGAAATTGAAGCACTGTGGTACTGTTTATCTTTCAAATGTTTATTGTGGTCAGTTTCAGATGCTGCAGCTCTTTTATAATTCATAGTTTGAGTTCTTGTTTGTTCAGTATTAATTGTCAGCCTTGTAAATCCAAGCTGGACTGACTGTACATATCCTGACCAAGGAAAATAAAATTCTCCCTTTGTGCAGTAATCTACACCTGGCTTTTCTGCCTCCGTCCATAATAATATACATTATATAGACTAACTGTTGTCTAAAATTAACGTTTATTTGCAACATAGTATCGCAAACTATTACATGATCAAAAACAAATTAATTTTGGCAAAAAAAAAAAAAAAAAAGTGTCTGTTTTGAATGTCTTGGGTCACCAGAAATTTGTGATGTTAAAATGGGGAAATGAGCCCTATAAAGTTTGGGAACCACTGCTTTAATGATAGTTTTAGGTCATGTTTTAATATTGTAATGTAGAAATACTACGTACAGCTCCTTTCAGACATGATGTAACATGTATTGCTCATAGTGTCTGTTTCTTATTCTGAAGATCTGTTCAGTTCTAAATGACCCTATGTTAAGAATAAGAGCTGACTACTATAGCCCAGTCATTTGTTACCAACACGCCTCTGATAATTGCTTTTGTTTTTTCATTCACTGTCGTTCAGGTTTTAAAAGCTTCTCTCTCACATCTCTGGAGCTGCAGATGCTCACTAACTCATGCGTGAAACTCCAGACTGTCCACACAATTCCAATGTCAATGAATAAGGAAGGTAAGGCTCGTCCTGCTTTTCCTTCTTAAGGACTTCGATGCCTTCACGTGCTGTGCATAACTCTGTCACGTTCTTCCTTCTTGCAGATGATGAGTCCTCTGGTCTGTACGGCTTCTTAAACGTCATCGTCCACTCTGCGTCAGGGCTCAAACAGAGCTTAAGTGAGTTGCTTTTACTAGAAATCATACCACTGCTAATTCTGGCAGGTTGGCATCCCATCATCCTCTCTGCCAGGCCAGTCTCATCTGATGTACCCGCCCCCTTCTCTCACTCTGTCAGCTGGGACGGCAGCTGCACAAGAACAAGTGGGATTAGTCAGGAACACCGTGTACAAGCCATCTCAAATATGTCTTAACCATCTTAAATCGACACCTACTCACATTTTGTCTTCATGTCAGCAAATACTCAGCAGTGTGTTTCAGCAAATAGAGTTTTACACTAGTAGGTAGTTAAAAAGTCACTGTGATGACATTTGAAATGTAGACACTTCTGGTGGGACTCAGTCCAAAGCCAGCAGGAGGTTTCACTTTGATTTAATTAAGTGACCGAGTGACACGAGTGAGTCTGGAACCGAGCTGTTGACTCTGTGGACATTTTCATATTGCAAGGTTTTTATATTAAGTTAAATTGAAAACTGTCCTCATATGTTAAACTACATTTGATACAATAATTTAAGAAATTAAGAAATCTGTGGTTTTAGTTTTTCAATAACTTGTTAAGACTTATAACTGCTTTAAATTTTTGTATGTTTTCATTCATCAGGGTTTATTTTCAATGTATAATTTTCATGTTTGTGGCTGTGGCTTTGTTATAATAGGATTAATCCCTCATTTTTATTTAGTTATTTGATTGTCATTTCTGGGTGGTAGGTAAGAGTCCCACCTTTTTTTTTTGTTTGTTTCTTAAAAATTGTCCGAAATGCCAAAATTTACAAAATCATCAAATATTCTAAATGAAACCAGTTTTCTTTTTTAATATATGAATTATGAGTATGTTTACACAGTTACACAGAGTTGTAGTGAAAAACATTGTATTTTTCAGTCATGCTTTGTCTTCACTTCATGTAGCCAGAAAATTGATTATCATAAATCATCCATACCATTGAAAAAAAAAAAAAAAAAAAAGATTAAATTTTTTGGTTATATCACTCAGCTGTAAGTGTTCACATTGAAGCTTTACTAATATTTTTTTAATCTGTAATGTTTGCATTAATCTTACAACTAATATATTGATATTGACAGCTCTAGCTCTAATATTATATTAAAAATTACTATAAGTAAATGTAGATGCACCCAAATATATATGTATCAATGTGACTTTAGTGATATATAAATAGGGACCAGAGAGGTAAAGTGACGCGTATACATTTTGCTTTTTAGTGTCAGATGAGGATCAGACAACAGTGAATAAACACCCGGACCATGTCATTCAGTTCATTAAATTGTAGAACATGGAACAGCACTTTGAAGACAACAAAATGAGTAAAGTTACAGCTCATTTTTCAACAAATAGTCTGTCAACAACTTTTTCTATTTCTTATGTTATTAGATACTTGGACAGTTACAAATGTTCTGTTAGAGCTCGATCCAAAGCCAGCAGGAGGTTGTGTTTAGGCTAGTTTTTTGTATTGATTGTTCTGTTAAAACCACTTGTACTCCTGTCCTCTAGACCTTTACTGCTCCCTGGAGGTAGATTCCTTTGGCTACTTTGTCAACAAAGCCAAGACACGTGTTTACAGAGACTCTACGGAGCCAAACTGGAACGAGGTGAGCGTACAAATAAAAGAATGAGGCTCTGTACACTTTCAGACAGCTGTTCCCACGACAAAATAAGTCTGTGTAATAGTGTGCACTGGGCTGAAACCTAACACACCTTCGCTCTTTTGTCATTCAAGGAGTTTGAGATCGAACTGGAAGGCTCTCAGACGCTCAGGCTGCTCTGCTATGAGAAGTGCTGCAGCAAAACAAAGCAGAATAAAGAAGATGGAGAGATCACGGACAGGATCATGGCCAAAGGGCAGATAAAGGTAGAGAGAGATTAAATGTGGATATTGTCACTTTAACTGTATGCGTCAGTGGCGGCTGCTCATCTTTCAGAGAGGGGAAGCTCATTGTTGGCTTACATCAAAAAAAATTGTCAAGTTATTTAAACATAAATTTGGCCCTCCATTCCTTTTTAAGAAAATGGCCAGTGACCTAGTCGTGCCAAGTAAACAAGAAAACGTTGAAATTATGTTAAATTGAAACAAGGAAGTACAATGAGTGTGTCTTATTTACAGTGCAAGAAATGAACAAGTAATTTGGTAGTGGTTTCTCTCTCGATTTCACAGCAGAATGCGCGACGGTATTAAACTGAACTGTGTCAGTGAAGGAGTATATCTCAAAATAGCTGTCAATCAAATGGGAGTCAGCCTTTCGACTGATCCTCCAATCAGCATGTGGAAGCTCAGCGTCCTGCCCAGCCGAGGTCCACCCACAGCTCCATTCACCCCCAGAGACACTGAGCATCCGGGGGCGGGGCAACATCGTGGCATTTATCCAATTACCGTCCAGTTTTTAGGCAATGAAAAAAACTGTTCCACTCAGTCCCATTGAGGTGCACGGACGCTGAGCGTCTACGGGCAAATGCACTGAGCAGAGATCGTATGAGAAAACAGCGCAACGGGAATGTATGAGAAGTGAACAACATCGAGTCTGTTGATTTGTGATAAAGCTGATTCTGAACGAACTCATCTGTGAGATGAACGTGTTCTAACACATTTGTAGTCAATGAAATGTCAACACAACCGTACATATTTGACCATTTAATTTTCGTAGTTTTAGGGGAAGCTGAGCTTCCCTTGCAGTCTTTGAGAAATCGCCTCTAGTATACATAGGGTGTTTTACAAGCGAGTATGCAAAGTAACCACTGTAGATCAGAAATGCCCCAAAAGACCTGCAGTTTTAGAGACGCTTTGACCCAATCATTTGGATGATATACCCTTGTCAAAGTCGCTCAGATCCTTATACTACCCTGTTTTTGACTAAATGTTTACTTTATATTCCACTCTTTAAAAGTTGCCATTGTAATGTAATTATCAACATTATTGAAAAGTTTCCACGCTAACACATATAGGACATTTTCTTCATGTTTTTTTTTTTTTTTTAAATTCTGTTCATGTGACCTTCATCTCCGCAAAACATCTCAGTCCACATGACAACCCAAAACGACTACAAACTGGTACAAATGCTCTGTCAAACCATTGTTTCTGGTGGAAACTGTGATGATACTGGACGTAGCAGACGCAGAGGCTTTAATCCATCATAAAGGTGTTGAAGTGTGTTCTTTATATGATGTGGATTTATCCATAACGCCGTTCTGGTCCGTCTCCAAAAGATATCTGTGCTGACCTTGATCTACTGCAGGTCATACCCTGATTTATACACCTGGATTTAATGTTTCAGGTGCACATTTATCACTCAAACTAATAATAGACATGCACAAAATTGGGTGTGATGCCATTGTTTTACGCATTTTTTGGGACACGTTAAATTCAGCTGTTTCTTTTCTAACAGGGATCTGGGATACAAAACAATAATAACAAATGTAATAATATAGCTTTATATTGGGATAAATATATTGATTATTAATGTTAGTGTGTATATCTCAAATCAGCATGAACAGGACATCTCACAGCTGTAGTCATGACCAACAACAGTCCCATTATTTATGGCCATATAGTTTATAAGCATCAAGCATCATTTCCTTAAAGTTTAATGGTAGATTTTTCTTCCCAAGTGAGATGTGAAGAAAGTAAATGGTTAGTTGTGGTGGTAAGTGATTATTTACAGTTAGAGCACAACAAATATTTTAGAAATTTAGAGGTAGAACATTTAAAATCACACTCATGGATAAATTAATAATAATTAAAAAAAAATCAATGTTGAGAAAAATTAAGTAAAAACCATCTCTGAGGCATTTTGGAAGCAAAGATAACAATTAAAACCGAACTAACCAATGCAATACAATGATATTTATTACAATATAAAACTATATTATGACATTTGTCATTATTGTTTTGTATCCCAGACCCCTGTTAGAAAAGAAATATCCGAATTTAACATGTCCCAACACTTTTGTCCATATAGTGTATGACTCAGGCAATTATGCTATGAGGCTAACGATATTAGTTTTGCAAAATAACTGCAATAGTGTGGATGGGACATTATGTGATCATTATTTTATGTCTGATCAGTGCACGGCCCATGTATAAAATCTTTAGATACTCCATGTGACCCTGATCTCTTTGATTTGACTTATATTTATATGAAAACACAGGCTTTGTCCATGTGGAATCAACTCTGTTACCATGTGGTGATGTGAGAATGAGTCACCCGTCTCTTCCCTGCTGAAGTTTGTGGGCTAATCCTGCCCTGTGGGACTCGTGGCCGTTGAAAGAGAATTAAACCATCAGGTAGCCGACGGGTCACTTCAGCTTGACCTCAGATAGAGAGTTGTGACAGAGAGCGGATTAGACTTTGGCCCGACCAAATGCAGCCCTTGGCGTCGCTCCAGAGCATGACACATACACACTGAGTCGTCTTTGATCAGCTAGGGAAGGGATTTCCCTCCTGGACAGGTGGGTCAAAACACCGCCGCATCTTAGAGGCCAAGAGCATGTGGATGCTCAGTGAGACATCGAAGAAGGTCTGCAGCATCCAAAAGCCTATTTTAAGACACTTTCCTGACCTGTGGTGTGATTGTGGCCTTTGTGCCTGTTCTTGTTATGTCTCATTAGTGGAATAGAGGCTGCTTTAACTTGAACAGAATGAACCTGTGGGTTAGAGTTCTGACTCTTTGCCTCTGCTGGTTTTGTATTAGACATGTGTTAGAGTCAAATAAATGTCAGAAAGCAAAAAGGCTATGACAAGAATGTGCCGACTGCTGATCCCTTCATTAAATATTCTTAAAACATTTTGTGTACATTTTACTGAACAAAAACCAACTCGGTGCAGCTGTAAAAACAACTCGGAGAAAATCTATGGTAAAATTTATTTATTTATTTTTGTTTTTTTTAAACAATATCTTTATTGAACTTTATATTACACAATTAACAATATACTCAACATCAAGCAAACAATAAGCAACATATTCCCCCCAAATAAATAAATGAATGACAGCAAAATAAATAAATAAATTAAAATAAATAAATAAAAAATAAAATAAGCATAAATAAACAGCATACAGCTCCATAAATACAATGTTTTTATTAAAGTCAAAATGCATATCATAACTATTGTTTTACAATAAATTTGGCAAACGTACCTCAAATTGCTGACCATCATCCCATATTTGTTTGCTTAAAGCAGCGTATGGCTTTCATCATAAATTTGTTTCAAATTTGTAAAACCTGAGTGAGTTGAAGCACTGTCAGAATGGGAATTCCACACAGCAGCAATTTAGGGGTCTCTCTGTGAGTGCTGAAGCCAAATGCCCCCTTTACCTCCATCCACAGACTATACTCATTCTTTAAAACAACCCTGGTGGACTGTATAATTTTACGTTGTAGCAATCTAGCTCGTTTTCTTGGCGAATCTGTGAGAAACTGCTTTTGCTTGGTCACGTTCCCACAGTACGTAAACAAGCGGACTGTGTTCATGATGGAGTCATCTTTAAAGCTGTTCACCGTGAGGGAAGTGATTCAGGTGTGTAAGCACGGAAAGACTAATGGAGTAGTGATAATTAGGTGATGACTAGGGTTCACACATTTGAAAAAAATAACTGTGGTGAAAGTCATATGCTGCTTTAACAAAAAAAGAAGAAAAAAAAAACAAACAACCAAAACCAAAAACAACACAAGATATTATTGGCTTATCATATGTTAATTTTCCATAGTACATTAGTTTGTTTATATCAATACAAAAAATCCAGTGTTATCTGGATGATTCCTTTGACGGATAATTTTTCATCATAATTTTAATATGAACATGTAGAATGAATGCATTGCAAAATATTGTCTGAATCGCAATAAGTAAGAATAACAGTAAAAAGAAAAAAAAAAAACAGAACAAATGCTATCTAATAGTAATAAGCTTTGGTGTATCTAGCTTTATAATAAAAAAACACATATGAATTATCATTTCCCCATTCATGTAATTATCCACACACAGGTTTGCTTCTTTTCTTTGATGTCTTTCATTTCTCTAGATCAAGAAATTGTACTTTTTATTTGTAGTCTTCATTCATCAGTTTCTAATTTCAGTGTCAGTTCAGTTTTTTGTTGTCATATTTAGCACAAACTCTTACAATATAATACTATTTTCTATATTTTTAACCAAGGCGTGATAGATTATGCTTAATCATCTCAATGATATTCACTTGATCAGAAGGTCATCGAAGAATGAAATAAACACACCAGCCACTTTAATAGGTTCACCTGTTTAACTGCTTGTTAATGCATGCATTTAATCATCCAATCACATGACAGTAACTCAGTGTATTTAGTCATATAGATATGGTCAAGATGATCATGATGTGGAGGAAATGTGACTTTGAACATGGTGTGGTTGTTGGTGTCAGATGGACTGGTCCGAATATTTAAGAAACTGTTGATCTAGTGAGATTTTCATGCACAGTTGTGTCTAAGGTTCACAGAGAATGTTCCAAAAAAAAAAAAAAGAGCAAATATCTGTAAGGGGCAGTTCTCTCAGTGGGAGTACCATGCTGATACCAGAGGTCAAAGGAGAATGGTCTGATTAGAGCTGATAGAAAGGCAACAGTAACTCAAATATCCACTGGTTATGAAGGAGGACTGCAGAAGAACATCTCTGAACACACAACATCTCAAACCTGGAAGCGCATATACACTCACTGGCCACTTTATTAGGTACACCTGGTCCTAGCTGCTGTACCTAATAGAGCAACTTAATGCTTGATTATTTACATGTAATTAATAAGATCTAATAGAGATAGTATAGTATATTAACCCTTTAGGTGCCTGAGTTTTTTGGGTTTTTTTTTTTAAATCAATTTTGACATGTAGATTTCAAAAAGCTGTCTGTTTCATTCAGTTATGTTGCTTGTCGCAATATTGCAACTTTGGTGCTTAAAGGGTTAGTATTTATTTTTCTCATCATTGTTGTTAAAAATATCGTCCATAGCATAGAGTTTCACAGAATATCAAATAAAACTAAATAAACACACCATTTTATACATACATAGATTAGGTTGTGTTAGAAGAAAAAGGTATTAAGTAAAGTTCAGTAACAGTTCATGAAAGGGTTTGGATTTCATCTGAATGGTGTTTAAGATGTGGTACAGATGAAGCACATGTAAGCTCAGGGGTTAAAGGTCACTAATACTAATCAGTTACTGTCCCTGGAGGAACTTGTGTCTGTTACCGGCTTCCCTCCTGCAGCGAGCGGTGGCAGGAGCGAGCACGTTGGTAATGAGGGTAGGAGGGGATTCTCAGGAGTTAATCCCCCAAATCCATCTGGGAAGTAGAACAACACAGTGGCAGCGTGGTCACTGCTTTGTTCCCTTTCTGATTCCCTGTGGATTTAACGTCCAACAACGGCAACATGTGAAGACGATAGAAAGTTTTGTTAAGATTTAAGCGAGCTGCGTCGATTATTTCCCATGATTCCTGAAGGAGATGTGATATACTGCTGGAAGTAGGAGTTTCTGTACATATCGGTGGAGTCATTTAAGAAACACCGGTGAATCGTTAGTGGATCAGTGCTGGTTTCTTTGTTTTTTTGTGTGCTGGCAATAGTGATATTTTAGAGATAAGTCGAACTCAAAGCAGAAAGATGAGTGAGTTTAATCCCACTGGAGAGAGCGTGGAGCAGGCCACTGAAGAAAATGTGGATCAGGCCAATGAAGAGTGTTTGGATCAGGTCAGCAGCAGCGTGGAGGAAGACGGAGACATAGTTCCCAGGAAACCCCCGACTACAGGGGCCCGTTTATGGGACAGAGTCCGGGGCAGTTTGCTCAAACCAAAGGTAAAAATGTGGAAAATGATCTGAGGATGACATCTTGGTGACGCACATTTGGGGGACAAAAATATTCCTGATTACTTTTGTTTTCAAGTCATGTATAAACACAGTCTATCTATCTATCTATCTATCTATCTATCTATCTATCTATCTATCTATCTATCTATCTATCTATCTATCTATCTATCTATCTATCTATCTATCTATCTATCTATCTATCTAAAAAATAATTTATAGTTCTTTTTCAAATTGATCTTTTTTTAAGATTTAGAGGCTGCCATTGTTCTGATTCTTTTTTGGCTTTTATTATGTAAGAAAATTGATTTTTGTTGAACAAAGGATTATCTGAATGAGATTTGCTGATTTCTTGAGCGAAGCAACATCTGCCGTGTTGGACAGGGACAGCGGTGGGAACATGATGTTATCACGTTACTCATGCTGTAGATAACGGATGGCAGTTTGGTATTAGTCAGATTACTCAAATGGATCAGTGACATGAGGTAACACTACATGACCAGATGGAGCTGATGTTTATGTGAGGCTGAACAGAGGCGCGACTTGTATTTACCTGTTTTTAGCCCAATGGGAAATTTAGATACTCAGATTTAATCTGAGTTGGGATAAATCATACATGACCACCCTGCACTTTTGATTTTCTCATAATGTTGGTGTCGGTGTAATCAAATACTTGTCTTCTGAAATGAATTATTTAATTGGAATTGATGGAATGACCATAGTGTTCACTGCTTAAAGCTTTTTGTTTTTTTTTCCAGCTGGATCCCCAGACACTGCAAAATAAAGACTGGCAGAGGACAGTTATCGCCATGAATGGGGTAAATATTTCACATAATAGATTAATGTAACAAACGGTAAATTGTAGAGGATAAATATTGTCAATCTGGTTGGAGTGCTTGGTTTATTTGCTCACATATAAATATAAACAGTAATAATTTTGAAAAAAAACCTTGAACATTGTGCAGAAGAAATCATACTAGAAAAAAAAGAAAATTCCATAAATCATCAAAAGTGGCATAAGAGTGTTTATATTATTAATACATACTTTAAAAAAAAACAAAAACACACACTATAACATATCAGTGCCATTACAGATAAAAAGTTACATTTATTTACAGAAAAATCTACTCTCACTTACCTCTGGGAATTTTCTTAGATTTAATTTTTCTCTGGTATAAGTATCTTATTGGTTCCTTTACTTGTTTCAGATTGAGGTGAAGCTTTCGATGAAATTCACCAGCAGAGAGTTCAGCCTGAAGAGGATGCCTTCACGGAAACAGTCGGGTGTGTTTGGAGTGAAAATTAACGTGGTGACGAAGTGAGTACCTGACCTTTCATACATCTCAACATCTAGAAGAAGTACTCATTATTTGGAAAATGGGTTTTAGATGTTGTATTTTTTATTGTTTCTCAGTATTTAATTACTTAACTTTTTGTTGGGGCACATCCTTAGACTTGAATAATGTTAAGCTTATTGTCTATATTTTAATGTAGAATCCTTAAATCATCAGAAAACACAAGTTGCAAACAAATGTTAATATATACGGTTACTTGAAAACGTAGGTGGCCTGCTTTATTCATAATAGATGCATTTAGTTATTTATTGTTGGCCATAAGGAAGCATCTATATAGGGAATCTACTGCAGGTGATGCTGATCTTAACTCACAAAAGGGTGGCTTTATATTTTTTTGGGGGGGGCAGCAAATAGAAAACCCTCGTGAAGGCAGGAACATTTTATTTTGACTGCACTGTTGTGTCTGACTTTTTCATTTCGCTGCACCAGCACATAAATTATGTACACTCTGAATTTTTCCCTGAACCTTTCAATTCCACTATAACACATTTCAAGTCGTGTTTTGTCTGTTCCTATATATATTTTGTTACAGAGGATGAGGTTCTTGGAAATACTGTGCTTTTTTTTGGACATTTCTTTTCAGAAATAGGGGCATAGGCTGCACTGATTGCAATTGGAAAGTAAAAAAATAAAATGCCATTACATTCAGAGACCTGACAGATCCACACAGCAGCTGCATTCTCATCCAGCTGCTGTTTCTATTTACATTTTCAATTTGTATTTATAAAAAGTCTGAGTGGAAAAGTTTGTGTATTGAAAAGGGATATATATAAATAACTGCAATGAAAACAAAGACTTTGTCAATAACTATTATTAGCGTAGTATTAATGGTAGATGGCAACAATCACCGAATTAACCCTAGAAACAAACATAAATGCAAGACTATATGTTAAACAGCCAGGAAATGCCACCGTGTATGGAGAGCTGCAAAGATTTTGATAAACTGAAAGAATTCGAAACGGCGTCATATTTTTCCAGACCAGGTTTATTAGTAGTAGCAGTAGTAGTAATAGGATTCTACATGTATCAGGCGGAGTTTTCAACCATGATGACAATGATGGAATAGCAGCAAATGGAAATGCTCATAAAATTACATTTTGTGGATTTTCTTAAAAATGTGATTAAAATTGTGATTAATGTGGATGGAAACTTGCCAAATATTAGTGGTTACAGAAGGATAAGTGTAGGTGTTGATGACATTAACAGACCCTACAGTTATATGCAAATGGTTTTTGTGAAAATCAAGACAACTGCTAATTTTGATATCTTAAGTAATGTGTATAAAAATACAAAAAAAACCAAAAAAAAACAAGCAGAAGCAATAATAAGCACAATATTTACAGGAAATATGATACATGTGACTGTAATCATATAAGGATCATGCAAGTATCAGTTTGGATAGTTGTATAACTATAATTAAACATTATGCATTTGTTTTATGAGGTCACAGAACATCAGCTACAGCAGTCTGTTCAGTATTACCTTCTAATAAATACCTGAGTAGTAGTTTATGTATGTACAGGTTTTGTTTTACCCCTGTATCCAAAAGCCTGGATTTACACACTGATGTATTTGTCTCGTATTGAATTAAAACAGACATTAATATCAGCACATACATATCTTAGCCCATAAATACCCAAACATCCACCGGCGACCAAAATCATCTATCAGTAAATTAAATATAGGAAAATATCTGATTTCCCTGAAAAAACACAAAATACAGAAGATAATATTACAATAAATGGTGATAAATCACTTAAGGAAGGTTAAATATAGAGAAAAATTCATTTGGGAACTGCCACAAAAGTAACACTGGGTCTTTATGGGTTAATTGGAAATTGTGTCATTTGAGACTCATTAACTGGTTGCTCTTTACAGATAAACTAGATTAACTGACAGAAAATAACACTTGAGTGCTTTGAGTATTTAAATGATTTGTTTCAGGATTATCTTTCAGTCAATTTGTGCGTGTTTTCTGCAGACGTGAACGCTCCAAGGTCCCCCTCATCGTGAGACAGTGCGTGGAGGAGATTGAGCGACGAGGGTTGGATGAAGTGGGAATCTACCGGGTCTCTGGTGTCGCAACTGACATCCAGGCGCTGAAAGCCGCCTTCGATTCCAGTGAGTTTGACCTAAACAGCTCTCGTGAGAGTCGTTTAAAGCTCATAGTTCGACTTCTGCTCAGCGTCAGTCACTCACTGCCGTCTCGTTGTCCTTCCAGACAATAAGGATGTGTCTGTGATGATGAGGGAGATGGACGTAAACGCCATTGCTGGAACTCTGAAGCTGTATTTCCGGGAGCTGCCGGAGCCTCTTTTCACAGACGAGTTGTACCCAAACTTTGCTGGAGGCATTGGTGAGTCCCTTATTTGGTAGTCCGACCACAGAAATGATCCAGTGTATGTTATGGTTTATTCACTGAGTCATTTTGTATGACTTATGCCTTATGTCAGAAGAGTCAAACTCATTTTAGTTCAGGGGCCACATACTGTCCAATGGGATCTCAAGTGGGCCAGACAGGAAGAATTCATTTATTCATTCATTTGTTTGTTTATTTCGAGCATTTACAGAATACATACAAATTCAAAATTAAAAAAAAAAGAGAATCATTCATCTATACTCGAAAAGGAGTGGGAAGAAGAAAAACTTATTTAATCCCACCCCTATTCTCATTATCAAATAACTTAACATAATAACATTTTAAAATAACCTGTAAATAATGTGATTTTTCTCTTTGTTTTAGTTTGAAAAAAGTAAAATAATTTAGAAAATTTGAATAACCTGAGCAACCATTTACAACATGAAATGTATTAAAAATGAATGCAATTTCATTAATATTATGTCTCATCTTATTTTCAACACAATTTATAGATCACAAATTCCCAAAATATTTAGTGCCAGGCATAATATTGTTAAAATTGCACTTATTTTTCTTCAGACATATTGTTCATATTCATTCATGTTCATATTTTATTGTGAAAGGATAGTTTTGCAATGTAAATAATTTCATAAAGTAATTTTACTTTTACACATTAAACCAAGAACCAAATTTGGAGTTGTCATTATTTTACTTGAGATCACATTAGGCTGTATGTCTAACTTGAACTGAAATGAGTTTACCACCCTGAACTGTGATGTTACTATGAGTGTCAGTGTAATTTTTTGCTCTGAAGGGCCAGATTGGACCATGTGGTGGGCCGGTTTTGGCCCATGGGCCGTATGTTTGACACCCCCGCCTTATGCCTTATGCCTTTTGCCTTTTGCTTGGCAGCTCTCTCTGACAGCGTGGCCAAGGAAAGTTGCATGCTCAACTTGCTGCTGTCGTTACCAGAACCCAACCTGGTGACTTTCCTCTTCCTACTTGACCACCTTAAAAGGTAAGAGACTCAACAGGTAGAATATTCTATTTTATTTCTCCAGAGGATTATGTTTTTGGTTGTCTATTGAACTCTTGTGATTGTGATATGAGGGGAATATCTGACATTTGGTGCAAATGCTCACTTTGAGATGAACTGATTTGGGTTTTGTGTGTAAAGGTCAAGATTAGTTTATTAAATCAAATTAATTTTTCAATTCATTTGTATTTTTATACGCTAATATCACAAACCACAGGTCCTCCTTGAACTGCTTTACAGTCTGCACAAAATACAACACCCTCTGCTCTTGGTTTAAGTAGGAAAACTCCCCCCAAAAAACTTTTGAAAAAAGTATGAAAAACATTGGAAGACCCGCAGATTGTTTAGTGAAAAATAAATACAGAAAATACATATATATTATGCAAAGAAAATACATTTTGAGAATATAATAATTAGAATTCAGTAACCTCATAAAAGATGTTTTGGCCATGACTAGTCCTGTACTAAATATGTGAAAAAATATGGAATATGATAAAATGCTGAGGTCAACTTCACTGTGATATTTTAATGTTCTACAAACACACAAACTCAGTAGCAGATGATATTTTACATTTGATTGGATACTGAACTGGGGACTTCATTTATTATTCATTTTATTGTTTAATCAAGGTTTTTGCTTTCTGAAAATCATGAATAAAACTTAGATAAAAAAATCAAGATTATTCCTTTAGAGACCTTTCTTGCACAACAAATATTCTGAATGCAACCTGTCTGCTTCTTGTAATATATTCATTGTGAATATGTTTCAATAGTCCCATATGGCAGAGTTTGAGTAAAGAATGACTGTTTTCCAATTATGTTGAGTCTTTAGTTCACGTAGACAGAAAATTGAGTAAAATTGTAAACCATCCATAACACTGAAAAACAACCTAGATTAAATGTTTCGGTCATATCACCCAGCTGTAGCAGGTGCCCACACTGAAACTCTGCTTATTATACTGTACGTAGATATTATTTGATGCCGGAAGATGTATATGAGGAAGCGAATGTTAGAATTTGTAGGTTCTTTTATCAATTTGCAGAGTGATAAAATGTCTTCTGTTTAGCACTGATCGGAAAACAAGAGTATACTAAAATGTGCTGTTTGGACTGACTGGATAATTTTCATCATCATTTTACAGGGTCGCTGAAAACGAGAGCGCCAACAAGATGTCTTTGCACAACCTGGCCACTGTCTTTGGTCCCACTTTGCTTCGACCGTCTGAAAAAGACAGCAAAATCTCAAACAGCTCCCAGCCCATCTCCATGAACGACAGCTGGTCTCTGGAGGTCATGGCTCAGGTAAAACTCAGGACAACAACAAATACGAAAGTAACGATCAGACCATACGTTGCTCTCATCGCCTCTGTGGTGTCTCTTCAGGTGCAGGTCCTCCTCTACTTCCTCCAGCTGGAGAGCATTCCTACTCCGGACAGCAAACGTCAAAGCCTTCTCTTCTCTACTGAAGTATAACACAAGTACAGACTCGTCCATAAATGAGGAACCGAGGTGTTAAACAGAAGAGCTGCGTCCAGAGGGGCCAAAGCTGGTTTACAGAGAAGATGCTCCTTTTGGCCACCAGGGGGAGCCATCAACACATGACTGGAAACAGGGTCACCACAAGAGATGAATGAGCATGTGTGAGGTGTTTACTTACCTGCTGTGTCAGTGAAAGACTTTTCCTCAATGGTGTATGGACGAAATATATCATTCCTGCTTTTAATTTAACTTAAATTTAACTCCATTGTTTAAATACTTGGCCCTTTTCTGTCACTGTGCACATTAGCTCCACAGGAGGATCTGTGTTGTTGCTGGATTTTGTAAGATTTATTGCTGTGGGTGAATGATGGATGAATGTTGAATGTTTGAATATATTTTCATGTTTCTCCACATGAAATGTTTGACTTGGTTGAAAGCTCGCCTGTGCCAATGTTTCCCTGCTGATGACCAATAGAACATTTCAGTTAACCTAATGTTTACACTCTTAATTTTCACTTAATTTTGTACAGATTTGAAACTACTAAAGCTGTAGTCGTCACACAACATGCAGGCATGTTGACCGAACCTGAAGCGATTTGTATAGTGACCTTTTTGCAGTCCACGGGTTCCTCTGGTGGCCTCCAAGTAGATGGTTTATGTTTGGAAGGAGGTAAAAGTTAGAGATAACAGGACATCACATAGACGAGGCCTAATGCTTCCATCCACAAACTGAGTTCTCTGCCGTGTAATATTTTAATTTGACTTTTGTCCATGTTTGTTTTTTCGTTTTCTCCACGTATCGGTGTTATATACTACATTCCTCCCCTCCAGTGTTCTTCCTTTAGGACAAAAGCACTGCTGTAGAAACAAGAACACCTGGAGATTATACTTATCTGCCATACCAAATGTTCCCTGACCGGACTCCTGAAGCGCGATGATTCACTCATATCTAAGCCTCCCAGATTATTAACAGGTTCATCCTCCACATACCGAGTATTACTTTCAGAGTTGTGTGAGAGCACATGATGTGATGCAAGTATTCAAATACGTCTTAGCACAACCTGTAACCTTAAATGCTTGTGATTCATGCAAAATAAGCAATAAGTATTGATTCCTAAGGTAAGCAATGAACAGTGTGTCTCATATGTATGATTTATGTAAATAAAACTAGGTAATATTACTCTGGCACTGTGTGTTTCTTCAGTATGAAATTAAACATATTCATGATGACGTGCAGATTTCTGGTTCAACTCAAACTGTGTATTAAAGTCTACCTGGATGAGGACTGCAGCAAAAGGTCCTGGGAAAGCCTGATTTATTTACTCATGGTTTATTTAGTCTTTATTCTCCTCTTCCATCAAGTCCCAGTTAAGAAAAACAAAATCTGACCTAATACACACACAAAATAATGAGAAAAACTGACACCTAATCTTACTTAGTGTTGAGAATCTACTGCATTTGGCCTGCCCAACTTTCATCAGGTACTTCTTTTTTTCCCACTCTTTTTATTGAAATTAGGACAATGACAATATAAAAAAGGCATATATAGTATCCAATATATGTGTGTCAGAATAAGAACACTACACCTGCATTCACATGTACACACACAAAAAAAAGGGGGGAGGAGGTCTGTCTACTTAATATTACAGTAATCTGTAAAGGGCTGCCAAATTGAATAAAATAACTTTACAAATGTAAGTGTTGCATAATGTCTTTCAACAGAGCCTGATGTGTTGGAGGGTGTTTGTTCTTCCACTTTAGCAGAATAAGGCGTCTGGCCAGTAGGGTTTTATCAGGGATTTCTTCTTGACTTCAAGTTTAATCTTTCATTTTTTGGTGTGCAGAGACATTATATTAAAAAAAAAAAAAACCATATAAAACACAAATAATCCATAAAAGTGACAGAAGTGAAATGGTAAAACAGTGGCATGTTGTTTATACCAATGATATCCATAACACATACACCCTGAAGGATTATGTAAAGCAGCAACATGTTTCTATTACGACTAAAATACCTTCAAAGGTATTCAAAGAAGGGGATGTGTCTATTGTAATGGTATTCGTAAGGTTTTTCCTTCAGGGTGCAAATAACGAAAGTATTTTATTAAGCTCTGAAAGTAGCCTCAGGACAATTAAAATAATTTATATAATGGATTTAGTGCTGTAGTTGCTGATTTGACAGGAAAACATAGAAATGTAAGTACTACAGCAGGAAATTACACACGTGTATATGTAGAGAAGCATCTTAAAGATTCATTAATGGTGAGTGTGACCAGACATCTCATTAGCATTTAATGCGCTGGGACATATGGTCTTGTGTCCTCTTTAATTTGTTAATCTGTTGGTAAATAGTAAAGTGAACTTAATTGAATAATTGCTTTGTAAATGTGCTAATCATTTAAACCTGAGAAGAGGTATTAATGCATTTAATTTCTATTCTTTCTTTGCTTTTGATATGCTTTCAGATAGTCTCAGTAGTGCAAACTTTATTATTTTTGCTGTGGGGAATTGACTACCTTTCACTTTAGTTTTCATTTAGTTTTAGTATTAGTTTTACAGGTATCATCAATGAAGCCTTGATTTATAGAAAGAGAAAAAGTTAAATGAAACAATTAATCAAAAAACAATGTCTGTTATAGGTTGTATTGGGCTAAGCTATATTATTCATGCACACCGTAAAGCATGCACACAAGATAAATGAAGCTGATGTTACATGCAATATATTTAATTATTTAATTGTGTTCAGTTTTTGTGTAGGAGTAGTAATCCACTGAAACCGCATATCTATCTATCTATCTATCTATCTATCTATCTATCTATCTATCTATCTATCTATCTATCTATCTATCTATCTATCTATCTATCTATCTATCTATCTATCTATCTTTATTTATTTATGTTCTTTAAAGAACTATTTTTAAAGACTGATTCTCATCATATAGTTTTAATCAATTTTAGTTGACTATAATAATCTTGGTGTAGGCTAGAATTGAAGAAAGCACCATTTGTAGGATTAATATAGAACTCTAAACAAAATCAACAGTATGAAACAGTATGAAAGTTGTGTTCAGGCATGATCTGTCAGAACAGTCACACTGGTGGAATTAAACACTTCAATTCATTTCAAGGTTCGCTCGTGTGTGTGTGTATATATATATTTATAGTGTGTATATACAGGGTGGGGAAGCAAAATTTACAATGAACATTTAGTTGTTTTTTTCTCAGCAGGCACTACGTCAATTGTTTTGAAACCAAACATTTACTGATGTCATAATCATACCTAACACTATTATCCATACCTTTTCAGAAACTTTTGCCCATATGAGTAATCAGGAAAGCAAACGTCAAAGAGTGTGTGATTTGCTGAATGCACTCGTCACACCAAAGGAGATTTCAAAAATAGTTGGAGTGTCCATAAAGCCTGTTTATAATGGAAAGAAGAGAATGACTATGAGCAAAACTATTACGAGAAAGTCTGGAAGATACTATTAAAGAAGAATGGGAGAAGTTGTCACCCGAATATTTGAGGAACACATGCACAAGTTTCAGGAAGTGTGTGAAGGCAGTTATTGAGAAAGAAGGAGGACACATAGAATAAAAACATTTTCTATTATGTAAATTTTCTTGTGGCAAATAAATTCTCATGACTTTCAATAAACTAATTGGTCATACACTGTCTTTCAATCCCTGCCTCAAAATATTGTACATTTTGCTTCCCCACCCTGTATATTTATATCCATTTATAGGTGTGTGTGTGTGTTGGTAAAATGGTATTTGCTGTTTATTCTAGCAATGACTGACAAGATATCTGCAAAATTCCAAATAAAAGCAGTCCTTTGGAGCACTAATTTTCAGAAAATGCTCTTCAGCAGTGTTAATGCACAAGTCACAATGCTTTTTCTGATGTTTTCTCTCAGTCCTGGTGCAGAAACACACCCACCTCTGCTTTGTTTCATGAGTCTGACTGTGTCCATTCATCTTCTTATTGGTCATATTCAGGGGGTTTCAGTGGGGTTCAGGTCTGGACATGTGGACTCTGATTGTCTGATTGTTCACCTGGAGGTGTGTATATGTGTTTATGATGGAGCAGCGGTGTGTCAGGCATCAGGAGGCGGTCTGCTGAGCCCTGTGTGGGGTTTTTGGTGGAGGGTGATGCTGAGGTGATGCAACTAGAGGAGGGGACAGATGATCATCCGCTGCTGCCAACACAAACGAGCTGACATCCGAAACCGATGCTGCCTGCTGCCTCAACTTCTACGTTTAGCGACCGGTTAAGGACTACAAATGAAGGTTTATCGGAAAAATAACCCCCTAACTCACTGAAAAAAACTGGAGAACCCCAGGTATGAAGTTTGTTTTCTTCTTGACAGAGCGCTGTGTTTTTGCCGGCTATGCTAACACTGTTAGCCTGTCCTAGCATTAGGTTAGCGACTTAGCTTTGCCAAAGCTTTTTGACACTTTAGGTGAATTAACGTACCTAAAATGAAGAGAGGAAGCAAAAGCTGGAGTTATATTAAACAGACATACCCACTTTGTTTGTTTTGTTTATTAAGAAATTAAGATTAATGCTGTTTTAACTCTCAAGCCTGATTTTAGTACAGTTGTCAAGTTGTAACACACTAGTATCTGTGCTGTTAATCCTTTCAAAATAAAAGACCGTGATGACTAGTTTTGACTGTAATCCTTTAATGCGTATAAACTAGGACGTAACCAGGCTCTGACATATATTTTAGTAATTATATATAATGCAGTGATGTTAAACAAATAAATGCATTGTTAAAAATAGGTGTCATTATGTTTAAATGAGGCCAAAATGTTTAATTTAGTACTGAAACTCATATTTATGGTACATATAAAAGTTTTAGCTCTAATTCTTGTAGGAAATCTACTTATAAATTGCAAATAAATGTATTTGTAGTATTAGATTAGATTTAGTGGGTACTATGACGGGCAGGGTCATAGTGCCAAAAAAACCCAATTCAATCATGGGTTGTTTTCACTGACGTAGAGAAAAGACGTCATAGTTTGTTTTCATAGTTTATGAGATGAAAACAAAACATTATTTTAAAAAATCTTTTTATTAACTCTACAGGATCACTGTACTGTTAACAAAGAACAGCACATTTGAGGGTGTCTCTGAATTATGAGATGGATAATACAAATGATGTGTAAAATAAAGCACCTCTTGTAAGCAATGATTAGAGAAAAATGTGTATTAAAAATATATTATAACAAGCAATCAAGTTACATTTTGATTTTTTTTTTCAAGCAAGAAAGGTCTCTAGAATTGATTCATCGAAATGGTCCTTTAGGCATTTTCTCATTACTTACAAGTAAAAATTTGATTCAACAACATTAATTCTGTAGCTATACTGCCTAATACTGCCTTTTAAATGTACAGAAGTGCTTTGCTACTATGCTGCATATTTTCCTACATAGATAGATGGTTAGATAGATGGATTAACAGATAAATAGATGCTTTATTTATTTCCATGTGTCCACGGGCTTACATGTACTATGTTAAAGATAGATTAGATAATATATAAATGGATAACATGAAACAAAACATTTTAACAACAGTAAAAAAATGCGTAAATTAGAGCATATTGGAGTATAGACACATACATAACAAACCTATATGTTTAACTTGTTTTTTGATTAAGTTTTGTTATATGTCTGTTAGCTTTTTATAAATTATTCATGTAGTTGATGGTTTTTATTTTGAAAAAAATTTACCAAACAGGAAGTGAAGTAACTGACGTTCTCTGACCTTTTGGCTAAAGCTAACTAGCCTGGTTATCACCTCAGTTTTAAGTTGCCATTCTGTCTCTAATGTGACAGCTCAGCCTTTGATGATACTGACAGTAGGATGTTTATCTTTATCTAAACGTTTGTTTGGATGAACTGTGTGTTTATGCGTAAATGAATGGCAGACTGATGATGCTAATGCTAGCCGTGCTGCTGCTATTGTAGGTGTAACCAGAACAATGTAGATCTGCAGACCCCCGTCAACAGTCAACAATGGACTGATGGTCACATTGACAGTGTGTTTTGCTTTGTATTTCAGAGCTATGCATGTGTGCTCTGCTCTCTCCTCTTTGCTTGCGCACATTTTTGATAATTTTTGACCAGGAGTAACCACAGATGTTTCTTAAGTTTACTGGAAAAGCTTGGAAGCAGCAGTATTTCCCAGCCCACCCTTTAAAACTGTGTCCAGGAGAGATGACTTATGACTTATTCCTACTCGGCTCCTTCATACCCTGAAAAAGAAACAAGAGAGAAATGTGAGGCCAGTATAAACCCAGAGGTCAGGACCTTAAAAACAGGATCGGTTTGGAAACATTAAGCAAACACAGTCTGGTCTGTAGTAGTTGTGTCAAACTCCACAGTAACTCCATCAATTCATTAGTTTTCAACTGTTAAATGAACTTTTTTAATGGTTGATTAATCGATTGGAGTAAAAGCCTATTAAATTAGAATATTTTCTGGTTTCTTTACTCCTCTATGATAGTACACTGAGTAGCTGAACCAAACAAGATATTAGAAGACATCATTTTAAATTTTCAGATCCACATTATTTTATGTGTTGGATTAACTGAGAAAATAGTTACCACAGATAATAGCAATAAGTGGCTGTTAAATATGGCCAAAACATTAAATCTTGCTTTTACTTGCATCCTGTGCTATATATGACTGGAAAAACATCTGTGTAAATGAATATATATCAAGAATGAATTTTTTTCCTTGAGAATTTCTTTAGCAAGAAAGACCTCTAGAGGAATATTGTTGATTTTGCTAATTTTCCCAACATTTTCTCACAGCAAAAACTCATTTAATCACTATAATTTTTATATTATTCTTTGTTTTATCAACATGAACTCTCTAAATGGTAGGTTTATTCAGCCTGATACCTGCGTTGTAAAAAAAAAAAAAAAAAAAAGATTGCCATGATGAATTCCAGTGTGTGCTTGTGTATTTCTACGGTGGAATCTTTTGGAAAGAGAAATTCAAGGTTTGATAGTGTCTGCTCTGTCTCAGGCAGACTGGTGCCTGCTTGTCCTTGTACACAGTCATCCTTTTAGGGTATACAAGGAGTTTTTTTACTGGAGACGCCACCACAGGAAGCTGATGTTATGGCAAGGAAGTACCTCCCCGCAGTTAAACCAAGAATAAGGAAGGCGAGCAGTGAGGGGGTATTTATGAGTGACAACACCCCCACCTCCTACTTTTTTCCCAGGCGTAACTCGGCAGTTTCTTCCTCGGCCTCGGCCTCAATCCTGGGCTTTTGTTCAGCTGTCTGTAAACGAACACTACACACATTTGTTCCTGTGGTCAGCTTTGGATCAGATCCATTGCATTCATTAAGACTGAAATTAAACACTCTAGCTCTATTTAATTTGAATTAGGACAAGTGTCAGCAGCTCCTGGCCTTGTGAAGAGCAGCTTACATTCTGCTCTCCGTGATTAAGTCAAGGTTACACAGTATTATCATGTCTTGCAAGTGTAAATAATACTGTTAACTAGTAAGCTGTCCCAACTGACTGAACAGGTCTGGATGTACAGTATGTGTGAATCATGTTTTTACTGTATGAAGTGTAGACGTGCATGGGGGGGTTGGTGCATGCTGTTTTGAGAAGCAGCTCAAAAGGCAGCTGACTCTGCCCCATTTAACAGCGCTGTCAGTCCCCGGCCTATTCAGACCCACTGAAAAGAGGCTGAGCTGCAGCTAGAAGCTCACTGTTTCAGACATCTGCTTTGACACACATTCAGCTATTCAGAAAACTCTCCAGTTGTTGAGTGCACATGTCAGTGCTCGGGGAAAACGCCCTGCACAATTTAAGCTGTTACAGATACAGGCGGTTGACAAATGAATCCATCCTGACATTCTTCACAGTCTTAAAAAATGCAAGTCAGAGCGCACAGGTTGAGTTAACTCAGGTCAAGTTATTTCTTATTCCAAAAAGGGTTTATTTTAATGAAATGGCACAGCAGTTTTCTTAAAAGTTCTTTGATTTGCAACAGAATGGTCCAGAAAATGTAGGTCACTGATTCCTAGAGCCCAAGATAACATCCTCAAATGTCAGCTGTTTAGTTCGCAACCAAGAGATTCAGTTTACTGGGTTAGGGTTAGGGTCAAAAAACGAGTCAAAAAACAGGAAATTTTCAACATTAAGAAGATCAGAATAACATTAATAAATTTACTGGCTGACAACTAATGCATTAATTGGTTGATTCTGCAGCTCTGATTTGCAGTTTGTTGCTTTAGATTCATGCTTTTACAAAACCTCACCAACATTTCCTCAAATCCAGTTGCACCAAAGATCTTGCAACTTGTTTAGTGAAACATACATTTTTATTATTAATAGTTAACTCATTCAAGATGATAATACGGTTCTTAATTTTGTATGACAGAAATGGTTGTTTTATTAAGACTAGTTCATTTAATATTTCACACTTATGTTTACAAAGTATTCAGTGACAACTGTTTTATTGCTGTTTCCGTTTTGGGAGAGTTTCCGTTTCCAGTTCGGAGAAGTGCTGTGTCTGTTTTATCAGCGGATGCTCTTGACTCATATAAAAGTTATGAGAACAAGCTCAAGTGTGTGTATGTTTCCACTTAGGAAGTACACACTTACAATATGGTGAGTACAGTAAAATCTGCACGTTTTTTGACATTTACTGGAAAAACCTAATGGGAATGGTTTCTTTCATGATGATGATACTCCCATCTAGAAGACATAAGGGTCACTCAATGACTTTTATTATAAAAATTCTGCAAATTGTATGCCTTGACCTTTATAGTCACCAGATTTCAATATGCTGGACAGTGCTCACCAAATGAGGGAAAATCATTTGCAGGAATGGTCTTCATCCCTTTAGAGGAGTTCACAGAGTTTAGAGTCAGAGCCAAGGTGCAGTGAAGCTAGAGGTCGACGGAGAGTGAATTCTTCAAAGCTGATATCATAAAAATAGTTTGGAGCAGAAAAAGCCAATAACTGACTGATCATTAAAGGCTTTAGAAGTAAACATCTAAGTAGAGGGAATGAATACACATATACACAAAGTAAACTGTTTCTCAGCAATTACACTAAATCTGATACTAAACATAAAACTAGCCCGAAACAAAATGGTGATTAGTTACAGTTTTTTGTTCTAAAATTTCAGCCAAATGGGTTCAGCACATGATGGACAACATTTTAAGATTCAGCACCAAGTAAAGACAAGTGAGGTTACGAAGAAATGTCAATCAGGATGTGATAGCTTTTTTTTTTTTTGCTAAACCTTTTTTCCCCTAAACACAGGGTGAAATGAATAAAACCATTAGAGCACCAGCAATTCCATAACATCTTTTAGATTAGACTTTATTGATCCCACAGCAGGGAAATGCACTGGTCAAGGCAGCAACAGATTAAAGTGCAAGAAAAAAAATGTGCTTACATAAAGATAGTGCAAAAGACAAACCATATAAAATAAGAATAATAATTATAGTAATAAAACTCAATAGGCTTTATACATATTTACAAAAGAGTGAACAACTTTTTTTTCTAATCTATTATTTACTTGTCCATACATAATCGTCCTCAAAATTATTTATACCCCTGCCATTTTTTTTTTTGGTTTGTTTTTTGTTTTTGTGATAAAATGAATGAGTTTCATTAAGTTTGTGACTTACATGTGATACACAAGTGAGGGAATAACAACAAATGATACTTGAAGGAGTATTTTATTTTTATTTTAGGAGTATTTTATTAATGGATTTCCAAAAAAATAATATGTTCAAAATGATTCATACTCTAGGTTTACTAAGTCCAATGTCTTCTCTTAATAGTCAGTAGAGTAGCCTTTGTTCTGGATGATGGTTCCTGTTAGTGTCCACAGGTTCTCTTATGTCTCCTGTAGAATGTTGGTCCACTCTTCCTGGGCCAAAGCCTCCAGCTGGGTCCGGATGGATGGTCTTGTACCCATCACTCTGGTCTTCAGCTCCCTCCACAGATTCTCTATATGATTCAGGTCAGGACTTTGACTGGACCATGTCCTTGAACCACTGCTGCACTATCTTGGTGGTATGCTTGGGGTCAGTGTCCTGCAGGGACATCCAATCAGGACCAGTCTGGAGTTTCTAAGCAGATGCTAACCATCACGATTATGTTGCCATCACCATAACAAAGTTATGAGGGAATCATGGGCAACAATCCAGCAAGTATTGGACAGAGGAGGTCTCCATGGATGCAGACCCAGGAAGATGCCACGACTCAGGACGAAACATCAGGAGGCTCTGGCATTTGCTAAAGCTCTTCTGAACCAAGATCCTAGCTTTTGGTCATCAGTCCTGTGGTCTAATGAAACAAGATGGAGTTGTTTGGCCACATGGATGTTGTCTATGTCTGGAGGAAGCAAGGAGAAGCTGAAGAACACAGTTCCAACCATCAAGCATGGTGGTGGCAACATCACGTTATGGGGTTGCTTTTCTGCTAGTGGCACCAAGAAAGAAAGGAGGATTATATCAATATCCTGGATGACAACGTGAAAGCATCTGCTGAGAAGCTCCACATTAGTCCTGATTAGACATCCCAGCAGGACACTGACCTGTAGCACACCACCAAGGTAGTGGAGTGGTGGTTCAAGGACATGGTCCAGTCAAAGTCCTGACTTGAATCATACAGAGAATCTGTGGAAGGAGCTGAAGATCAGAGTGATGGGTAGGAGACCATCCAGCTGGACCCAGCTGGAGGCTTTGGCCCAGGAAGAGTGGACCAACATCCCACAGGAGACATAAGAGAACCTGTGGACACTAACAGGAACCATCATCAAGAACCAAGGCTACTCTACTGATGATTAAGAAAAGACATTGGACTTAGTAAACCTAGGGTATGAATCATTTTGAACAAGGCGTTTTTTGGAAATCCATTAATAAAATACTCCTGACATAAAGTATTTCCTCAAGTATCATTTGTTGTTATTCTTTCACTTGTGTATCGCATATAAGTCACAAACAAACTTAAAGAAACTCATTCATTTCATCACAAAAACAAAAAATCACAAAAAATGGCAGTGGTATGAATAATTTTGAGAACGACTTTACATACATCCTTGACTACAGCCTCTTAGCTTTGCGATGTATTGTCTGATATTGCAGATGTTGTGCTGTCAAATCTTTAGAATTTATTTGTTCATGTTTGCCAAAGATAATGTATGCTTGGAAATGAGACAGGATCTTTTCTGGCAACAAAAGTTTGCACATTTCTTATGCTTTTTTTTTTTGTTGTTGCTGTTTTAACTTCAGTACATGAATAATTCAAGAGCTGCTGTCATCGTATGATGTGTTGAACTGAACAAACATGAAGAAACACATGTTTGCAATATATGAGTATGAAATAAAACTCCAGATAGTGGAATGGATATGGAGTGTATTTCGTCTCTGAAGTAACTAAAGTATGGTTGTTGGTCTGTATGGTCTGTTTAATGGTGCTTAAACAGATATATTGGATGTGGCACACTTAAAGATTTTTTTTTAAGCATTGTTTCAAATGTGACTCATCTGCTGACCTTTGATCTGCAGTTTAAATGTTTTCTTTTTTTCAAAATAACAGCAGCAGAGTTTGACCATCTGAGATGCAGATAAACATTCTATTTTAAGCAAGGAGTACAATCTAACTGTTCATAACAGCTATTTTTTTTTCTTTCTTTCTTGTGGTCATATGGATTAGGTGTGGCTAAACACTTCTCAACTTCTGCATCGGTAGAGGGTACAGTTAACCTGACAGAAAAATGAAACACTTTGAGGTTTTCGAGGTGAAAGATTAGCCGCTGGATGACTGCTCTAAAGTAACACCTGCATCTAAAAAAAAAAAAAACCCCAGATGAAATCTCCTGGAAAAGTTTTAGTTTCGAAGTGAAATGCAGTCATGGTTTAGTAGCAAGTTATTTTGGATTCATTGGAAGTATCTGGGGAGTGAGTGCAGGGAATATTTTACTCAGAAGTGGGTTATTTTCTGCTGATCGCCCCCAGCTCCAGATGTATCTGATTTTAAACATTGATTCATTTTCATAGTGTGTGTTTATTTATCTAAGATTCAAAGAAAGATTCTCCTTCAGTGAACTATCCAAACATTTGCGCTCGTGCTGCAGCACATTGGCCTGCCACAACGTTGTATTTAAAGTCTGACTTACTGCTCATATTTACTTCCATATCCAAACAACAAACTCCTGCTTAGGAAAACAACAGAGTTCCAGCTCAGAGGTTTGATTGTAGTCGGGTTTCCTGTGTACAATAAATCACTTCAGCTCACTTTTTCCTCTTACAAACCTCAATGCAACTTCTGTAAGAGGTCCAGATCTGTGCTAAAGTACTTACTCTTTGTCTCCAGCTGTGTCCCAAATCACTTTTCATGCTATCGTGGCATAAAGTCAGATTCTCCAGAGCAGACCTTGACACAAAATGTGAACAAAGCCCTCTATATTCTACAGTTTTATAAAGGTTTTGTTATTTAGTTACAGCCAGCATTAACACCTCAATCACAGCCAAATGAACACAGTTTTTGGCCAAGCAGAGTAAGTATTTTATTAGAGCATATCATCTGTTACGAATCATCTGTTCAATGTACGTTTCAACAATGCACATTGAAGAATTTGTCTCATTAAATTGTTAACGGGAATCTTTTTCTGAGTTGTCAGGTTTAAATAGAGGACCGCTGATTGCAAACTTTAATCTTGAGCAAACATGGCATGATTTCTTGGCAGATGAAATGTGGTGCATTAGAGCGTTGCTAAGTAACCCACTCGCATTTTTGCAGCTCAAAATATGATTGCATTAGTCGAGTTCTGTCTTTGATCTGTGATGGAATCTGCTTCTCTGTTTGGCTTGGGTATCTGTTGGCCTTTCTTTACCATCTTTGTCTTCGCTAAAAAAGTAAAACCTGAGCAGAAGATGATCTTTGGCTCTGTCCCACATGCCTCCTACGAGTAAATATATACCATCGGCAGCAGCCACCCACATAGATTTGACTAAACATTTATCAGTGTCTGCGTTGTTGCAGCTGACACCTCAGAGCTGGGAGGCTACTCTGACTTTTGCAAACACACGAGAGCCATCTAGTGGAGGTATTGGTCGACACTGGAAAGCCTGTGGTTCAGTGTTTATCTTGCATTCCTGTATCTGGGGTGGTCCTCTACAGCTGCTTTCACAGCCCCCAAATGTAACTGCAATGAAAAATCCAAATTGTAAATACTATTTACAGCTTTAGTACCAAAACAGTGCATGAATAAACAATGTCTACATCAAGTATCTGCACTAATGTGTCCTGTTATTTTGTTTTTCACGGTTACAGTTAATCACTTTCTACCCACTGAGGATAAACTCTACTGTGGCAAATCAGAGGGAGAAACTGTTCATTTTCTAGGAGCGTTCAGCTGCTGAATGTGATCTCAGTGTTTTGGGAATAGCCTCTGTGGAAAGAATTCCTCTTCCATGGAAAACTGGAGCTATCAGTCCACGCGCTGACATACATTACCTTTCTCCTCCCTCCTCACACGCAGATCGAGCTGTAAATGTATCGGCGTCGGAGAGCTCAGTATGAAGAAGTCGGTTCGGCCTGTGGCGAGTAAGGTGAGCGGAGAGCGGGGGAAGGCGGAGGCCACGGTAAACACTGGCACTGGAAAACCTGCCGCCAAGACCGTCGGCACCACACCTCTGTCTAAGGTAAAAGTCAGTGTGTAAGGGACTAATACCAGCTGATGCATCGCACCGTTTCCTCTGACTGACGGATCTTAAACTGTTCACTATTGTTTATTTTTGTATCTCAGGTGAAAAGCAATGATGATCTTTTAGCAGCAATGGCTGGAGGAAATCCTGCGTCGAGTAGTGCTGTCGCCAAGAGCAAGAGGACGGCCTCCATAGGGACGAATGCTACTAATTTAGACAGCAAACCAAAGACAGCAACAGGTATTTATGACTGTCTGCCTAGTTTACATCAGTGTATCTGTGTGCAGTTTGAAGCATTGCAGGTTGATGTAAATGTGAAAAACTGAGAGAAAAAAAATTCAGTTGTCATTTGAGTTGTTGCAAATGTTTAAAAAATATATCTTAATGCACTCATACAGAAAAGGTGTTTCCATCTCCATATAAGTAAACATTTACCCTATGTGACTGATGAATTGTTTTCAGCACCTTCTAAGATATTTCCGAAAAGCCTGGAAAAAATATACATATATAGACTGTATACAGAATTATGGTAGAAATTTTGGAAGGTGATTCAAACAGCAGCACTCCTTAGGATGTTAAAATCACCAAAACTGGAAAATACTGGTCCAATTCGATTGAAGCTAGAGTTACATGATGAGGAAATATGTGCATAATTTGACAGCCTTATTGTAGTCTTATGGAGCGACCTTTAATGTGTTGAGTCTTTGTCTTGGGTTGCATGTTGTCCTCATTGAATCTGTTGTTTTGTTTGTATGGAAAGTCCTTACATATAAAAAGTTAATAATTAAACATGATTAAGTGCAATATGGTCATGAACTGATGGAAATCTTGTCCTAATGTGTTATAACTCAATATTGTGGTGTAAATAATTATCCTGCTATTGGCTCCAAACCAGTTGAAATGTACTTTTTTTTTCTTTAGTTTTAAAATTTCACCCCAGTTCACATGATGATTGTATGGAAGCATCCATCGAGGTGTTTTCTGTATCATATGATGTTTATGATCCCGTGCGAGAGTTGTAAAGATGTTTTCTGTCTATACCAGCTGCATCTACCAAGCGTACAACATCTGCAACTTCAAAAGAGCCAAATTCATCACGAGACCGCCTCCGGACGTCCAGGACTTCAGCTGCCAAGAAGCAGCTGGTTTCAGGGACTGCAGCGGGGGATGTGGCCTCAGGGAAGCGATCTCGCAGCCAGATTCTAGCAGAGTCCGAAGGCCGCATGAGCAAGTCTAAATCAGACGGCCAGATCAGCGATAAGGTGGCTCTGGAGACCAAGGTGAAAGACCTGCTGGGTTTGGCTAAGAGCAAAGATGTGGAGATCCTGCACCTTCGCAGTGAGCTGAGGGACATGAGGGCCCAGCTTCTTCTGGGCGGGAAGGAATCACTACAGCAGGATGGAGCTGGGGACGAAGGGAAGCCCCAGGTTTCAGCCATCACAGCAGCTGATGTGGAGTCAACTCTGCTACTCTTACAAGAGCAGAACCAGGCCATCAGGGAAGAGCTCAATCTGCTAAAGAGTGAGAACCGGATGCTAAAAGACCGGCTCAATGCATTGGGCTTCTCCCTGGAGCAGAGGTTGGATGGTTCAGACAAGCTGTTTAACTATGCCTCCCTGAGCCCGGACCTCGCTGCAGGGCAAAGTGATGGAGGTGGCACAGGTACGCTGACGTCTTCGGTTGAAGGGTCTGCCCCAGGTTCTCTGGAGGATCTGCTCACAGGACACCAGCATGGAGGCTCTGCAGACAACCTGGACAGTGAATCCAGTGAAGTGTACCAGGCTGTCACCTCCAGTGATGATGCTCTGGATGCTCCTTCTGGAGCTTCCTCCTCATCTGAGTCAGAGTGTACACCCAGTAGAGAGCGTTCACGTAGGGGCAGCAGTGGCAATGCCAGCGAGGTGTCAGTGGCCTGTCTGACCGAGCGCATCCACCAGATGGAGGAGAATCAGCACAGTACGGCTGAGGAACTTCAGGCCACACTCCAAGAGCTAGCAGACCTGCAGCAAATCACTCAAGAGCTGAATGGTGAAAATGAGCGGCTTGGTGAGGAGAAGGTTATCCTCATGGACTCGTTGTGCCAGCAGAGCGACAAACTGGAGCTCTACGGCCGACAGATCGAGTACCTGCGGTCTTTGCTGGATGAACATCATGTATCATATGTGCTAGAGGAGGACATTAAGAGTGGCCGCTACATGGAGCTGGAACAGCGCTACGCAGACCTGGCAGATAATGCCCGCTTTGAGAGAGAACAGCTTCTGGGGGTACAACAGCACCTGTCCAACACATTGAAGATGGCCGAACAGGACAACGCTGAAGCCCAGGAGATGATTGGAGCACTGAAGGAGAGGAACCACCAAATGGAGCGTATCCTGGAGTCGGAGAGACAGGATCGGGCTGCCATGGCAGCTGCTCTTGATGAGTACAAGGTGGCGGTGAGCAGCGATCAGGCAGAGCTAAGCCGATGCAGAGCCCAGCTGGACCAGGAGAGGCAGAGGGTGGCCGAGCTATACTCCCTACACACTGCAGGAGACAAAAATGACATCTGTCAGCTGTTGGAAGGTGTGCGGCTGGGAAAGGAGGAGGCTGAGGCCAAAGCTGCAAAGCTGCAGGATCAGCTAGAACAAGCTCACAGTGAACTGAATCGGATGCAGGAGACTTTCAGTAAGGTTAGTGAAACACACAGTATATCATCCCTGCCAGTAGGGGTCCCTCAAACAAAATTACAACAATATTTGATGTGATAGATGACATTATGAAACAGTGTAGGATCATGGACATTTATGTTCTCACCACTATTACCAATAAAAATCTGATGACAGTCAGTTCAGAAATCAGGTTTACAGACCAGCCAAAGCATTAACATTTTATTAACATGTTTGTATACACATGTTCACCTTATGTCATTTCACTGTAATTGTTTTAAGTTTTGACAGGGGATGAAATATAACAAGCCTTTACAATGAATACACTTACATATTTCTCTGAACTTAAACATGTCAGAAACACTGACATAGTCTTGGTACACAAGTCAAAAAGAATACATTTACAATATATTATAGGCTTACTCATTTTTAGAGTTTTTATTGCAGTCATGTAACACATCATAGATTTTAAGACAAAATAAGAACACGATGCAAGGACATGGAGACCTCTATTTCTCAAAGGAAGCTGATGCTAAATAAGGTTTCTGGCCTACATACAAGTAGAGCTTGTGTCACTTTTCTAGGTCAAGAAAATCACTGCCTAATTGAGTCCTGTCAGATCTTAATTTGTAAATATCACACATTCAGACATCAGTTCCTCAGCTGTAGCCTTTTATAGCATGTGTATAGTCTCTAATTTACCAGCATATCACTACACAAAATGCACATGTTTATTTACATACATTGTGCATTTATTTTTCCGAATTACAAAATGACACTTCCTAGTGTTGCACATTAATTAGCTAATTGCCTCGTGGCTTGTTAATAATTAAATGAAAGATGCTCTGCTTCCTGTGTGTGCAGCTGGACAGGGAATACAGGGACTTCCAAGAGCAGGTGCAGCAGCAGATGGCCGAGCAGGAGCGAGGCCTGGAGAAGCAGCGAGTGGAGCTGCAGGAGAAAGAGACTGAGATCGCTGACATGAAGGAAACCATCTTTGAGCTGGAGGATGAGGTGGAGCAGCACCGAGCTCTTAAACTGCATGACAACCTCATCATCACAGACCTCGAGAGTACGTTTGCAGAATTCATACTCTGAAACCCTTAAGGACAACTAGAGTGTGATACTTCCACACTGTGTTCTGAGCTTATAGTAGTATGACTAACCTGAATGTGCCTCCTATTTCAGACTCAGTGAAGAAGCTGCAGGACCAGAAACACGACATGGAGAGAGAGATTAAAATTCTTCACCGCAGACTGAGGGTAAGGGTGTTGAAGAAAGGCTGTGGTCAAAAAGAATTTTAGCAGTTATGTTTTCTAGGACACAAGGAAGTGGAAAAACCTGGTGGCTGCTGGTTTGAGCCAATGTCCACATCTTCAGCTTCTAGATTTACAGGAAGACAATGTAGTTTTATCCTCCTGATCTGAGATATAATTCAGCTCATATTCTGTGTGTGTGTGTTCAGGAGGAGTCGATGGAGTGGCGTCAGTTTCAGGCCGATCTACAGACGGCTGTTGTCATTGCTAATGATATCAAGTCGGAAGCACAGGAGGAGATCGGAGACCTGCGGCGCCGGCTGCAGGAAGCCCAGGAGAAGAACGAGAAGCTGAGCAAGGAGCTGGACGAGGTCAAGAGCCGCAAGTAAGTCCCTTACACAGGCATGTGGAAGGGCTCCAGTGGTCACTGTTTTATTAATCTAAACGAAATGAAGAAACAGCTAGCTTCGGTTATGTGACTTATTCATCTGTACCAGGATTTCTACTGCTTTGCTTCTAATATATCCCATGAGAAAGTGTCATTTTGAGATGATAAATGATTTTTATTTTTAATGACATGTTCACTGTTATCACCAGAACCACATAGTAACACATTTCTGGATAAAGGCTATGAATCAGTGGAATCATCCTGGCTTTTACCTTTGGTAGTGATGAACCAGTTACATAGAAGCTGAGGATACATTGAACACATTGTGTAAGGGCTGTCCCAAATTCAGTGTTTTGGACTTTGAGTTTTGTTGATAAGTAATAGTGCACATATGAAGTTTCAGACTGGGGGAACAAAGTGTGTCCTCTGTATTTAACAAAACTCAGATATGTATGGAGCTGCAGTCCAGTGCCTGGGGACCAGGAGTCAAAACATACACACATACAGTGTGTTTGTGTTATAACAGTACACTGTAATATAATAATACAAGACAACCCTTAGAGTGAACCTGAGAGTTTAATTCTCTGACAAAGCATTCACAACTCACTCAGAAATTTAGTTATTACCAAGAAGTAGTGACACATTGCCTGGCCAAAATAGTGTATTGATGATGGAGTGTCCGACCACTGTGACCTGAACCCCATTGAGTGGACTCTAATACAATGCCATAAATAGTTCAACAATTTGCTGACAAAGTGTATGTTACAGTTCACTTTTATTGTAAACAAACCCAAAAAACAAGCAAACGTATTAAAAATAAATAAATAAATCAAAATCTGAATCCGAAAGCTGACGCTTGAATATCTACCCATTAAACAAATATCTGTTATGTTCTGGTTGTACTTTAAGAAGCACTGTTTTTCATTGACTAAGTGGAGAACTATACATGTTTCCAGGCAGGAGGAGGAGAGAGGCCGAGTGTACAACTACATGAATGCTGTGGAGAGGGACCTGGCAGCGCTTAGACAGGGGATGGGTCTCAGCCGGCGCTCGTCCACTTCCTCAGAGCCCTCACCCACTGTCAAAACACTCATCAAGAGCTTCGACAGTGCCTCTCAAGGTTTGAATATACACTTCAGTTAGTAATTTTGGATTTCCCAGGTTTCACGTTGCAGTGACGTTGTGTTTGGAGTGGCTTTAACCTGAACTTCCTTTCTGTGTCTTATCGTAGGTCCTCCCTCCAACGGTGCCTCAGCTGTGGCTCCGACAGCCTCAGCTGCTCCACTACCACGAACCCCACTCAGCCCCAGTCCTATGAAGACCCCCCCAGCAGCCGCTGTTTCACCCATACAGGTACTGAGTCACAGGCCCAGGTCTCAGCCTCTAGCAGGGGAATCCAGTAGGTAAAATACTTGGACACTAGGGTGTTAAAGGACACTCAGTACACTCTCTCTGTGTTCTTGTTAAGGTTATTATCGTTAACGAAAACTAACGAAATGACAAAAACTAGAATTGAAAAAACATTTTTGTTAACTGAAATAAATAAAAACTATAATTAAAAGAAAAAAATGATAACTAACTGAAACTATTGTGTGCTTACAAAACTAACTAAAATATATTAAAATTATGGATAAAATTCCCTTCGTTTTTGTCTTTGTCAACGTCGGGTTGATACAAAAGCGATTTATTTTGCTCTAACAATTTTAGCTAGCGGCACCATATGGTACTTCACGGTCCGTCACTTCTCGTCACTTGTCATTTACAGTTGTCTTCTCGTCCGAACTCTGCCTGGAAACATGGAGACTAAAGTTGGGAGAAAGGAAAGTCCTGTACGGGATTTATTTGAATACGACGGAGAAGAGAAGAAAAGATACGACAAAACTAAAATCAATACTAAAACTAAACTAAAACTAAGCATTTAGAAAAAAATGAAAACTAATAAAAACTAGCAAACCTGCTCTAAAAACAAATTAAAACTAACTGAATTAGAGAAAAAAAAGTCAAAACTAAATAAAACTAAACTATAATGAAAAACCCAAAACTATTATAACCTTGGTTCTTGTTAGTTTAAATGACACAGTGTGACGTGTTGAACATCAGGTTTTTCTAAAATATGATTTGCAGGTGTTGGATACATTGCTGGACTTCCCTTTCTCTCTTTCCATTGATCATTTATTTATTGAATGAATTTTCCAGCATAAGATCAGTTTGATCAGTGTTTCATTTTCAACATCACTCTCAGTCGTTCTCAGCAGAAGCCTCTGTACTTTATTGTAATTTGTTCTAGAGAAAAGGGAAGTGTATAAACACTAATTATGAAACCCTTCATGGTGTTATTCTATACTCCTCTGCCTCCTCTACTTCCTCTGATCATCTCACATATTCATTTAACAACTTTTCTATGTACCTTTATTACAGCGCTGAATCTTACATTCTTCATAGTTAATTGTAATCTCTACTGATTGTTTAAATGTTTAGGATGCAAACTCAAATATGCTTGTAATTTTTTCGTATTCATTTCCCAAAATGCAGCCCCATTTGGGATTAAATAAACACAACTGATGTGTCTTTAGAAGATAAATCACTCTAAAATAAAAACAGTGGACATACATTGTTTTGTACAATCTTATGGGGTCAAGACACTGGATTTATGTCAGTTCCTGTTAATATCATTTGTAATGTAACTGGTACATTGTGGTTTTGCAGAGACACTCCATAACTGGGTCGATGTCAGCAGCCAAGCCACTCTCCTCTCTGAGTGACAAGAGGCCGAGCTACACTGATATCACCATGCCAGGTGAGGAGTTAACTATTTAAATACACTCTACTCAATCTGTAGTTTAGAAAAGTACCTAAGGACAAATTTAAGGCACTTCTTGAATATTTCTACCTCTTTCTTTCTACACTTCAGGGAGAAATGTTGTTCTTTTTACTGCATTATATTTATCTGACAGCTGTAGTCATTTTAAGATGATGATTTTTCACATTGAATAGTATAACAAGTTTATAAAATATAATATATTGGTAAAGTTTTTGTCTTCTGGTATCTTACAAAGAGCAGCCAATCAGTTCACGTTGTCTATTCACAGCTCCTGCAAACTATTTATTTTCCCTCTAAATTCCTCATATGGTTTCCTTTTAATAAATGTTAAAATCATCAGATTTGTGAACCAGAACTTTTCCACTAAGTTCACCTCAAACAGTAACTTCGCTATTTATGTATAACATTTATATTCAATAATATATCATTCAAAGGGACCAAACCAGTGCTTTTATTTCAACACTGGAGCTACGTTACTTCTAATACTCAGGTACTTTTACTTTAGACAGATTTTTCATTCATAGCTTTTACACACATAAAGTGTAGTGGAATATTTGTACATATCTGTATCAGTATTCATAATACTTCTTCCCCCGTTGCTGTTCATTAGTTTGACACTGAGCCTCCCTTCGCTTCACTAAATTATTTTAACAATCAGAATGGACTGCCTTCACTCTCATGAGAAATAAACAGAGTGCTTTTTTCTCATCAGTTGAAAGTAAGTCGGCCTACTGTATGTTAAGTTTAGGTCAAACATGAAGCCGACGCCACAGCAGATGATATGGCGGAAAATAATAAGCCACCACATACTGCAAACTTTCCCTCAGTTCACTCTTACCAGCAGTGAGTTCAAGTGCTTCATGTGAACGTGCGTACTTGGCCATAGCCTCCAATGTTCCGTTTATTTTTCTCTGATTTATTATTTTTTTGTTGAGCGTGTCAGCTCTGTGTGTCGGTCTTCCCTGAACTCAGAGGGGCTGGAATGTTGCCTCTTTCCTGACCCCGATGCATCTAAATTCAGAGGAAGTCTTATATACAGTAGAAAACACTTGTGCCATAAGTGACTTGAATGCTGTGATGTATCCACAGCTGAGCACCTTCTCAGGGGAACGACGTCCAGCCGCCCCCAATCTGTCCTCCAGAGGGTCTCCAACATGGACTCCACCAAATCAATTTCAGGTTAGAAATGGTTTTTAAAGCTAAAGGCACTGAAAAACAGACATATAACAAAGTTACAAAAGGATATTTTTTTTCTAAGTACAAATTAACCTTGTCAAGCATGTTTTTATTAGAAAACTATTTTGATTTTAAAGAAAATACCTTCTCTTAATAAGGTATTTCAGTTAAAATTGGACTAGATCTAAATGTACAGTATGCAGTTCTTACCATTAGTCATTTCTCAATGAAAATAACAGCAAAAGATTTCATTTACTGTGCATTGCAGATGCATGACCTCTTATTACCTTTCAGAATAAAAGCCCTATACATATACGTTGTGACTACTTCAGTAAGAGGCAACATAATAAAGTAGCTCATAACTTTATTCACATTATGTTTAGTCATGTATATTCAACTTACATTCAACAGGTGAAATAAGGACAAGTATTGTTAATGTTGGTAAATGGGATATGACACCACTGACAGGACACTACATGAAATAGATTGTATATGATGAATAAATACCCGCATGTCAGCAAAATACACACAAGTTTAGTAAATTTTACAAATTATAACACACAAAGTCACGCCAACTTTACAAGTGCTTTACGTAGTGTCAGCTAAAAGTCTGCAAACACTCAGTATTTTATCATTAATAGATAGAGATATGTATGTTCTTATTTTTATTTGCAGAAAAATAGGTAAATGTACACATTTATTTTGACCAAACCATCAAACAATTTCCTCTTTTATTTCTTTTCATGGATCAATGCAATCGATCATAGGGTCTAGGGTTTTAACCTATATGTTATTTAATCAATAGCATGTTCTTCAAACCTGCGACAAGTATTTCATCCACAGTCTAAGCTATTTTTTTTTTACCATTATCTGTGCATTTACAGATTTATTTGTCAAAATTAGTCTTGATACTGTTCAATTATCTTTGGCACCGTAGGAACATGTGTCTTTCGAAAAAGGATAAAAGACTGTTCACAAACTCTTGACAGGGTACAGCCAATGAAAGCACAGGTCCTTAATACAGTAATATTCTTAAACTGAGAAGTTGCTCTTATTAAGCCATATTATTTTAGCTTGTTACTGGTTAAACACACAGTGCAATAATGAGCACAACTTTTCAACATTTTTCTCATCCTGTTTGTTATGGTCTTTCAGTGATATTTATTCAAATTTTACAAATTCTAGCTAAACAAATCTTGCTTTTCCTATAGGACTGTGTTTGCTCAATACAGGACAATTTGGTATTTTTTAAAGAACATTTGGCTTCTTTTTGATAAGGTTGATGCAGCAGTTAAAATATGAAGTCCACATTTGATTTCTCTGTTTGATCAGTGTCCCGCCGGAGCAGTGAGGAGATAAAAAGGGACATATCTGCTCCAGACGGGGCCTCCTCGACCTCCCTGATGGCTATGAGTGCGGCCTCCTCGCCTCTCTCCTTGTCCTCATCATCTCCCACCGCCTCCATCACCCCCACAGCACGCAGCCGCCTCAGGTACTGACATTCACACTAAGAACCCAATGACCTTTACATCCATTTTCCCTCTACACCAGTGGTTCCCAAACTTTTTTGGTACGTGGCCCCATTTTAACATCACAAATTTCTGGCGACCCCAGACATTCAAATCTGAGACATTTTTTTGCTAAAATTAATCAGTTTTTGATCATGTAATGGTTTGCTGTACTATGTTGCAAATAAACATTAATTTTAGATGACATTTATGGCTATATAATGTATATAATGCACCTTTTTGATGTCTGCTTCTCAGTTTCTCTTGGAGATGTCTTAGTGGGGCAAGGCAGGTGAAGAAATCTTTGCAGTCTCTGTTTTATCCAGTTTTCTGACTGCGACTGTGTCCGGGCAGGTTGAAGCATATTAACAGATGTGGTCACATGATCGGGTCAATCAAGATATGCCCCCTCAGATATTATGCCCTGCAGTTTATTTTAACTTGATTTTTATTAGGAAAATTATGTGGTGTTTTAATTATACTGAAGTATATATTGAATCATTAAAAGATATTTTTTATTAGTAATTTTTAAAAAAATTTTTATCAATCACTAGAAATTTCAGGTGACCCCATATGAATTCCAGACGACCCCACATGGGGGTTGAAAAACACTGCTCTATAGTGATATAACATACAGCCCTACAGATGTTCGCACCGCACTAGGCAAACACGCTAAAGGTATAATCAGTCTACCTCTAGGATCCGGTAAATCCTTCACACCTGTAATAGAGTGTTTTATTTTTTTGTGTGTCTATTTAAGAGAGGAGCGAAAGGACCCGCTATCTGCTCTGGCCAGAGAATATGGAGGCTCAAAGAGAAATGCTTTGCTGAAATGGTGCCAGAAGAAGACTGAGGGTTATCAGGTAGGTTACTGTACTGTCAGAGAAACGTAGCAGCTGATTGAAACTGCTCAAAACAAACTATAAGTAATAAAAAGTAGCCTGAATACTAGTCTAGTTTGAAGCCAAGACTTCACAGCCAAAGATTATTTTAATATATGACACTTTAAATGTCACTTACATGTTTTACTATATATCCTAGGCCTTCACAGTATTGAACACAAGTCTACACAAACACTGAATTAACATTACCTGGTAAACTGAATATATGCTGATGTGCATATGATTGAGGATGTAGGGACGTGTATGAGTATTGTGTTTTTATTTTTACTTATTCTAATATTCTCTTTTTACTTCTCTTTATTTTACTGTTTATTATTAGATGTGTTCGGTTTTTACCCTGGGCTTTGAATTTAGTTGTATTTTTATATACAGTGACTATAACAGGAAATCTATCTGTCTTCTGTTTATTCTCTTCATTCTATTTTATCATTTATCTCTTTAATATTAGCTGTAGTTGGATTTGTTAGCACAGGAATTAAACTGAGCGGCTTTGCTATCTCACTTCATGTTTGACCTTGTATTTTGATGTATATCATTATCTTCCTAAAATAATTGCCCAAGTTTTTTCAGGTTTTTCAGGAAACACAAAAAAACTTAAGCAGTAATTATTTTAGGAAGATGATGATATAACAAATAAAAAGCCCCTGAACCTTTGAATCTCATAAATGCCATTCAGCTAGATTTTACTCGTTATTTTGTCATGAAGCTGTATTTTCACTAAGGAATCGGGATCTGTCAGATGTAGAAAGCAGCAGTGACATAAGAAAGTTGTGAGGGGAAACACGGTTCAAACGTTCATCCATTCCTTCATGGCAGGATGGATTTCCCTGGATCAGATGAAGCCGTATAAATGTGTATTTTGTGGCACCGTGCCAGTTCTAGTCCAAAGCGACAAGATGAGCTGATGTTTTCATCAAGCCAGTGATAACTAAAGAAAACAGTCAGCAGCACAGAAGGTCTGCACAGTTCTCACCCTCACTGCTTTATGAATTTTCAGAAATAATAATGTTTGATCAAACCACAATAATGGATAAGATTTAAAAATGTGCTGCAGCTCCATGACATGCGTCCAAATTAGGCGTAATTGTCATGTTGCTGAGAGGTAAAAGAAAAAAAGATGTAAAAATGTAGACTGAGTGAATTGTATGTGATATTCAGAATTTTATGGTCATTGTTATCAGTGTTTTAGTCTGATATCCAATCAAATTAATGAATTTTAAAATGCTGTTATGTCTCTGATTCAACTTCTTTGCAGCATCTTTAATCATCAAGACTGAAATCTGTTAATTTACAAGTACTCATTTCTCTTGAATCGTGCTTCAGTTTACCTTAAAGGCAGTTTTGCAAAGTTTTCCTGTAGAGATTGAAAATTTCACACAGGGATTTTAATTTTTACTGCAAATCACATCAGCTCAAAATATTAATTATCAGCCTCTTTGGTCATGAATAATCAATAGTGGCCCATAGCGGAAAGAAAAGTGTAAAAATGACCTGGAGCAGGGCTATTTTTTAAGCAGTCAAAGTTACCTGCTGTAGTTTCATTTATCTTGGCTCAAATAAGTTTAAACTAACTTTGTTTAACTGAGCTTAAAGTCACATGGTTGAGTTTTTTACCTTCTGATGGAGCCTGGATAGTTAATTCTATTCTCTATGTTTAGATAAGCTGCTCACTCGCAGACATTAGAGTGGCAGTTATCTTTTAATTTAACTATGCAATAGAGGAAATAAGCACCTCTCCAAGCATGTTAAATTGTGTTTAACTTGTTGTGCCACTTTACCGTTGTAACTTAACTGTCGTATGCATGTTATTTTTCAGCTTTTGTGTCGACTGCAGCCTCTTCCCCCAACTCTTATCAAAGGTGTGGCTCAATAAATGTGTCTGCACTGATCTAGAAATGACTTGCACTTAGCTGAAAATCAACAAGTGTGTCTTGTCACTGCAGTGGAGAAGTGATGTTTGATGCTTTTAAGTCGTATAGGTTGTGGTTACCATGGTATATTTGGTCCTCTCCAGGAAGTATGCGACATTTAACACATCCCCCGAGTTTCCTATCTGACAAAAACAAGCCTTTGTCTGAACCACTACACTACAGACACAGAAGTATATCTTGACTTGTATCATCATTTTGTGGGTACAAGTAAAAACTCTTTTCAGATGTGTGAGTAAACATTGGTTTTGAAAAGGGGAGAAGACGGTTAAACTAATATGACTCATATGTTGATGCTTCCAAGGACACGACTCATAAGACCGAGCTGCTGTTCTCGGCTTGAATCATTTTAAAGAGTTTCATGACAGCTGGATTTATACCGACCATAATGCTGTTGAAAGCTCAGTAAAAAGCCCATAACGCGCTCCGTCTGTCAGTGACGTTCATGACCTGGGATAAAATGTTACGTCCTTGTAGTCCTGGTCAGCCTTGGAAATTGGTTTTCCATTGATTTTTTTTGTCCTGGTCGGTAATTGTTCCATCCAGTGAAATCAGATCGTAAATGGATCATTGTGCTGTTAAAATTTGTTTTCATTTGTTTATTTATGTATTTTTCAGAACATCGACATAACAAACTTCAGCAGCAGCTGGAATGACGGCCTGGCGTTCTGTGCCGTCCTCCACACCTACCTGCCTGCCCACATCCCCTACCAGGAGCTCACCAGCCAAGAGAAGGCAAGTGGAGCTCCCACAAAAACCTCATTTATCACCACTGTCCAATGCTTTCACTGTTTAAATTCAACTCTTTTCTTTCCTCAGAGGAGGAACTTCACCTTAGCTTTCCAGGCTGCGGAGAGCGTAGGGATTAAATGCACTTTGGTAAGTTTTATATGAGGCACAGTGGTTATAAAAACTATACCCCTAGTGCATTTACATCTACAATACCTGTGCTTGGATTGTTTGTGTAGATGTATATATTCAGCTAATTTCAGTGTCATTAATGAACACATGTATTTTTTTATTCTTGTATTCTATTTTTTAGTATGTCAAATACTGCTGCAGCACTGCAATTTCCCAGATTGGGATTAATAAAGTATACTACATGCTACAATCCAAAACATTGGTATCTTTTGCAGAATTTAATGGGTCTTTATTCTAAACACTGTAATGGTAATATTAAATCATTTCATTAAAGTAAACTAAAAGTGGGATTTCATTTATTTATTCATTTATTTCAGTGATAGGATGAGCATCTTCTAGTTGCTTTTGTATTAAATACTAAGAGAAGTTTAGCTAAAGTCACACTGATAAATCCAGAAATTTAATCTATAATCATAGTTGCCTAATTGTGATTCCTAATGGTTATCTACCATGGACTAGGTTCAAGTTTCCTAGAAATCTGAACTGTTTAAATTTAGGAGAATCCAGTGATTAGCTGTTAATCTCATGATAGATTATCATTCATTCATTCATTCATTTATTTATTTATTTATTAGTATCCCCATTAGCTGATGCAGGACATCAGCTGCTCTTCCTGGGGTCCTCCCATTCATTTTCATTCAAATGAATACATTATATAAACTAGAAGCACTCGGAGAGTGCAGACCTCCGCCAAGGCTGATCAGTGGCCCCCCCCGTGGCCCCCCCCACCCCCGATCACCACCAAAATTTAATCATTTCTTCCTTATCCCATTTCCAACAAACTCTGAAAATTTCATCCAAATCTGTCCATAACTTTTTGAGTTATGTTGCACACTAACGGACAGACAAACAAACAAACAGACAGACAAACAAACAAACAAACCCTGGCAAAAACATAACCTCCTTGGCGGAGGTAATAATTGTCTTTATTTGTTTTTTTTAAGTACACTTTTGTTTATGGACATGCATATTTATAGTCCGTAAAATCTGTTTATTTATCATATATTTATTCTTTACTTAAATAATGTATACATGTTTTTTACATTTTCAATTTTAATATTTTGGTCCTGAGTGAAATTTGAAGAACCTGGCTCTTATTTGTGGTTGCATATTATTTGCAAAAGATGCAGTAGGCTGACATAAGAAGAAACAAGACAAAAAATAACACGCAATGAAAAATGTCCTGCAATTTGAGATCTTATTCCACAAAATTTACCACAAAACTAGTAAACAAAATAGGCCCTGGTGGAAAATAGGCTGCTATTATTATTAGTAGTAGTATTGGTGGTTGTAGTGTTACTATTAATGTTACTGTTCATACTTTGCCTCTGTTCATTTTACTGTTTTTATTATTATGTTGTAACTTGTCTGTTTGAGTAACTTGTAATATAATTTCCTTCAGGTTTAATAATGTTCTGTCTTTTCTGTCTTTCCTTCCTTTCAGGACATTAATGAGATGGTGCACACAGAGAGACCGGACTGGCAGAGCGTCATGACTTACGTCACAGCCATCTATAAGTACTTTGAGACCTGACGTCACCGTGTCCGTCTCCAGCTCCACCCCTCCTGAGCTCTCAGCAACCTTCCAACCCCACAGTCAACTGTTATACCTCACAAACCCCACCCCTTTGCAAACGCTAACACCCAGTCCCGCTGCATGTCGGTCACATCAGCCTTGGATGCCGCTTTTCTAAGTATTTTCGCTAAACACTAAAGTCACACCAGAATCTGACTGGAGACACACATGCTGCCAGTCCAAGGGCTTGTCTGTACGTCTGCTGTTACACTGGTAAGGCATGAGGAGCGACTGGAGTGAAAACCTGCTGAAACGAGAGCAAACAGAGCAGCAATGAGAAGCTGCAGATCATCGACTGAAGGTTCAGCACGAAAAACAAACTCAGTGCCTTTTTCCTGACTTTTCCCTCATGTAATATCCCTCTACTCTTTACCCAGTTTCCAGCGTGTTCAAGGGGCATTCCTCCAAATCTGACGTAAATTTCCATCTTTGTTTGATTGTGAATATTTTACGGGAAAACCTCTGCTTCTGTTGAACCAAAAGTTGGTGATGTTGGAATCCCCCTGAATCCTGAAAAATCCCCTTTGAACGGAGGTGAGACAGCCTTTTTGCACCAAGTCTTCCAGACGTACGATACCGATGCCTCTCTCTAAATGGATAAAGTGCCTGTGTGAGTTTTGATGCAGGAGAGCAAGAGGCAGTGTCTTTACACTACACGTTATGAAGCTGAAGATGAGAGGAGTTGCCAAAACACGTTTGAGAGCCTTCGAATTTTGCTCTTCAGGACAGACGGACGGATGCAGCCTCTCGTCAACCAATAACTGTTTGCCTCTGAAGCACAGAAATATGCTACATTCACCACAGACACATTTTCTCACACAACACTAACACTCTCAATGATGTTTTTTCTAAACTTATAGCTGTATAATGTGAGTGTTTGCATCTGTCGTGCACTTTGTGTACAAAATAGATCTTTCATTAGGCACATACAACTCGCAGCATCACTTCATTATAACCAAAATCTAAAAGAGTGAGTAGAATGTAGGTTTTTGTTTTGTTTGTTTTTTGATCGCTTGTGGTGTGTTTTGTATTAGGGCTACACTTGAGATGGAAAAAATCTGTGAATAAGGTAATAATATTTCACCTAGAAAGTAGTAATAAATACTTGTGAGGAAAAAAATTTAAATATAAATAAAACGTAGTTGTAATATTTTGAAGCAAAACAGTTATACAAGACATAAAATCACCACTTTCCAAGAGTAAAGGTCTGATTTTCTGTCTGTTTGAAATTTCTTTGCAAGGCAGCAGTACTGGATGCCGAATCTGCCCTGAAGCAACAATTTCTAGTTAATGAATCTTAATAGAAATTAAATAATAAAGCCTCAAATAATGTAGCTTTAGCTGCTGGGCTCACTGTGCTGCATTGGCTTTGGCTGTAATAATATTACAGCTGCAGAAGTTGATAGTTTTTTAGTGTCACTGGACAAAAAGTCCATAATTCCTTATTTACCTTTCAGTAAGACTTCTGCATCTACTCCTCTGTGTTTTCAGGCTGCAGAAAATCTACCCTACGACGCCCTGATTTGATACAATTCCAAGTTTTTTCAGGCTTAAATGCATGATTGACAGCGGTAATCACCAATCACTGATCAGTTTCTGTCAGATTAGACCTGATGTGGTTGTACTGCTCTACTCCTATGTTTGACCACAGAAGCTTTAAAAAGTGGCACATTTTTCATCTATATTTATAACACTGGTCAACAACAAATTTATTGTTTAAGTTTTTTGAGCTGATTTAGGAGAATTTTGGTGTGCTGAATCCAAAAATCACATTAATTTTGCTCAATCAGGTCAACTTTCTGAACTATGCTACATATTGGCTTTTTAACATTTTTGCTAAAATTTATGGGCATTTTCACATCATGTGATACAAAATTCTTTCATATTTCTTGCAATAAACCAGTTCTGAAGATTTTACTTTTGCCAATTTATGATTAATGTTTTTTTCAATATTACAGGTGAATGAAATGGCTTCGACTAGAAGATCTTGCAAAAATAAGCCTGACGTATTCAGCAAAAAAACCTGACCTGATTGAGAAAAACAGATGTCATTTTTGGATTTAGCGGTGCAAAATGGTCCTAATCCAGTTGAAAAAACCTAGACAATTTGCAAAAAACATTTTTTTGTAACCCAGTGTAATTAGTTTTCTGATTAAGACCAAGAGGAGAGAGTTGCAGAAGGATCTTATGTATTCTCAAATCCTGCAGCTTTAACCCCTTCTTCACATTAAAATTCAACTTCTTTCTCTGAATATTACGACTTTTTTTCCCTCAAAGTATTTAAATTTAAGGACTTTTTCTCTCAAAATATCATGACTTTATTCTCTGTACAGATTTTGTCTCTAATCCTCGGTGTGGCCCTGATACGCCTTCGTAGGTTTTTGATTGACAGTTTAAAACAGAGCTTAGCTTCACCAGCCTCGAGCTTCAATTAGACGATTAGACTTCCTACGGTGAAATGTGCTCTAGAAACCCACAGACAGATTAATGGACAAATACACATTTTTGTAGGTCAATGCAGCAACATCAGCAAATGTTGCACAGCAGAGTTACATTTTTGCACATCCTACAATCTGATCTCTTTGTGCCATGGACTTTTATTGTGTGTTAATACTGATGCTTCTTAATGTGACTAATGGCTTTAGAGATGCTCTTCAGCACACCGTGTCATTTAATTAGTCTAAATGCAGTCAGGTGTCTGACTGCTGTGTGCCTCGATACCAGTATCACTGTATTTATTTGCATGATTTCCCATCGTTGTAGTCAGGTCATAGATGTCATATAGTTCCTTATTTGTGTTTCTGAGGTGTATATGAATTTACGTAGCTGCACTGAGATAAGCTTTTTTTTTTTGTATTCCACACTTATTTCCTGCCTTAAAAATGTTTGAGAGTGATACTGTGACACTTCAAATTGTGGTTGTCTCTCCCCTCACCAGGCAAATGCAGTACAGTGCAAAAGTCTGAAGGCCACCTCTAGGTTTTTGTTGTTTTTTGTGGGTTTGAAATGAGAACACATTTATTTCTCATTCTCTTTTTGTTTAGATGCAGCTAGAAAATAAAGAGGATATGCACACAGCCGTACAGGACACACAAAAAAAACGGATCTAAATGGGTTGCAAAGGTTAAATTTGCTATTTAGTGTGACCCCTGACCTCATGACAAGAATCAGCACGAACAATTAGAAACATCTGACGTGTTGAATGAAACCTGGTATAAAACATGAGAAAATTAATGCAATAAATCTCATATTGTCTGAATAAAAGGGTTAAAGGCATGTTAAATGCAAAAGGGTCACACTAAATAAGACCAGTTTGGTTTACAGAAGCTGTTTTTTCACTGAAACTTTTAGTTTTTACTGCTGTACGTACTTTACATATATCCTGGTTGGATCTTAATGCATAAAGACCCAAACATCCACCGGCAACCAAAATCATCTACTGATATAAAACGTTTAATAACTGCTGATCCACTAATCCTATTAATACATGCAAATAATATTTTCATGGTCATCAGATATGACCCATTTGGACGTTCAGAGGCTCTGTAGTTACCGTGTAAACACTATCATCTTCTACAACATTGATTCATCAATCAAACCCATGGAGTTGGATCAATGACAGTGGATGGAGACTCTTGTTTTATGTTCAGTTAATGATATATTTGCTGAGAAAATCACTTTTTCTTCAGTTTTCTCTGTTTTAATATGACGACCATTGAATTTAATGAACATCTACATGATCAGTAAATTAAATATAGAAAAACACATGATTTACACTGAAAAAAAAACTCACAATAAAGAGGATAATATAATGCATGGTGATAAATCACTTAAGAAAGGTTAAATTTGGGAACTTCCACAAAAATTCCACTGGGTCTTTAAGGGTTAAGTAAGTTCCATGAGTGGGTGCAGAGTTTTTGTAAAAGTGTTAACGTTAGGACTCTCTGCAGACTCGCAGGAGGATGTAGACTTGTGATATAATCCTCAACTTTAATCTGAGTTTTATTGAACAACTACATGATCAGTAAATTAAATATGGGAAAATATGTGATTTTCAGTGAAAAAACAAAATACAGAGGATAATATTATTTTAAATGGTGATAAATCGCTTTAAAAAAAGGTGAAATCTAGAGAGAAATTTATTTGGGAACTACCACAAAAGTAGCACTGGGTCTTTATGGGTTAACAAAAAGAAATGCACGTGTGTGGTTATTTGAACATTACTAAACCAACAAACCTAATGTTGACCTCTGACTTTTGCACAGTACTGTATGTCGACGCCTCCTGAGCAGTACTAAAAGTTAGTAGCCGTTTCTTCTTTCTTTTTTTAGGCTGTCTGAATTCCTTCATGTTTCTGGTGAAGGTGACTACACACTGTTTTGATTTGGATCAGAAGAAGCTGCCAGCTGGTATCAATAGCAACATCAGAAACAACGTTTTTGTCTCGGTTTAGAAGCACATCCTGTCGTGCTGTTTGCCACGTCACATCACCACACTCTGCGTTAGACATTCACCAAGTGAAAGTTAGCACAACCACGTTTCCTTTTGAACCAAGAGGAGATTGAGACTGAGGTATTCGGTGACATTTGAAAGCGTTGGCTGTGGTTTTGCGATGCCCCGTTGCAGAGGATTAGCAGCCAGCTGTTTCATTGTGTTCTACTTGATTCCACCGCTGGCCTGCGTGTTTTATTGCTCCCAACAGGAAAGTCTGAAAGCTACAGAGTGATTTGAAGCCTCTCGATCCTTGATGTGGAATGTGTTTTGATCACGCTTTAGTGATCTTGGGACTTTTAAGAGGTCCAGTGTGTGCTGATGTGGAGTGATTGATGAACACTGTTCCCAGCCCTGCTGAGAAAAAGACTATAGACGGCTGGTGAAGTAAAGAAACGCATTCCACCTCCACATGATGCAGCCGTGAGCGTTCGGGACCTCTGATACTTGTTTGTACAATCCCCTTTAAGTGTATGGCTTTACCACAACTAGCAAAGCAAATGTGAACACGTGCATTATGCCATTACTGGGTCCACTTCATCACGCTACGTTGAGTTGTTTTTTTTTGTGTGAAAATGCTCTGAGAATTCCACCAAACCTGCTTCAGTTTGTCTTATTTTGTTTCCGTGTTGCCTACAAATACAGGATTTTCTTATTTTACAATCACATTTTACAGGCTGTAAGTGTGGATAAGAAGAAATTCCTGATCACACTACATGCAGTGTTGAGAGAGTCCCTTAGGAACAGTAAAGCTGAATACATTGCGTGTGTGTGTGTGTGTTTGTGTGTGTGTGTAAAGGGACTAAGCTACAGTATTAAATGCACACTATGATGATAATCAATTGTCAAAAATGCTGTCTGGTTTTGTTGCTTTATTTTTCTGGCAATAGTTATAAAAGATCATTGAAACAACCCTGTTTAATGTCATCACTGTGTCCAAACTTTACATTTAACCCTTTCATGCATAGTGGTCACTACAGTGGACATCTATTCTATAGAGCTGTTCTCTTGTATATTCATGGGTTTTATCAGCCAACACAGTGGACACTTATGCATCATCCCATACAGTCCAATTCAAACTTACTGTATCTATGCCAGTCTTGATAAACCTGATCTACAGTAACATGTTTTAGTGTAAATCAACAAACAAAACAGGGTCTTTTTTGCATATTATCTCCATGAAGTGAATAATAACTAGCATTAGAATATGTTAAAATGTGGGAAAACATCTAATTGGCAGCATTAAAAATGTTTTTATTGCATAGTTTTCCATATCACTTTCTAATATTAAGTCTTTAATACATGTTTCTTTGCTTCAAAAATTAAATACACGGGGTCCGGCTGAGTGGACAGTTTTGCAACTGCTTAAAAAAAAACAAAAAACCTGATTGAAATGTTTTTTTCATGCCTAAAGAGGAATAAAAACACTCAGGAAAAATATCTTGACTAAGGTTCTCAATTGCATGAAAGGGTTAAATCATCACCAGTTATAAATAAGGAATATGTAGCACATTTTATTATACTAAGTTCAATTCTTTCAAATGCGTTAGAGAGGCCCATACAATGGTTATTTGTATTTTTATAAAAGCCAAGTGGCCTCTGTGTGTATGTGTGTCTTGGGATTCACACAAAATCCAGAAAGAGCTGACTGCTGCTGTTTGGCATACTTATGTATTTTTGGTCAAAGAACAGACTTGTGAGAAGGGCAAAATGATAGGACCAGTATTTTGGGAGATATTAGCAATTAAATTAAAATATAGGGGCGACATGGTGGTACAGTGGATATCACTTGCGCCTCACAGCAAGAAGGTCCTGGGTTCGATTCCAACTCCAGTCGATGGGGGTGGGACCTTTCTGTGTGGAATTTGCATGTTCTCTCCAGGTACTCTGGCTTCCTCCCACCATCCAAAGACATGCACTGATAGGTTAATTGGTTAATCTAAATCCCCTATGGGTGTGAATGTGGGAGTGATAGTTTGTCTCTATATGTCAGCCTGTGATGAACTGGTGACATGTCCAGGGTGTACCCCACCTTCGCCCATAAGTAGCTGGGATAGGCTCCAAGTGACCCCCGTGACCCTAGTGAGGATAAAGGGGGTTCAGAAAATGAATGAATGAATAAATGTTAGTAGTGCGTTGACCCGCTGGGAAACCACAGGTTCTAGATCCTCTGATACAGTTCATTCCTTTGCTTTCCTTACTTTCTTGGTAAATTCCACTGGCCTTTTCAGTTGAATAACCTCTCAGCTGGCATGTCTGTTTCTGCACATGAAATTTGGTACCATGGTCATGTGGCCCTATTGTTGTATCTGTTGCTAGGTAACCCACTTCAATGACGATTCTATGATTCTGAGCATTTGTACAGTTATTGTATTCCAAAATTACTAATATCTCCCAAAATACTGGTCTTATCAACTTGCCATTTTCACTAGTCTGTTTCTTGACCAAAAATACATAAGTATGCCAAACTGCAGCAGTTAGCCCTTTCTGGATTTGGTGTAAATCCTGAGACACACAGACAGAGTCACCTTCCCTTTTATAATTATAGATGTTTTTGTATATCATCTGCATGTTGGATTTTCCACATATGACTGCAGTTCTCCTTGCAAAATAAAGAACTGCATGCACACACAAAATAATAAGGAAGATAAAATAAAATAAAATAAAATAAAATAAAATAAAATAAAATAAAATAAAATAAAATAAAATAAAATAAAATAAGCTTTCTCTGTCCAGCCAATAGGATAAGACCTCCTGTGATTCTAAACCAAACAGACTCTCATTGTAAGGTCATATTAAAATGATAGGTAACATTTAATAATAAGTACACACAATGAAGCCTTAGTTAAGCATTAATAAATACTGAATTCATCATTTGTAAAGCATATTTCTGACATGAATGCTCATTAGTATATGGTTTGTAAGCACAGTTAGAAATGTTTTGGAAAAGAAATGCGTGAGTTAGTATAAAATACCTACTAAAGTATTCACTAACCATTAGTACATGTCTGAATACTGTACATGCAAGCATAGATGCGCGCCATAACTGGTTTGTAAGTGATATAATACTACATTTTTAAACGCTGAATCAATAATTTATAAAGTATGAAAATACAATCAGTAAGCATATTGTAGATGAGCTTATTAATGATGAGTAAAACATTTCTAACTGTGCTTATAAACCATATATTAATGAGTATTCATGCCTGAAATATGCTTTATAAATGATGAATTTAGTATTTATTAATGCTTAACTAATGTGCTTATTAATGGTGAGTAAAACATTTCTAACTGTGCTTATAAACCATATACTAATGAGCATTCATGTCAGAAATGTGCTTTATAAATGATGAATTCAGTATTCATTAACGCCTAACTAATGCTTCAAAGTGTGTACTTTTTATAAAGTGTTACCAAATGATCACCTGGTAACTGGAGTAGTTAAAAGGTAAAACAGACTGATAATTCAGACATTCAGTTAATTAAATAATTTTTATCAGCATATGATAAGTATGACATAAATTTTCTAAATGTTACTCAGTTGTTAACACTGGTTACTTAGTTGGAGTAAAGCAATGCTTATGTTAGCAAGTACCTTAACAAAATTTACATTTTATAACTAGATGTTTTAAGTGTAATTTCATGTATTAAGTGTAGTTGGATTAGCTGTTAGTGGTGTCTGTTTTTTGGTCTCTAGATATTGTGCATAAAATGGTGGACTACAGACTATGGTTGAACGAGTTAATTAAGTACTGAGACCAGTTTAGTGACACACAGTAACCTAATGTCACCATGTTCTCCTCATGTCTGCGTGGGTTCTCCCTGGGTTCTCCAGTTTCCTCTGACCATCCACAGACAGGTGCCTTAATAGGTTAATGGTTAAACTGATCAACCACATGACCCTCAGGAGGTGAAACACTGATGCAAAAATAAAGCTCAGATCAGGAGATTATTTTGTGTATTTTTTTGTATTTTGCTGTTAGTTTTGTTATTATTGGTTTATTTCATACATTTTGGTGATTGTTTTTCATTATATTTATGATTATCTCGCTTATGTACCCCACCTTCAGTTGTAGTTGGATAGGCTCTAGCATCCCTGTGACCCTGTTGAAGATTAAGTTCTTAGGAGAATAAATGACTGCATTTTGTTGTTTATTTTGATCAGTTTTTTTGCTAATTTTTCTTCATTTTGTCAGGTTTTTTTTTATTTTATTCATTTAAATATATTGGCAGCACACCCGGACTTTTAAATGTTGTTGAATTTGTTATTCTTTTTCTTTTTAGCAGCAGGCATACTTATACATCAGTGTTTTTATCAGTATTATGTGTATTTAATTTAGACTTTCGTAAATGTAACTTTACATAGGAGTATTGTGGATGTGTCTCACATTTCAACCCTAACCCTGCCAGCGCATACTTCATTATGAGACCGCCTCAGGGTAAATTCATGTCAAATCAATGTGAGAGTATCAACTAAAATACAGATGAACTTTGTTAATCCATAGAGGTCATATCCATACATGATTCTTCCCAGATCTCATGTTTGCAGTTGGTCCTCAGAGAATGGATACTTTTTGTTTTTACATGTGGCTTCTTTAGATGTTTCTTTTTAGATGTGCCTTCAAATATTTTGTGCATATAAGTTACATTTTACGTTACATGTATGCATTTGGCAGATGCTTTTTTTCCAAAGGGACTTACAAGGGGAAGATTAACAATTAAGCTCTCTCTCTCTTTCTCTCTCTGTCTGTACTTTATTTGTAAAGCACTTTAAAACAACCACAGCGGACCAAAGTACTGTACAGAAGAATAAGTAAAAACCAAAAGAAAATAAATAAATAAATAAAGATGACATGTTTAATTTGTTCAGTTTCATTTAAAAGTATTTCAGTTTGGCAGATACTACAGTTCTTTTTCTTACTGCTTTTTTTATGGTGGCATCTCTGAAACTGCTGACCCAGAGTCAGCTATTTGCACAACACCTGCCCTTTTATGGTGTTTAGTGGGCGTGGTCAATTATCCTAATCACAAACAATTGGCCACACCTGTCCCATTCACGACCAAGTGAGATTTCAACATTCATCACACCTGGGTCAGAGCAGATCTGGATGGTAAGAACATTTAGTACATCTGGACTTGATTTCGCTTATTTCTTTCTCTTAATGAAAAAATAATAGAAAATATCAGAGAAATTGCATGAGGCCCAATGATTCTCTTTAAATCAGGGGTGTCAAACTCATGTAAGTTCAGGGGCCACATTCAGCTAAATTAGATCTGCAGTGGGCCGAACCAGTGAAATAATAACATAATAATATATAAATAATGTCAACTCCAAACTTTTATCTATGTTTCAGAGCGAAAAATGTAAATTTACATTATGAAAAGGTTTACATCTACAAACTATCCTTTCAAAAGATGTGAATAACATGAACAAACAGAAAAAAATAAGTATAATTTTAACAATATTATGCTTGAGTTTATCATTCACACATGTACATTATAACTTACAGATCACAATGGATCTACAAATACACAAAATATTTAGTAACAGACAGAATATTGTTAAAATTGTACTTATTTCTCTTAAGACATTTCAGGTTGTTCATATTTGTTCAGGTTATTCACATTTTTTGCAAAATTATACTTTGTTTTAGTGTAAATACATGAAAATATTTACATTTACGAACAGAAAAATTTGAAGTTGTCATTATTTATATGTTATTATGATAGTATTTTACTGAATCCTGCCCACTTGAGATTGAATTGGTCTGAATGTGGAACCTGAACTAAAAGGATTGTTCATATCTTAGTGTAATTTCTGCATTTCACAAATTCATCCCGAGGGCCGGACTGGACCCTTTGGCGGGCCAGATTTGGCCCCCGGGCCGCATGTTTGGCACCTGTGCTTTTAAATGAATACTGCATTCACATAGCTCTGCTTTTTTCAGTCAAAGACATTAATTACATGTTAAAACAACAGTTGTATGAGCCTATAGTTCAGAGTTTATAACTATGCACCGATGCACTGGTATTTCAGTCAAACAGAAGCATCAGCTGATATTTACTGATATCAGAATCACATTTCATTGATGGCAATGGCCATTATTTATCTGCTGTCTTGTATTTCAGATTTCATCATAAATTTCTATGAATGAATTTATGAAGAATTGAATTTCTAAACTAATTTCATGTTGCCTTTCTTGTCAGTTGCATTATTTAATTTAAAGATAATGTAATAAATAGCCTAAAGATTTCAAAACAGTTCACCTCCTTTGATAAGATAAGATAAGATAAGATAAGATAAGATAAGATAAGATAAGATAAGATAAGATAAGATAAGATAAGATAAGATAAGACTTTATTTATCCCACTGTGGGGAAATTTCACACTTAACAGCAGCAACATACAACAAGCAAGTGAAGAGAAAAAGACATAGAAAAAACATAAACATGTAAAAAATGAAATATAAGAGAAAATAAAAAGAAATTAGGTATTTAATAGTATACAAATATTATAGTAGTGATAGAAGGTCTGGACATATACAGTGACAGGAATGTAGTGGGAGGAAGAAACCAAAGGGAAACTTGATAAACCAGGTTCAGCCTCATTGTTGAACTACAGTAAATCTTCAGTAATATTTCATTGGATCACACTTAGCTTTGGTTATAGGACTTTTATGTTTATGTATGCTTTCATTTTTGGCTGAGATCTTTTATTAATGATGGGAGAGTCAGACCTCTGTGTAACATCGTCTCCATCACATCCCAAATATTCTCCGTGGGGTTCAGGTCTGGACAAATCCATGTATGACCATATAATGTCTCATATTCCCTGATCCACTCTTTCACAGTTTGACCCTGATGAATCCTGGTATTATCAGAAAAGAAAAATCCACTGTTCAGACCTCTTCATTCAGTATATTCAGGTTCAGCTGACATCCTTTTTCGGACACATACCGTTGCTGACCCTAGACCTGACCAACTGAACCAAACCCAGACCATAACACTGCCCCCACAGGCTTGTACTGTAGGCACTAGGCATGATGGGTAATCACTTTATCTGCTTCTCCTCTCGCCCTGATACGTCCATCACTCTGGATTCATCAGACCATATGACCTTTTTCCACTGAAACACAATCCAGTCTTTATGCTCTTTATCAAACTGATGGTTGTTTTATAAGTGAGAAGCTGCATCAGTTAAGAACTCGTTGCAGCTGAAAAAAATCACTACATTGGAATTATCATATGTATTTGCTTAGTAAAATCCAAGTGGGAATTTTTTGGAGCACATAATGAAGACTTCCCTGGTACAAAAGAGGGCATAAAAAAAAAAAAAAAAACTAAATTAACCACCAGAAAATAATAATAATAATAATAATAATAATAATAATAATAATAATAATAATAATAATAATAATAATAATAATAATAATAACAATAATAATAATAATAATGGATTAGATTTCTATATTTTATTCTATATTAGATTCTATCTTTTTTGAACACTCAAAGTGCTTTACATTATCGACCCATTATAACACTATTGGTCAAAGTCTCGTATTTGGTACATGCTTTTATTCTTGTTTTTATTATGATGGACGTTTCAATAGTTGCCACCCAAATTTTGTTGTCTAGGCAACTATCTACTATCTTATCTTATCTTATCTTATCTTATCTTATCTTATCTTATCTTATCTTATCTTATCTTATCTTATCTTATCTTATCTTTTTTATGTCAAAACTGTCAAAATCATGTTTTTAAATGAACATTTATTTACAGCATATTAAGTTGAGGCAAGTCTTAAATAATCTTGTTGGTTTCTCAAACATCAGTGATAAAAGTCCTGGGCAGCTGGGGCTCGGTTATTTTAAGTTATTGCACTTATCTGTGAAAATGTTTCACTACATCAGGTGACGAAGTCTATGGAAGAAAACAATAATGAAGAGTTAAATTGCTTCTTACTCAAAGTGACATGACTAAAGGACCTTTGCTGTTAATTTAATGTCATAGTATTGTTTAGAATTTGTCTGATAAAAACAAAAAATCTCATGGAGAGAGTAAAACACCGACTAAATGTATTAGATTGGACACTGATCACGTTTTAAGTGCATTTTGAGGTTAATATGTGTCTACGTAAGGTTTTAAATGTTAAAACTTCACTTTTATTTTCAGTGTGTTTGTAATTTTTGTGCTCAAATGAAACTTCTGAGACATTTTCCACTGCTGATCTCTATCCTTTAAGAGTAAAAAACTATTTATGAAAAGCCTGAGTGTCAGTGGGCTGATAGATGTTTAATGTGTGTCATTAACAGATTGGTTTGTACACACAGCCGGCTTTTAAGAGATCCTCCTCCCCTGGACAGAAAACAGGAGAAATCCGGCTGAATATGTTTTCAGAGGGAGGGGTGTGTTAGAGAGAGGGGGAAAAGAGCGAGTGTCTCATCTGTCTGAAGTCATTCACGGCGGAGGCAGTGGGAGTAATACGAGCCGGAGACATTGATCAGACCTGGTCATTGTGGGCTTTTTTAAAAAAAAATTGTTTATTTCCTGGACTTCAGCTGCATGTGGGACCGGACTCAGGCAGACTGATGATCCAGACTCTGAGGAAGAAGAGGAGAGTAACGTACTGTAAAATGTTTGTGTTTTAGATCGGAGGTGCTGCTGGGATTCATCCAGGACAGAGGGTGAGTATTTTAACATTTACAGTAGAGCAAATACTCACTTCACAGCCACTTTTTAACACATTCAGAATAAACAGACGTACTTGTATCATTTGAGAAGTTGACTCTGAAGAAGTGTCTTTTCTATTAATGTGAGCTGTGTGTGAAGCGTCTAAAAGCATGTGGTACCTGTTTGAAAAAGGGTAAGTAAGGGTGGTAAAGTGATGCTTTGCACAGTGTGTCCTAAATTAAGTATTGGGTTTCTTCACCTGTGAGAACTGAGCCAGACAGGACTTAACCCCATGGAAATATGATCCCACTTTCTCTGCAGACAGCTACTACTAATATCTCTGCTTCTTTATGACAAGCATATTACATTTCTTAAAACTCATGTCCTGATAAAAAACTACTTGAGTTCTGACCGAACATGAAATTAACATTATAGATTCAGTACCTTTAGATGTAATAGACAACAAAGTACCTGAATAGAAAAGGCAAAAGAAGTAGGATACTTACAGGTAACATTACAATAAAAAGTCAAACAAAAGCAGAACAAAAGCAACAGAAATAAAAGTGAAAGACTTGACAAGATCATGTTAAAGCTAGAAGGCTAAAGATACACAAGTGTAAATGAAGAACTTATTCAGGTAGGAGTTCCTCGTGTTTCTCAGTTAACGTAGGTGATGCATTTTGGGCAGCTTGGTCATAAATAAAACAAGTTGTGTATGATAAAATATGAGCCACTTATATGAGATGAACTTCACGTATCCCCCTTTATCTCAAAATAAAATAAAATAAAAAACAAAATAAAACAAGGAATTAGTACAGTGCATACAAAATAGTCATATAATAAGTAGAAATAAATGTTGTAACTCAGGTCAACTTATTAATGTCTTATCAATTATTTAAATGTATGTAGTATTTATAGTCCAAACTCTCAGTACCGGTGCAAAGTCACACACCAGAACACACTTGAGACCAAACTGACCAGTGAATCACTAGTTGCTTTTCCATTGGACATCTACACAAAACTTTACCCATATTAACTAAATGTCGAAAAAACAGAAGTACATAATGTCAATTTTTCCATTAAATTACAAATGTGATAATTTGTTTATTTATTATCGCGAGAAGACACAAGAAGTCATTCCATAAAGATGGTGACAAATGTAAATATGGTGTGGATTTACAGATATATTCATTATTATTATATATTACCCCTCTATCATGTACTAAATTAAAAAATGATCGAGTTTCCTGGTGTGTCCACACATACAGCGACATGTTTCTTCTTCTTATTTGTTTGTTGTAACGTCTGTCAACATCCAGTTTTTTTAATTCACCCGACTCTAGTTGTGAAAAAAGGTCTTTCCATTGCAGTTTTGCGTAATATACCATTTGCGCTATGCTCGAAAAACCACCTCTTGCCAGCGCAAAAACTTTTAATTGAAAAATGAGACTTTTGGTGTAATTGTCATTTTTCCATTAGGTACATTTTTATGCGCAAGTTATATTTACGCAATTTGAGGGTCAATGGAAAAGCAACTATTGCTATGTGTCCACAGACTGTATCACACACTGAATAAAGTATAAAGCTCATTGTTTTCACATATCTGTATTATGGTATCATCAAGTTTTCTTATTCAAACTAAAACTCATAGCCACTTTTTAAGACAGTCAGCTAAAATAACATTGTGTCCTTTAATCTTCATGTGTTGCATCAGCTGATAGTTTACATTATATGTTAGCTTAGCTGTGTTTTTAGACTGAAAACAGCCACAGTAAAACCACAAACCACCTCTGTTTTCTGTACAGTTTATTTTGTCAATAGATGAACTAAAGCTCCGTTTGGAATCGAACAAACAAGGTCAGAACTGTTACAGTTTAGTCTGAACCGTGGATCAACAAACGGCAACTTAGCAAAGATTATGTAACATCGCATAATAACTTTATACCTTCATAAACCTCAAAATCAAACTCACCCATGTACAAGAAATCTGAAATAGTATCAAGGTAAATGTTTTCAGTTCATATCTCTACAATCCATCACAGTGGCATTTTTGGCAGAACTTCAGAGCTTTTTATTCTAAACACTTTTATGATCATGACACTGAAGACTTCCACATGCCTTAACCGTAACTGTAACATGAGTAAATTGTCTAAACTGAATTCTATGCAGCAGACTGAGTGTATTAAGGCTGGGTTTTCTCATGTTCTCAAGTAAAACAGGATTTGCATGCTCACGTAAATCACCTGTGACCAGGCCTGTCACAGTTATTACATAATCGCCTTATCACAAGGGACATAATTATTTTTGTACAATGTGTGTAAACACAGCTGGATAAATCTAAGAAATGTCATATTTCATCACTATTACCACATCATTTTCAGTATCATTCATTACTTTGTATGTTATGTTACATATGTCTGATCTGCACTGTGTAATTTTTGTTTGCAAAATGTAAAAAAAAACAACAAAAAAAAGCAAAACATGGTCAGTCTTATTTATGTGGTCATTGTCAACAAATGCTTCTTCTAAATTAGGTGCACACTGCATGTGTAAATTAATAGCCATTGGTCTTATACTGTACTAAAATGAACAGAAAAAGACAATTACATCATTAATTTCAATTATTTCTATATAATTTCATTATCATGACAGCCCTACCTATGACTAGAGTCTATGTTGTGCCATATTGTAACAGAAGTTCGCATATACATATACATCGTGACAAAATTTCACAGTATACAGTATTATAGCTAAATATTCTAAAAATGTATTGTATGAGTTTATCAATCCACCAACAGAGACCTTTGGTAACCATCTAAAAAAGTCTGAGACACACTTTAAGCCACTCTTAGCACATAAACAACTGAACACACTTGAGGAACATGTCTAAGATCTGTCTAGAATGACTGTAGGGTGAAGTCAAGGGAAGGTTAACTTCTGGTCAGAAATTAAATTACAATAATCTACACCAAACTTGTATTTTTGGGTAGGTAGTTACTTATTTTTTTAGGAAAACGTATTTTGAAATGAGAAAAAATTTTTGAGCTTTATGAGTGTGAATGTTTGGAAACTGACAAAGTTTGCTGCCATCATTCTGGGTTTATTTTATAAACTCTCATATATAAACAATTTATTCCAAATACATTGATATTTGACTATTATATTATTTATGTCATGTTCTAGACACTGTTTTAAATTAATAAATGCATATATCTATGCAAAATTTATTAGAATGTAATGTTAATATTATTTGTATGTTTTAAATATTGTTAAAAAAAAAGTATATGATATTGATAATTGACATAAAAAATGTTTAATTTGATATTTACTTTTGTTGGCCATCAGTGACGTTTTTGGCTATGTACATCCGTAATGCTGCCATTTGTCAAAACTCTTGCTCTCACTCTTTAGGTGTGATAAAATATTTTTCTCCTCTAACCAATTATTCGGTTGTAAAATAGAGGGTTTAAGGTATACACTGAATACATTTTAGGATGAAAATGTCACAGAAACTTCACTTTTGAGAACTTCGTAAGTCTTGCAAAAAATAGACATTAATTTTTTTGTCCATCCGCAACGCAGTAGTTTTTGATATTTTTCATTTAGAAATATTTGAAACTAAATTGTACCCTTTTTGAGTATGTTTAAGATGGCATTTAGACTTTTCCACTTATGTGTAATATTTGTCTTAAACCTGTCTGGTTCAAAAGTTATGAATCAAAAACTAGTGTACTGTCCATCCGTGACACCCTTGACCTCACCCTGTAGCCTTACCCACTGAGGGATACAATTTCGCGCATATGAGTGAACATTTCCGCTTTGTAGCTCGAAGCCGTAAATAAAAGATCAATAAATTATTAAAATTGTGTTAAAACAAACATGGAGCCAGTGGAACCAGCCCTGTGGTGATGTTGTGTCCTGAACTGTTTAATATCATATGAACATGTGCTTTTCTGTAGTCACATTGATGCGGTTCAGATCGGATCAGAGGCCTGGGGCTGCGCTGTTGGCTCCTGTCGTTCTTTTAACTGAAATAATAAGCTCTTATACACCCTACATGGCTGTAAATTATATAGAGATATCTCGTGTTTTACACAATCAGGCTGTTTCAGACATTAGAAAGATTAAAAATAGGTTTCAGGGATTCAGCAGAGGGTGCCTGTGCTTTCATTTATGTTCATGTTTAAGGTGAGATTTTCCTACAACACATGAATGAGTCAATTTCAAGTTTAGGCAGGAGCTTAATTCTCTCTAACTACCATATTCAACTACATAACAGCTCCATTTTGTACTGACAAGGAATCCACCCATCAGAGTATGTCTATCAAAATGTGAAAGATAAGGTGTAAGAATGAAGCTGCAAATTTGTTGACGTTGATACGAGCATATGCCGTCCTTCACATCATTCAGCATAAATAAAATAAGCATTGAGACAAGAAAATGAACTAAAAAAAGCAACGAAATAATCAAGAGAATGAATAAAACACTAATGAGAATGAAAAATTAACAAAATGTGCAAAAAAGAGAGATTTAAAAATATAAAATAATGCTGGAAAACTGAACAAAATGATCAAGAAATCAAAGAGAAATCAGCAAAACAACCAAAAAGGAGTGTGAATAAACTAAATAATCAGTAGAATTAACAAAAATGAGCAAAATAAGCAAGAGAATTAACTAAAAAAGAACAAGCTGATTGAAAATGAGCAAAAATTACCCTAAACAATCAAGATAGTACATAAAATAGACAAAAAGAAAGTGACTAAGAAAATGGACAATAATGCACAGAAATTAAAGGTTCCACTCCCCATTTTAGGTTCTGACCCTCAGTTTAAGAAAGACAGTCTCTTCTGCACTCCCTCAGTTTTTTCTTATGTTTATTAGATAAATAAATTACCTGTACAGACAGATAACTCTGACTGACATAAAGAGCTTTTTCTTTTTCAATACAAAATAAAGACTAAACCACTCAAATACTGTGTACAGTTAGAGCACAGACAAACATCCTACATTTTTAGCTCTTCTCATTTGTTTAGACACTGGAGCATTTGGTTAAATGATAAACATGTACCTTATCTTACGTCAGCTCTGCACAAACACATTTCCTGATTGTCTTCATACTACCGCTCTAAACCATACCATTGGTTCTGTAGAAGAACACTTAACAAATCCAGCGGTTTTCTGATAAGTACACAGTATTTCACAACAACAAAACACACCCTGACACATTGTGTGTATCATATTTTACAATGAAAACACAACAGGTAATACCAGGAAACTATTTATAAGTAGAGTGAAAATGTATTAGGTCATTAGATAAGATTATCGTATTTTCCACTCATCACAGGAATTTCCAAGACACACATCCATTTTTATTTTGTTCTTAAATATGGTCATGTCATTTAAGTCTGCGTTGCAACCAACAGTTATTTTCAGTGTCAGTTTATCTGTTGATCTCAATTCGTTTGGTCTGTGCCTGAAACTGGTGAAAAATATCAGTGTTTCCGGAAGCCACTTATAATGTCAAATATATTCAGTTTACTGTGACAGGGGAGGAATGAACCCAGAAAATATTAACATTTAATTTGATGGAATCAGAAAATAGTTCACTCTTTATTAGAAGAGAATTACTCGATCCATTTTCAAGGACAATTATCTTTTATTTTAAAGGGGCAATATGTATGATAGATAGATAGATAGATAGATAGATAGATAGATAGATAGATAGATAGATAGATAGATAGATAGATAGATAGATAGATAGATAGATAGATAGATAGATAGATAGATAGATAGAATTTTAGGGTTTTTTCAGTTTTGGATTGTAGTAATATTAATTGTATTTACACTGATTGGCTTTCAGATTTATGTGACCACTAGAGGGAGTAGTGAGTCCTTTGACCAAAGTGTCAGAAAGTGACCAGATGAGATGAGAACCATTAAAAAACAACTTTTAGAGTCAAAGAAAGTGACAAAATGATAAAATCTAGAAGCACTGTTGTTGTTTTCACCAGTGGACTCAGGGGTAAAAGAAAAGAATGGAGTTTGATGATGAAATGTTAGTGTTTCTTCTATGCGAGTGAGTTTGATTTTGAGTCTTATGAAGGTATAAAGCAGGGGTGTCAAACTCATTTTCTTCCGAGGGCCACATTCAGCCCAATTTAATCTGAAGTGGGCCGGAACAGTAAAAAAAAAAGCGTGATAGCCAATAAATAATGTCAACTCCAAATTGTTTTAGTGCAAAAAAATGACATTTAATTATGCCAATATTTACGTTTACAAACTATCAAAACAAAAAGGATGTGAATAACCTGAAAAAAATTAAATTTGTTAAGAAATATAAGTACAATCTTATCAATATTATGCCTCGACTTATCATTTATACACATGCATTAGAGATCAGATCTACAAAGGCACAAAACACGTAGTAAAAGGCAGAAAATTGTTAAAAATGCTCTTAATTTTCCTTAGACATTTCAGGTTGTTCATATTTGTTCAGGTTATTCACATTTTATTGTTAAAGGTTAGATTGTTAATGTAAACATTTTCATAATTCAATGTTTTTTGCACTAAATCAAAGAGAAAAAAATTGGTGTTGTCATTATTTATAGGTTATTATGACATTATTTTTTGAGTTTGATGCCCTAAGTTGCACTTTGTAAATTCATCCTGCTGGCCAGATTGGAACCTTTGGCGGGCCGGTTTTGGCCCCCGGGCCACATGTTTGACACCTGTGGTATAAAGTTATTATTATGGGATGTTATGTTATTATCTTTACTAAGTTGCAGTTTGTTGATCAGTGATTCAGACTAAACTGTGACAGTTCTGACCTTGTTGGATTCCAAACAGATCTTTAGTTCAGCTACTGACAACACAAACTGTACAGAAAACAGGGGATTTGTGTTTTTACTGTGGCGGTTTTCTCTCTATAAACAGAGCTTAAGTAACTATAATATAATGTAAACTATCAGCAGATAAAGCCTGTGAAGATTATAGGACACAATGTTATTTTGACCCGTTGTAAAAAACCTGCTTTGAGTTTCAGTTTGAAGAAGAATACCATATTACAGATGTATGTAAATAATGAGCTTTATACTTTATTCAGTGAGTGATGCAGTTTGTGGATACATAGTGTTGATTCCTTGGTGGTTTTGGTCCTACGTGTGTTCTGGTGTGTGACTTTTCCCTCATGTTGAGAGGCTGGAATATCAATACTACATAAATTTAAATAATTGAAAATAAATAGTTGACCTGAGTTACTATGTTTGCATATTTACATTTGTGTTTTTGAAAATGAGCGATAACTGTAAGACAGACATCGAAGAGTAACCACAAAAAAAAACACAGTGCAACCTGTAAAGATGTTCCCAGATTCTGAGCTGGTCATTTCTTCTGTGTGAAAATACATTTAATATTGGCTTGAAGGCACTTGGGCAGCTCAGACTGTTAAAGAGGATGTTTAATCTATGTGCTCTGCCATCTGCCATCCCTGTTGTCACTTTGACCTTTCATCTGCTAAAGCGACAGTGTCTGTTATCAGGACCTGAGGGGTTTTATGTTTGCTTCCCTAGTACTTCGAGTGATGAGAAAAGAGATTGTTTTCTTCTTTAAAGTCCCAGAGTTTTATCTTTAAGTTTCAGTTTCTGAGTTTGATTCTTAACTTTAACGCTCAAAGACTGAGACTGTCAGCCACAGCTAAAAGTAGCTTTACAATGGATGTTCCTGACCTCAGTTTTTCACCTCACATTTGGTATTTCCACTTATTGTCCTTTCCTTTTTTTTATATAAGATGTATTCATACTTTGACAATGTAGTTACAAGACTGAGGCTGAAATCACATCCACTCCACCACAAAACAACTGACGATTGAAACATGAGCCCAATCGTTTAAGCTACAAGTGTCAGAATGATTCATAACACACACAATAACACAACACACAATATGGAATTATATGAAATATAGAATAATCCATAATGAAATTTTATATTGTGATAAATATCATCACAACACACTTTTTTTGTCTTTAGGGATAATTTTGTTTACAGTGTCATTGAAAACACAAAAAAATGCTTTGTTTCACTTACTTGCATTTGCACTCAGTTTTGACATTTTTACCCTTAGCCCTCGTCGCAGGGTATTGTCATTAGTTCATTGTCTGTCCGTCTGTCCTTCTGTATGTGCAAAAATTTTGGCGTGGACTGAAGGCCGAGGGTTTTCAAGTACGAGCACATTATGTTTATTATTATTGTTGTTATTATTATTATTATTATTATTATTATTATTAATAATAATAAAATGTTCTCTCTCTCTAGATTTCTGAAATATTTGCAATGTTCTGACCATAAAAGATCATTTTAAACCACAAATTTCTTCAATTTTGAATCTACTCATTCACCATTTTTTTATGGTGGTGATTTTTATCAATATTCGTTATTTTATTATCTGCATCTTTCAGTGAAAAACAAATATTTTACTACTATTAATTTGCTGACCATGTAGATGTTTATAAAAGCTCAGAATAAATTAATGCTTCTTATGTCAGATCAGAGAAAACTGAAGCAAAAGTGATAAAAGTGAACATATATCACTAACTGAATGTAAAAACAAGTGTTTCCATCCACTGTCATTTATGAAATTACATGGGTTTTACTGGTGACTCTCTGTTCTAGAAGATGACGGTGTTTCCACGTTCACTATGGCACCTCTGAACGTCCAAATGAGTCATATCTGATGACCATGAAAAGATGAGAATCAGGATTTTAGCTGAATAATTTCAAGGTATTGATGAGATCAGTGGTTCAGAAGTTATTGAATATTTTAGATCAGTAGAAGTTTTAGATGCTTTTGGCTGTTTAGGTGTTAAAACTTAGAACAAATATTAATTTAACATCTATCCTCAACAGTTTTGGTATGATAATATTCCAAATCACCACAAGTAGGAAGTCTTACAATCTGTATAGTCCATATGGTGAATATATTTTTCATCTTTTTATGGAATTAGTCAGTGTGTGTCAAGAGGAAAATGCTTAATAATAGGAGAATAAATGGTAGTAAAGTCATTTTGAGGGTTAGATGTGAAGCAGAATTGATCTGAAAGACCAAAATATCAATGTTCTGAATTAAAAAGCTACATGAGGTTGTGTCAGTTGACAGTGATCAACACCAACACTTTTATTATTTGAGACATATTTATTCATTCTTAGACGAAGTCAGTATAAAAGTGTGATGTGAAATGAACCTGAAACTTCAAGATCAGCAGATGCTGTTCGCTGTATCACGTTAAAAAAACAAAATAAGTACAGGCCAGTCAGGGTAAAGTGGCTGATATGAACTAAATGTGTCTTATGTCTTGTTTTACTGTTTCTTTGTTGTGTGTTTTCCAACTCCATGTTAGGACAGACTGTTTTTGTGGGATGTATTGCTAACATGGGAGAATCTCTGTTGTAGTTTCATCCGTTCCCCTGGGAATTCAATTTTGGACACCATCCTCATCGTTGCATAAAATTTTACAAAACACTGCAATCTAACACCGCGAGTCTTTGACAAATAAATACCCTGAACTCAAAGGAAAGAGAGCAACAAAAACCCTATTTGTAAGTTAAAAAAACAATGAAAGAGTTCCTGATTACTATCACTATTGAAATAACAAGTTTTCAGTTTTAATATAAGGTCTCATCTGACCCTAAGGGAAAAGTCTGACTGAGAGAGCAAAGACATCTGTGTTCCCTCACAGATGTTAGATCCTAAAACTAACCTCTAGAAGCATCCCCTCAGAGGGAACACAGCACCACAAAAACAGCACAATTTGATTCAAGAAGCCTCTCATGCCTCTGATTAGGAGCCAGTGATTGGGAACGGACTGCTTTCAGTTCGTGACGTCCAGTCTTGGCCTCGACCATCCCAGCAGCGTCCTCCATATTTCCTCTCCGCTCTTCAGAGGTTATTTACTGCTTCACCAAAACACTGGGGGCTCTACTACGTGAACGTTTGACGCTGATGAAGTCTGCTCAAACCGCTGTCCCACCGCGACTCTGCCAGGTCAAGAGGGGCTGTTTATGGAAGTTATCCGCATCCCGAAGTCCCACCAAAAAGGGCTTTTTTATGCAGACTAACATAACTTTGTGACCGCAATATTTGATTCATTGATTGTTTATTTGAGCGTCCTGCACATTTCTGGTTTCTGGTTACTTATAATCTGCATGGCAGCATGATGAATAGTAATGTACTGCTCTACAAATGCATCACAGAAGATTGAGTTTTCATAACAGCCATGATGTTCTACTGGATAAACCAGGGGCAACATACAGCCCAGTATGATCTCAACGGGGCTGGAACAGTAAAATAATAACAGAGAAAAAAGAAAAATTCCATTATGAAAATGTTTACATCTACAAACTCTCCTTTAAAAAAATGTGAATAACATGAACAACAAACAACCTGAAATTGCCATAGGAAAAATAAATGCACTATAACAGTATTATGCTTATTATTTACACATGTGCATTAAAACTGGATCTACAAATACACAAAACAATTAGTAACACACAGAATATTGTTAAAATGGCTCTTACTTCTCTTAAAACATTTCATGCAGTTCATATTTATTCAGGTTATTCACAATTTTTGTGAAAGGGTAGTTTGTAAATATGACCATTTTCATGTAATTGCACTTTTTTTTTACACTAAAGTAAAGAAAAATTTGGAGTGGTCATTATTTAGAGATTATTATGATAGTATTTTACAAGTCCAACCCACTTGAGATCAAATTGGTCTGTAAGTGGCCCCTGAACTTTGAAAGTTAATGTCTCAGTGTAAGTTTCGCATTTCACAAATTCATCCCACGGGTCGGACTGGACCTTTTGCTGGTTTTGATCCACGTGCCGGATGTTTGACACCCCTGGGATAAAGTGTCCCCTGTCTCAACAAAACAAAACAAACTGGATTCTTCAGTTGGATTCCTTAAGACACTGTGCAAAGTGTAATAAAATATACCTTCAGTAACATAAGGATCCCAAAAACACCTACTTTGCTCTGCAGGAACGGCTTTATATCTATATCTGATCACCAGGGCTAGTATAGCTAATATAAAACAGAACTAAGCAAAATCACAGGTGAAATCAGATTCCATTTTGTTTCCTCTTCATTTAAACTGTGTAGTATACTATATATGAGACCTTTAAGACATATTTAATATCAATTATTCTGTATTCTACCTTTTACAGCTTCTATAAATCAAGGTCTTCTTCATAATACTAGAAAAACTAAGGCTAAAACAAACAAAAATGAACAATTTCTAAAAGCAAAACGAAAACGAAAACTATATATGCACTAAAACTAAAACTCAAATTAACAAATAAATGGAAACCCTAAAATAAAACTACTATAAATACATTATAAATGCTGCCAGTGGTTAGAGACATGATTCTGATGATTAAAAAGCTAAAGATGCTTTTGGATGACTGCCCTGGTAACTTCCTCTAACACCAGTCGATAGATAAGATAATTCTAAGCTCAAACTAACACACTGGGTCTCTGGAGATTAGTCATGGTTGACAAACATCTTCAGAAACATTTGCATCATGTGGGTTGGTCTCTGACGAAAGCATATGTTGAAACTGACTTCCTACATCGTAAGAAGCATTTCCTCTTTTTCACTTCTGCCCTTGTTATCTACAGTGCTTTTGTGTTCCACTGATGTGCGTTGTTGTTGGCATCATCGCAGCCCCTCGAGAGGGATTCGTGGAAAGAATCTGCTGAGGGGAAGGAGCTGAGACAGAGAACATCAGAGGAGCTTCATGAGGACAGAGTGGACTGAAGGAGTGATGGCAGCTTCATCTGCAGCTCAGTAAACGTTTTTCTGCTGGTGTTTGAGGTGAGCGGGAACGTTGTCACCTCTGGTTCCTGTTGATCTGGTGGGTGTTTCTGGAGGAGTCTGGTTCCTTGTGATCTTCAGGTGGATGTTTCTAGAGGGGTCTGGTTCCTGGTGATCTTCTGGTGGGTGTTTCTAGAGGAGTCTGGTTCCTGGTGATCTTCTGGTGGATGTTTCTGGAGGAGTCTGTGGTGCTGAGGAGGAGGCTGCCCAGCTGCAGCAATGGTCCTTGAGGTGAGGTTTCCTCCCTTCTCATCTGTGACCTCTTCGCCGTCCGCCTCATCATGCCGGAAGACCCCATCGCCTCCGTCTTCTACATCATCCTGGAGCTGCTGATCGCTTTGTTCTCCGTCCTGGGGAATGTGCTGGTGTGCTGGGCCGTCTGCCTCAACAGTAACCTGCAGAGCATCACTAACTTCTTCGTGGTGTCCCTGGCTGTGGCGGACATCGCCGTGGGTGTCCTGGCCATCCCTTTTGCCATCGTCATCAGCACCGGATTCTGCTCCAACTTCTATGGATGTTTGTTCATCGCCTGCTTCGTGCTGGTTCTCACCCAGAGCTCCATCTTCAGCTTGTTGGCCATCGCAATAGATCGATACATCGCAATCAAACTACCGCTCAGGTCAGTGGTTCTAGTGTCAGTGATGCAGCTGGGTCAAAACCTCCCAGTTTATGTTATGGATTTTAGTGTCAAAACTTCTATTTGTCACATATTTGTACATTTAACTCAGTATCTCTTTTTATTTTCTATTTCTTGATTGTTTGTCTTAATGTTTCCATCATGCATTAAGGTAGGATCATGTTTTTCTTCATCTTCTTGTTTTATTGTGGAAGAAAAGTTCATAAGATCTTGTAAAATCTTACAGCTCTTCTCCAGACACTTATAACGAATAAAGACCCAGAACTATTCTTTTTTTTTGGGTCAATTTTTCTGTACATTTAACCATTACCGAGTGATTCATTGCCATAAATGATAATATTATCCTTTGCATTTTTTGACTGAAAATCAGGCGTTTTCCTATATTCAACTTACTCACCATGTAGATATTCATAAAAACTTGATAAATTCAAATGTTATTATATCAAAATAAAGAAAATTTGACATTTTCAGCCAAATATAACATTAATCCAACATAAAAACAAGCTTCTGCAACCACTGTCATTTGTCAAACTACATGGTTTTACTGGTGAACCACTGTCACAGAAGACAATGATGTTTCCATGTTCACTACAGAGACTATAGACGAATCAGAAAAATACACGTTATGCTGCTGAAAAGCTGAGAAACTGCATTTTACCTGAATTATTTCATTGTATCGAATAGGATTAGTGGTTCAAAAGTTATTAAACATTTTAGATCAGTAGATGCTTTTGGGTCCGTGAGGGTTAACTGTTGAAGTCAGTGAAATATCATCTTTAATAAATGTAATTTAAGCCTCAACAGTTGCTTATTTTTCACTAGAATGGGATGAAATATGAACATCCCATGAACACTAAGGATAATATGTAAGATCTATTCATATACATAGCTGGAATAACATGAATAAGCACAAATTATTTCCTACCCATATGAAGAATCTTTCATCTCTAAATATTAATATCACTGGTAGTTTCCACCTTCTTGCATAATTTTGATCTTATGCAATACTGATATGTTCTCTCATATCTAGAGGTTATTGCATAAAACACTGTCTCCCATGAATCTTGCTAAATATAGCTTCAGAGCTAAAAGCCACACATTGTAGCTGTAGATTTTCTCCAGAATATACACACTAGTGATGAATTGGAGCTTGTTTATTCATTGCTATCCCCATCACTTTTAAAGCTTGCATTAGACACTTGAATCACTTCATTTAAGTTTTCCACATCTTCACTTTTCACAGAACTGTAGCGTTTTATAGTTTCTGTGTTTATCACATGAATAAAACACTAACTCTAACTGTTAAATATTTCACCGGGGGAAAAACTTCAGTAAATGCAAAGATTTACTTGGAGCAGAGCTTTAAGGTTTTGGTCTCATTGAATTTCTCACATGATTTTTTTTCTGAGAAAATCCACAAACTGAACTGGGAGGTCTGGGTGAGTTGGGATGAAATGACCCAAGTTTTAACTGTGGTTGGTGACATCTGTGAGAATGTTTGCTTGTAAAATTGTGAAAAAAAATCTTGGTAAATAACAAAACAAGTACCCAAAGGATGAAGGATTTCATGTTCTCAAACTGAGGATATGTTCGACATGTGCTTTCATTAGTTTTTTTCTTCTTTCATTTCTGAGTTCATCTCCTTATTAGTCCCTTTACTGGAGGTCTCACAATCAAACTTCATCCCTCATTTCCATCTCTTGGTGAAGACATGACATTTGGACTAGAAAAGCCTTGCCGGGAATGAATGTATCCAGAAATGCAGTCTCTCCGGGGGCCATGTCTCGTTGGTGCACTTAAATGAATTTTGCTCTAATTGCTTCTACAGACTGTGTAACCCCATGGTAACCCCAGTCAAATTGTACTTTATGACTTTGCTGTAAAAACACTGCTTATCCATTTGTTTATACTACGTGTCAGCTCAGATTATGCACTTAAATTTTCTATGGATGGTTACGCCTCAAGACATTTAATGTGTCAGTCCATGATAAGCTGCCTAACAATGATACAGACGTTATGATGTGAAACACTGAACTGAGCCACATGAAACTCAGAGGTCCTGTTCTCATCACAGCCACTGATGGAAGAAGTATTCAGTAAAAGTACAAACACCAAATGGAAAATACTCTATTACAAGGAAAAGTTTTGCATTCAGAACATTAAGGTCAACATAAGGTCAGAACTATCACATTTTAGTCTGAACCATGGATCAAGAATCAACAACTTAATAAAGATAATAACATCCAGTGGCGGATCCAGAAAAAATGGATGCTGGGGGGGCTATAGATACACTCACAGCCAATGAACACCTTGAGACCATATTTTTCAACATAATTTTTATTTTGAAACCCTAAACTGGAATTTTTTGATATGAATCATTTGTTTAGGATGTTGGCATACAGAAACAAAAATCTAAAGTTTCAAGAATAATTTCAAAACAAAAAACTTAACAAAAGAAAATGGCACCTGCCAAACACAAAGTCACAACAGTCAATACCGGGTAGCGGTCCTGGTCAGGAGTTGTCACTCTCTCTCTCGCCCTGGATGCGGTCTATCATCAACAGAGCCTGTGGTGTTGTGGCGTTCAACCAGGTTTCTGATTGTGGGTTGGGAACAGCCCATACGCATGGCTACATCACTGTAGCTCAAACTGGCCTCCAGTGCCTGGAGATGTTGTTCAAGTGATAGACGTGGCATGATGCCGTTCACTGGTGGCCTTTTTTGGGCCTTTATATAGGCCTTCAAAACCAATCCTCAAATTGTGCAGATACTCACTGAGTATTGCTCAATGTGTCTTTAGTCCACTTTTGCAAAGAGACCAACCCATGTGCAATGAACCGTGACAACATGACAACTCATCATTGTCTCAACTACCTGAGTACTAAGTCATCAATAAATCCACAATGAATAATTACAACCCCCCTACAAGTAGAAATATGCAGACATTTCTACCTCAAAGTTTCTATTGACTGTCAGTATACATACTTATGTGATATCCTTCTCCGAACAAGGACTGTTTGCTTTGTTTACAGAACATACTGTGCATTATAGTCATATTTTGCAACACAAGATACACTTTAATCTTAATTAACCCTGAAGCTTAGGTGTAAATAATAATAATATAATAATACATCTGTTTTACATAGTGCTTTTCTAAGTACTCAAAGATGTTTTACAATAAGCAGCCAAGGGACGAACACACAACAAACGGGGTAAAAACAGATACAGAGGTAACACAAAAGCGCAAACAAAGAACAAATACTCAAGGAAAAAGGTAGATACAGATACAGAAAAGACAACACATGAGAGAAGGTGGATGAGGGTGGATGAGGTGGGACAGGCAATCAGTTTTCATATGATGATCTGAAGAGGTGAGATTTGAGCTGGCTTTTGAATGAACTGAGTGTGTCAGAGTTCTGGATGTGAAGGGGGAGGGAGTTCCAAAGGGTTGGGGCAGTGATGGCAAAAACTCTGTTGCCCAGGGTACGGAACTTGGTCACGTCCCAGAAAGTACCAAGACAAACAGATATCAAATAGATCAGCCTATAGACCAGTGGAGGTTTAGCTCTATAGGTAATGCTTTGGATTGTAATATGAAAGACTGGGGTTTGATTCCTGGTCCAAGTGGCAATTTTTTTCAGCAGATTGTCAAACATGGGGTGCAGTGCCGAGGACGCTGGCAGGTTAATTCACCACTGATATCCCATAGAAACTTTATACCTTCATTTGCATCATAATCAAATTCACCCATATTGAAGAAATGTTGTGTTTTCAACATCAAACTCCATTCTTTTCATTTAGAGCTGTGTCCAGCAGTGAAGACAACAACAGTGCTTCTAGCTCTTATCACTTTTATTGACCTAAAAATTATAATCCAACACATTGGCATCTTTGGCAGAACTTCAAAACTCTCCTTTCTTTACACTCTTGATAATTTTAGGTTCTTTTTTGATATCTGAAAGTATTAATTCTCCTTTTAGCTCCCTTAAAACTCTTAGAAACATCACCAAACCCTTATAAAATGTAAATTATAGCCTCATTTAGAGGATTTGGTACAACTGGTTGGTGGGACAATAGGGGTACGTTCCTGCTCCCACATCCATGAAGACCTCCACACTTAACCATAACCGTCATGTGTTTTTTTAATATTTAAAATTAGAAATACATCCTATAGCTCCTTTAACATGCACATTGTATTTTACTCCTGTACATGTTTAAGGTTGAGCTCATTTTAACTATAGTGCATCATATTCTATGAGATCATCAGATGTTTGATGATTATCATCATTATGTTGCTGATGTTTTTACATTCCAGCAAAACATTTAATAAACCAACATTGCTTTGATGGTGGAAAACTCAGTAAAAGGTCCAAATTATGGTGAGCAAACATAAGAAACTTTTTTTGGTTTGTTCGAGAACCAGAAAAGCAGACCTGTTTTCAGATGTGGGACAATGCATTTTATAGATAATGCAGGAGGATTTTTAAGAAGCTCAATGTAAAAAAATAATTGAGTTTTTCAACTAAATCCATATCACAAACATTAAAAATCACCACATGTATGATTTTCACTGGAGGGAAAGATCTGAAAAAAAGGAACAAATCTGATGAGGTGTTACACAAATGTAGTAATGGAGTAAAAGGTCCAGTGGTGCAGTGGATAGCACTGTCACCTCACAGCAAGAAGGTCCTGAGTTCCATTCCAACACCAGGAACCTTTGTGTGTGGAGTTCACATGTTCACCCTGTGTTTGCATGGGTTCTCTGGGTACTCCAGCTTCGTCCCACCATCCAAACACATGCACAAGTAGGTTAATTGGTTAATCTAAATTGCCCATATGTGTGAATGTGATAGTGTTTGGTTGTTCATCTCTGTATGTCCAGGTCATCACTGAAAATGAGAACTTACCTGGTTAAATAAAACAATATTTGACTCTGCGATGTAGTACAGTACAGTGCAAGTACCTCAAACAGGAGTTGAATAAGAGGACTTCTACATTCCCTGAACTCAGCTTTAACACAGCCTAAATGTAATGTATGGTATGTGTGGGTTTCTCTGCATTGTTTGCATTGTTTTTTTGCATCCTTGTTGGGAGGCCGCTTGTTTTTGGAGCATTAACCCTTTGCACTTTAACATTTCAAGAATGTGATAAGAGCAAGTTAAACATCTCAGCTGCTCTCCCACACTGTGCTACAGATTTACTCGAAATAGACTCTTCCTTTGAGGAGTCCTAAACGATGTTTGTTTATTCCTTCTGTTTTACTTCCGTCATGAAAATGAACCGAGTGAATTTTGAGTCAAGGACATAAGATGTACTGAAGATAAAAACCAGAAAGTACAGCCCTGTAGTGGTGGAATTTATCCAAGTACTTACGGGTCACCTCTAAATATTGGACTTTTGTATACAGTGCATTTTACAGCTTTTATTATTTTTGAGATGAAGATTCGTCACAATGGGTAATGGAACAAGCTTTAAAAGAACAACACAGTCAAAGATTAAACCGGTGGTTTTATGTTTCATGTGTATTTAACTGGTATATAGGACAAAAATAGAACCCCCCCCCCACAGATAAACACCTATAAAAACAATGGAACATCAGTAAAAGAAACAAAATGATACACTAAAGCAATATACACTCAACCCAGTAGATATACTGGACAGTGCACTGTTTACAATATTAAATGAATTAAAACGCCTTCTCTCATTAATTCTCAGAATTTCACATTCTTTTAATTAACTCTTTATAATTCACTCTTAGAAAAACTCTGAAATTCAAAATTTCAACCTTAGTATGTTATTAGAGGACATAACAAGACTTTATTAGTTTTGTGAAATTTTTCAAGGAAAAAAATCAAGCTCAGTGAAGTTACCATATTTGGTTCCTTACCCATAAGTGGCAAAAAATAAATAAAATCCAAGAAGTATATATCTATATAAGAAATACAAGGAAAAACACATGTGAGATGGAAGGAACATTAGAACAACTTAAGTGCTGAGCAAAGCAGGTACCCTCTCTGTTCATGCAGAGGTGGACCTTCCAGACCCTGTAGACCACATTGGACCTGAGACTGACTCACTGGAACTGGTGCTGGCACTGTCTTGTAATGCATTTGTAATTTACCCAAAGTAGTCACTTGCTCGATAAAGGGTTAATTTTTCTTTATTAGCGACACAAACTTGGTAAAATTTGGCTACTTTTACCAGTGTTATCTGTATTAATTGCAAACATCCAATGCAGAACCACTTTACCAAGCTACATCATAATTCACTGCAAAATGTGTCTCATTCATTATATTCATGATTAATTTGATAACATTTATAATATTTATTCTCTTTTTTTGTGTATAATCTTGTGTATTATGTGTATTTTATTTTTGTCATATTGATTTATTGGTCTGTTCTGATTCTCTACACTGTGTCCTTGAGTGTTTTGAAAGCTGCCTTAAAATTTAATGTTTTATTAGTATTATTATCAATGAGAAATTTGAATGATCATGTTTATAACACAATTACAGCTGAACAACATCATTCCTTTATCATACAAAACACCAGACCTATGATTTTTCTTTTGTGAGCCTTAACTGTACAGACCTATATCAAAACAAACAAACAAACAGTAGGACAGAGACAGAGCTTTATTTCCATTATCACAGACACTGAATGAACTTCAGGTTTTATGAAAAACAGTGTGTTTTCAGGGTCACATTTCATATGTCAATAAGTTTTTAGTTGGAAATTGTTATTAGTTGCTCCTTCTAATCCTCTAAACCGCTCACATGGTTTAATTCCAATAAATGTATATACCCTTTATTTAACTAAGTGAAATCCTCATTGAGATTAAAAATCGTGTCTTTTCCAACAGAGCAGCATACATATTACAACAATATATCAAGATAAAACAAACAACTTTCATACATCACAAATAAATACATGCAGTATCTGGTAATGTACAATAAAATAAACTTCAAGATTGATAAAAGAATTACTGAATTAATATTTAGGAGTTAATAAATGTTTGAATAATCCAAAATATCTCCAGAAACCAAAGATTAGAGAAAGGATAATGTAACATGCTTTTAAAATACACATTGATATACATTATTAAAAATTAAACCAGTAATTTTCAGTCTCCTTAACTTGTTCTTCTTTTAAATAAATGGTGTATTTGACAATCATAGAAAAGGGGACACACTGAAAGAAACAAACACATAAATTACAATTCACATCAGAAAAAGAAACCAAACAGTACATTAACACATTCTACACACAGTACTGTACACAGTTTGGTCTGAGGCAAAAACTAAAATCAGATGAGTTAATCAGATTTTTTGTTCTTTCCACTCTCATTATGTATGTGGTGAGACCTCAGATTCATGTGGTGTCACTATTTATGAATCTGGATATAAAGTAGTTCCAGATCCAGTAATAGACGACAGTAACAGCTGCACAGCACTGATGCTTCACTATTAATAATCTCCTGATATCAGTACTTTGATTTGATAACTTTAACTACAGGTTGCTGCTAATCCTTATGCATTTTTACCAATAACCGAGTCATTTCATGTTGGTGTATTTGTGCTTGTACGAGTGTTTTCTACAGTTTTCTTGAAGTGTAACTGTTGTTGGGGGGGTCACAGTCTTCATGGATTTGATGGTATTTGACAAAAAACACTTAAATCTGACTATTATTAAAAAATATGAAGGTTGCAGATTTTCATTTTACACAAGAAGCACACTGATTCTCATTCATTCATTCATTCTTTCATTCATTCATTTTCTGGACTACTTAGTCTTTACTAGGGTCACAGGGGTCCTGGGCAAAGCCGGGGTAGACCCTAGACATGTTGTCAGGTCATTGATGTAGGGCTATTGTGTAATTGAAGTTATTAAAACATACAAGTAACAAACAGAAGCACAATAGAAAAATTGAAATGTTCTTAACTATGATTTATCATGGTCACAATAACAGAAAAACACATTGCAAAACAATTTTTGTCCTTTTCATTGGGTTTTGCTGATGTTAAAAACACTGTGGTGGTGGTGTGTTGGGTGTGAAAATTAGATTAAACCATGCTTTTATTAAAGAAAAGGATCTGAATAGGCCTATGTCTCCACTACTGCGGCCCTCTACCTAACCTAAAATATCCTCCTGAGTCTCAGCAATGCATTTTTGTCACAACTTTACTTTAAAAACACAACAAAAAACAAACTCCAAAACGACATTTGACAAAGAATGTATTTGAAAAAACTGTTGGATCATGCTGTTATCAATCAAAGCCATTATTTCATGTAAAAAAGCTAGAACCTTTACTTTCCTGGGTCTCAGGAGGATGTATATTTATATATATATTTTTTAAATGCAAAGTGAAAGTGACTCTTGGCGTTTCTGTGCAGGTACAACAGCTTGGTGACAGGCCAACGGGCTCGAGGCATCATCGCCATCTGCTGGGTTCTGTCCATCATCATCGGCCTGACCCCCATGATGGGCTGGCACAAGGAGCCGGAGATGGACAACGGAACCTGCCCCCCCGGCCTGATGAAGTGTCTGTTCGAAGGGGTGGTGGACATGGAGTACATGGTCTACTTCAACTTTTTTGCCTGTGTGCTGATCCCCCTGCTGCTCATGCTGGCCATCTACCTGTGCATCTTCATGGCAGCTCGACACCAGCTCAAGCTGATGGAGGTGAAGGCCGTCCACGGGGAGAAATCTCGCTCCACGCTGCAGAAGGAGGTCCAGGCCGCCAAGTCTCTGGCCATCATCGTGGGGCTGTTCGCCGTGTGCTGGCTGCCTTTACACATCATCAACTGCTTCACGCTCTTCTGCCCTAAATGTGAGCGTTGTCCTCTGTGGGTCATAAACGTGGCCATCATCCTGTCCCATGCCAACTCTGTGGTCAACCCCTTCATCTACGCCTACCGCATCAGGGAGTTCAGACAGACCTTTCATAAGATTATCCACAGACACATTCTGGGGAAACAGGATCTGATGGAAAGCAGAGGCAGCACACGCACGTCCACTCACAACAGCATCAGCGACTCCATCAGACTCAAAGCCAACGGCCTCAGCTTTGACGTTTTCTCTGAACACAGCAGCAGCAGCAGTTGTGAGAGCTCCTGCCGCTGTCCTGCTCAGGCGTCTCCAGTAGGGGGCGGACTCATGACAGTATCCCACCCACCTCTGTCCATCGTCATCGCCCACTGCCCTAAGATCGGCCCACTGCAGGGCCTCAGACAGACTCAGATCGCTGTGGGTCAGCATCTACAGTACACGGACTGTGTGGGAGCAGAAGCAGTGGAGGAAAAGGACAAACACAGCCTCCAGTCTACCCATAATGCATTGCTGCTCAACAAGCAAAACAGAAAGAGCTGCTGCAGGGAGTTAGTAAAGGTGTTGTGATGTTTGCACGGGAAGCATCAGATTCAGGAGCTCAAAACGGGATTAACCCTGATCTGCAAAAGAAGATGGAGTGCTGGACACAAATGATGATGTGATAAGTTCAGGAAACTACTGTCCATACCAGACTGTCTTCTATTTCACAGCCACACTGAGGGGAAAAATCTGAGTATTTTGAGAAAAGAATATTATGAGAATGAGGTCATAATATTTAGAGAAAAACACAACTGTATTACAAGAATAAAGCTGTCATTTTATCCATACAATTTCATAATAGAAATTATATAGCATCAAATAGTGGAACAAACAGTGAATTCGCTTCAGGTAATAGTAATACTTAAGATTTTCTCATAAAAAACATGACTTAAAATGTTGCAACTTTTTTTTGCAGAATATTATGAATTTACTCTAAAAATAGCAGATTTTCATCCTTTGTGTGGTTGTAACCGTTATTCATATATATCCACTATTACAAACTGTTAAAGGCATAAAGTGGTTTCAGTCAATTATGCACTAACACTTATAATCACGATGCAGGTTTTCATTGTTAGTTTTCATTCATTTCACATAAACATGAAAAACCCTCACATACTCAAGACTGTGCAAAAATCTTTTAATATGCAAGCTTTGGGTCTAAGACCTTCTTCAGCGCACTAACAGGCCATAATGGATGAAGCAGTGAATACTTTAAGGCACAAGATAGAAAGATTCCTTATATTTATAGCTGAACTTTGACCCTTGAACCTGTGTGAACCAACAAAACTCAGCCATAATGAGTGAAGGGATAGGACAAAAGATTATTAAACTATTGATAGTCTTATTTTTTCAGGGAGATGGACATAAACGCTGATGGATTTATTCTTCTGCAGTATTGTGTTGTTTTTACTTTGCACCTACTGTAGATTCAGCTCCTGAAGACATGAAACATTCACAGACAGTGAAGTTACTGCTCAAGTGGATGATGGGTTTAGTAAACATTTCATCACTTTTCACCCTTTACCCTTCGCTGCACTGAAATTCAGCCTCTTTGCAGGTATTTATGTTTATTTCACTGATAAGTTAATGCACACCTGTGGATACTGAACTGTACAATACAAATATGGTACATTTACCAATGACTGGTTTTCATTTTTGTCAACAGCAATGCAAAGTTTGATGTTTTCAAAGCCGAAGATCCCAAAGTTGTTGATGTAATGCTGATCTAACCTTATATTTAAGTTTGTTCAGTGTGAAAATGTGACTGTACTTATTTAAGTTTTCTTCATATAAATATTGCCTTCAGGGGTAGTTTGAGAAATGATGGAGTTAGATGGTATTTGTAGTTAAAGGTGAGAGATTTTAGACTTTAATTAAACTTTGGTTCCGATTTGTCTTATGAATTTTTGTCTATTGTTCTCAAAGCAGACTGGAACAAAGTCCTGTCTTTAAATAAACTGTTTTAATGTTTTCTAAGAGTATCTGCTGCATATTCGCTCTTGTGTTCACATTATAAACATCCACAGCATGTTCCCAGTTCCTTTTCAGCAGGAACAGCTTCAGGCTTCCCATTGGCTTTTGACCAGACAATGTAGTGTTTCAGATCAGATGTGGAAGTCCATAAAAGTGACTCAGAGTTCTGGTTTGTCCATTCTGGGAACTGGTTAGTTACGCAGTCAATCTGTGTTTGGAGTTCTTTATTTTCCCAGCTTTTATCATAATTCCCTGAGGGGTTCAGGTTACAGGGCTCAGGGCCCACTTCTTTTCCAAACCTCCCCCAGGGGTCTGTTGTGCTTTTTAAAGATTCACCAGAGACCTCCCAAATCCTCGTGATCCAGCGCCGTCTGTCCTGTGTCGGTCAAATCAAGGTTATGAGTGAAAGTTTCAGGCCATACATCAAAATGATCAAATGTCAAAGCTGCATTTCCAAGAACCAGCTGTATTCATATCCACCTGCCAGAAATATTTAACCCAGAGCTGCTCATGATCAATGTTTATAATTTTTTTTATGATATACATGTGTGTAATGTGAAAGGAGTTGATCACAGTGATGAACAATTAGAAAACTTCACTAAATTCTGTGTTTCCCTGTTGCTTTGTAGAGCGGTTATTTCACAGATTCTGGTTTAACTCTTGTTGCTCTTGTCAGTGTCATTTGATTCTATTTTAGATAAAATCCTTAATAAAAGAAACTAACAAACCTAGGGTGCTGAACAAGAAATGAAAGCTGTGTGAGTGCAAAACTGTGCTCAAAACTCCTTTATGGTCCCAAACCTCACACCAAATGGCCTTTGAATAAACAGAAAAATGCTCACAAAATACTGGCAAGGCAGCAGGGCCTGATCAAGCAGCAGTCAGGGAGAAGGAAGAAGGCGGGGAGGGGTTGAAGTCTTCAGGGGGAAGCCTTTCACCTGTCATCTGAGGGCTGATTGGCTGGCTGGATTCTGCAGGATCCAATCACAGACTGCTCAGCCTGTGCAGGTGGAAACCAATTTGGAAACTAGAAAAGCACCTGGAGAGCGCAGACCTCTGCCAAGGCAGATCAGCCCCCCCACCCCCAATCACCACCAAAATTTAATGATTTGTTCCTTGTGCCAGCATCAACATTTCCTGAAAATTTCTCCCAAATCCGTCCATAACTTTTTGAACTAGAAGCACTCGGAGAGCGCAGACCTCCACCAAGGCTGATCAGTGGCCCCCCCCGTGGGCCCCCCCACGCCAAGGAGGTTATGTTTTTGCCAGGGTTTGTTTGTTTGTTTGTTTGTCTGTCCGTTAGTGTGCAACATAACTCAAAAAGTTATGGACAGATTTTGATGAAATTTTGTGGTCTGCCCCCCCCCCCCCCCCCCCCCCCCGTGGGCCCCCCCACCCCCGATCACCACCAAAATTTAATCATTTCTTCCTTATCCCATTTCCAACAAACCCTGAAAATTTCATCAAAATCTGTCCATAACTTTTTGAGTTATGTGGCACACTAACAGACAGACAAACAGACAAACAAACAAACAAACAAACCCTGGCAAAAACATAACCTCCTTGGCGGAGGTAATTATCTTGCTATCAGACAAACAAACAAACAGACAAAACCCAATGAAAACATTACCTACCTAATTACCTGCACAAACAAAAGGGAGGGGGGAAAACAGGAAAAAACACAGCCCTCTGCTGTCTGACATGTGACACCCTCAGCCATCTTAAAGAATATGGTGCGTTACTATAGATTAAACTGCCAACACTATATAAAGTAAATACACTGACTTCAGACTTAAACTTCTACAACAGACAAATGAATCCAAACACATCATATACAACAGAAAAACTCCATTTTACTGCTCAGTGACTTCTTTTACATCCATACTTTAACTACAGTTTGCTGATATTATATACTATTATTGCTTGAATGCAGACCTTTTACCACCAGTAGAGTATTTTACATAAAAATATTAATATTAAAGTATTTTCAGATTTGCATCGAAGATGGTTTATGACATTTAACCTGAACATAATAATTGATTTATCCATGTTAAAGAAATGGCATCATTAGTTAGAGGAGTTATTTTTATTGTTAGATGCAGTTTATGTTTTAAGTCAATGTAAGAAGTCATTTAGGTTCGTAAAGTTAACATTTACTTTTAATTTTGATGCATATTCATTGAGGTATACTTGCTTTTTGACATGCTTGACAAATTCTTATTGTACTGTATGTATTGAAGCCTAAACATCTATATATTCCTTCAGGAGATGACGATGGAAGTCACAAATATGTGTCCCTCCTGAACAACTTCAGCCAGAGTCATCCTGAGTTAACAGGTAACTAGATTAAGACTAAAACCTGAACTGTACTGACAGAGCAGCAGAGTTAAACAGGTCTCTGAGGCCTCCTGATGGTCAAACTTATGCCTACAACTAACATGTTCTCTGAGTTCAGACTGTTAGAAGATAAAGGAGGCAGATCTTTAACGTCTGTTTTACCTTCTGATTCAGAACAGCAGAGAAAACTGAGACAGAAAATCCAAAAAAGGACGGACATGGAGGAGTGGCATCCACTCCTCCTAGTTGATCATTTTTTGGGCTGTTCTCTTTTTTTTTTTCCTTATAGTGGGTAATTTTTTGGGCTGTTCTCTTTTTTTTTTTTATAGTGGATAATTTTTTAGGCTGTTCTCTTTTTTGTCTTACAGTGGATAATTTTTTGGGCCGTTCTCTTTTTTTTTTTTTTTTTTCCCTTATAGTGGATAATTTTTTGGGCTGTTCTCTTTTTTTTATAGTGGATAATTTTTTGGGCTGTTCTCTTTTTTATCTTACAGTGGATAATTTTTTGGGCTGTTCTCTTTTTTTATAGTGGATAATTTTTTGGGCTGTTCTCTTTTTTATCTTACAGTGGATAATTTTTTGGGCTGTTCTCTTTTTTATAGTGGATAATTTTTTGGGCTGTTCTCTTTTTTTTCTTATAGTGGATCATTTTTGGGGCCATTTTCTTTTTTTTCTCATAGTGGATAATTTTTTGGGCCATTTTCTTTTTGTTTTTCTTATAATTATTAATTTTTTGGGCTGTTCTCTTTTTTTTTCCTTATAGTGGATAATTTTTTGGGCTAGTGGATAATTTTTTGGGCCGTTCTCTTTTTGTTTTTCTTATAATTAATAATTTTTTGGGCTGTTCTCTTTTTTTCCTCATAGTGGATAATTTTTTGGGCTAGTGGATAATTTTTTGGGCTAGTGGATAATTTTTTGGGTTGTTGCACCTCTGGGCCACCGTATCAGAGGTTATCTGTCTAATTTTTTTTTTTTTTTTTTTTTTTTAATCTTATTCTTTAACACTTTTTATTTTTAGCAGCAGGAATTAAATAAATCTGTGGAAATAAGATTGAAATTAATTAATACTGAAATGAACATAAGTCCCATGCACAACTAAAAATTCTTCTGTGCTGTTAAGGAACACATTTCCACAATAATGCAAAAAAAAAAAAAAAAAAAAAAAAAAAGTCACCAGTTTCGTTAAATATCCCTCAGTGCAAATCGGAAACCACGCCTTCATGACTCGGCTCCAATCGGTTCCAAATCCCTAAAAGCTGAACTCTGTGGTTGAAACAGGCGGATTTACGTCACATGCGCACAGATAAAGCGCACGCATCCTCCGCTGACCGACGCACTGAACTCTGCCGCTGCAGTGAAGACGCAAACCTCAGGAATCCGCAGAAATGTCCACATGTGAGTTTGAGTCCTTGGAGAAAACTCTGGAGACGCACATTCCAGAGGAGGAGCTGAAGGAGGTCAAACGCATTTTATACGGAAGAGAAACCATGTGAGTGTGTGTGCGTGTTTTACAGTGTGATTGTCCTCAGGGTTCTTCTGTCCTGAGTCAATTATTATTCTAGTCATTGGACTTTGGTCACTTTTAGTTTGTGTTGCAGTTCACCACATGTAACCTTTAACCTGTTTAATGTCAAAGTTTATGTTTTAATATGTTACACATGCAGAAGCAGACCTCAGAGCTGCACATTCTGCATCAGTCACATCCAATAATACCATTGGGTCCAAACTTTTCTGTTTTTTTTTTTTTTTTTTTTTTGCATCTATAGGTAAATATACACTAAAACATCTTACAGCAACATGTAGTTTTGTCATATATGGAGTATTAGTCCTTTTTGCTTTATTCTACCTCATAAGTACAAACATCTCAAACATCTGCACATTATTCCAAGGAGGGATTTTTACCAGTATGTTCAGGTGAGGGACTTCATTATAGGAGGAATACCTCAGACTTGATTCTTCAGGGTATTTCAGACACAGAGAGACAAATTGTCTTAAACAAATCAGTTAGCTCTATTAGAATATTCTACAACATCAGTAAAGCATACTCTACAGTTAATACTTCGCACTTGAAGGAAATGTGGGAGAAGGATCTGAACTGTGTTATTTCTGAGGATGACTGGGAAAATGTTTGGGCTAATGTTAAAACGTTATGTGTTTGTAATAGAGTAAAAACAACTCAGCTAATGATTCTTCACAGGGCGCACATTTCTCCTCATTTACGCCACAAATTGAAGCCGGATTCCTCCCCACTATGCTTAAAGTGTAAAGTTGAGACTGGTACCCTCACACACTGCTTTTGGTCTTGTTTAAAAGTGCAATATTTTTGGCAGATGATTGGTCAGGAAATGGAAAAAATATTTTATGCAAAAGTGAACTGTAATCCTCTGTTTCTTTTGCTTGGGTTAACTGACCCTGTTGTTGCAAACAAATATCACAAAAAACTATATCGAATGCTTACTTTTTGAGCCAGAAAATGTTTGCTTGTAAACTGGATCTCAGATCAGATTCCCATCCGGACACAATGGCATAAGACAGTTTTTAGTTTTGTTTCCCTTTACTATCTCACTTTTTATTACATCATAAGGATGATGTCTTTCTAAAGACTTGGGAACTTCTTCTTACCTATATGGGACTGGAAGCTTCGACAATTGTTAAAAGGGCATTTGTATTTTGAAATGAAAACATAATTTTTATGGGCCAATTTTTGTTTTTTTTGTTTTTGTTTGGTTGTTCTGTTGATATGTTCTTTGTTTTGTTTATTGTCATTTTGTGAGTGAGTGAGTGTGTGTGTGTATATAAAGCAAAAATGACAATAAATATAATTTTGGAAAAACAAACAAACAAACAAAAAAAACATCTGCACATTGAACATTGATATTTATCTACTAAACATGTCCTGCAGTACAGACTCAATGCACACCAATACAATACCATAAAATGCTGGGCAGGGTATTGAATTATATCAATATTACTTTTTATTTCCAGCAGCAGAAGTGAAATAAATCCAATAGAAATTGGAGTCAACTAATCATGTTTTATGAACTCCATTTAAATACAGTATTGTGTTTTCTGTCAGATTAATAATATATTTCTACCGTGATGCAGAAAAGGCACAAGTTTTAATAAAAAGTCAGTTAGATATGAATTATTAGTACTTTTCAGTTTATTCTATGAATTTATTTATTTATTCTGTTAATATTTGCCAGATGCACTGTATGTATGGTAGAATTTCTACCATACATACAGTGCATCTGGCAAATATTCACAGCGTTGCACTTAGTATTTTTAGTTATTTATTTACATGTTCTTGTGTTACAATCTTATTCCAAACTAGATTAAATTAATTTTTTGAAGTGAGTGAAAGTCTTCCTAGGTCAGGGGTCCTCTACTATCCTGCATGTTTTAGACGTATCCCTCTTCCAACACACCTGATTCAGATGATAAGCCTATCATCAAGCTCTGCAGAAGCCTGATAATGACAGTCAGGTGTGTTGGAAGAGGGACACATCTAAAACATGCAGGATAGTAGCTCTGTTGGACCAGGGTTGGTGACCCCTGTTCTAGTGGAAAAAGTTTAGTTTGAATCTTTTTATTAGTAGGCACTGCTTACTTTTTCACTTGTTATATTTATTTTCAGCAGCAGTGATGAAATGATTAGATTAATCAAGGTTTTGCTTTCTGAAAGTTGTGAAAAATGCATAAATCTAATTCAAGATTATTTTCTGGAAAGATGTTTTCCTCCACAAAAATCTGCTCTCCAATAGATTATTGTCTTTTGCGAAACTTCACAGATCTTTATTCTAAACACTAATAATAATTTTAGGTCCTTTTTAATATTTGAAAGTAGAAATACTAGACATGGCTCCTCTAAGAGCTGATGAATTTTAATACCTTTGACCTTTACCTGATATCACACCGTACTTGAACACTAGTATTACTGTCTGAGGCATTAAATTCTGGTCTGGTTGTTTGAGGCTGAACCCTGTTTTTTCATTATAGGCCGTTGGACCTCCCATCGTGTGCTCAAGAAGCTGCCTCCAAACGTGACTTTGAGCTGAAAGGCTACAGGTTTGAAGCCGCTGAGGAACAGCTGAGGCCACCCAGGAGAACCCGGGTGGGACTGATTCAAAACCGCATAGTCTTGCCAACGGATGCCCCCATCATGGACCAGGTCAGGAAAAAAAGAAACCAGACATGGCACAAATACTGCAGTCAAACAATGGTTAAGTATAAACAGACTAACAGATCTTAAAAACACAAACTGAAAACACAGTGATTGAAGGATCAGAACATGGACACATCTAGTGACTGATTTATAGCAGATACCAGACATTAGATGAAGGGTTCCCAAAGCCCATTCCACACTGTTAACACATCTGAGGATCACCTTTACAAAAGAAAATATGAAAAATACATTATGACATAAATGGGAGAAAAAACAGATGTAAAAATATATTCGGGGTCTTATTTTTTCACCACATCATTTGGATCAGAATCAGCTTTATTCACCAAAATGCGTAAACAAGGAATTCTTTGCTGGCAGTAGTTGTCTCTCTAGTAAGTGAGAAATATAAAATGTAATAAAATATACTTTTTCATTTATTCCTTTAAAAAAAAAAAACCTTTTCCACCACCTGATGTGTTTTCAACACCGCATGGTAATATATTCACATTTTTATTCATGTGAACACAGATATACTGAGTCAAAGAAAATGCATCACCATAGTTAAAGAAAACTGATATGCCTGAACATTTATGTCTTCAGTATTACTTTTAAATGTATTTATTAGGTCTAGACACAGTAGTGGGATTACTCAACCCAGTGGATTTCACACTTCTACAGGCATGCTGCTGTTCACAGTTCTCACTTTTCCATATGTTTTATACATAAAACTAACCCCAAGTGTACAGTGTAAGACAGCGTAAGGTAGTGCACCCCTAACATGTGAGGAACATCATCATACACTTGGCATGACTGAAGACGGTGCATCCTAGAGAGCTGTAATGCATGAGCTTCATTGTAAAAAATCCAGAATTGCCAGATCAGTCCAGTCCAGTCCAGGAAGGGCCCCTGTTACAACCCTGTATCAGTGTTGGAACATTTACAGGACCAATTTTATGCAAGAAGTCGCACAGCATGTGTGACACCAGGTCCACAGAGTCCCTCCAGTCCATTTATCTTAAACACACCCACCTACGTTTAAAGGTGCTGGAAACTTTCGTGAGCAATTTTTCATCAAATCTGCAAAACCTCAGTCATAGCCTAAGTATCACAAATCTGTAAGTCTGTCTGTGATTACTCACCTGAATCTCTTGCATTATGGTGAACAATTTCGAAGTGCCATCCACCATAAACAAACACCCTGTGTTTACTTTCAGAACGCGGAAGTAACTTGGGAATCTTTGGAATTTTTTTGTTGCGACATGCATTGTGGGAAACGGAGGCTCAGTGGCTGCGTGAGCCTCCGTTTCCCACAATGCATGTCGCTACTGTAATGGCAAGTTTACATATATTCGATATTGCATATAAGATTGGTTGAACTCAGTATTATATGAGACTGGGGTTTTTGTCCTGTTAGAGCTTGGGTTTGTTGTACTTTGTGTTTTGTTGAATGCTCAAGGACACGTGGACATTTGCGTGGAGGAGAGGTGCTTTCTCACAGACAACTTTATCTCTTCCTGTAGTCCTACACATGCCAGGCCAACCCTTTTCATTAGTTTCACATAAGAGACAATGACCAACTGTAATTTCTTGTACACTCATGCAGACAGCTTGCCTCTGTTCGATTGTACCTTGGAGCTCCAATTAAATTTATACTGAAATGACACTGATCGCCTGAAATGACCTTTTTATTATTTTGAGGATGAATGAGTAGAGTATTATTTTTTCCATAACACAACAAAAAAATCCAGAAGATGCCCAAGTTACCTCCAGGTTCTGAACATAAACACATGGTGTTTGTTTATGGTGGATGGCACTTCAAAATTGTTCACCGTAATGCAAGACATTCAGGTGACTAATCACAGACAGACTTGCAGATTCGTGATACTTAGGCTACGACTGAGGTTTTGCAGATTTGATGAAAAATTTCTCACGAAAGTCTTCAGCACCTTTAAGGCCATCTCTGGTGACATCAGCATGAACAGTGGACATGCATTCAGTGGAATTCTTCTATTCCCTGAGAACTGATTTGGTCTTACCGATATTTTTTATTCATCAATGAGATATGAAGTGGAGTTTTCTCTGTAATGGTCAGCTTTCAAAGCAAGATCTTAAAATTTAGCCATTGTAGACACTTTATTAAATGATGTTACCTACTAGTTGAGACTGGCTGAATCTGGTCAAACTTGAGGAAATCCTCTTGTGTTTCTCCACAGATCAACGCCATGCACAGCCGTATTGGTGAAATGGTGGAGGTCGCTGCGATGTGTGGCGTAAACATCGTCTGCTTTCAGGAGACCTGGAGTGAGTGTTACTATCATTTATCACACCTGTCAGTCACAGACTGTTCAGTTAAAGAGACTGAGCTGTGTTTTCTCTCCACAGCCATGCCCTTTGCCTTCTGCACCCGAGAAAAAGACCCGTGGACACAGTTCGCAGAGTCGGCACAGGACGGACACACCACTCGCTTCTGCCAGGAGGTGAGATGACAGCGGTCCACTATGGACTAAAACATGCCTCGGTGTAGAACTCAAGGCCTAATGTTTCTGTTCTTCTATCATTAGCTGGCCAGAAAATATAACATGGTTGTAATTTCTCCAATTCTGGAGCGGGAGGAGCTTCACAGCACAATGTGGAACACAGCTGTGGTCATCTCCAACTCAGGAAATGTGCTGGGAATAAGCAGGAAGAACCATATTCCCAGAGTGGGAGACTTTAATGAGGTGTGTAGCTGCACTGGTCCAAAGAAACAAAAATAATATATCAGACAGATCACATTAAATTTACAAAGACACGTGATGTCAGCCTCATAGCATAACTGCTATCAAACTCGTACACTATATGGACAAAAGTATTGGGACACGCTGAATTCAGGTGTTTCTTTTCTAACAGGGGTCTGGGATACAAAACAATAATGACAACTAAAGATTTCATGAGCAAAAGTCACAAAATGAGTAACAAAGATTTTCCAAACTTGTGGACAATGGGACAAAGTGATCATAAAAATTAAACTAAGTTAATATAACAATCCAGGAGTGACTGAACCCTGAACCTGTACAAACTAAACAAAAAACCAGACATGGTACTCACTACTCCCTCTAGTGGCCACATACATTCAGTGATGTCGGCCCTCTTCTGTAATATTTGTTAAACTTCTAATTTCATTTGATTATGTTCTTATTAACAGTCAACTTATTATATGGAGGGAGACACTGGCCACACAGTGTTTCAGACACAGTTTGGGAAGATCGCTGTGAATATCTGTTACGGGCGTCATCACCCTCTCAACTGGTTCATGTACAGTATGAACGGAGCCGAGATCATCTTCAACCCATCTGCGACTGTCGGAGCTCTCAGGTAAAGGGGACTTTTCTGTCCCATTCATCTCACTGATGTGTTTGCGAATTCAAGTTGGAAAGAAGAGGATGTCAAGGAAATATCATGTAAAAAGACAAATACAGGAATTTACACACAATAAACAATACCAATAAAAAACATGTTATGCAGAGCAGGGTTATCCCAGTTCAGTTACAAACAACTAAGACTGAAAAACATTCTTTTTAAAGAATTCTGTTATTGTAACTCAGCTTTATACAGGGTTCCCGTGGGGTGTTAAAGTCTTGAATTTACACATCTGCATTTACTACCTTTTTAAAAAAGTCTTTAAAAGTATTAATTTGATATGGTAGGTCTTAAGTTATTTTGCCACAAACTTGTTCACCATGTTGTTTAAAGCTATACCTACCGATGTGGCATTTCTCACAGCACTTAGTAAAATATTTAACATGAACAACCCGCCTGAGCTCTGATGCTCTCCTCCTCTCACCTGATGCGTGCCGTGGAAGCGGAGGTGGAGGCGGAGGTCCGGTCCACTTCAGCGTGCCCGTGGACCCCTCCCTCAGTAATCAGATACATCATCCACCTGCTGCGGCTACGGTTTCATCAGCAGACCCTGTATTGAAGGGTCTGGTCTGTGCAGCGCTGGGTCAGTGTCTTCACTTCACCTCATCAGCTGGGAGATGAGGTGCCCAGGCGATGGGCGCACGCACTGTGAGCACGAGGACTGCGCAAATTTTCCGTGGACATTTGAGGTTTCATATTCCATACATTTATCATCCTACATTGTGTGACACCAAGTACAGTTACGTGTATGAGTCCCAGAGTCATAAAAGCTGACCTTTGTGCAGACCTGTCTGTTTAGTCCAGTACACCAGACTTCCGGACTTTTATCTCCATCCTTCATTCACCGGACTCCTGTTTGTTCCCCTTAGTTGTTGTTTCTGTTAATAAATCCGTTTTTTCCCTTCCACATGTGCATTTGAGTTCTATCCATTCACATCCTTAGACAGGAGACAGTGGTCAGTGACAGGAGGAGCAGTGTGAGTGAAGCATCAGATTCAGAGGTACCCATATCGGAAATGGGGACGGCGGTAATGGATTGGATGCTGAACAGCCGTAATGGATGATTGACAGGAAGCTCAGCCAGGTTCGGCCAATTATTTCATTCGGACCGAATAAAATGTTTAGTCAGAATTTTATCAGAAATATGAGTAATATATGAGAATTAAACATTTTTGAGTTTCAATACCTGGTGGATTTCTTTTACATTTTAGTTTGACACACGCTTATTAGGAGGATTTTAAGATGACAAAAGAAAAGTGTAAAAATGCCACATCATACGGTATAGCTTTAAATGTGCCTGGGAAATGTCCAAGCGGCAAAGAAAATGTTAGTCTGAGTTCCACCAGTTCCAACCCGACAATTTATATTGAAATTAGGAACCAATTATCACTAACTTTGCAGCCCCCAGGGAGAAATGATCATTCAGACCAACACGTGCAGCTTTTAGTCTTTGTATGGTCGTGAAATGGCCATTAAATTCTGTTCTAAGTAGTCTTAAAAAGGTCTTAAATAGTCTTAAATTTAACTTGAAGGAACCCTGTTTATAGAAGTGAATCCAAACTTCACTAATAAACACTGCCTTCTCTTCAACACATTTTCCAAACTTGTGTGACCATAACATTTAAATGGATAAGAAACTGAAAAATCCACTGCTTCTCAGATGAAACAGATTTATGGTAACTTTTCTAAACCAAATGACATTTTCACCAGCACAACCAATCCTAAACAACTAGTTATTCAAGGACAAAATATGAGGATCATGAATGTTACATGTACTAATGACATTTTAGTGACAATCACCCACTAAAGTTTTGGTCTGAAGTTTCTTTTCTGTAGTGGGGATGATGAGAAAAAAGCAGTAACTACAAAATGAACAATTATATGGAAACTGTTTTCATAGAAGTTATTTTCTAAAACGCATACCAGCTCCTACATCACTTCATTTCTTCTAGAGCTGTGGTTCCTAAACTTTTTCAGGTCTAGACTCAATAGATAAGTGTTAAAAAAAATTACACTTGTTTGATTTTGTTTATACATCATTTACATCACTACTGTCTTTTATGTAATTTTTGTCTTCATGATTATTTTGTTACATATTACGTTTGGTATTTTCATCTCACTACTTCAACAGCTGATCCTCTGCATTTCGCATGTCTTTAATTAGGTCAACTTTTTATTAACTCCTTTCCTTTAATTCTTGGTGCTTTAAAATGCATCTATATTTGTTGTATTCTGTCTGACGTTGTTATTCTTTCCTCCAGTGAGCCCATGTGGCCCATAGAGGCCAGGAACGCAGCGATAGCAAACCACTGCTTCACTTGTGCAATCAATCGTGTTGGGACGGTGAGTGGATCTGCAGACAGTGAGCCCATTTACATGCACACCAGTACTCCCATCATTATCCGATTCTGGAGTTATTAGATTATCCCAGTGATCATGTAAACAGGATAATCTGATAGGCTTTATCTGATAACGGCAGTAATCTGATTATGAGAAATCGGATTAACACACCTAGATTTCTCCCCAATACTCTGATGTCTTCACACATGTATACAGGTTAATCTGATTTATTTCATTCTTTTACATCTGCATGTGTAAAAACAATTGAAATTGTACAAAACAGAAGTTGCATAGTCAAACGTGAGCAGAAGACAATAACGGGAAGTTTAAGTCTAACGTCACTATGTACAGTACATACCAACTCCGAAAGTAATCCAATAATGGACTGGAGTATCTAAACCAGGGTTTATTGATTTTCACATTTCTTAAGTGTCAGGTCTGATTATTACAATTATCTAATTACTCCAGTTATCAGACTTTTATGTTTGGTGTTGTGGCAGTGAATTTTATGCATCATCTAATGTGATCATTTGTGTTTCATGCAGGAACATTTCAAAAGTGAATTTACATCTGGTGACGGGAAAAAAGGTGGGTCATTTATCTCTGAGTCAGTTTGACCAGATTATTTTATATATAATTTTACTCTTTACACAGTGTACAGTAAACACTGCAAAAAATACAAACGGATGATAATTTGGTCATTTTGATATATGGCAGCTGTCATCTGTTGAGGGTACACAATTTTAATTAATTTCTTGACTCAGTATGGATGGTAAAATATAGCCAACATTGCATATGTTTAAACTTATTCATTCCATTTGAAAAAGCCACGAAAAAGTAGTCTTATATTTGATAATCTGTAGTAGTGTGTATGAAGTAGTGACATAGCAAAGTGGATTGTGAAACAGCGACAGTAAATAATCTTTAGTACTTATTTGGATTTACATGTATTACTTCCATCCTTGAATCTGTTGGGTGGTGGTTTCTTTCCTGTTGAACTCAACATGTTCAGAATCAAAGAAAATAGAAAACAGCAGAAAAACACTTAAAAACCCCAAAACAAAACAGTAATGGATGATTGTCTATTCCTATAGTGCAAGGGTAGGTAACTCCAGTCCTCGAGGGCCCCTATCCCGCATGTTTTAGATAGTTCCCTCTTCCAGCACACCTGGATCAATTAATGATCAGCTCATCATTACGCTCTGCAGAAGCCTGATAACGATGTAATGGCTTCCAGGTGTGATGGAAGAGGGAAATAAATAGAACATGCAGGATACCAGCCCTCAATTCCAACAAAATACAATAACTTAAGTATCTACTGTACAATACTTTAACTTTTTGTAAGTGTAACTAAATAAATTTGAGTTTATTTTTAAGGACATCCTAAATGCTACTGTGTGGATTAGATGCTAATTTAGTAATGACATTAGTAAAAGGAAACAGTTTACATTAACCCTTTCATGCATTAATGATGAGAACTGAAGTTGAGTTGTTTTTTTTTTTTGAGTGTTTTTATTCCTCCTTAGGCATGAAAAAAAAAAAAACAATACAATTGAGTTGGTTTTTTTTTCATGGATTTACAAAAATGGCCACTCAGCCACACCATGCATTATATTCTTGAAGCACAGAAACATATATTTAAAACCCAGTATCAGAAAATAATATGAAAACAATGAAATAAAAACATGTTAAATGCTGCTAATCTAATATTTTCTCACATTTTAACATATTCTAATACTAGTTATTACTCACTTAATGGAGATAATGTACAAAAAAAACCCAAAACCTTTTTGTCTAAAAATAACCCCAAAACTGTTTCTTACAGTCTAACAATTAACTGTTGTTTAAACTCAAACATATCATTGCAGATCAGGTTTATCAAGAACAGCAAAGTTATAGTAATGGTATGAATTGCAGTGTTTGGGATGATGCATAAGTGTCCACTGTGTTGGCTGATATCCAACTAAAACAACAAAATATAAAAATATAATATACATATAAAATACACAAGAGAACAGCTGTAGAATAGTTGTCCGCTGTAGTAACCATTATGCATGAAAGGGTTAAATCTACGTCAGAAAACCATCAGAAGGATAAAAGAAGACTGCCAATTAGTTGATTGAGTTTCATAAAGTGTACTAATTATTAATATGGAACTCTGATTAGTAATCTCAATCAAAATCACTATCAGTAGTCTGAGTTCTGTGGTGTTGAACCAAGGTGGTAACATTCACTCTGTACAACATTAAAACATCCATCAAGTGAATTTTAAGGTATTTATTGGGAAATATTCAAGGTTTGTGTGAGTCAGACGGTGTATGTTGAGGTATGAGACCAGGTACCAAAATGATGGCTAAAAATGGCTGAAAATTACAAACAAGATGGTGGATCCAAGACTGTTTTGGAGATCTGACTTTTCCCTGTGGTAAAGGTACCACATCATCAAACATTTATTGATGGAAAAACTCTTAGTTAAATTTTCTTTTGATGAATAGAAACTCCCCATCTTTCCACTGTTTGTCAGCTTTACCACATCAGTGCTCGGTACTGTCACGTTTATTTTAGTCATTTGTTGAACCAGTGAAGTAGTTGATGAGCTGTTCTGATGTTTACTCCCCCTCCCCCAGCCCATCATGACTTCGGACACTTCTATGGATCCAGTTACGTGGCTGCTCCTGATGGAAGCCGAACCCCTGGTCTATCCAGGACCCGCGATGGACTCCTGGTGGTGGAAATGGACCTCAATCTGAACCGACAGATTAGTGACAAATGGAGCTTTAAGGTAAATGGTCATGCATTCATTTGTGCTAGAATTTCCCTTTTCTATAACTCATTAGATCACACAGACAGCGAAAATTGTAAATTTTTTTGTCTCTGAGCATGTCGTACAAATACAAAACATAGTCTTTCTGTGACTCCTCAGTGGTTAGTTATTTTGGGTTCTATGACCTTTTAAAAAGGTGTATTTCAGGTGTTATTTTTAGTGTCTTGTAAGATGGTTAACAGTAACAGACCGCATTCTCATATTGTTGTTTTATATATAAATACAGGGTTATTCAAAAAGAATGAACGGATTTCATGACACGTTGCTTCAGTTCTCAAGCATCGTCATGGAATGAGTCAATGACCATTTGAAAGAGGAGTTTTCTAAGCTTGAGCTTTTTTAAATGAAAAAATTCTCCCAGTGATGGAATGGTCAGAAGGGGGCCCAAGACCTTGCTCTTTGTGCTTAGCCTGTGAGATCCCCAGATCTCACCGTGCAATTTTTTTTTTCCCCTCTTGTGGGGGACACGTAAAAGATTGAGTTTATGTCCCACCGCTACCCATTAACCTTGATGACCTTAAACATCGAATAACAAAAGCGATCAACTCAGTGGCTCGTGATATGCTGATAGGCGTCTGGGAGGAATTCTCTTATCGCATTGACATTGTCCATGCTGCAGGTGGTGGCCACATTGAACATTTGTAAGACAAGAAATAAAAGTTGCTTGTGAGTAGAATACTTGTGACTTGGCTGGAGTTTTCAATTGCCTTTCCTTATTAAAGTATTGCGTAATGAAATCTGCTCATTCTTTTTGAATAACCCTGTACTTTTACAAGTACTGAAGAAAACACAGGGCTTCTGCATGTTGCAACAATATTTGACTTTTTACATGATGCCATTTTAAACCATTTCATTTTGTAGTAAATCCCAGTTTGTACCATAAAGGGTAACTTAAGTCAATGAATATGTGCGTCGATGAGCTTAATTAAATTTCACAATTTTTATGTGATTTCAGGAGTGGTTTGTCATGTTGTGTATTTATGTATATTCTGCATTTGCAATCCAGACTGTGAACTAAAGGTCATTGGTAAAACATGTTCATGCTGAAAATCACTGCATACTGGAGGTCGTGTTGAATCTAATTGCTTTGTACCTGTGTTTGCAGATGACTGGGAGGTACACCAAGTACGCAGACGATCTCTACAACGCCGTCGGACATGACTTTATCCCCAACATAGTCAGAGAATAAATTGTATACAGGACAATTCTTGAGCCACTATTAGGTTTGCTGTTTTTACAGGGTTGAAATAAACATATGAAGTTGTCATTCTCTCCTCAGACTGAACAAGAAAATACAAGAAATACAAGCACAGACATGTAAAGTGCAAAGGGAGGTGACACTTAAATAGCTGTTTGATTTATAGAAGCTTTTTTTTTTTCCCCTGAAACTTTTTCGTTTCGTCTTCCTGTATATCCAAACTGTATCTTAAAGACACTGAGAGATGCACAGGTGTCCTCTTTAGAACTTTACTAAACCAACAACCCTAATGTTGGTGTAGGAATTCTCTGCAGTTTCTGTAAAATCTATTTTAATTCAAAAGGGAAATGACAAGTTGATGTTAAGCAAAAAAAGTATAAAAAATGAAGCTCATTAACTGGAAATTGTTTTAAAATGAAAGTTGTCAGAATCCTTTTAATAATTTATAGAGCCTGTTTAACTGTTGATTTCAAACAGGATGAATACTGGACAAAACATTACATTTTTAGCTGAAAATAAAAACCACATAGCTACTGTAGAAGGCATCAAGTTAGCGACATAAACACTTTACAGTACTTTCATAGTCTGTGCTTTTGTATCGGATAAAATGACAAAGGTGTGACACCAGTTCAAATCCTTTAATATCAACATATAATAAATTTATTATATGCATTTATGCAGCTCTATGTTTAATAAAAAATAAAGTCCTGTGTTTTGAAATGTGCTATTTGTTCATAAGAAAACATGTAGTTTTAAAATTTAAATAACAGATAATTATGCCTGGTATGAAAAGCATAGTGCAAATAATGTATACACAATACCAAAATTAAAAAAGGGAAAAAAAAAAAAAGACCAACCTCATTAGTTAACTGTTCTTAACCGAGAACATGACTGAGTTGAATAAATTACACCTTTGTTCTGCCACGTGATCCACAAAACTGTATAGCATGTCCATCTCTTCAGCTTGATGAACATGGGATGTTTTTCCAGTGAAGTGAATAATACTTGGTTTATTTCTCATCCACTGTCTGTGTTCTTCCGTGGGCAGAGTTTCATTCCATAGACACACTATGGAATATTGCATTGAACTAGCTAGTTTTGTCATTTAACATCACACTAAAGAGCAGTAATTACCTGAGACTCTCAAAACACACTACTTCTTCTAATCCCTGTTAATAGAACCATCTGAATAAAAAAAAAGTGAGTTGGGAGGAGATATTTAAAAAAAGGCAAGTGGAGGTGAGGACTTCAACACTGTACAGAAACAAACGTGATGCTAAATTCTTTCATTATCAGCCCTGAATTATGTGCACCCTCATTTCAGGAAACTCCTGTTTCATGGACGACTCCTACATTGTTTCCATTGTAGTTTCACTCGTCTGAAACAGCTGCAGTCATTAAAATTTTACAGACATGATAAAATTCACATAATCTTTTCATCTCAAAGAGGAAAAATAAAGAGTTTTAAAGGATTTGGATTGAAAATGTCAACTGTTAATCCTTCATATGTCGGGTATTGGTTGTATAAGGCGGTGAATCTGCAGCTAAAGGGTTTTCGAGATGCAGAGGGATGTTTTAGCACCGGCGAGGATGGTCTGGGGGAGCTGTGACAGCCAACACCAGCAGGGGCCGCTAGTCCACAACTGAGGACCTGCAGCCGCACAATGTTACTGAAGTGAGTGAAATCCAAATCCATCAGTGTTCTTTGAAAACAAACAGGATGTCTTCATCTGTCCCGTAGCTCCGCCGAGCCTCCTCGAAGTTTCCGACACTGGTGCTGCACACGCCTGAGGAGCAACACAACAGCTGTATCAGTTTACACATCTGCAGTGAATATTGAAATGGTGCTTAACCTCCTGAGACCCAGGAAATTTCAGCAAAGTACAAGCTTTTTTTGTTTTTTATTAAATAAGTGCCTATATTGGAAAGGTGATGATGCAACAGTTTTTTTCAGATGCAGTTTTTAAAATGTTTGTGGAATGTCCTTTGTGGTGGACAGTTTTTTTTTTTTTTTGTATAAAATTGTGAAACTCTTGTCCACAAATGTGGACAGAAAACCCAGAGCTGGGTCTTAGGAGGTTAAGACTTTTTCTGAAGGGGATAAAAAACCAGTTTGAGTCTACATTCATAGTGCAGGCAAAAGTGGCCCAAATCTGACTTTTTTACCCATATGTGACCCGTATCTGATTATTTATGACCGTCTGAACAGCACAAACTAGATGTTTTTCCAAATCAGAGCCAAAGCACTTTTATATGTGGTCCTAGATCAGATACATGTCTGATGTTTTGCATTTCGACTTCAGTTTCAACAGTCACTTCACATTTCATCTGACTTCATGTTACTGAAATGCGACAGACGTCACACTGCTGTGCTGTTGGTGGGATCCGGCATGATCCATATTTACTTCGGTGTGCTAAGTGTGGCATCCCATCTTTTTCTATGCATCACGGCCATAGACTGTTCACACGAGTCTGATGGCTGCTACATTTAAATTATAATGTAAACAACCAAACAAAACCTGAGCATTAAGACCTGCAGTGTGAAAATAGACTAATACTGTTTCTGTGTGTTTCTTTAAAATGGGGTCCATTTACAGATTTACTGAGGGTAAGAAACTGACTATAAGACAACAACCTCATACATTTAATAAAATATGAACCATCTTTTTAACAACTTTAGAGATATTTTTGAAGCTTTGAAGTTGCATATCAGTCTAAAAAAATTCGAGATATGATAGAGGTAAGGCTGGGCAATACAGCAAATTTTTTTTTTTTCAAGATTATTATTAATAAGAATAATAATAAAATTCTGTCTGAATTCAAAATAAATCACGATTTGAATGTAGTTTGCTGTATCTATTCTATATCTCTCACATGTCCAACAAACCACACTAGTGACAAAGAATACATGGACTGGTGTCAAAGTGCATTATTGGGTAAACAAATTATAAATAAATTAAAAAACCACTGTTAATAGTTAAAGAATCATATTCATTTTAACACATAATAAAGATTTAGAAAATTTATTGAGGAACTGGTCTAGATTCAGGTGTTTTTCACATCAAATAAAACAAATTATTAGTAATTATAACTCAATGAATCCATTTGATGTATTGCCCTGCCCTAGAATAGAGCTATTCTAGCACTGCACAAAGTCAACACTTGCAAGAAAGTGGGAACTGGTAGATATTAATTTAGCAAACATGTGTTTATATATATATATATATATATATATATATATATATATATATAAAACCATTTACATACATGGTACATTACTATCCTTAGGGTTTTGTGGATGTCTGTGACACATTTCAACCCAATCCAGGGAAAAATAATTGGTGAAGCTTAGAATAAACACAATGTGACATCAGTGAAATGAGTTCAACTTCAAAAATTCACGCATAAGAATTACTTGGAGTTGAGCTTTGGGAGTTTACAAAACCCAATCAAATTAACAAAAGCTGATTTTTTTTTTTCTTCCATGAAAATTTATGACGTCAACTAGGAGGAATAGTTTACAAATGTAACAAAATCATTAAGTTGTTTACACTCAAAATGTACAAATAATTTGTCCTCTTTCTCAGAGGTCCAGTTGTCTTGCATTAACACTAATCAAGTGATGTCTTTCCACATAATCATGCCTTGAAGGTCTGTGGGGTTTGACTTTTTCAGTTTGATTGAAGTAGATGCTTAATAATGACTAGAATATTTTATGTTAGAGAACATAACCTAAACCCCCTTCACATGTGGCTTCCATGTGCTCTACAGGTTGCACTAATATAGAAATTGTCAACCCTGTGGAAACTGGACACCTGCTGTGTTGTACAAATAAACAGGGCTGGCTAAGGGAAGGTTAACATCTAGATCAAAAAATAAATTTAAAATCACCTTTTGAAGACTTACATATTTTGAAAGTACATTACATCTAGTGTCCAGCACAAGTTTTTTTTTTTTTTTTTAGAAAAATGCTAATATGGCGTTATATTCAGCATAAATTTATGTTTGCATTCTTTGTCCATCAGTGTAATTCAAAGCACAACTTTGATTCTCTTCTATTGAACCTGTATTATACTTATGATAAGTTGTAAGGTCAATTTAAAAACCTTTTGCTCCTCTTTTTACAGTGATTAAAAATATCTAATAAATTGAGATAAATGTATGTTAAAATGTATTAAATTCATTTATTACCATACCATACCAACTTTATTTATAAAGCACTTTAAAAACTTTACACTTTTGGCCCATGTGGTTATTAAAGTATTTGACTTTGTAGATATTATATATGCAATGTATATACTAATAAATATGCTGAATAAACAATTAAAAATTGTAATTTTTCTCCCATGTCCATCCGTTGCCCAAACACTTAGCAAAACCCTTGCTACTTCATGCCCTTATATAGTGATAAATACAAACTGTTTACTGTTTTGCATAATAAACACCCTAGAGGACCAACAGTAAGGATTTTACAGTTTTATGAAAATTGGAACTCCACGTTAAGGTTGGTTTTATAAAGTGGTTAAAACATTATTTTCAATCACACATTTAAAAGTGCTTATCATTCCTTGCAAAATGAGGTATCATTCATCTTTCTACCATAAATAGTTATGAAAGGGCAAACAAAAATGTATTAAAGCTGTCCACTGTTACCGCTTGGCCAACCCCCAAACTAATTCCATGTTGTGCTTGTGTTGTGGACAAGTAAAACGACTTACGGTCAGAATATGCAGGGTTGTTGTAGTAAATACTGTCGGTGGTTCTGTTGAATCCGCACACCACCACAAAGTGACCCTGATACTCTGGTTTTCTGCAGAAACACTTCTGACCGACAGGCAGGAAGCAGCAGTATTTGACAGGCGAAGAACAGAGTTCACATGTCAAGACGACAGCATTCACCAACACTATGGCAACGTGGCCCTGCTGCAGATGGGACTGGATTTCCTGAATGGACACAGAACTATGGAGAAAGAAGCACAAAGGCATTATAGGTCTTTGTTTTATCTGGTTATTGTCTGAGTGAATAACTAATAGCAAAACACATACCATTTCTTTACTGCCACACCTTTGCTCTCGGCTTTAAGAAAGAGCTCATTCACTCGGTCTTCTTCTGTGTCAAAATGCTTCTTATAAAAGGCCTGTAGATCGAAACCAAAACACAACAATGACTGATCTAAACTATGATAACAAGCCACGGAGCAGTACCCATTAAAAGATTTTGATTCAGAAATGTACCTGATTCCTAAAGCCCTTGTCGACACCCAGAGTCTGTGTGCAAAAGCAGTGTTTTACTCCTATGTGGCACATGAGGTAGGCCAGGTCGATAGTCCACACACTCTCTGATAGCTTCAGATCCCAGCATGCTCTCTGAAACTCCTCATCACTGACTGAATGCAGGTACCTGTAAGGTGTGACAGAAACTGTGAATCCATATCACATAAAACACACCCAGCCTTAAAACTACGTGTTAATGATGGGTGTTCACAAATGTAAATGAACAAACAACTATTGTGATGTTGGCTGGATGGAAAATTGAGTTTCAGTCACACTGTGTCAGCAATGTTACAGTTAAAGAGACTAAAAGTACAGCACAATTACATGTCAGCCTTCAAAAACAAGGAAACTAAATAATAACTAGAATAAAATATGTTTGCTCCTGGAGGATTCTGTTGGGTTTCTTTAAATTGGCTTAGAGTCTGGTTTCGACCAACTCGATATGTAAAGTGTCATGAGATAACTTTTGTTATGATTTGGTGCTGTATAAATAAAATTTGATTGATTGACTGATTGTTTTCTTTTGATTTGTAATGTATGGTGTACGAGAACAAAATGGTCTATACACTATGGGATTTTTAGTACGAAATAGTTTGACTGGTTCATATTCATATATTATTCCATTTGCACAATACTGAATTAATCCAATTATGGTTTTGCTTTGTGAAAATTGTGAAAATAGTGTTTTCTCTGCATACTTTCCTCTGCAAACACAACCAGTTTGTCATAAACTGTAAACATATTTCTTCGAGTCACTGCTTATGAGTCTATTGCAATAATGTATTTTTCAACAAATGTAAATTAGAACTCTTGCAAGTGCTGATTTTTGTTATTGTTTATTGTTTTTTTTTTTATTAATATTGCACATACTGTATATGGCATGTTGCTTTATTAAAAAAAAAAAAAAAAAACTTTTCAATTGAGTTCTTGAGTTAAAAAAAACACCCTTATAGCCCATTTTTAATTTAATCTCACCTTTTTCAGATTTTTTCAGATTTTGTACATGATTTTTTTTAATTTCAGATGACAGAAATCACCATCATACCTTCACCTCAGGACTAGAGGTGTGGACTTTTTTGTGCGAATGACGCTCTGTGTTGCAAAAACCATTATCAAACTGAACTGTGAAGACACATTTTCTGTTATGGGTCTCCTAATAACTAAGTTTAAAAAATGCTGATGTTTATCTTATAAATAGTTGTACTGTTTTTGAAAGCACAGAAAGTTCAAATTTACCCAACTGCCTTTGTCAAATAATGAAAAAGAAGTCATTTGCAGCCATACACAAAACTGAGGATAAAATATACTGACAATAGTTGAATCTTAACTGAAGAAGAAGATGAAGACCAGGGTAGATTCACATCTCTACTTAAGAGTCTGGTTTCAACCAGCTCAATATGTTAAGTGTCACGAGACAGCTTTTGTTAAGATTTGACGCTATGTAAACAACATTTGATAGATTGATTGATGAACTCAACATGCATCCAAAAAAAACTATGCATGAATCAATATACACCATGTACATACCAGAATATCTATTTAAAACTAGTAACTGCAGTTTTAGAGAGGACTACCACAGGGCACACATGTGGGATGATAAAGTTTATGACTTACTTGAGCACCATCTTGGAGCAGGCTAAGCCACAGTCCCAGTGATACTGCTGCCGAATGACGGGGACGGTCAGCAGGACGACATCCTCTGAGGAAACCGAGCTGATATTAACACACTAGCACAAATACATGACACTCAGATTATAGATCACTGTATTTACCTGATTCAGGTCACTCACCTGTCATTCTGTTGTATTCTTTCTGAGCTCCTCGCTAACTCAGTACAAGCTGGTCAGTCTTGTTTCAGGAATAAACCAGGATTGTGTTTCCTCATCGATTCTAACTAGACCGAATCAGCTCAGATACAACTTTAGCTGCTGTGCTAGCAGTGTTTACTAGTCTGTTAAAACCAACACTGTGTGTACGGCAGTGGTAGCTTCTGGACGTACACCACCGCTAGCGCTACACGGACGAGATAACTAACTAAATAAGAAATTACAGTTGTGAGTAACTGTATTTTTCAAGTTTCATAAAGGCTGTACGCCTCATCACGTACACCCTCCTGCTTCTCTTCAATAATGTTTGCTGCTAGCATAAATAGAGGCTTCAAGAGAGCGACAGTAGTGATGCTGCCCCCTGCGGTGCGGAGGAGTAACTCTTATTTTTAAGTGTATTTTTATTTTATTTTTTTTAAAAGATTTTTGTCAACAACAACAATAGATGAAAACATACTTATAAATAATACAATAAATTAATTAATGTACTTCCCTGCTTAAATCTTCAGTTTGTACAGACAGAATTACACCATTTACATTTACACAGTGTATACGTACCCTGCCCCCGAAGGGGAGGCGAGGGGTATTGTTTTTGGTTCGGTTTGTTTGTTTGTTTGTTTGTTTGTTTGTTTGTTAACACTCTAACAGCAAAACCATTGGTTGATTTCATACCAGATTTGGTTTATAGATTGCCAGTGACCCAGAACAGATGTGATTACATTTTGGGAAAAGTGGGTCCAAGTTAAAATTTTTAATACCTTTTTTAAAATCTTTTTTTCCCTCCCATTTACTTATAATGGGTGAAATTTCAGATGTCTAGAAAAACATCAAGTTTGTTTCAATTTACTTCAGACTTGCACATATATAGAGGCAACTGATATGCTGACATCAGCACACGCATAGACATGATGACATCAGCTGGATCCATGCCAAAATAAGCTGCAACATGTGCGAGGGGCGACGTTTGTTGTGCCTGGAACCACATGTTTTCACATGATATTCCTGTTTTATAAAAATTTCCTAAGTGTGCATATGAGAATAAATGCTTTAAATCTTGAATCTTGGAATAAATAAATAAATTCTTTGTTCATTCATATATACAACAAATGTCTTGAACGCCTCACAGACAAGTCTCTGATGTTTGTTTTTGTTTATGAACTGAACAGATGTTTGAAATAATAACCAGATTAATCACTCAAAATTCAGAACCAACATTCTTGCCATTATCAGTGACATACTAGTCACTGATAAAATGGAATAATTTTTAGGGACAAAGTCCTCACAAAATAAGCATCTCACAAAATACCACTGATTGTTGGTAAGAGGCTTTTAAGTTATATTGTCTTGTCTTTGTTATTAAAAAAAAAAACCCAAAACAACAATAACATGGAAGACGGTTTATTAATGGATTTTTTATTTGCTAGAAAGAAATAACAGGTTTAATCCTTCATTCCCCTGACTACATTCATATTTACCAGATGTTACCCACATTTTGCAGATGTATAATTCAAAGCTGCACTTGTTTCTGAACATGATAGAACTTTCATAGGTTTGATTTATTGTTTTCACTGAGGATCTAATGAGGTTGTTGTAATTTTCCACTGTATTTTTGCCATATGATCAGTTGTTTGCTCACTCCAACTCTCAAATCCACAACACAAAATTCACTGCTGAGTCTCCAAACATATTAATAAATATATGTACTGTATATGATTATATTTCTGTTTGAATGCATACGATCTGTTAATCCAGTACAGAAAGTTCATTTATAACATTTTAATAAACCATTCTGTAGCGTTATTCACCCTACAGTTCTTACTAATTTATTCATGTATACATGCAAACAACAAACTTGAATATTCCATGTTGAAGACACCACATCACCGTGTTCCATAACTGGTAGCCATCGATATCTGTTCAATAAAGATATGAAGAAACAGGCCGGATGGGAAGTGTAAAGACAGACATTAAATTCAATTTTAAAGAGTAAGAACTGTCAGACATGAAGCATCAGGCACTTACAGATTCAGCTTCAGTGTCCTCACTCAGATATGTGACTTTGTGTTGACTGTAATAATGTTT